>NC_091000.1:9242500-9867500 GCF_041146395.1 Eulemur rufifrons | reverse complement strand
AGAACCCCAATTTTACTTCCCGATTGTGTGTGAGACACAGGCTTTTGCCCTTTTGTTAATCCCTATGATTCTGCTTAAATTGTGTCTTACAGGTTTCCATATGTGAAACCAAGAGCATCTCAACGAATAAAAATGTTAACTTCTATCTTTTCCTTGTGTTAACTCTTGTCAATATCTTGCCTCAACATACATCTAAGTACTTTGCATTAAATTGTGAAAATGTTCATTTCCCACAGATTGTAAACATCCTATGAGCAAATACTACTTACTTATTCTGTTTTATATTCCCAATGGTATCCAGTATTGGTTGGGTCAATGGTTGGTTTTGATGTGTGGGTTTTAGCATGTTCCTGGAGAGCTAGAGTTTTAAAATAAAGAAATTGAGCTTGTAGATACTTAGTAACTATTAAAGAAAGCATAGCTGGCAGTTAAAGAAATAGGTTCTGACTTATACTTTCATGTAATAGAGACAAAGTCTCTATTACATGAACAACAACAACAAAACAAAAAAACTGGGTCATGAATTGGTGATAAATACCTGACATTTACTGAAAGATAATTTTTGTAAACTATTACTTGGCACCTAGAATGTCTAGATACAGCGCTAAATGCTTGATAAATTGTTTCATATAGTCATCAAAACAACCACCCTCCACATTTGTTCTTGTTCTTGTCTTACATTTCCTCAGTGATGGATGATGACTTAGGCACAGAGAGATTAGTCAGCCTGGTCAAAGTCACCTGACTGGTAGGAGATAGAACCTATCCTCCAGTTCAGAGGCATCCTCGTCTAGAGGTTAAGGAAACAACCTCTGCAGCCAGATCGCCCACGTTTGAATCTTGCCTCCGCTACTTCAAACTGTGTGGCCTGGGGCAAGTTACCTACCCTCTCAGTGCTTCAGTTTGCTCCTCTCCAAAATGAGCTTGATGAAAGAACAGTCACTTCAGAGGCTTGTGTCAAAGATTAAATGAGTTGTGATATGCTTAGAATAGCCTTGGCACATGGTAGTAGGTGCTATATAAGTATTTGTCAAATAAAAAAACTTATATCCTATGAGTTTTCTTTCATTTTGCCTTCTTGCACAGCATCTGGCACAAGGTGATAGAATATTATTAATAGAGACGTTATTATTAATAATATTAATGCTATCAAGAAACATTTTTCCATAAGTATGACATTTTTGGGAAGCAGAAGTAGTTCAGAATTTTTTTTCCCCAATAGGTTTATTTTTCTCCCCCATGGTGTTAAGTAATGATGATGATGATGATGATGATAATTAGTGACTTTTATAAAGCACTTACTAAAGCTAAACGCCTTAAAAAGAATCACTGCAAGTACCCTATGAGAAATTTGCTCTTATTTTTCACATTTCATGAGTGAAGAAACTGACAGTATAGAAAGCTTAAGTGTTACACAGCTGCAGCCCTTAATTCTATTACTTGTTAATTCAAAATATTTTTTAAAAATGAGAATGAAAGCATATATGTATATCTCCTTGCAGAACACACTACTCAGTGAAAATAGTAGTAGTTATTTTTCATGATTCAAATACAAGAATCATAGGATTGTAAATATATCCAAATTCCAAGCCCAACCAAAGTATATATTTAGTTCAAATTTTTGGCAAAGAATCAGGTCTCCACTTAAAATGTGTCAGCAATTGCCACTAATTACACTCTCATGAATAAAAGAACTTTTTCTTTGCTTTACAGGTCCTTCCCCTGAAGGAAAGTATCTGGATGTTAAACAAAATCTATATGTTTAGAACAAACTGAAAATAACATTTTAGTTGAATTTTTAGTAGTCATACCAATGCACTATCATTTTGTCTGGATTTTCTAAGAATAAATAGCTAGACTTTCAGAAAGCAATTTTAATAGGTGAGTTAAAACTCAGAGACTTTCCTTTATAACATTTTTTAATATTCTAAAATGGATAAATATTTGAATTATCAGATCAACAAGCATGAACTTATTTGAAAAGGTTATCACAACTTGAGTCTTGTGTACATTTTCTTCAGTATAATATCACTTAACCTGTTTATGCATGAACCTTAAATTAAAAAAAATCATTATTGATACTTGAAATATTAAACACTGTATAATACATAACACCTTGCTCTTTTACTTATATTTTAAAGTCTTAATAATGCTACCTAACAAGAAACTCTAACTTACACATACCACACATGTATATACCTGAACTTTAACTGAACATACCATAAGATAATAATGGCATTTAATTAATGCTTTCTTGTAAGAAACAGCTTAATGCAGTAGTATGAGAACTGAAAATTGAATAAGGAAAGAGCTCACTTTTTTGTTTTCCCTTTTATATTGTAAAGTACAGTTTTCCAAGGAAATGTAACAGCTGTTGACATTTACACATCAAACAACAGCATGGCATTCAGGTGTATACAGAGAGGACTGAAGAACATATAAGGAATGATACACAAAACTCCAATCATAGTGATGTTCCAAAGCTCACAACTCCTAGAAAATGTTAGGTCAAACAGATGAAAAATAGGACATAGAGAATGTGAATAAAAACAACATGATTTCATAGTTATATGTAGGGGGAGAAAATTCTGCCCTGAATAGAAAAAGAATATATACCATTTCTAATAATAGAGGAACATTTTAAAAAGTAAATGCATCAAGCTAGAAAGAAAATCTCAAAAATTCCAAAACAAAAAAAATTATAAAGGCTATATTCTCTGATACACATTCAATGAAACTAGAAATTAGAAACAAAAGGACAGGAAATAAAGTCTAATACTTTGGACAAACAAGCTCTAGAAATAGAATAAATCCTTTTCTTTATGACATTTTGCATAGTCAAAAAATACTGAAATTATTATATACTTAAAAATGAACAATATGGAAAATACTACATACAGAATGTGTACACATTGGTACTCAAAAAAAAAAAAGTATAACCCAATGTATACATATAAAGGAAACAAAAAATAGAAAATGACTTTAACATTCTTTAAGAGAAATTAAAACGATTAACAATAAAACTGTAGAAAGAAGTAAATGATAAAAATAGAAATTAATATGTTAAAAATAAAAAACTAACCTCACCAATAAAACAAACTGCTACTTTGAAATAATTTGAAATATACATTGCTCATTTGATAAAGGATGGATAAAGTCATTAAAAATATAAAACACATTTATAATAAAGGTCTGTAAGACCATATTGGGAAATAATTTAAAACATTATAAAAGAAAAAAAATGAATCCAAACTTTTGAAAATCTAAATGATTTTCTATTAAATGGAACTAAGTTAAGAAAACATACAAATTGCTTAAACCTCACTGAAAATGGTAGATTACCCAAATATCTTAATAAGGCAAATAATAAAAAAAAACTATTCTGTTTAATTAGCACCAGGTATCTGTTTAAAATGTATACACATAATAATATAATTCTTATTTAAACTATTATAGAATATTAATAATACAGAAACTTCACAACCAAAATTCTGATAACAAATTATAAGAATACAGAAAGTAAAAAGAGTATAGATTAAACTTATTTTGATGCAAAATATATAAATTAAATGTTAAGTAAAATTTAGCTGAGTATTAAAAGGATGATATATTATGAACTAGGAGACTTCATCCAAGAATTGAAAGGATTATTCAATATTAGGATATTTAATATAATTAAGTACTATAATAGATTAAAAGGGGAAAAACATATGATCGTCTTAATAGATAATGAAAAATCATTTGATCAAATTTAAAAGCCATTACTAATTAATTTTTTTAAATGCTTAGCAAGCTTGAAATACAAGAATATGCTCATGACCTGGTAAGGAATTTACTTGAACTATATCTTTAATGTGTCCTAACAGGGGACATTAAAAATGAAACAAGATATAAATGTTTAATATTTTCAGCATTATATTAAAAGTTCTACCTAATCCAATGATATAAGGAAAATATATATTAAATCTTAGAATTTGTAGATGATAACATTGTCTCCTTCTAATATCCAAACTAACTGAAAAACTCTGAGAACAAATATATATTTATAATGTGATAGATGCAAACTTAATGTTCAAAAATCAATAGCTTTCTAATATCAATAGCCAATAGCAACCAATTTAGGAAAAGTTATGGCAAACGACATATCAACAGATCAACAAAACTACACATCAATAAAAACTACAAATAAGTATACTTAAAGAAAAATACATCATCTAGGATCACATAAAACTTTACTGAAGGACATGCATATAAAAGAAAGTGAGTACATTATGTTTTTGAGAGAGGAGACACAATATTTTATACAAATTATATACAAACTAATCTTCAAATTCAGTATTAGTCCCATGAAAATCAAAATAGTCCTTCTTAAGACTATTACATGTAACAAAATCAGCTAATTCTGAAGTTCACATAGGTGAGTAAATAAATAAAAATAGCTAAGAAATATTGCCAAAGAAAAGATGAATAAGGAAAAACGTACTTTGCCAAAATGTCTATGAAGTTTTAATAATTAAAATAGTTTAATCCTAAAAGAGGGATGAACAAAGACAACAGGGAGCCTACAAAGAGACGAACACATGAACAGAAATGGCATTTTTTTTTTTTTTTTTTGGAGACAGAGTCTCACTCTGTTGCCCAGCCTAGAGTGAGTGCCGTGGCGTCAGCCTAGCTCACAGCAACCTCAAACTCCTGGGCTCAAGCGATCCTCCTGTCTCAGCCTCCCGAGTAGCTGGGACTACAGGCATGCACCACCATGCCCGGCTAATTTTTTCTATATATATTTTTAGCTGTCCATATAATTTCTTTCTATTTTTAGTAGAGATGGGGGTCTCGCTCTTGCTCAGGCTGGTCTCGAACTCCTGAGCTCAAAGGATCCACCCACCTCGGCCTCCCAGAGTGCTAGGATTACAGGCGTGAGCCACCGCGCCCGGCCAAGAAATGGCATTTTAAATCCCGATATAATGATAGACTAATAAATGATACAGATACAGTTAAATTTGATTAAGGAAAAGGCTTTTTTTCTTTTTGTAGTTTTTGTTGATATGCTGAAATATCATTTTTTGCCATAACTTTTCCAAGTTTATCTCAGATATCTATAAATGTATATTCAGAATCTATTCATATGCTAATGGTAAAAATAAAGATAAACAAACCTGGGGCTAGAAGATTGGTGACAATGGAAGAGTGTGGGCTTTCTTTAACTGTTATGTTAAACTTATGGAACTTAGTATTTCCACAATGTAAAGTCTGGTTTAAATTACGGAGGTACATGGCTAGTGACTTACCTAAAAGCCCATTCTTGCCATCTTTATAACTACTAGAACATTATTGGGGGACAGCAATGTGCCCAGCTAAAAGTGAACATTCCCCAGCATCCTATGTAGGTAGATAGGATGACCGGTCACATAGAAGTGAATGTTTCAGAGGAAAATTTCATGGAAAGCTCTTTAAATGGTATCAGTCAGATAAAGGAAGACCCTTTTCACCATTTACCTTTTCTGATCCCTGCTGTCTGGAACTCAGACGCCATGGCCAGAGTACCAGCAGTCCAGGAACAGTGGAACAAAAAGAAACAAGGAGCACGGGTCTGATTTATTCCTAGATCCAACATAACAGCACTGGATTGCTTCTCTCTGGACTTCTTTCACACACAAAAATAGACTCATGTGTGTTGAAGTCGCCACTATTATTTTTGATTTTATGTTATATGCAACAAATCCTAACAATAATTTACACGAGGTGCAAGGAATTCTGAAATGATTGGAGATAATGATTTAAATGACAGTATTGTAGACCATAAATGTTAGAAAGTAGCTAAATATTTGACAGCATCAACCCCTCCTGCTGCTCATTATGGAATGAGGACAGTATTTTATTAGGAGGAGATGGTGAAATTCACATAATGATGTTGGAAAAGGAATTCCACTTGTGAGACTGAACACATCTCAGAGTGTTCTTGGAGTAGGCATACTCTAGTACCGTGCTGACCTGAACATCATGAGACTTTGTTATTCCTCTCAAAATTATCCCAGGATTTTAAGAGGCAGAGATTATATGGGGAAGCTCCATTCATTGTTCAGTAAAAGAATGGTTTAAAACATTCAAAATTTCACTGTTCAGTCATTTTGAGAGAATCAAACTTTCATAAGGATTATGTCATTCAAAAAATTTTACTCAACACAATTGTGTGATTAGTATGAACAAAATGAATGTGCTCCAAGTTATTACTTTTATTCAGTTCTTGTCTTCAAAACCATCTTTTCTTTAAGTGTACAAAAATATATTTTAAAAGTTAATGCTGTAATAAACAAATGTGAGACTTATCCTAAAAAAGATGACTTTAAATTTTCCCTCTGAATGTTATACTACATGGCACATTAAAATGAAGACCATAATAAACTTGTAGCTGAATCTATTTTTAACAAACTTAAACAATTATAATATTAGCATCAAAAATAGTCAACCATTTAAAAATGTTCTGAGAGTAAGAGGTGTTAATTGTGTTGCGCTGACGAGTTTTAACATCTGTGCATGTATATATCAGTTATGAAAACAAAAATTTAACAACCAGATTTCACGAATATGTGGTGAGAAATAACATAGAGAAGATTTATTTAAACCTTCCATGGATTGATTTATCTCGCCATGGTTTTTAGTCAAATACCCAACTACCTACTGGGTACAGAACTGTGGAGATGGGTAGCAATGCAGTGATCTACTGCCTAGGACTATAAGGTAGGGCTCTTTCAGGACTCACTTAGAGGGACATCAGGAAATGCAAAGGAGTAGCGGCAAAAGTTTGGAGGAACTTGGGACAAACCCAAGCTGAGAACCAGAGTAGAGAGGAAGAAAGGTGTGTTAGAGCTTCACTAGAGAATAGGATACACTCCTGAAGAGACATCAGGGCTGAGCTCCATAGAGGGTCCAACGAAATTACACACATTTTCAAAATAACAGTCGTTCTTGAAATTGTAATTTTTTGTATGATCTTACTTCTGACTCCTTCCTACAGTTGCTAGCTTTAAAAAAATCTAAAATAATTCTCTAAATAAAGTGTTCTGACTGTGGAATAAGTATGTAAATGCAAACTTTAGATATGGAACATATCAAAACCCCTTAGAACACAGCCTCCTCCTGTCCTCTATCCGCACTGCACACAATACATGTGACATGTACATGAGTGTTTCATCATTCTCTGAATATGCCTTTTGTTGTCACCTTTCCATTTAGCCATGGCTGACTGTTTTATCTGCTTGCAAGGTGCTTCTTCACTTTATCTCTTGATAGCATCCTAAATATTCTTTCAGAGCATTGAATGCCCTTTCCTTTATAGAAAGTGATCTCATGGCCTCATCCTCTCCCTATCTCTCCTCTTAACCCCAAGACCAGTATTAGATGGTTCATACATTTGTATGTATCTCACTGTAACACTCATGCTGTACTGTAGAAGTTGTTTGATTGCATTTCTGTCCTCCCCACCCCACTTCACATATAGGACTGAGACTACATTAAGAGCAAGTATCCCTGGCACATGTTAGCGTCAGCACACAGGAACAAAAGAGGACTGGAGGGAATTGCTGGCTGAGAAAAAAATCACCTTCTCGAACTTTACAAGTTAGGAAAAGGGAGTAACCGTGGGGCCTGGGCACATTCTTCATTGCCCCCAACTAATTTCCACCTCTTATTTATGCCCAGCTTTCTGGCTCCAATGCCATTATCTATGTATAGAGTGGGGAACAGTCTGCAGAGAAAACCTTGCCTTCTACCTCTCATTTCCTGGCAAGGGAAGTGACCTGTCTGGGGGCTTACACCTAAAATGGTACAGGCTTAAAAGCAAAATTACTTTTCTTCTCTCTTGGTAAAAGGATGTTTTCTTTACATCTTTGATACTTCTTAGAATTTAGAATAAATTCCGTCCTTCTAAGAAGTTATAAAGTTTTTGGGGAACTGAAACCACTATTTGAAACCATAGTGATTATAAAAGTCATTTGGATCCATGAAAGAACTTATTTTTATAAAAGGTAACATACCCTGTAGTAATTTGATAATTAACTGCATATAAATATGGTAAAATACTACACAGCGAGAGTGTGAATTCATATTTCTTCCTTGGATGCATTGTTAGAACCCACAAGTCCCTAGAAAGCACTAGGCTTCTGGTGAATATGTCTGAATGAATGTGTGCATGAATGATGTGGTATGTCATATTCACAAACAAATAAGTTTGATTACTTATTATATACTAGACTATCTTCAGAAAAATTAATTCTAAAATATCATACTTAATGTATGTCGATGTTTTCTTATAGGGAGGCAGACAGTAACGGTCAACAGCATGGGCTGTTACCCAACTACCTGGGGGGAAATCCTGGTGCCAGCTCTTTGACCATGGGCATTATAAAGCTGAACTATGAACTGGGAGTAAATACCTCATTTTGTGGTATCTTAAGCTATGACTGGGCAGACCACTCATCTAAAACAAAAGACCTAATAACACATTCTGAGAAAATAGTTAAGTTACAGATTGGTTGGTTTGCTACTTCTCTCATGACATCCATTTAAAAAAAAAAAAAACTCCTTTGGATTTTTTTTCTATTAATTTATGGAAATTGTCACCATAATGCAAGCAAGTCAAATGACATAGTTTATTATGAGTTAGCTTTATGAATTTTTTCTATCTTTTTTAAAACTATGAGGGTACTAATTAGTTAGCAGCTGGTTTAGGGGCCCGGTCTATACTGACATAACATTTTAAATCCATGTGTTTAATGGAATGTTTTGTATTTTGTTTCTATAGATATGAAAATTTAAAAAATTGTGTGTTTTTTTTTTTTTTTACAAAGTAGAACTCTTTAGAAAAAGTAAAAGCAAGGTTTTCTTAAACACCTTCTAATAATTCCACAGTAGTTTCAGTATAGTAAAATATGATTAGTTGTCAAAAGCTTGACCCTCAAAAAGGCATGGATAATATGTAGCCACTAAATTTAATGGTCAGAAACATTACCAAAGTCCCCTACACATGATCACTAACATTTCTAAAACGATAACATAGCACCACACATTTAGAATTATAACTTCTTAAATCATTATATCCACATTACTGTCATGAACTGTTGTATGATTTTTTTCTTTTAATACAGATAGTAGCCAAAGGGATTACAATAACTAATGCAAAGCCTGATTTGCGGTGTTTCTCAAGACTTTTTGGGTGTTTTTCAGCATGCTGAGTAAATGTCCAAATTATCTATAAGAAAATAAAATTATAGGAAACACAATAAACATTTAAGTTTTAAAAATTCAGCTGGCTTTAAAATGTCTTACCAAAGGAGACAATAACCCTAGAGCACTGTTCACAACTAAACTGTTAATTAGCATTCACGTTCAATTTTAGAAAGAGGAAAAAAACCTCTTCAAATTTGTGCAGTGTTAAATTTGCACTTTTTAATAGTTTTAGAGGAATTGATGAGAACATTCGTTGTGATCTCTATTTTTTATGGTTCTGTACATACAGTAAGTTCTCACTTAATGTCTCCCATAGGTTCTTGGAAACTGCAACTTTAAGGAAGACATCATATAACAAAACCAATTTTTCCTTAGGCTGATTGATATAAACAAGAGTTAAGTTCCTAGGGCATATTTCTGGTCAGAAAAACATCATCAAACTTCTAAACAAAGACCAAAGAATTTCTAATACTAAACACTGAAATAAATGTGAGCTATACATTAAGATATAGATACAAAAGATTAATCAAAACAAGTAAGGTAAGTATCAACCTGCTAATTCCAGTCCAGGCTCAGAGGGGCCGGAGCCGTCCCTGCAGCTTCCGCCCAGGTGAGCACCAGCCCTGGCCGGGAGCCATCCCATCGCAGGACGCTCACACCCACACCCACTCATACAGGGACTGTGGACACGCGCCAGTGCACCTGATGGCACCGCTTTGGGACCTGGGAAGCACATGGGGAGAACATGCAGACTCCACACAGACAGGAGCCCCAGCTGGGAAGTGCTTCTTTTCCATCAATGTTACAAAAAGTACCTTGAAAGAAAAGATGTTATTCAAGGGCCTGCTGTATCAGAACACTGAAAAAAAAGTGAGCTGAAAAAATAAATCAGGAGGATTCCCTATTAATTCAGTGAGTTAGAGTGTTCTTTGAATTCCTACTGAGTGTGAGCAGAGAGAAAAATCACAAATAGAAGACCTAATCCATAATGTTCCAGAAGCTCTCCATTTAATTGTGGAGAACAATAAAAAAAAACCATAGAGCAACTTACTATCATATCTATCCATATATGTAGCCTGGACTAATTTATCAATTTTTCTATCTATCTACTACCACTAGTTTAGACACACAAACACAAACATACATGTGTGGTAAGTTAATATAATATACTTAAATGTGTGTTATGTGGAGCCTACCATTGACAGAGATATTAAGCCATGAATTTGAAATCAGCTGGCTATGTGCAAGTGTTAGCTTTATAGCTGCTGAAGATGCAGAAGATGTGGATAGGTAATTCAGTACCCTCATCCCTACCAAAACTGTTTCAGTGAATCATGCCATCCCAATATGGCCCTCACAGCATTTTTCATGATCTTAAGCCACCTTCTTTCTTTATTGTTTATTATTAATGGTAGTAGTGTTAGCATTACTCTTGCTTATTGTCTCCTTTCAAAATGCAAATGACCTAAGGACAGGGACCCTGATGCTTATACCACTGTATACCATACTGAGCAGAGAATCTGGCACACAGTAGTTGTTTATTTAATATTTGCCAAAAGAATATATGGCAAATATATTCACCAAGCCAACACTATGGTACTGGTAGGGAAGATTATGCAATGATTCAATAATAATAATATTAATAACAAGGCATATAGTTTGGAAATGTATCTTCTCAAGTCCAGACACAAGGCTCTAGTTTATCATGGCATTCATTTATCTGGACGTAGAAGATGTCATGTGAGGGCTGTAAGGAGAAAGAATAAAATAATTCTGCTGCTGATGCAAAGGAGATGGTATGTGGTGCTCCTCCAAGGGCCAAATCCAAAGCATCTAGCTTATGGGTCTACTCTTTGATTGCTAAAAGATATTCAAGACATAGAAAAACCTACCCTTTTCTGGCCCGAGGGGTTGTAGGAAAGGATGAGGGGGAAGACAAAGTGAGAGAGACAGCAGCTAAGTGATCAGACACAACAGACAGAGAAATAACAAGTTAGGTAGAAAATCGTAGAAATAGAGGCCTGTTGATTACCCTCCTGCCTACCCCACCTGTTTATTTGGACTGTCTCAGGCCTCTCCCCTCCCATCACCATCAATAGGACATGGGACACAGCATGGCCGGGCAAAGGGAGGCTCTGGGGCTTATTGACCTCAAGCTCTCCTCAGGCTCTAGCCTTAGTCCCCACGTGACATTAAGAGGACACAAAAGTAAGTGAAGAGCTCTGAATAAGCGAGGGTGGCAGAGCAGGCCCACCACTGAGGCTACCAGCCAATGATACAAAGATTTGCCCTTGCTGAGCTCTGAACTCCCTTAGGAAAAGCTGAGGCTGGGTCAGCGGGAGGGCACTAAGGTCTCTGACCACACACGCTCGACTCCAATAGGTCAGGCACCACCCAGGTGGACAGGTGCACAAACCCTAGAGACAAAAGAAGATAGAGGATACCATGCCCAAAGACTTGGGCTTTCCAGTGCTATTGAGAGGCTATGACAAGTGAAGCAAAGCTGGAATTAAAACCTAGGTAGTCTGGCTCTGAGCCCCGAGGTCTTCTCTTATACGTCCTCTTTTAAAATATCTAGAACACTTTCTCTTTGTCTCTGCGTTGTTGTGTGCAGTAACTTTATCACCCAACCTCATATACTTAGCTTCAAGGTAACTAATCATATTATGGGGAAAAGATGAATATAAACAGGGTAAAGTTTTGGGTTTGAAACCCAGCGCTCTCACATTCCACCTGTGAGACATTGCTCAAACGTGACTTCAGCTTCATTATCTATAAATGGATGTAGTAGCAGTACCTGTTGCATAGGGCTGTTGTAAGAGTAAAATGAGATACTGTGTGCAGCAGCGCACACAGGAGAAGCTAAGAAGTGTTAGCTATTGCTGCTGAAGAAGAAAGAAGTTCAATACTTCACAGTGACACTAACGTAGTGTCTGAAGACACTAAAGAGTAGGATCCATTCCAAATCTTCCTAATCGCAGCTGAACATGATTCTTCACCATTTCCAACCATTGAGTTTCCTCTTCCAAGTGTTAGATCATGCTACTCCTTCTTCTTAAAATTTCCTATCAACTTCATCTAAATCTTTTCCATGTTTTATGACGCGGGCAGATGAAACTTTGCCTGCAAGCCTTTCCATTCCTCCAAGTGGACTTGATCTTTTCCTCCTTTGAACGATTGTAGCACACGATCAACAATCCTTCACGATATTCATCATTTTCTACTTTGTGGAATTTCTGAATGTCACCTTGTAGGTTTTTGTGTAAAGGAATTACCTTCCTAATCAGACAGTAAGCAAATGAAGGCAGGGATTATATCTATTTAAACATTTTCTGTGAATTCAAAGCATACAGCTTTGCCTCTGGCATACTATCAAGTTCCTTTTGATGTGCTGGTGCCCCCAATGTCAGCAAACTATTCCCTATATGACCAACTAATTTAGTTATTTAAGTAACACAAACTGGAATAGAAGATATAAATTCTACATCTCAGCTGGGGGCAGTGGCTCCCATCTGTAATCCTAGCACTCTGGGAGGCCAAGGCGGGAGGATTGCTTAAGCTCAGGAGTTCAAGACTAACTTGAGCAAGAGCGAGACTCCATCTCTACTAAAGATGGGAAAATTAGCCAGGGGTCATGGCTGCATCAGTAGTCCCAGCTACTTGGGGAGGCTGAGGCAGGAGGTTTGCTTGAGCCCAGGAGTTTGAGGTTAAAGTGAACCATGCTGACACTACTGCACTTTACCCAGGGGGAGAGAGTGAGACTCTGTCTCAAGGAAAAAAATCTGCATCTCTTAGCATTTCCTTTTTTACATGAGAGGCACTCTAGCATGCTGATAAGAGCTCAGAATGGAGAACTGGGAAGCATGGGTTATAAAACCAATTCTGTTGCTAACTAGCTTTCTGATCCTAGATTGGTCATTATTCTCTTTAAGCTTCAATTTTATTTATCTGTTATATATGAGGATTGAACTTCATTGCCTCTAAAGTACCTACTAGCGCTAACTTTTCATGATGATGTGATTTTACTCTCTTTTAATTCTCTAAGATAAATAAAGCCTTCTAGCTATAAACAGCATTAACTTTAGTAAAGAGTCATCTTATTTGTTTTGTTTACATTGTTATTGTCATGACCTTTATGGTGCAGTGACCCTGTGACACATGGTAGAATACCAAAAGCCACAGTACACAGCTCCATCTAATGAAAAATACTGTTGTAATTGTGGGTTGGCCTCTTTCATGATGTTACCTTAAGGAGACACCAAAGTGCAAGAACTGGATTTTCCTTGCAAATACATACCTTGGTTTGCAGATTTCCTAATACATAGTGATGGTATTGAACTTAACTATAAATGCATTGTGAACTTTGCAGTCCTAAAGCAATAGGAAACAATTTAATAAGAATACCTGCAAGTTCCCAGCCTGTAGTTATAAAGCAAACCAGCCATTCTGAACTCTCTTTCCCTCGTTGTGATATTAGCTTCTACTAAATTTACTGATGAGAATGTCCCATTTTCATCTCTTACTTAATGTCAACCTTGCCTTTAAAGTGTTTATAAATAAAATGCTAATATGTACGAAATGCTTCAAACTAGAGTACTCAGTTTTCCTGAGGAACTTTTATCTCTCAAACTTGACAACCTCATCTTCTTTGATAATGTTAAGATCAAACCCACTTCTTATAATCATTCCCTGATTTCACTCTCCCCATAATCACTCAGTCTACCCAGTTCTGACACTCTGAATTTCTTCTCCAAGATAGTAGGTAACAAATTTTTTCTTTACTATACTGAAACCCCTCTATTTTCCTCATACTCTCATGCTTTTCATAAAGATTATTATATTTGTAGTTTAATCTCTTCTTTCCATCTCATTATAAATTTTATTATGTTTATTTCCTGTTTAAATATCTCCATAGCTTCCCCTCGTCCTTAAATCAAAATCTATTCCTATTCCTACTCTGTTTAGACACTTGCCTAATTCTATAGCATTCTCTCATTCCTGCCTATCCACCATCTACTTTCACTCTGGTCACACCAAGCCTTCCTGGTGGCACAGATCCTCCAAAGTGAGGTTATGGGTGGAAAACTATGAGAATTAGGAAAGGTACACATAAATATGAAAAATCTAACATTTAGCTGACAACATCCAAGGTAAAATGGGCCAGTTGTGCCTTAGAGTGAACAGTCATTGACCATTGCTCATATCCCATGTCAGCAGGTCTCTTTGCTTTTCTTCCTCTACCTCTCTATCTAAGGATGTGCTGCATTAATTGGTCCTTAGACTTGGAGACAAGGCAGTTTCCTACCATGGCAGGGTGTTCCATGAAGGTATAGAGAATAGAGATGTGGTCTGTCAACACAATTCACTGAATGGTACAAAATGGTTTCCTCTGCTTTTCATTTGCCAATGGATGTGTACTTGGATAACTGTGTCTCCAGTGGGTTTTCTGTTTATTCTTTTTTTCTTTGCATTTAAAACACTTTAGGCACACTCGTGTCTATATAACATCAGTTGTTGTAGCAGGTAAAGAGAAATGAAAAGTCTACCTTCACTGGAGTTAACAATGGAGATAACTAGTTGCATTATTAGTAGCTTGGGCCCAGCTTCTGCACTTTCTTTACTTTATTGAAACAAAGTCAGAAAAATGGCTAGTATTTGTTGAGTACCTAGTATTATTCAAAGTGCTATATGATATCACTTCATTTAATGAAAGAGTGAAGGTTATAGCATTTTCCTCATTTCACAATTGAGTAAAGTAAGACACAGAAAAATTAAGCAACTTTCTCACCCAAGAGACTGAGATTTGTACCTAGCTATTCTGCCTCCACAGTCTACCTCTTTAAATAAAATAATATGCTACCTACTTTAGCTGACCAAAAACAGGGAGACTACTCAAGCAAATAGCTGTCAGTGGCCTGCTATGGCTGGACTAGACTTTGTTAGTAAAGCATTTGTCTTTTTTCCATCAACTGTTTGCTTACTGTTTGTACTAATTCAACACGAAAAGGAGGATGAAACTGATGCTATTTTTAAGCTCTTACAATATAAACCCTGTATTCATTTATTTCTTATAAAATTAATTTTGATGTAATCATTTTGAATCATCTGCCTCTTTGGAGGAACACAACTATGTTTAATTGTGAATATATTTAGAAATTCCATTGGTAGATTTAACATGAGTGTCCTAAGCAAATTGAAAGGTATACAGTGTGTGAGCATGGACCGAATCTGCCTCCTACCCGAGTACACAACCAATACAAATTTTCTGATCAATGAACCAACAGCCCCTTGACTGTTTTCTTGTAATCATTATGTACGCAATGCCTCTCTTGAAGTAGTTTGAAAAATAACAAAAATAAAGGTGCTGGTCACTTAAGTTTTGGGTTCATGTTTTATATAATAGTAAAAATGTACTATAATGTTTTGTACATTTTATTTTGGTGGACAGTATATTAATTTTCTAGATGAATATATAAAATATTTTAATAAGGTAAATGATTCACTCAGGTTTGAAGATTTATGTCACTAAATTTTAAGGAAAATTTGTATGTTTTGAACAATTGGGTTGCTAGGGATTTATGAAAGGGAATATAAAACTATAAAATGTCTAGTTTCTACTTTAGTAGATTAGTAGATTAGTAGAAAGGATTTTAAGTATTGTGAAATTGTATAGATATATTCAAATTAAGATACTTGTGTTATTCGGAATATCAGAAAATTTAGATGGGTAAATTTTAAAATATGTGTAATTTACAACATCATTGAATTTTTCAGCTTCTAGTAAAAATAAAGATGTCAAAAATGCATATTTTTCCTGTTCATTTAAAATGTGCTCTAATGATAGTCTGGTGTTTTCACATACTTTTACATCATTAGCATGTCAAAGCAGGTGTAGTTTAATAGACAATGGAAAAACAGAAAAAACAAAACAAAACAGTGTGTTCTTTCACCTTCAGTCCGACCTAGACTATCTCATCTTGAAATACAAAATTTAATTAGAAATAACATTAGCAAAATCCAGTATCACTCCAACAATGA
Source organism: Eulemur rufifrons (assembly GCF_041146395.1). Lineage (NCBI taxonomy): Eukaryota > Metazoa > Chordata > Mammalia > Primates > Lemuridae > Eulemur > Eulemur rufifrons. Next base: position 9,851,237 of record NC_091000.1, on the reverse strand, counting down.
CACAATATGGCTGGAGCATAATAATTTAAGTAAAGTAGCTAATTTTGCTTTTGTGTCTCAGGTCAAAATTTGTGGGCTGATTCTAACTTCTTATCTGTTCTTTTCCCTGCTCCTGAACATTGTTCCTGATTTTCCTCCAAATCTGGTGTGCTAGTTCCCCCTCTCAAAATATCATCCACATTTTCATTTATCAAACATTTTAGTATTCCATCTTCAGACCTTCTTATTCTATAGTTATTTTCTGTTGGCTTTAATCATCACTGATAACTCCTTTATAGATGTCATTCATTCATTGAATCATTCACACGAATTTATTAAGCACCTCTCCTGTACCAATTCTTCTCTTTGTTAATCCCTTCCCTTAATACCACTAATATGTGATATCTATACATCAGATTTAGGCCTCTTTTCTTTCTCTCATTCTTTATTTTCCGGCTTACGAATAGCTCCCCAACTCAACTGCACGTTTCTTTTAAACAGGAATTCAAATAAAAGAATAAACTTATTTTTCATCTCCCATTTTGCATAAAATAATAATAGATAAAGAACATTTACTAAATACCATCTTATTGGCATAATTAATTTAAATGAAATAGCATATTTGTGCCACAGAAACCAAGTGTTACCTCTGAGTGAGAGTCAAATTTGCCCTTTCCTTCTGAGGGGTAGCTTACTTATTAGTATACACTGGATTAATGAATGACAATGTGTATCCTTTTTAGTTTTATTAAATTGATCATGCTCATTTGTAATTGTTAGATATATACTTAAAAATAGCTAAGTAGCTTTGATTTCAATATATGTTTAGATTTAATTATAAGGAATAAAGGTTAAATTATGTGAGGACACATGCTGAGCCCATCCTTGAAAACTGGCACAAAAAAATCAACACATTAAAGAAGAGAAGAAGTAAGTGGCACTTTTGCCATTTCAATTTAATTCTACTGCGTTTCTAATGAAAATTCACCTAAACACAAAGTACCTTACTAATTATCTAATCACAGCAGGAAAATAATAAATGCAAACTGTACAATTGTATTTAGAATTGTGCTTAGTACTGCTTCAAACTCAGCTCTTCCCTAAGGTATGTTAACCAATAGCGAGGTTCTAATATATTATCCCGAGGAAAACAAAACTCTAAACACAAATTCACTTTTTCCCATCCCATTTTAAAATAACTAAAATTTGATTTTTTTTTTGTAGTTTAGCAAAATTTCTGGATTCTATGTTCTGCCTTTTGCAATTCTCTAATGAAAGGTTATCCACCATTAGGTGCCCCTTACGTGGGCACCATCTGGTGCCCACGTAATCTTTGCATCATTGTAAGATGTTAAAGCCAGTGAAAAGTTACGTTCACCTAATGAACAGAGTTCACTATTTGTTGATTTATATGAATTTTAGGAAGATCGCTGAAGTTATGATTGTTCAAATGCATTATTTCAGGAATATTTAAACTTTCGAAGGAGAGAAAAGACATTACTTAGAGAAAAGCATGAAGAAATAGCTGAATCTCAAAACAAAGGGTATTCCTGCTGAATCTTATTTCTTCAGCCACCAAGGATAAATGATTCTCCCCAAAACCTAAAGGCTTTAGGGGATTATACATTTTCCTCTTTCTTCTTCTCTAGCAAGATCATTTCCATCCATATTCAGAAAACAGAGTTGTTGAAGGATGTTTGTGTAAAGATGAATCTATTTTATGTGTATTTCTTCTTCTTCTTCTTCTTCTTTTTTTCCCCTAGCAATGGAAATGGCCCTTGCAGTAGAGAAAAGTAGTAAATGGCCTAAATAGGTTCAGAAATACTCTAATTGCATCTGCTTCTCTGAATTGAATCTCCATTTTTAAACAGCTTTTCCTTGGTCCTCTTTCCTGAATTTGCTTTTATGGATTTTCTAGGAATGAGTATTCCAGCCTTTTCAACTTAGCTCAATTTGTCCATTGACTCTACCATTTTCTCTGAATCTCCAGGAGTCTTTGTAATATACTGTCTCATTCTTTCTTCATTACCAACCTTCAAGGCATTCAATTTCTCATCAAGGTTTACCATCTCTGTTTTGATGGAATAACAAATACAGCCTTTCCGTCTTTAATTTGCCAAGTATATGGATAAATTGATGACAAAAGAAAATATCTTTAAAATTGTTAGAGATACAAGAATGAGAAAGGCATATTGAAACCAACAGGAAAATTTAAATTGTAATGATAGAAAATAGAGGGAAATGTCATTATTCAGGTTAGTATAAATAATTTTGGATCAGATCAACATCTAGATTAGATAGAGTGAAGATGAGGGCTACAGATGAGTTAATAGAAACAGTTGTTATAAACAGGAAAATAGAGAGGGTAAAAAGATGTTTTCAAAGGGTGAAGACATTCTTAAATTAGGAGAAAAAAGATTTTTTTTCAATATGAAATACAAGGCAATTATTTGACAAGAGAAACTTTTACAGAAAGAGAAAATATTATCATATTGTATAAGAGAGGAAGGCTTTCTAGATATTTTATCTCATTTACACCTCACAGATGTGGAATAAAACTAACATCTTCCTTTCCTGTAAAGTGAGCAAATCATATACTTGTAGACACACACACACACACACACACACACTCACATTGTATTCTGAGATGAACAATGACAACAGTAACAACAAAAAAGCAATTATCTTTACCTTGCCTCACTAAAATAAATGATGACTCTTTGAGCTGAGTACTTTCCTGTATGTTACTGACTTACTAACCAAAACAATTCATTCCTGACTTTTGCAATTCTAGTATCTGAGGATATCTGACGATCTTTGCAAATCTGATACCCATGTAAAAAGAACGACTGTCTTATACTACAGATAGACTAACCGTAATCTTTGCATTTTGTTCTTTGTTTTTTTCCCCTTTAAGTACACATCATGTTTTTTTTTTTTTTTAATTGGCAAGCACTCTAAAGCCTAAACTCCCTTGCAAAGCTTCTTGCAAATAAATTAGCTTTTCTTTCTAAAAGATTTTTCCCTCTCTATTATTATGGCAGATATTATCCTTTTTTATACAGATGAGGAAACTGAAGCTGTGGAGGTGCTATAGCTTAATCACAAATGCACAATAAATAAGCATTGGAATCAGGATTTACATAAAAGCATGACTCTGTACTGATTAACTATTGCTGAGTACCAAAATTACTCCAAAATTCAATAGTTTAAAACAATAAGCATTTAATATCTTATAGTTTTAGTGGGGTAAGGAATCTAAGTATGAATTAACCGGCTGCCTCTGCTGTAGGCTCTCTCAAGAGACTGCAATCACAATGCTGGCCAGGGCTGCAGTCATCGCTAGGCTTGCATGGAGACAATTCACTTTTAAGCTCACTTACATGACTGTTGGCAAGGCTCAGGTCCTCTGGGGCTGTTTGCCAAAGACATTACTTTCTTGTTGCATGGGATTATCTACAGGGCTTCTCACCACATGACAGCTTGCTTTGGTCAGCAAGCAAGCAAGCAAGCTAGAGAGCAATAGAAGATGCATAGGATGTACGCTTGAGGCTTTCCGTAATCTGTTCTCGGGAGTGATAGCCCCTCTTGTCTGTCACATTATATTTGCTAAAATCGAGTCACTAAATCCAACCCACATTCAAGGGAAAAGAATTAAATAAGAGTGAGATTATCAAGGTGTGAAGATCATTAGGTACCATCTTAGAGGCTGCCTGTCCCAGACTACAGAGTCTTTTCTCTGTACATGTAGGACCTAAACTTCTTGGTTTCCTTTTAAATTATAATCATAAAATATCCATGTAAGAATATTAGTCCTGTTTTATTTTTAATGATTAAATTTAACCCATGAAAATTCAACATTTAGTTTAAATACAGCAAGATATTTAAATGCATTTTTATCACAACACTAAGAATAAACATGTAAATATCTTAGCACAGTTCCAGGTATAACATTGAAGAATAATGATATTTCTGCAAAAAACTTGATGAATCAATGTCATATTTTAAAATGCATTGGAGATCTGTGGAAGCAATAAACATAAAGAGCTAAACCTCCAGGCAGGAGAACATTTCGACAGTGAGGTAAAAATGTTAGTCTTTTTCCCCCTTGGGGGCATATGCCAACTTTGGGTGTAGGTTGAATTAGGCTGCACAGAAGAAGCATAAAGAGAAAATAGCAAAGCTTTTAGTAGCAAAACATAACTGATGGGACAAATTGAAAACTCGAGGAGACTCAAAGCCATGGCCAGTATCCTTTGCAGCAGTTCCCAATCTTTTTGGTGCCAGTGACTGGTTTCACCAGTTTCATTATTCAATAAAATAGAGGCTGAAGTTGATTTTGTAAAGTTGAAAGTTTAAATCAATGGTCAGACAATAAATGTAAATTTTTTATGTTGTTATTGTCTATAGAGGAAGCAGAGACAGTAGTGTGAGAAGGGTTATTGAGATCGCAGGTGGCTCCTCTATTTGACCCATGCTATTATGTAGGAAAATAAATGAAAGATATGCATAACCAACAATATTATTTTAATACTTAATAGCTAAAGTGAAATCTTTAGTGGTCAGATTTTATGGAGAATAATTTAGGAAAATAAAAATGAGCCCATTCAACGTTATTTAATTTCTTCTTAAAGCAATAGCAGGATTTCAATAGAACATTAAAACATTAATGAAAATATATGCAAGATTCCCATGAACAGTACATTAATTTATTTAGATTGGTGATAACACCAAATAAATTCATAATGTTGAATATTTGAAACGCATTGTTACCCGAGCATATTTTGTAAACATAAAATAATTTCCATCCTTTAAAAGCACTTTGTTTTTATATATTAGCTGTCATGCATTGAGTAAGAAAAAAACAAGATTAATGTGCTGGTTCTAAAAGAGTGACCTGCTCCATAACAGGCTATGTTATATTTCTATGGGTACTTAGAAAAAATTTAGATTAACTTCCTGTTAATTTGCATAATACATATATATTCCTAGTCTCCTATTTCAAATATGATAAAAAGAATAAAGATAGGACTTATAATAAGATTTATATTAGCTCAAATATTCTATCACAGTGTACATGTTTTACTTTAACTTGCCTTGAGGTTCTTTTCTTATGATCCATCATCAGTTCTCTCCAGTATTACACACACACACACACACACACACACTCATGCACATGCATACACTTTAATATTTTCAGAACAAGGGTCTGCATGTGAGTAGAACTCAGGCTAGATGATAATCAGTATGGAATTTTCAAATGATCAAAATATTTAACTTAGAGATATGATTGTGTAGACAATTGAAAACTCAATATATCAGGGGCAATAATATTTTAGTTTCACAGAAAATATGAAAAATGTGTATTCTACAGATTTATATTATGTGTGTGTATGTGTAGATGGGTAGCATATGACAATTCAAACAGAATATAATTTATTGAGTCTTATGGTAAGAAGACACTATAGTAATGGTTTGTTCCATAAAATTTAACTACTAGATTGAAAAAAATCCTGAAATACAAAGAAAAATTTAGTATTTGTTATTGCTGTATAAGTTATAAACATTACCAAAAATTGTCTCTATTTTATAGATGAGAAAATTGATACTCAGATACTTTAAGTGAAGTGCCTAAGGTTAGAGATTTTTGACACCTATGCCTACACTCCAGCCACTTACAGAGGTTTTTTTTTTATTAAAATATTTAATATTTTGTATATTTTTAACTAAACTAAAAATAAAACATAACGAATAATACAGAGATATAAAAACCATAAACAATGAACATTGAAATTTCCTAAAGAAGTTTCACACATAAAAAAGTACCATGTTGCTTAGGTCATTCAAAGGCGAAAGTCTACAAATACTTACATTTTTAAATGATTTGATAAATAAATGCTTTTTAGTGATAAGGCAAGGTATAAACAAGCAAACAAATAAACTTATCTATTATCCATTCATTCATTCTAATAAATGGAATGTATTTGAAGAGAATCAGAATATGTCATCCCAAATTATGCTACATTGGTATAGGATTATTTTGAGCTAAAAGTGATTGAGGAAAAGAAGACACAGTAAGAGCTCTCTACTCTTTCCTTATCTTCTTAAAAGGAAAGCATAAGTTTTTCTTGTGAGGGTGTCCCCCCAACTCCTACACCAGGAAGAATAGTACAATCCTTACCACCATAGATGGAGACAGCATTGAGCTGAGCTTGCAAAATGCAAACCTTACTAAATAAGCCTTATCTATCATTAATTTTAGCCATATATTTCCTAGTCACCTTCCCACAATTTATCTCCCCTAGAAGCTCCAACACTTTTCCCTTTGTCTACTCACTTCCCACAATTTATCACCCTTTGTTAAAATGGTATATCCAGGCTAACTACTTCTTTGTGTTTTTCACTTATGTTTTTGTGAAGACTCCCTGCATATAAAATTAAAAATATTAATAAAATTTGTATACCTTCTCTCCTGTTAATCTGTCTTTTGTCAGTTTAATTCACAGAACTCAATTAGTCAACATAAGAAGGTAGAGAGAGGAAGTTTTTTCTCCCCTACACAGTATATGAAGGTAGATAAGAATCCACACACTGGGTTTATAGAAATCGTGTTATTAAAAAAGATACAGTGAATTGCTGGGCAAAAATTGCTCATAGGTAAACAATTCAAAAGAAACTATTTGAAGCTTTTAATATATGGATTATGGTTTAGAAGGAAAAATCTACATAAAGAATGTTGATGGGAAAAAACCCAAACTCTGTACATTTAAAGAGGTTTATTCTGAGCCGAATGTGTATGACTGGCCCTGAGCACATGGCCTCAAGAGGCCTTAGAAAATGTGCCCACAGTAGCCAGTTACAGTTTGGTTTTATACACTCTTACACAGGTTATAGGTGGGTTTAAAAATTCTTTGACTTCTAATTGGTTAAAGAAACGAAGGTTTATCTAAAGGCTTGGAATGTTTTAACTTAAGATAAGGATGTCTGCTAATTAGAGACAATCTGCTGGACATTTAACATTTACTGAAACTCAAGTCATGTGTTAAGTAAACTGATGGCCTGCAGATGTGGTTTAAGCTTTGCTTTGTATCACCTGAGGCCTGTTAATTATTTAGTGTCTTATTGTTACAAAGAGGACTCCAAAAGGAAGGGGAGGCATGACAAAGCCTGACCTTCCTTCTTATGGCCACAACTCAGTATTAAGGTTTTTCTGAAGTCCCCTTGGTCAACAGATGGTCCATTCGGTCAGCTTGGGGGCTTAAAATTTTATTTTAGTTGACAATTATTTCAATCCTTAAGTACCCAAATTTAACTAAACCACACAAGATTCCGAAGTAAAGCAAAAAAGAAAAATGTTTCTGCTAAATATTCTGCTCTGAATTGGAGTCTGCTAAAAAGAAAGTTCTTAAATATCCTAACATCAACCTGTAGTATCATATTTCAAGGCAAAGAAATACTTTCATGTGATTTTTCTGAGTTCATAAAAATGAGTTTTCACCCTGAAGAATAGCTATTATTAGCCATCTAAATTTTTTATCGGATAGATAATGGCAATATTGAAACTTCTGGAAAATTGTGACATTTTTCCAATGATCTAAATTCTGAATATGTGCATGCTCAAGCAACACTATAAAACGTGTTCTCAGATTTTGTTTAAGCCAACCTTAGATGTCTTATCTAAATCTAAATTTACCTATGTCAATACTTTCACCAACATTTTAAAGACAAACTAACATAAAGAGAATTTGATTCAGTTGCTTGTTTAAACCTGACAGAAGATTTAGAATTCTTGGCACATTTTAGCATTTGTTAGTTGCTGTTATCCTTTTTGATAATATTTTTACATAAAGCTGAGATAAATTATGAGCTTCCTCCTCTAATTGTATTTCTACTTTACCTCAAGGAAAACCCACTGTTATTCAAATCAATCTTTACTCCCAAAATGGTTGCTAGTGACACCCTGAAATTAGCATCTAACAGCCTCATCAATTCCAGATGACAAAGAAATAAGTGCCCCTATTGTATGATTAGGAGTTAGTTTCAAATCCAAAGAATAGTCTTGATTAATTCCATCATATTTTGAATCTTAAAAAAGTTCATGTCTTTTAAAGAATAAGACAATTGTATGACAGATTCCTTTCTTTCCTATCATATTTGAAACAGATATAACCTTTCCAGTTGTGCATGTGAAAATTGATTTTAATATCTAGGATTGTATTATACTTCCTCTTAGACTTAGAGTTTTGGAGAATTATTTTTCTATTATAGATTTCTTTGGAAAAGTCTAAAATTCATTACCTTTAATTATTTTTCCAAAAGCCGTTTCATGGCTTTTTAGGTTATTGAAGGAAAGCTTAATTGAAAACTTACAGGTAAAAAACAGAGCTTTATTTTACATATGCAAGGTTACAATTTCTGGGTATTCCTCCCCATGCTAGTACATATAGAATTGTCATATTTGGTTGCTGCTCAAATTAAAGAGGCCAAATATTTTCAAAGGACACCAACAAACATATCCTTTCTTCCATAGATGAAGTTCTTTAAAGGGATGTGTGCCACTGCATTTTCTTGGAATGGAATAAAATAGAAAAAATAAAGGATGAATAGTCAAAAGCAAAAAGGAGAAAGGAAATAACCTTACAACTTTAACTCATGGTAGGTTCTCTTATTCTGGTTAGTGTGCTGCTAGAAATACTGGCCCAGACTAATGTGGTACAACTAGATTATATTAATACATATTTACAAATCTAATTCCAATGATCACTGTATAAGTTCTCACTGGAGAGTAGTTTTACTTTCACAGTCTTTTCTGTTTTGAAAGCCACATTCCATTTCCATTTAATTATTTGTTGTTAAGCAAATTAGCTATTCCTTTCCTCAGATACACTACTTCAAGTCTCACTGCAAGTATAGAAAACAGGTGGAGGAGTTTAAATGGTAAGGTTGAGAGAATAATCCCCTTTTTCTAAGATCATAGCCTCTCCCAATCATGGGAAATTGAAGGTAAACTGGCAAAGATACTGTTAAGGCCTGAATTTTGTCCCCACAAAATTCATCTGTTGAATTCCTAACCCCCAAAGTGACTGTATTTGTATACAGGGCCTTTAAAGAGGTAATTGCAGTTAACTGAGGTCATATGTGCAGCTCCCTAATCCAACAGGATTGGAGTCCCCATGAGAAGAGGAAGCTACGTCAGACATGTACACCCACAGAGAAAAGGCCTCCCGAGGACACAGCAAGAAGGCAGCCACATGAAATCTAGGAAGGGAGGCCTCACCAGAAACCAACTCTGCTGGTACCTTAATCTTGGACTTAAAGTTTCTAGAACTGTGAGAAAATAAATTTCTCTTCTTTAAGCCACCCAATCTGTGTTAATTCTGTTATGGCAGCCCTAGCAAACTAATGTAGATAGTTGGGATTTAATCTTCGCAAAAGTGTAGGCAACAAATCCACATACTGACAGTGCGGGAGGGACTATGGGGATCGCAGGAGAACTGCACTCCTCCCTCCAGCTGCACGGACCTGCCGCCATAATCATTGTGGCCTCTCATGTTGGCATCTGTCCTTCTCTACATGCAGTGCGCTTCTTACCCTGCCGGGGGGGGGGGGGGGGGGACCTCACCCAGCTCCATTTGCCCATTAAATCTTGCATATATTTTAGGTCTTCCTTTATTCCATGAATTTATTCTTTACAGAAGCTCACATTGATTATTACCACTTAAAAATTCTTATTGCAGTTAGGTCTTTGCCTCCCTTTGATGTGCATTTTTTGGTACAGTTTTGTTTGATTATAGCAACCCCCTTGACTGCAGTTTCCCATAGGATAGTGATCAATGACCAGGCATTTCTTACTATTCCCTTTGCCTTAAAGAACATGTGTTGGTTGATTTTCCACTTTGCCTATTTATCCCACTTGATAAAAGAAAGGATTTCTCTTCTTATAAATGTCAAGGCTTTTTTGATATCCCTATACCTTTTCTTTATATATCTATATTATTGTAAGAAAAAAGGTATTTTTAAATACTTTAACCAAATATTGTGTATGTTGAAGTTTTATAGAGTTTCTCTAATATTTGATGTCTTTATATTCATCTTTCTCAATTAAACCAAAATTACTGTAAACCAAAAGAAAAAACAATAATTCTAGGTGGTGTCTGAAAAAAAATAATGCCAAGGACAAATTATCTTCTTTTTTTTTTTTTTGTCTATGCCTACTTTAACAATCTCTAAATCTATCATATATATGACTTATTTATTACCTGCTAAAATCATTTTACTTGAATTTATCTTTCACATATTTTAAATAACTGAGGCAAGTTGTATGTTGAATGATGAACCATTTAAACATAAGTCCTTCAAATCCATTAGAATAAGACATAATATCTTTTTTTCGAGGTAGAAATAGAAACATGTTTTACCCCTGAGGTGAAACCTGCAGGTTCTACTTGGCAGTATATCTATCTGGTTCTAGTTATTTGGAGACCCCTCATCTACAGTGGCAGCAGGGTTCTGTTGTCAACATAAGTCCTGGAGCCAACTTGGATGAGATAAATCCCTGAAAATGTAGGGTTAAGACGATGGGTAGTAGCACAGTTGGCAGAAAATACCCTGCTACCTTGTTTAGCATCCTGCAACAAGAGTGGACATCCCAGCTAAACTTGCTCTCCTTGTTGCAAAACAAAAGGGTGTCTGAATTCCAATGTCTCCCCCATGGAAAAATCTGAGAGACAAATCTGTTGGTTTTCTTGAGAGAATATCCCAAAGATAGTATAAAATGGAGACAGCAACATCTTTGCAAATCCTCTAGTCTGGACCTGAATTTCTTTCGAGTATTGTTCATAGTAAAGATACAGAGGAGAAACAGATGCAGGGAGTTTGTAAAACTAATGATTGTTAAGTTGCTGTTGTTTGCCTATTCCTCAGATAATCAAAAATCAGAGGACAATCAATATCTTTAACAAGTACACGTGCCTCTCATTCAAAAGTTTGGAGAAAATGTTAGGTTTAAAATTTCTTCAGTATTATCTAATCATCAAAATTATTTCCAAATTTTAAAAAGTTTTGTATGTATCTATAACAGATATCTAAAATTGATCTTAGATATCAAGGTGTTTCTTGATTGGCAAAGCAATGCTCTTGGTAAAAAATAGTTATTGTTAGGGATGTTTTAAATAAACATTAATAAGTAAGAATTTAACCTTTTGTGCTAATTCTCAGGTTTCTAATAACAGAGTATTTGAACCTTATAAATCTTGGAAATCTAATTAGACAATGTTAAGTTCTTTCTAGTTGAAGCCACAGATGTTTCACACTGGGAAAATCAGCAAGCCCCAGGGTTTGTTTGGTCTAGAGGAGTGTCAAATTTTCATGGATAATTTAATAGCTAATAACTCTAATTCTTTCCCGTAAACCAAGAGATGATAAATAATGATTGCACTAAAATTGTAAAATTAACCCTCTAGGCTAATGAAATTTTTCAGGAACCATTGAGGAAATTAATTTCTGGTACTTAATGCTTCTTTACTGCCAATCTTTCTAGAGTTGTATTGTATCTCATAATGTGACAGGAAAGGCATATAAACACATTGGAATAATGCAATTCAAAAAGAATTATATATCAAGGGAAGCTTCAAGTATCTTTCATCTCTTATTCTCACTGACTAATCTATCATAGAAAAAAACAAAGATTTTTCTATTTGGAACTCAGAGTGGCATTTTTGTTCTTCATAATTTTTTGATTTGTGCACCATCAAAGAATGAGTTTCCATAAACAAAATCATATGCCCTGTGAAAAATGGGAAACTTGTCTCAGAACTATATAGCATTTTGGGATCCTTTGATGTGATATATATTTTTTTGTTGTTATTGTTTTTCTTTTGATGTAATATATTTTAAGTATATAATTGGTCAACTCAAATTTTTACTACAAGATTAACTTCTGAAATTTTGTACAGAGTAATGGGGTTTCTAGGACTCAATGGCCATAACTAAGCTAACTACAAACATTAAAATTCCCTTTATTCCCATTATTGATTCTATCTAAACTGTAATATTGCAATCTTTCAGAAGATATTGGATCAACTAATCAAACAACATTCTGTTTTTAGTCTCTAAATGAACAGTTTTCAAAGCCTAGCAGTCCAACTTACGAGACCGCAGGATTGTTCATGGAGCATAAGCCAACCGCAGATGTTTACATAATGAGGTTTATGCTCAGTCTGACCTTCACGTGACAGTGATGCTTCTAGCTTAGAGACAAAAGCTTTGCAACCCAAAAGAAATGAGGAAATAGCATACTTTTAAATCATGCATTAGCACTTAGCATTTGGAAATCCCAGTTGCAATGGCCAGAGTTAAGTCGGTGCACTTTTTTATAACTGAGTGCACCCAAACACAAAGGCCCTTGGGTAAGCAGAGTATTATCCCAGACCCAACATTCCTCTCAATTAATGGAACACCTATAGTGTTCAACAATAGTGTTTCCCCACTAAGATTTACGACTAGAATTACCTCATTGAAAATTGGCCTGTAAATGGTAGAAACTCTCTGGAGCCACTACTCTGGCCTCTTCTGTGGTGAGAGAGGAGGGCCCTGAGAAATTTCTCTAGACACCAATTTAAATTCTGTCTATCTGAGTTCCTGCTATTGATTTTTTGTAAATGTTGAGATGAAAAATCTGATCATAACTCTAAATATTAATAGTAGGACAAGTCATGGACAAGGAAAATAAAGTGAATAAAATTTAAAGACAATGTAGATAATTTTTGTATTATGGTTTACAAAATTTATCTTATAGGGAGATGGGTTTAGACCCGTGGCTAAATCTGGAGTAAGTTGATTTACTAAAATTTGCATTTTTACTACATGCAAAATCCTATTTTCTTGTGTTCTTCGCCAAAAAGCCACAGATATAATAAAATAAATAAAACCTAAGCAAGATTAATAGTTCTTTAAGTCACAAAAACATTACTACTGAAACTCACATAAGTGCCAAAGTTACTTTATAGTCTGCTATATATGGCTATCAATCAGGTCTCTAAGGTTTTTTAATCATATAGTTTTAGTTTAATATATTTCTCAGTACTTACATAAACATGTGATTGTATATATGCTTTTGTTTATCCATATATACTCAGAATGACTTTTTAAAACTCTAAACATACTAGCTGTCATTTTTCTCTTTGTGTTGGGAAATATCAAATCATGTAAGTGATAAGTGTAACATTTTTGTAAAGGCTTAGTCGGCACTTAAACATAACATGTCACACTAATAAATAATCAGTCAAACTCACTTATGCCTGAGTAAGGGTGTTTTCTCAGGTTTTCTACTAGAATGTTAACAGTGGGGCTTCTGGAACGTGGGTGAGGTAATGCATACATTGAGGTATATGCCTTTGAGAAAGAAGTTGCTTTTCCAAATGTCCTCTGAAGAAGGAATTGAACCTTTGTATTGACTCTAGTTATCCACTGTCCAATGACTTGTAATCTGAAGAGGATTCCTGCATAGAACTATCAAGGCTCATCACTAGACCGGAGGTTGACCACAGCAGTAGAGGCACAGCGATGTGGAAAGTAGCAAGGATTATTTTTCAACACATTGGCAGCATTTAGACTTGCTTGAGAGATTTAATATTTTAGCAAGGTATTTTTACCCAGTTCTGATCTCGATTCTCTCTTTCTTCACCAGCTACGTCAATCGTCCTATTTGCTTTAGAAAGGAACACTCCTTATAGCTTTTTTGGCCATTTTTTTTCTCTTGCATCTACTTCTACCTAAATGATCCTCACATATGAACTCTAGATCTTAACTTCTCCTCAACTTTCTGACTCCTAAACCTGTATATTTTGTCATTGCTTTTAAGCTCAAATATGCCTCAAGTAAAACTTACCATCTTTTCCCTTAAAACAATCTCCCTCTCCATAGCATTAACCAAAAATTAAATATGTAAACCCTTTGGAGGCAAGAAATGATATCTCTTTGATAATCAATATCTAGCAAAGTATAGTATATGCTATAAAGTGAATATCTGTGATAAGTAAAATCTTATTTTAGAGGAGGATATTTCTGGTAGTAGGCTTATGAGTTTCTGAAATCATTCTTTTTACAAAATTCTTTCATTCTCTTGTCAAGATTATATTAACCAGGTTTCATACATCTAATGGGTAGAAATTCAGGTAGGTTCTTTTTTATTCTTCAGAACTTATACACAAGGAAACAACATAGGAATATTATACTATGTAGCTGAATATGGCTGGACTGTTTGTTTTATGTAGAAATACCCAGGAAATATGAGCTAACAAAAAAATCAGCCATCTAACAGATAAAATTATACTTTCAGATACCTCATAAGAGAATTTTGACCCTATTAATTTTTTTTTTTTTTTCAGAACTTGTTAGATACAGAAGATGATATAAATGAGTTGGCTCAGGGTACATCTTCACAGACTAAGGATAAAGACAGTCAGGCAAGTTGAGCCTAAAAATACATATTGATGAAAAGAGCAACTTTTAGCATAAACTAGGTAACTACCTTTCATCTGGTCATTTGCTATTATTGAGAGCCTCAAAAAATAATAAGGATAATTTAGCAAACAAACTGGATATATATATTAATAAAATACATATATATTTAATATATGATATATACATATAATATATATTTTTAATGAATATTCAAAATTTATAGTGATAAGATCTAATATCCTATAAGCAAATATATTTTGAAAAAAATTTTGTACTGTATTCATTAAAAGTAATATTATTTATACTTTAGAAAGAAGTTAAAACCTTTACACATAGCATTTCATTTCAAATATCATAAGGATTGTATGAAAAATATCTTTGTTGTATTAGCTGCTGGAGATGACAGAGAACTCACTACTTCCTGAGTATATGCATTCCAGTTTTATATAGTTGAAATTATTAGATTTACTCTTCAGTGTACTCTTCCTAAATCTGTCTACCTATACTATACCAATTTTGTTCTCTGTCCTGTGCTCCAGTGAAATGGTATTTTCTTAAGTTATAACCCATCACGTATTTTACCTGCCTTACTGGGTCATCCCAAAGCCTTCTGTTTTTGGTAAACGTTATGAGAGTCTTGATAGATTTAGATCTCTCACCATTCTGTTCACCCTCCACCACACACATTGTCATTCTGAACATTTCTTTGAAAAGATTGATCTAGGAAAGTAACATAATCCAGATAGTTCTAGCCAATTGAGTAAATGGAACCATTACTTCCTTTGTTTTGTTTTAATCCCAAAAGTGATAAAGACAAATGGTTCACTAAAAGCTTAAAATACATAAAAATCACAACATAAATCCCCCATATCATCAAGGAAAATGCTTTTTACTTAATCGGTTTAGGAAAAATGCCCTTCTAGAAAAATTTTAGCTGTTTATTTAAAATATTATACTAGCTCAATGGTTTGTAATTAAAGACATTTTACTTTGTACTGGGGTTTAAAAAGATGGTGTTTTGTGAAAAATGTTTCTTCCTCTTTTTCTTCCTTCTTATTAATTCATCTCAATACTGCTAGAAACACAGTTGCTGCCTCTGTCTTTGTCTTGATTTGTTTTTTTTTTGATTCTTAGATATCAAATTGAATTACTATCTCTAAACAAAGGGAGATAAAGGATGAATGTAGTTATTAAAAATTGGAAAAGAAATGCACCTTGACTATTGACCATATTTATTATTCTTGAACACTCTTACTCTTCTTAGCAAGGACAGATCTTTAAAAATATAAATAATTTGAACTTTTCTGTATAGGACAGATAGTTTGCCAACATCTATGCACTTTGGCCAGTCATAACATTTTTTTTCTTGTGATGGAAAGAAAAAAAAAATTAATAACATTAAAAAAGGAATGTTCCTCCGAGACTTCATTGTTAGGAAGTAGTACTGAATTTGCCATTTCAAATAGAAAATTTTGAATAAAGCATTTGCGTCCTCAGGATAATGAAATTCAATTCTGCAGAGGAAAGGAAAGCAGCTTTAAACAACAATAGTGCAGATATCAGAAATAAACCAATCCTTCCCTTCTCTTTAATCAATCTCAATACGATGATTAGATGAAGAAAATTGCCTTATAAAATATTCATACAATACAATTTAGAGGCAGCTTAATGAGGTACCTACAATTATGGCTGGGAAGAGTGACGAGAAATTCCCTTAAACTGCAAATAGAGAGTTGAATGGGGTGGGGCTGTATTACAGTTTTGCACAACAAACTTCTTCCTTCTTTTGACATTCCGCTGATTATTCCACACAAATACCAATTTTGTATTAACTCCACTCTCAGCTTTCTTTGATTCTATTCTTGGTCTGCCAAACTCTTTTGGAAAAACATAAATCGCCACACAACCCTAACCCATTGTAGATTTATTCCGCCCTGGGTGTTGCTCAGGAATCTCCACCAAACCGCCTTTGCTCCCCTAGAACTCCCTCCTGAGCAATAATTCTCCTAAGTCAGCATGCTCCTTACATGACTGCACTAGAGCAGTTCAGTTCAAGGACGCTTTATGGAGAACCAACACCAGACCAAGTGCTCAGTCCTGAATAAAGCAACGACTAAAAAGCACAATCCTCGTCTGTGAAGTGATTGCAGACTCACTGAGTGAACAAACGAAATGGTTTCATAAGTCATGAGTGTGTTCTTCCTCTCATCTTCACTTATCTTCATGTCAACAACCGTACCTATTTTCTCACGTGACAGTGCTGGGGAAGCGGAGAGGGCTACCTGTGAACAAACTGGAGACTCTCTGACTAATTGCCCCATGGAAATCAGTGAGGAAGACTTTCATTTGTGGGTATGTCTTTGTATTGTATAAATTTAACGTCTGTTCCAATCAATCAATTCATACAATAAGACAACTTAAAAATAAATTCTTTTGATACCTGTTTTTGCTTTTCCTTTGTAGCTTTTGTCTAATTTCTTCTGTTTTCATTGTCAGCTCAACTTTCCAAACAAGCAGCGATGCAGTGTGCTGATGCTCTTCTTTGTTATTTATCGGGGTAAAGCCATTACTCTTTCAGCTTTCTTCTAAGCTGGATATTTTTCTGTCACTCTGACTCCTCTGTTCCTCTTCTCTGAAATTGAATTTACTCTCCTCTTCCACTTCATTTCCTTTGCCACTGCCTGAGCCAGGACCTTATTACGCTCACACATGTTACTTAACATACACTGGTTGATAATCTTGCTTTCATGAAGTTCATTTTATAAGCACCCAACTGTGAGACTTTGCATATTAAAAAACTACTTTGGGCACATTACTCCACTGTCATCTTCTCTATGATACTTTTCCACTTCATCAAATCTAAATTTCATAATTAAAGATTTCTGTAACGATACCCCAGCAAACTGTCTTCTTATTCTCACTGTCTCCAAATACTGCCTTTTCCTAAGGTCATACTCATTTATTTACATTCTCTGAATCTAACATTCTAACTGCTGGCAGACATTAATGTTTTCATCAATGTCTGAAAATCCTCCCATCTATATAACATACTTCTCTCCACTCTGCAGATATCCAACAGTTACTTACAGGCCTGTTTACAGCTCCATTTCCTAGTATCTTTTTGATGACCCCAATATCCATCTCTTTTTGGTGCTTATTTCATATATTTATGTATATATGTCTATACACACACACACACACACACACACACCTGATTATACAATTATTATAATCAATAGTAACAATAGCAATGTAATAGTACCAATAATATTTTGCAGTATTTAAGATTTCCAAGTCACTGTTTCAAAAACCTTCCACATTTGACAAGTATAAGGATAAATAAAAATTTAAAATAAGTGGTTCATTCTATTGAAAATAAGGAAAGAATCTCCCCCTCAAGCTCTGTGCTTGTCTTCTTGTAGAGCATTTATTTTAGAAAACTTGTAAGTTTGCTCTCTGTCTCATTGCAATGTATGTAGATCTTTTATAGATAAATAAGCCTTATTCCAAATTTAGGATCCAGAATGCCATTTTCAAGGACTGGGGAACCATCTCTTTGAAATGTATTTATCAAGGAAGATAGCACCCCTATCTCCCAGTTTCTGTGGTAGGGCAGGAGCCTAACTTCAGTTGCAAAACTACTCCTTGTCATACAAATAAGAAGTTCATTTTTTCTTTAGAGAAAGCCAAATAACTAACACAGATGGTCATCACAATTACCAGGTAAAGTTAGGATGAGCTATGGTGTGACAAATGGTGCTGCCAAGTCCTTTTACTTGAGGATTAGGTATTATTCACCTTGAGAACATGTAAATAACAAATTATATCCACATGGGTATATAAAAGGGTAAAATTTCCATTCTTCTTTTCAATCTCTTTAACAGATTTCCTGTGATGCACATCACATCCTTTTTAAATGCTTATTTAATAATGAAACCTTTTCTTTGTTTTCTATCTTTGTGGAGATGATTTCTGATTGGCAGATTTTTAAAAATTGGATTTCCCGACAGAAGCTGTGATTATTATTATCCCCATTTTACAGATGATAAAACTGATAAGAGAGATATACTGCTACTAAGTGATAGAGCAAGAAATTAAATCCAGACAGCCTGGTTCTTGAGGCCCTCATCTTAGGTCCCTTGCTATCTAATGACATATGTCCTCTTATGTGTACAACCCTCTTGAACTTCCTGTGAACCAGCATCATACTTTAAACCCACCCTTTAAATTCCACATTGCTAGGGCAGTGCTGGTCCTATTGTGGGCATATAATGGCAAATTGATTATTAACTCATTTCTTTCTTTCATACAAAGTATTCAGTCTAGTAGGGTTTATGGTAAGAATGTGTTTCTTTTCACTAGCAGTACAACTCTATTCCAATTGCTCCATTTTTTCTCAAAAGAGTTTCTACTCATTTTCATTCGAAACTTTACACACATTCCTATCTGTGCCAAAGTTAAAATAAAGCAGCTGTGCTTATTCAGTGTCTATTCAAATCCAGTTGAAGGGAAACCCATCCTTCTACAAAGAAACAATAAATATGTCAAATCAAAATTCAAAGAAAACTAAACTTCACTTTTCTTCATTCTTACAATATTCAACTGTCATTGTCAGAGATAAATTCTGCCTACCATTTTTGTCATTAAGTCTTTCTGCACATTGAACTCTTGCATTCTTTCATTAGAGTCTGTTAAATTACAGTGTAGAAGTTAAAATATGGGCTCTGAAATACAAGAGATCTTAGTTCCAAGTTCCAACTCACTTCTTACCAACTCTATGATTTGGGGAGAGACCTTTAACCTCACTGCTGTTATTTCTAATATGAGTAGGGTTGTGACATTTTAGCAAATAAAAATACAGCCTTAAATATGAGGCTATGCACAGTTGAATGATGCATGTAAAGCATCTGTAGAATGCCAGGCACCTCGTAACCACTAGTAAACACTGACTATTATCATTACTATGTAATCTGAACACCCTTCTCATTATCTAAGCCAGGGCTTCTTCAAGTTTTCCTCCATTGCACTTGTGCAACTTGAGGTCCAGCATTAACAAAGAATTATATGGAATTAACTATGCAATCACAAAAATGTTCCTAAATCTTGACAGTTATAAAATGCATTATTTTAAATCATCTTTCAATAAATTCATGTTTAAGAATCTAAATAATAGGCTTCAAATACCTGTGCTAAACTTACGCAAGTCTGAAATAATATAAAAAATAAAGAAATGTTACAAACTATTCATATCTCACTGTTTGTATTTTTAAGTCTATTTGAAAGGGGTATTTTGCTTAGCAAATGCTTCACATCTGGTATTTGAACTAGACCAGCATTGTGTTTTCTGTGACATTTTCCATCTAAGCAGCACTGAAATTTTCAGGCTCAATTATGGTGAGTCAAGACTGTACAATTTTCCCCTATTTTCCAGAGGAAATTTTATTTTCCAATCTGGAATAAAAGCAAATGGGGCACAGGAATGACACGGCAATGACGACAGACCTCCTTACTTGTATTCTAAAAGTAACTCTTTTGTAAAAACTGTTCTCTTTGTTTTTCAGCTTATTCATGTTAATTCACTTTCCCCTCAGTTTATTTCCTTAATTATGTGCTCATTTTCTTGTCCCTCCTTGCCCTAAAAGACAGAGAGCTCCTTCTGTGGAGTCTTCGGCCAGGAATCCCCTTCAGTTGCAACCCAGGGTCACAAAGAGAGGGAAGTGAGTCTTGCACTTGCTTTCCCCCGGCTGAAGCCACTCTGTGGGGAATAAGGAACAAGTGTCCAACACACATGGTGCCATGTGAGAGAAGGAAAAAGCCTGGCAATGGAGCTCTTACCTAAAGGATAAATATCTATGAGCAGCATCTTTACTTTATCAAGTGGTCCTGTTGCTTAAGACAACTGTGATGCGAATGCTATGGACAGAAGGTGGATTTCGCTAAAGAAACCCTCTCCATGAAGTCTATAATTTCCTCATATGCCAGATATAGCTTATTAATTTTGTTCAAGCCAAAATCTGACAGTTTGGACTTTCATTTGGCTTTACAAGTTTTCATAATTGTTAACTATTTTATTCCCTCTGTGAATGACTAGTTTTCATTTTATTTTACTTTAAAATGACAAGTAAGCATATCTAAGAATAAAAATATCTTCATATTTCTCCATTTCCCCAATTCTCTCTGATGATTTATTTATCTCTTTTGATGCATATTTTATTTTTCTCAAGACCATGATCTACATTTGAGAGAGAAGGAGACAGAGTGCAGATGTGTGGGGAGGTTTTCTCCAAGAACGGTAAAATTCAGATTCTCTGGGAACTTTATCATTGATTCCTTAGGTCTGAGAATTACCTTCCACTATTTCATGTTCTATGTAAACAGTGCACCCCAAATACCTTTTTATTAATCCACTATGTTTCTGTCCCCATGAATATATTTAATTGCTTTTGGACATAATCTGACCAGAGTGTTCACTTCTTCCTACACACTACTTTTGGAAGAACCTTCCAAAAGCATCTCTTTCACCCTACCTCTGGCAGAACCTTTCCTAGATTTTTCATTGCCACTAAAAGAAAATACTTCTTCAATCTGCCTTTCAAATCATTTCACAGCATGAACAAAGCAGAGGACTATGAAGTCAGCAAATTCAGGTCTGTGCTTACTGGGTGTGTGTGTGTGTGTGTGTGTGTGTGTGTGTGTTTGAGCTATCCACCAACTCCTGGGGTACTAAATTTCTCATCTGGAAATTAGGTGATTCGAAGCAATGATTTCAAGAGCCCTTCCCTCTCGGCTATTCCAACTTCCAACTACCTACTTCCAGGGGGACCTGGTACTTACCAGCCCTGGCTACTCTTTACTCCACCAAATGTTGTCTGATCACTCTGCCCAAATTTAGTCTTTTCTACTTATTTATAGCCGACTCACATTTGAAATACCACCTTGAATATCACTCCCTCCAAAGAGCTCCTCCTCACTTCTCTAATAGGCAGGAATATTTCCCTCTTTTGAATTCCCATATTTGTATCTTAGGGCACTTCACCTATTCCCTCTTTATATTACAATCTCCTATAAATTGTCCAATCCAATTTACCAAATTTTGTGCTTCCTGACAAGCAGAATTGTTCTTCATTTACAAAGATAGATTTTATATATTGCAAACAGGTTACATGCATTATATTTCCAAATTCAAATTACATCTTCAGATTTTTAACTATGAACACATTTTAAGAGTTTTATTATAAAAACGAAAAATGTTCTAGAAAATATAATATGGAATATAGATTTGGGAGGCCAAATATGGTGGCTCACTCCTGTAATCCTAGCGCTTTGGGATGTCATGGAAAGAGGACTGTCTGAGGTCAGGAGTTTGAGACCAGCCTGGGCATCATAGCAAGACCTTATCTCTCTACAAAAAAATTTAAAAATCAGCTGGGTGTGGTGGCATCCATTTGTAGTCCTAGCTACTCGGAAGGCTGATATAGGAGGGTCAGTTGGGCCCAGGAGCTCAAGGCTACAATGAGCTATGATAGCCCCACTGCACTCCAGCCTGGGGGACAGAGAAAGACCCCTGTTTCAAAAAAGAAAAAAATATATGTATATATAGATTTGGGATATAGTTTGATATTTTCCTCTATTTCTTTTCTCCTTCTCATTTTATAACAGATTCTCCAAATTCAAGTTTTAAAAGAAGTTTGTAATTCTTTCATTTTTCTCAGGCTAGGTCATATCAATACTATGATTCATTCTATTTCAATGGGTATTGGCATTTTGATGACTGTCCACAACCATAAATACTGTCTCATTTAAGTTTGGTCTTCCCCAATAGAACAAAAATACATAATAAAAATTTTTCCATACAGGCTAGATCTAGTTTTATTATAAAGCATGTGCTACTTTCTATCATTTCTGACCAAAATTTAAGTATTAGAAGGGCACATGACTACTCAATCAGAATAATAGAGCCTTGTAAATGTAGGACGTTCCTTCGATGTTGTACCTCAAAAAATCTTAAAACTCTCCCTGAAGATCTCCTTTGTCACAGTGCCTTTTTAAAGAAGTTGGTTGAAAGACAAATAATCTGCTTATGTCATTTTCTGACTCAAAATCAAAACCATGATGTTAATTAAAGTAAAAGGCAAATCACCTTCTGTCCATTTCTCAAAACATATTCCTAAGTGTAACAGGAAAATGTCAAATTTGAAATTTTTTGTGTTCTACTACTTGATGAACCATTTTTAAAGGCTCAAGAGGTCCTTGGAATAAGATTTATGCTCGTCTTATTTAAGAACTTCAGAGAGTCAAGTCTATTTTCTGAAATTGAAGAAGCAAAACGAATGATTTTACTTTTCAGCTGTGTTGAAGTGTTCAAAGTTTAACTCTGAGTTAGCTCTGAGTTAGCACTTCCCTGTTGGGTTGAAATAACCTCTGTACTTTCCAGTAGCATACTCTGGCATTTAGCAGAGAAACTACATTCCCAACTGAAGCATATTTTTAAAGTATAGGAGATTAAGTAAAGCAAACCCTTTAAAACATTAAAGAAAAGAAAAGGTCTCAATATGGAATTTGCATTTTTTGAGTTTCGCTAAAATTAAAAAGATTTAACATGTTCTTACACTACAGAGTACAGTAAGTAAGTAAAATACTATAAAGTATAGTGTTTATAATGAGGACACGTTAATATGGCAAAAGCTTGCTGCAAGGCATATGCTCATATGTTGGGTTGGAATTTTGCCACCACCATGGTGGCTGTGGGCTTCTCTCTTTTTGGCCTCACATTTTACACACCCAGTACATGGCACATTCCCAACACAACACACAAACCCTGTTGTCTCTTACTGCTTAATTACGGCTCATATTCCCAGCATATGTTTCATATTGTCAACAAAAGAAAAAGCCTACTTCTATTTGGACCAAATGCAATGTCTTTAAAATATTCAAATACACTGTTTTATAGTAATATATGGCCATGGACAACGGTTTTCATTTTTTTCCTAATAGTATCCCTCTTAAGGGATAAATCATATATTCCAAGATTAAATTAAATGGGTCCTGCTGTTAGAGAAAAATGTTTTTGTGCTTCTGCTTGGCTTTCTATATTAGTGTTTATTAAATCTTTAAGAACTTAACCCTATGATAAAATTCAAGAATATGAAAAATTGCATGTGTTTATATTATAATGGATTTCAGTATGTTAAATAGTAACATTAAACCAAATAATTTAATAAACTAGAATAACAGGGCTAGGCTTTAGGTGATATCATATGGTGCACAATTGCATTATCAAAGTTCTTGGATTTGAAGTCACTTCCTGAATCCTTTTCCGTCCCCTTTTCTATCCTACCGGAAGACTAAGCTTGCTCATATGCATGCATGCAATCCTCTGAATAATGAAGAAAAACCATCTTTCTACTCTCTTATGTTACAACATTGTACATTTATATTTCATTTTCAATTTTTTAAAGCCCTTCCACAACTATGACCCCATAGCAATCTTGCAACAAGCTTCAGAGAGAAGTTGACCAGGTGTTATCATATGTTGTGGTTCTTGGTCTCTCTGTACTTAAAGTTTCCAATTGATACCTTCTGGAAATACAGAGTCTAAAATAGATTCACCCTTTTCATTCTCTCTCATGGCAGCAAGTTTATTTCCTTCGGGGCACCAATGGCAACTTGTAATGATATTATTTAAATATTCATATATGTATTTATTTTCCATCCCCCTTCACTAGAATGTAAGATCTATGAGGCCACTGTGTCCTCAGCTGTAGTCCCTGGCTGTATACATGAATGAATGCAGATAATATTCTTATCTTGTCCAAGGTCATGCAATGGACTCATCTTAAATAACAATGGGAAAAAGCAACCCTGTGGACTCCTGTCTGGCATATTCTTCTACCATGCCTTTTGTCTACATTAGCCTGAGAACAACTAAGAATTATCCAGCAGCTCCTAGGAGCTTACTGCCATACTAAAGACCACCTATAGAAAAATCATCTCAGGTGTAGTAATGATTTGCCAAAGACAGAATTAAAAATATCTTACTGTTTTATATAAAAACTTTCAAATATATGAACCTTTGCAACAGACGTGTTCTTTTTGTTTCACAATGATTCCTGTATGTTTCCACTGGCTTGCCACTTCATATTATAGTAAGTAGGAAACAAGAGTTGGAAGCTACCTTGAGAAGTCATTGTATCCTTTCCCTGCCCTATTATTAGTGTCCTGCTGTGCTGAAAAAGAACAAATTGGAAACAAACATTACATACTAGTCTATCTTTCTGCATATTTAAACATGAATTTCATCTCAATGCTATAGAATACATCATATACTATTTATGAAAAATTACTCTCTGCAGCAATTATGCCCTAAAGAATATCCTAGGGACTGAAGGAACAAAGATAACATCCTGAGCAAACATCTTACTTTTATATATTATCTTCCTTAGATAGTAAGGGAAGACTCTTGGAAGTCTTATACAATTTGCTTTAAAAATGCTAAATAATAGGTTGGCAGAAATGAAGTATTATCTATCTGTTTATTGTCAATGTTCCGTTTTATTTCAAATAAAATGATTTGCTATATTAATTGGATGGATAGTGGAATAATTATTATATTGCATGAATGTTTAAAGATTATATAAATTGGTGTTTTAATAGGATTATCTTGTAAATAAATGAAATCGAATCAAATTGCTCATTTTGAGAAACATCTTTTATGATTATTTAAAAAAATGATTTATATAATTAAACTCGCGTCATCAAAAAACAACTGTAATACCTAACAATACAGTAAAAGTTTTCTTTAATAATAAACATAAAATGCATCCCCTCCTTAAATAACTTATCCTCAATCTTCAAAGCCTCTGGTTAGAGGATAAATATGAATGTCATCTCTAAAAGTCAATTTTTTTTTCCCACGGAATCCAGATCAGTCCCCATCCTGTGCCTCCACCCCCACCCCTTCTGCTCCCAGACAGACAATTCCACTTCTTGTGGGTGAAGCCCATGAGAGGCAAGTGGGGGACAAAGCAGAAGTACAAAATGGGCATTATGGAATCCATTAAAGGTCTCACGTTCGTTTGTCACAAAGAATGAAATGTAAATCCTAAAGTGCTGGTGACCTCTGAGTACTGAGGACAACAGGATATGGGCTCTAATGCTTGGAAAATTATAGTCTCTGTGCATTTAGAGCCCTGGGATCCTGTCTGTTTGGCTAATAATTGCCATATTTCTCAACTACCGAAGCACAGAATGAGCAATGGGTAGCATCGTAAAGATGTTAAAAAAAATCCATTACGACCTGGCATTTGCTGACCCTGCTACTTGAGCTAACAGGACTATTTTTTCTTACTGTACTGTTCCCTTCTACTAAAAAGGGAAGGGAAAGATTTATGAGGACATTTCGCAAATAGTTTAAAGAAAAATGGCATTTAAACTAATTGATTTATGTAAAACTGTAGCTGTCACTTATACACAAGTTTGTGTGAAGTAAATAAACCTCACAAGCTCAGATGTCACTCTTGAGAAAGTCCTTCACTGTGTCTCTACCTTTTATGGCAAGGGAAGTATGGAACTTTAGTAAATTGTCCTTTCAGGCAGAAATCCCACTGATTTGCTACATACTCAAATGAAAAGAAACCTCTCCACTCTCGATTAAATACTTGAGTCTTAGCCTTACAGCTACTGTACCATTGATAAGCTTCCATGGTATCCAAGCTTACTTCTTACCTCCAGTTCATAGTTTTGCAATTACCAAGAATAATATTCCTGTAGCTCACTGTTACCTTTGATCTGAGAAAAAAGCTTCTGAAGAATTTATCAATGACTTTTCCACCCGGGGATTAGAAGAGCAAAGGCCTGAGATATTGCTAAACTCTTCATCTAATTGTATTGCCTCTAGCGACCCTATTTATTAGTTTGGGGTAAAGCAGCTCCTATTTACAGAGTACTTTGTGATGTTTAAAGCACAGATAACACAATCTGAATATCTGTTTCAAAAAATGCATGCCTTCAGTTTCTCTCTTAAGAGTACATGAATAAATTTTAGTGCTAAAAACAAGTAGCAATAGACCCCCGCCCCAACCACTCATATGTTCCTTTCTGTTCAGAGCACATACTGGGAGTCATATTTCTACTCTAGTAGCATTTCCAGAGCTTTGCAAAGCAGAAAGCGTCCCCTATGTTCCTTTCTACCCATACACCACTCCACTGGTGAACTTCTTTTCCTGCTATCTTCTGCCTTCTCCTTTAACGGCTTCCCTTCCCATGGCACTGGCTATATATCCCAAGTAACAACCAACCTACTGACTTAAACACAGATCCTTTTATGGGTGCTGATACTGATTAGAATTTCACAATATGGATATTTCCATTTTTTCACTTATTGTAAAGGAATAAGTAGAGTTGAGAGCCCTAAAGTAAAGAGATAAAAAGCTTAAGTTTTGGGATTTGACTGGATTTGAGTCCTGGTCCCCATGCATTACCAGCTATATGATTTTGGAAAAGTTCCTTCCTCAGGCAGTTTTAGCAATGATAATACTAGGAATAAATATGACTTTCATGCAGAGTGCTTGGCACCTACTTCATACATAGTAAGTACTTAATAAATATTAGCATTGTATTGTAAAATATATTTCATTAACGTGTAACCACCCAGGAGCAGTCCTATAACTAGCAAGTTCTGTAAACTTGAGAACTGAGTTGTTATTTTTTTCTCAGAGCTGAGATGCCCTTATTTCTAGCTGAAGATGATATAGAATGGAAAAAGATTGAATAATCTTTAAGATATCATCAATCTTCATTATTATAGAAAGTCTCAATAACTAAGATGGAAGACAGAATGCCTTCACCCTCTGTAGGGAAAATAACACCCTTTCTTTTTTTAAGGCTAATTATTTTTTCAACAATATGAAGCTTTCAAAGATGAGTGTGATCATTAGGCAACATGGTATGATCATTATAATAGAGTTCTCAAAAGTACTACAGAAACATAGAGAAGAAATTATTTCTCTCTATTACTTCTCCCCATTGTGTGGGAGACCTTCACAGAGGAAGTGGTGTTTGAGCTCAGTGTTGGTAAAAGGTGGGTGAGGGTGGGTATGTGGGGTGCGCTACAGAAGCAACAGTAAACACAGAGAAAAGGAGGTGAGAGAGAGAGAGAATGTATCTTAGAAAACACTACCAGTTATGGATATGACAAGGGTGTACATGGAAGAGAGGTATAAAGTGAAGGTGTAAAAGTAGACAGGGATTCGATTATAAAGACCTTCTATTTTGTGCTAAAGAATTTACTCACTAAAGTAAAGGTTTCTCTCAACAGCATTACCATTTTCCTTGCTTTCTTTGACAATGGTTTTAAAAAATCTCTGTCTCTTCCTCACATGCCCATCATGTACCATAGTCCATCATGCAGAGACAGGCAGTGTGGCAGAATGTTACAAAGATGCAGCCAGACTGCTGAGGGCACCTTGCTGTGGGGTACCGAAGGCAAGGTGCCTAATCTTTCTGTGACTGCATTTCCTTTTCTATACAATGGAGACAGGCATAGTACCTCCCTTATAGAGTTGTTATGAGGAGTAAATGAGCAACGGCACATAGCAAACCTTACATAGCTATTTTAAAAATTTTTTTTTAAAAATTACAGTACTTCTTTCCAGGGTCAACTTAAGATAACTCAATGAATTTTTCTAAGACTAACCTGAACCTACTATTTTTCATTTCTTCTGAATTTATTATTATAGTCTATAGGAAAGAATGTTATAGATGATCTATCCATGAGAGAAGTTTAAGTAAAGTTTGACTCAATAACTATGTATAAAATGATTCTGGCTCTCTCATCTAACCATTCACTCAACAAATGTTTGTTGAAAGTCTACTAAGTGCACATCCCTGAGACATGGGTATAAAGTGATAAAATGAAAAACACAGTCCCTGCCTTCACGTGGCTAAATCTCAAGGAAATGTTCTCTCAGTGTACAAAGAATCTCCTCCTGTATTTGCTAAATTGATATTTGCAAGGTCATAAAGTCAAAGGGGCTGTTATTATTATAGTTACATTACACAGATGAGGAAACTGAACCTTAAGAAGTAGTAATCTTCCTCAAGTTCACAAGTTGATCTAGAAATGTTGAGCTAAGATTAAAATCCAGGTTCTTCCACCTCTAATGCAAAACTCTTTCCACTATACCACATTAGGTGTCTTATTCCTACAGTAAATAGTTGCTACAGTTTAGACATCTGTCTCCTCCAATGCTCACATTGAAACTCAATCCCCACTGTGGCAGTATAGCAAGGTGGAACCCTTAAGAGGTGATTGGGTCATGAGGGCTCTGCCCTCATTAATAGATTAATCCATTCATGGATTAATGGAATAAGGGGTCATGAGAGTGGGACTGGTGGTTTTATAAGAAGAAAAAGAGAGACCTGAGCTGGCACGCTCTGCTCCCTCACCCTGGGATGCCCTGTGGCGCCTTGTGACTCTGCAGAGACTCCCCACCAGCAGAAGGGCTCACCAGCTATGGTCCCTCGACCTTGGACTTCTCAGCCTCCATATTGTTAAGAAATAAATTTCTTTTCATTATAAATTACCCAGTTTCAGGTATAGACAACAAAAAATGAACTAAAACAACAGTTTATTCCTTGGAATTAAAGAAATACCTTCCACTTTTTTATATACATAACATTCAACACAGTGCTGAGCCCATGTTGAGGATACATTATATGCACATTGAACAAATGCATTCTTGAATCTATTATGTAGAGCTTGGTATTCTACTTTCATCTCATTTTTTCTTTGTCCTACATTTTCATAGAACTTAAGATGACATGGCAGCAGGGCACTCAGTCTTCCTCCCTAAACATGAATGCTCTCTGAGATTACTGTTGGTGAGGATGAGAACATTGGGCAAGGAAGACACTTGAAATGATGGATATACACAAATGAACAGCAACAGTAACATAATCTATCTTAAATCAATATGTATTTACTGAAGACCCCAAATCTGCACCATATTACATTGCTTGCTAATTTACTGAAACAGCAGGACACCAGTATTTATGAACACATACTCTACTTAATATAAATTGATAATTACATAAAATCCCATTCATTACTCACCACAATCTTATGAGGTTGGAATTATTACCCCTATTTTCCTTGAGTGGACATGTAACTTGCCCAAGACCTTGTAGCTAGGTAGCAGGCTTCCACAGTACAACTCCACCCCGTTGAATTCATCTCGGTTAATAGCCATATTCATTAAAGGGGCATCAAGAAGTAAAAATATGCAGTCTACATACTGCAAAAATCCTAGGCTAAAGAAAAAAGGTAAAAACAACTGTTTTAAAAGTTATCTACTATAAACTACATTAATCAAATATGTTTCTTGAGTGCCACATATTTAGTACAGTTGTCATGACACATAAAGACATTTCCTTTGTTGTTAGCGTTATCATGACATTCATGGGAATACAGAAACCCTTCAAGTGTCGGTATGCATTTAAAGACTGTATCAGGTAATAAAACGAAGCAGTCACTGTAGCCTAGCAGATTTGCTCATCTGGACTTTAAGATCCCCAAATGCTTACTTTTTCTTGTATGGTAATCATGTTGACATTTGTTTCAGAGATTACAGGAAGAGAAATGGAAAACAGCATCTGAACCAGGAAAGGAACCTCAAGACAGCTGCTAGCCACTCAGCAGCTGTTGAACAAAGATCTGAAAGTATTGTTCGTCTCTGCCCCCACCAGCAGATGCCATTCCCTTAAATAGCAAGTAATACGCGAGCTGCAGAGGGTATGACAAATATCCTAGCAGTTGGACAAGACACATCACTACTAACAGGACGTGCATCTCAGAGAAAAGAGTAAAATAATACCAAGTGCCCTGACATGCATTTCAGTGTGGATATTTTAACTTTTTTTTTGGAAAGGTTGACAGCTATCTTTGGAAACAGTGGGCAATGAGGTAGATACTAATCTGATTTATATCCTAAAAGGATGGGCATATGCTACTTTTTTATTTGACCTGCACAAAAGCAGCTAGTGGTGCAATGAAGCTAATCACAGGAAACTAGTTTGGCTTTGTGTGAGGCTGCTAATTCGTTAGACTGCAAATTTTCCATAAAGCGTTATTTACATCTCACTAACCACTAGGTTCACACCTGGGGTTGGCAACACCTGGCAGTGTTCTTAATGAGTTCACCACTGTTTCCAAAGAAAATGCTGACATTAATAATTGTAATGTTACATTTATTGCAAGAAAAGTACAAACATAA
Source organism: Eulemur rufifrons (assembly GCF_041146395.1). NCBI lineage: Eukaryota > Metazoa > Chordata > Mammalia > Primates > Lemuridae > Eulemur > Eulemur rufifrons. Next base: position 9,820,524 of record NC_091000.1, on the reverse strand, counting down.
ATGCGGTGGATTAGTAAAGGTCATTGCAATCTAACTGCTTTTGGTGCTAATGTAGCTTGACAGTATTCGCAAGCCAGGAAGGAGACGGAGAAAAAGCCTCCTGTGATAACTAGATCTTTCGTGGCACTGCCTGATTGCATAAAGGCACCTGCTTAGGTGATTTTGCCCTCAACGATGCTTTTGGCATTTTCCAAAATGGCACCTGAGTTTCTGTCATATTCTATCCAGTCTGTCACTAAATTCAACTGATGCTTTTCTCCATATTTCTCAAGTCAGTCCCATAATTTCCATTTTCATGGTCTGCCAGAGTCCTGACCTGACCTGCCTGAATAAATTACTGCAACTGCCTCCAATATAGCTAAGTAAAGAAGCAAAAGTGCCTGTCTTCACATGATGTTGTGACTAATCCTGAAATTCACAAATAATTACTGCATGCCTGCTGGGTACCCAGTCCAGTGCTTGGTGCCTTGGGATCAGGCGGAGAAAGCAAGCAGTTTCTACTCTCAAAAAGCTTATGATTGAATTAAGGAGACGGAAAGTTAAATAATATTAATGAGGAAAGACAGTTCTTGGTAGGTACAAGATAAATAGGTTAGGTAATACATGAGATGTGAATCCAGAGGAGAGAGTGATCATTGCTGATCTTAAAAGGTTCATAGTCAAATCTTGAATTTCCTGAATTTCTTATTCTTCAATCTCTCAGCTTTTACTCCAAAAAAGCAAGCCTATTTTTCATTACCACAAATGAACCATTCTCTCATATTCTCGGACAATACTCCATGCTAAACATAACATGTCCATCCTTGAATATTTCACTTCACTATTGTCAATCTTCACTTTCTCTATCAATAGCTTTCATCTGCTTCTCCTGTCCATGGAGATGCTCACTCTTCCTTACCTGGTTGTGGTCTTTCAAATTCACTCCAATAACATGGTGTGTTTTATGTTGCTGCCATTCTCTATACTTAGGTCTATTTCTATATAGCTACTAAGCTTTTGAATTGTTTTTATTAATCTAATAAACACGAGCCTGCTGAGGCTGGGTTTGTGTGTGTCTTGGGGTCTTGAGTCGGCACAGCACTGCGGACAGGAAAGCCCTCGCTAACAACTGCCCACCACACCTCCCCCTTGCAGCGCAAAATCAGTATTTTCAGTTGCCTGAATCCTGATTCAATAGGATGAGTAAATGAGTGCCTGTAGCTATTTAAAGCTATCTTTTCAGGACTGCTTCCCACACTACTAATTGGCTGTTCCTGTTCCCTCCACACCCTCTTTTTATTGGAGCCACCTGCCCTTCAGTACAATAGCCCATGAACAAGGTCCTTTTTGAATAACCCAGATTAACATTGCTATGGATGGCTTCACAATTGTCCCCAGAATTCAGGTCCCTTTGACAAGATGATAGAGGCAGCAACTCTTTCACACTCTGCCCTCTGCGTTAGACCAATAACCACAGCCTTTCATCCTTAGACTAAACAAATGCACACATGCCGAGTCCTCAGAGAGGTCTCCTCTACAGCACCTCAGACTGGACATGAATTGAGAGGGTGGCGCCCCACTCCTCCTCCTTTTTTGAGCTGGTAGAACTCATATGACAGCTACATCTCTCTCCAAATAAATCTGCATTTTGATCTATCTCACACATCTTTGGTATCTGATATATCTTTGGTGCCTAAATTGAAACTTCCAATCTACAATCCTGGTGCCCTAAGTTAAAATGCACATTAGTTTAAACACCATTTTGAAATCAACAGAGAGCCACCGAGAAAAGTTAAGCAAGAGTATAACTTTATCAGATATGGGATTTAGATAAGGATATTGGATGGTTTACACAAAAATGCTGGATGAGTCTTATAAAGCATGATACACATATACAGTATAAATAACGTGGATTGTTTTGGGGGTGGCTACACTCATTTTATAAATCAGGCTAGTAATTTCGCTCCTCATTTTTCTGGAATGCAAGAGAGAAATGGTCGAGAGATCTGTAAGCCCAATGATTGCCCAGAGTTTATCCAACTAATCTACAAGAGCCCTCTTCTCTCACTCATTACTCTTCAGCTTCATTCATAAAATTCAATGAATTGGGTGATGATTCTGAATTAAAAATCATCTTAGGGATCCCTAGTTCTCTGCCATCCCCTTCACTTCCTATAGACAAGTACAGTTGGGAGACTGTATTTGAATTTAAAAGTAATTTCTTTAAAATAGTGATATCTCAGGACATAACCAATCAAAGTTTGGCAACTACTGATTGGGAGTTTAGGACAAAGGGAAACTGTATATTAGTGAATATGGTATTATGCAAAGGAAATGACTACTAGCACTGAATAAATACCATTAGCTATAATAGCCCAATAATTCCTACAAACTACTTAAAACCTTACATATTTGGCTGCAATTGGTTTTTAGAACGTATGTACGATGGTAATTCACTCTTTTAATATTTTTTTTCAAGCTATTATAGAATAACCATCACCAGTCGGTATAAATGTTTAACAAGGTATCTATAAGTCACCCATTTATCATTTATAACATGGATGGCAAAAGCGTTATCAAACATTTATTAAGCATTTATAAATAATTTTACCCTACTTCCAGCATGTGTTATAAATATATTATTAACTCTTTCTAAATTATTGAAAAGAAATCCTTGAAAGTGAATATGAGAGTAACATTTATTATGTAAATGATATTTGTCACCCTTGAAATCCCCACCCTAGGCCAACTATATGTACATCAGGGAAGCCATAGGCAGGGCTGAAGAAACAATATTTCTGGTGGAAAGATATAATATTTCAGTTGGCACTTGACAAGGTAGATGCATTTTGTGTAAATTTCATTAAAGCAGATTTCTCCAAAATGAAAATTCTATTAATTGACCAGGTACTTTGAATCCAGGTGACTGGATTCTTTCTGTCCACAGAGTAACGCTCAGTAGAGCAACAGAGCATAGTACAATGCACTATGGATTCCATCTACTTTGCTTATTTGCTACATATGCCATATACCCTCACAAGGGAAAATATCCATTGCACTAAATGGGATAATGATGCATGTTAAATTTTCTAAGCCATAGAAGCATTAATAATACATAAAAGAGTCAATACAGTTTTAGGACATTACCTGAAATACCTAAGCTGAAATACCTGAGGGAACTGACTCAACATTTCTTCTCTTTGACTATAGGTAAATACCATAATATCCACATTAAAATTTCCACACCTACTTTGATCCAAGTTAGTATGCCAAATGAGAATGTGAGATTGAAGATACATGGTCAACAAAATTTCCAAAAGCAAACTTCAGAGTCATTGAAATTGGAGTTAAAACAATTGAGTTCTAGGATGACTTTCATGGTGTTTTATCACTCGAACCATCTTTGAACTGCTTTTCCTTGCCTGAGTCCTACTACATTGACTTTAGAAGGCCATTCAGAGATTCAAAGTCAGGAAAGGTTGCCCTAATACCCAGAAACACAAGACAAATCAAGCCATCACCCTAACAATTTTAGAATCTTAAAACTGAAGGTTTACATCAGAGCAATAATGATCTATTAATCCATTAATGATGAAGGTTTATGTCACAGGAAAGCATGTCTTTTCATGCTTTTCATGCCCTTGAAAAAGTATGATTTCTCTGGAAATTTTAAAATTTGTTTTCCAGGCATTGTTGATTTATTTCTAGAAATAATAGACTTTACCTTCTCATTGTTGGTACTACCTTGTCTTCACCCACTTAAGAAAGAAGTTGTGAGAATAACTGGTAGGATGATCTGAAATCTTTGGGGCAAAGGTAATTAAAAAACTCACATGAGGATTGTAGGATATCACAATTAACCTTGAGACTACTCACTATGCAATAAAAAATGCCTGCAAAAGTTTAGAAATATAACTCCTTGAAAATATAACTTCACAAAAGTTAAGTTGCACTTTGCTTCCAGGCTGAATATTTGCAGTAAGATACTATCACAGTAGTCTTGCTTCTTAGCTTCTACCTAGTTTTAACTAGACTTCTAAGGGTTTTGGAAATCTTGGGGAGGGCTAAGAAGATAATGAATTACTAAAATCCATCCCTTCTTTTTCCTACTCTACATACATACAAGTCACTTCTCAGAATCACTATTGCATGCTGAATAGTAGATATTAATAGCATTTGAAAAGTAAACTAATATCACATAAAGAAGGTAGCAAACACTCATAGGTGTCTTTCGCCAATGCCTACAATATATGCTCAGTCATTCTAGCAATTAACCTTGAATTCATGAGGGTCACATTTAAGCAGTATAGTGAATGAAGTACTGTAACATTCTCAGCATCAGTGAGTTCTTGGTGCAGTTAGACCAGATTGGTGAATTGGAAATAAGACACAGTCTTCTGTTAAAGGGCCACCTTGCACTTTGGAAACAACCATGTGGAGAAAAACAAGAAGTGTTTGTTCTAGCTAGGTGGTGTTGGCCAAGTCTCTTAAACTCACTGACTTTCAGCTGCATTTTCTGTAAAACAGTGCTAACACAAACACTTGTCTGAACATAGTAATGTTCTTTGAAAGTTACCATAAGTAAGGCTAAATTAAGGTAAATTTGGGTAATTTCAGACTGAGAATAAAGATAGTGGGGAGTCCAAACAAGGGCATGATAAAAATAGCAGGAACCGGAGGAAATGGAAAAATTGAGGCAGAAATAAATACCTTCGAGTGTTCCACCTATGGTATATATTTTGGGAGGTTGCCTGACTTGGAAGCTATCATTAGTGTTTGCTTTCTTATTCTGGTCAATGGTAACATGGTAACTTACATGAAGATTGTCCTACCTGAGTTCTCTTCTCTCCACTATCATCAGTAACGCCACCCAAACCTCTGAGTGCTCAGTGCTCTCAGACCCACGGCTGCCCTCTCACATGCTCCCATTTCCTTCTGCCCGCTCAGGGTCACCAGCTCCTAGCAATATATTAATAACTCTTCTTTAAGTCCTATCAAAATGTTTCCATCCCATGTCCCAAATTCTTAGCCACACATTAAGTTACTAAATAAATATAAAAACAAGCCAATCCTGCTTTGGCATGATCAACAGCCCATTCTCAAAGCAGCAAAGCTGTTAGCAGGAAAACAAACTAACAAAACAAAGACAAGACTCTCAGGGAGCTTGAGGAGCTAAACTCTCCTTAAAGACAAAATTTTATGTCCAGAAATAGAAATTTTACATAGCATTTGATAGCATATGATATGATAAGTTAGAACCCAGCAAAGTGGACATGTTATTTTATATTTTAAGTAGCTTGTTACTGTGCATTTGATAAAACTCACCGGGTCTATAATGGATTAGTTTGCAGAGGACAGCAGTACTATAGTGCAAAGTTTTAACAGTGTCATGTGCAAAAGAAACAAGTAGATGTTTTGATTTTGTGATTCTAAAGTAGAATATGACTGTTATTCACAAGTAAAAATTGGATGTAATCATTACATTAAAAATAAAATAATAGCTTTATTTAAAGTGATGTGCTATTCTCCCATTATTGAAGTCTGATACCACATTCTTGAAGAGGAAGACATGGTCCTAGAGACCATGTATGTATGTAAAGTGGACTTCAAAGCCGAGTTTCACAGTTGCTTTAGATGAGCCTCCATACATGAGCATGGCAGGAAGTCATTCAGTTAGTGACTTTAGGAAAACTGTTTGGAAATTCATACATTAACATTTCCTTCAATTATCTTTACAAATCTCCTTAGATGTATTGCACTCTCACTTCCCAATTTCCTACATGAACGGATTGTATTAAGTACTCTTTCAGTATTTTAACTGTATTATTTTATAACACAATGAATATGCCTTATTATTCTTTCTTGTAAAGTCTGGAAATTTTGAGATAGCTCAAAACATAACTTTAGTGCTGTGAAACTTTGCAGTGAACTAAAACAAATTAAGGCCCTTCGAAGCTTTGTTATAGTATTTCTGCATTTCAGAGCCAGAAAAAAAATACAGAAAATTACTTTCATTCCAATCAACTTTGCATTGCATTATGGTCTTCACAAATTTTGCTATGTATTGTTTGCTGTGCAGTAACTGATGTTTACAATATTCTTAACATTATAAAAGCAAGCATTCTACCCTGATAGAAATGTATTAGTTTCATAAAATTAGTACATTTTTCATTAGGTTGCACAGTAAAGGTTAAACTCTGTATTTTATTAGGATAACACAGCCTTGAAATGAGTCAGAGCAGGTGCAAAAGAAAAGGGAGCAGGATTCATAAATATATGACAGGAGACCAATAATACTAATTAATTTGGGGAAGAATGCAGCCAGATTATACTTATGGAAGACTTAAATCTCTTAAAGGCTGGCAACCAGATGGCAAAGGTCATCCAATCAATGTAGATAAATAATGAAAGTCTTTAGAAAAAGCCAAAATGTGACAAGTGAGCAGGTGGTCATGTCATTCAATTTGGGGAATTTAAATATTGAAAAGTCAATTGTTTGGGCATTAAATTTAAATGACTAGAGTAATGAAATATGGAGATGAAAGAAAATCTATGTGCCCCTCTATGTTGCATGCCAGAATTCCCCAGGACTTAAACTGTTCTCTAGGGATAAATTATACATTCTGGTTTATATATTATGGTTAACACATGCCTTACAAACCCAGTAAGAACATCACCAAAAAGTAAGAGCTGTAGTGACGTTATTCAAGCACCCTTCTACTCGCCTCCCCTATGCCAGCAGGAGTCAGTGTGGTTGTGAACAGGGCAACAGCATGCTGTGTGTGTGTCAGGGGCTCTTGTGTCTTCCACGTTGTCTCTGCCTCCCTAAGATGTCTGATAATGCCTGATGCATGAGTTTAAGAATGAATCTTATTGTTTATAGAAATATAAAATATATTCTGATAAAACCTAACTCAAAAGTAATGAGATTAAAAAGGATTAAAATAGGGCATAATGCATACTAGCAGTAGAGCATTAGATTTCAGAGCACATTTGCGGTCTTTCTATTCTGCCACAAGAGGGCGCTGTGAGCGCAGGTGAAGCCACGTGCCCCCGATGACCAAATAGAGAAACTTCTGCAGGAATTTGAGATGCCTCCTTCCCTCCCTCATTACCACTCCTCACCTGCAAATAAAAGGAAATAAGTGTGTGTGTGTGTGTGTGTGTGTGTGTGTGGAGGGGGTGATGGGGATCCATAAAGCCTAAGAGATTGATGCTTTAAAGAGGGCAAACCAAGGAAAAGGGAACAACTTCAGTAACCTGTTAACGCCTATGTAGTCCTAAAAATATTCTAGTCAGCCCAAAATAAATACTAGTCTAGCTTTTCCCCATTGTCTTTCTCTATATGCCTGCCTTCCAACGGATTCTATCTTGTGGAACAGAACAGAACACTTCCCCAGACCTCACCAAAAGGCAGAATTCCCTTGTGAAAACGTATGTGAGGTGCAAGGAAAGGGTGGCAGACAAGGCGTGACTCCTACAGGAGAAACTGCAAACATTTGTTCCCTGTCCGGCTTGTGCAGCGGCAGGAGCAGTGAGTCTTTCTACCGCAGTGTTGTCTAGACCGGTTTCTCCAGAAAGTAACGCAAGACTCTATCGGAGGCCAAATAAAGAAAATTTGAATACGGATATGCAAAAAAGGTTGAGTCAGGTAATGTGTACCTACTGGAGCTTGGATTTTATTTTCCCTTCTTTTTAGTATAAGGAAAGTGATGAGAAGCGGGAAATAATTTTATCGATTGTGTGTGTGTGTGTCCAAATTGCGGACACTGCACTTTGCGTGTCAAAGAAGGTGATAAAGACATCCAGGAAGGTGGAAGTCTGCCAACAATATATGAAATAGGATACGACAAGGTTCTCTACCCAGGAATCCAAGAGACTACATCCATTCTTATGAAACTAGGATATTTCTAGAGAGGACTCTATAATGATCTGCATACATTATTCCAAACCATACTAAAATTCTAGCAGTAAAAAATGCATTCTTCTGAGCATAATTATTTCTGGAAAGTAATGAAGAAAATATTTGAAATAAATATATTAGATAATTCACATCGTGAGGCTCTTGATAATACTCTAAGATTGAATCATATATGCTCATTTACTCTTAAAAAATTCGAGACGGATTGAAGCTTTGTTTATTTTTGTGAGTTGAGAGTAATTTTTTAGACAACACCATCTCTCAAGTGTTTTTTTTTTTTCATGTTCTCATAAAAACATTTTCATATTGAGCATTTTAAGTAAAAATAGTTAAAGGACTGCATGGTACTTGTGATATTGTGTTGAAAATTTATTTGAGGTTTTCTTTGAAAATAAGAGCAAACGTAAGTGGAAATTCCACAGAGCTCGATGTACAGAGTATGTCATTTAAGTACAGATACACTTGCCCTTTGAATAAAGGAGACATGGATATTAGGATGCATGAGGTGCTTAGAAACCTAACACAGAAGTCAGAAGCCGTTGTATTTAGCAGATGAATAACTGTAAGTATGTGACTACACTGCCACCTAGTGGTATGAAGAATCAGTCTTCCAATAAAGACGGATGACTTACAAGTCAGTGGCAATTTTATAAACAAATTTTCTTTCATAAAAGTAAAAAAAAGAATTTTTCACCAAATGGCTGAAAGGGCCTCACAAAAGCAGTTATCTCTCCTCCATTTTATTAATATGTAATTTCTCCAAAGCTTCATGATTCTCATTGACAAAAACCTCAAGTGTCTGTAGAAAAGCTGTGCAAACTCAGCACCCAAGGTGGGTATAATAAAAACAAGCTTCAGGTGTCTTTGAATAAAAATATTGTTATTGGCTTGAAAGAGGTCTCTCTTTTATAATGTCTGCTTAGGATTTAAGTCTCAGTTTTCCTTTTCTAGTTGGAAACCAAAAACAAAACTAAACAAAAACCCTTAGAGAATGTTTCAAGTACATCTTTCTTGCCTTCAACTGCCAGCCTTCTTAGAAATGAAACCATCCCAACGTGAGATCATTCCAGGATGCAAACCGTGGAAAGGAGTGCCTTCTCATAGTGACATCTCTGTTAGAGGCAGCGACGATGCTGGATTATGGCTGAAGTTTAAGGCCATTTTAAAGGGCCTAGGAAAGTAGAAAAAATGCCTTGCAAGGGGTCAAATTCTTCTTTGATAGAGGGTTAAAAGAACCATTGTTTACACATTGTGGATTTGTTTTTGGTGGGCATAGTTATTACAGCAGGCATGAAACCACAGAGGGGAGAAAAGCCACAAAAAATTTGCAAGGGAAATAATGACAGTAAAAAATAAACAGCAGGTACAAACAAAGTTCACAAGGCCTGCTGTGAACTTAAGAACAAGTTCATACATTCTATTTTTTGAATATGTTTTAAGTAGACACAAAGGCCATTCTCCCTTCGACAGCTAATGAAATGATTTCCTTCAGCAGCATTGGCCACACTGACCAAGAATTTTACTTTAATATTTAAGTTCACAGAAAAGCTTTGCTAATGAGTCAATATTTAAGGGAAAAAGAAACATCTAATTAAGAACTTTTCAAAAAACTTCCCCTGAGTAGCAAAGTACATATTTTAATTATAATGTTTGAATGTTACTGGGCATTCATTTCACTCCATATAAATCCCCTTTAGTCTCCCAAGAAGAAACTCTGCTGGAAAGTCCATTTACAGTTATTAAATGTAATCCCTAATTTTACTGATGAGGTAACAAGACCACAGAAGAAAAGGTAGCATTGCCAGGCAGGGATGATCTAGAGTCCAATTCTCTAACTCCCTGGCAACTCTATTTTCACTGCATCCTATATGCTCTCTGTAGAAGTCAGACGTATTTTACAGTTTTCTAAGGAATGATTGATAAATAATCTCAACAGTCTGAAATTAAACTGCACAGCATATAGAAGAGGATGGTATTGCAATGTACTTGGACGCTTTCGTATTCGCTATTACACTACACTATTTTAATAAATATAAAAGCAATGTTTATTCACTTTAAAGTCATGACATCTATGAAGTTAAAGGTTTGCACAGCAATGAGCAATTAGTTAAATATCACACGGAAGCAAAACAACAATTTGTAGACTTCTGTTGCTCAGTGCCTTAATTACTTATATTGCAACTTGTTTCAGACCACTAAAGACAGGGCTATCGAAAAATCCCCAGGCAATTAAGGACAAAGCGTGCTCAAACATGAACAGCTCTTGAAGAAATAAATTGAAAGACCAGGTTTTATCTATAATGTTATTAGGTAGATAAATCACTGGGAAGAATAAACCAGTGGAAAAAAAATAGAGCACAAACTGAGATTAGTCCTTTAAAAATCTCCTTGGAGATTATGCAATTTTCCCCACGAAATCAATATCAGTTCAATTGAAGATAAATTACAAGAGAAATAAAAAACAGACACTTCATGAGCAAGTAATAATAGTATTGTTTCCTTCATTACATAGTAAGATCTGAGCACAAAGAAATGGCAGGGGAGGGGGACTTGTTTGTATTTGTTAGCTATTTTCTCACTAAATGACTCTTGGCTTTGGGGGATATTGCTGTCAGAATGCCACGTTAGCACTGGATTGAGGATTTTGTTTGTTTTTTAAAACAAATCTCCGAATTTCCTATAGCTAAAAAGAGAACTGGTATTTTGATCTGTTCTATTTTCTTCAGTTCAAATATTTATTGAACATTTATAGAACTTTTAAAAACTGTCAGTGGATGTCTAGAAAAATTATGAAAATTAAAAATATATTCTATTTCTTCTTCATTGTAAAAATATATCTTATTTAAAAATAAACCATCAAATAATCCACGACTCTACTACCAAACAATGAAATGGTCTCTATGCACATGAGTACATAAAATAACACTCCTATATAATAAATTTACTGCTTGTGACAAGAACCAATTTGGAAATGAATCAAAGTAAGATTTAGATGATGCAGACTTTAATAGGTTGTGATTATGATAAAACCACATTTTATAGTGTAACACTAGAATTAATTGGTCTCTGATACTATTTTTGACATTGTATAATATATAATATGTAATTGTTACAGCTTGTTAGATGTTAAATCCTTGCAAATAGATCTTATAAATACGGTGTTCTAAACTGTCAAAAGAAAATGACTACCAAGCAACTTTTGACATGAGCAGTGAAAAGTATTTATATAGCATTTAGTCTCATGTATTTTTCAAATATAAAAAATAAACCAAAGTTTTAGAGATGAGAAATCATGTCAAGAAATTTTTAAAGTATCTATGAAGATGGCATAATGATTGTATTTTTCCTATTTTCTTTTAATATGTGTAAAGTAAGATGATAGAAAAATATGTAGTGCCAGAAGTGGTCTTTGAGTATTTTTAATAATTCTTTATTTTATAAATGAGGAAATGGAGGCACAGGCAACATTTATAACATTTCTGCAGAAATTCAGACATGTCTAGCTTTACCCCTTGGCTTCAAAGTCTAGGACAAATTCTTCACCTGGATTGATCATGAATATGCAAAAGAAGGTCAAGATATAACATTTCTAAAACAATTTCTTAATTCTCTAGGGTTGGCAATTAGTCAGATCAACATTGCTAGAAAGTGTTAGATAAGGATTTGAGAGGACTCATCTAATCTATACTGTATGAACAGTTTTTGAAAATACAGACTAATCATTAGAGCCTTCTAAATAGAGACCAGAACATGCAAGTTCAGTGTTGGATGGAAAGAAAAATAGATTGAATATGTAGAGGACAGGACTTCTGGTTTTAGACCTTAAAAAAGTGATCCTGTTCTTTGAAGAGAACGAATCCTAAAAAGACAATACACTGAAGAGGAAATTGTCAGGCCATGCCAATTTTTTTTTTTTTTTTTTTTAATAGTGTGGAGGGCACCCAGTTCCTCTTTGTGGGTAACCTGCAGTTCAGAACCAATATGCTTGCTGGGTGACAAGAAGTATGTACATTTTGAATTGAATATCAATTAATACAAATTTTCTATCATTAGTACTATTGCATAATTTAAGCAATTACATGCTAATGTTTATGACCTGTTTATAATCTATATATGCTGGTATATCATTGCTTTATATACATAAGTCAGACACATAGATGATACATTTGAGGAATATAGTCTTACTATACATTGACATCAAAATATAAAAGTGAAAAAATGCAGAGCTTCACAGAGGGGATTCACGTATATGAGTGACAGGGTAAGAGCAAAGAATGACTAGTGGGCTTTCTGCAGGGTTAGCTTTGTTTAAGATCCTCGGCAGTACAAGAGAAACATCACCAAAAATATGTCTTCCTTTTATGAAAAGCAAAATATCGTACATCGAGTAATGGGGGAAAAAAGACTTAAAATTTAAGCATTGAAAGTCATATAAAATATACAGAATCGGGAAGTGGGAAATGACTTGTGGGGACAGAGGAATATATCTGGTGTTTATACCAGCGGGAATCGTGTTGAGTAAAGGTAGAAAAAGAAGATGCTCCATAAAGGAAGAAGAGGGAAGTAAAGTCTTTCGGTGACACTGAAGGCTGATATTCACTGAAAATTCAGGAAACAGAGAGAACTAGAGAGCTACGGGACACACTTTGACAAGAACTGCATCTTCCTTCCAAACACTATGCGTATGTATCTTGCATGAGGCATTCTGAAACTTCTGTCTGAGCTCAAGAATGCTTTTGCTCCTGTGAGGTCACTCAAATGGTAGTCTGGAATTTCTGAACTAATGAATTCCCCACATGGGAAATCTTAAGTGACTGCATTATAGTTGGGACCCTATTCGATCCTCTGATTTGAAAATACTTTCTGAATACTCCTGAGAAGACTACCGAGGCTGAGACACCAGGGACCATGTCCAGTTTTGTCGAGAAAATGTTAAGACTCTTCCATGGGGAAAATTTGCTGCCACCTAAGTACACCCAAAGCAGTCTCATTAAGGGTCACCACTCTGTTCCCTTGCTCAGGAATCAGGTTTTCACACTTACACGTTCTTTTGGGACCCTGATCCAATCAATTATTAATACTAAATCTTGCTAATTGTACCGTCTTGATATCTCTAGACTCTGTCCACTTGGTGCAAGGCCTTCACTTAATGTGTCAAGCCTTGCGTTGACTTTTATACCAGCCTTCTAACCAATTGTCTTGAATTGTCTCTAATCTAATCTTTATAGTCAGAATGATTTATTTAAAACACAAATCTTCTCATTCCCTTTCAGCCCTCTAAGATCATTTCCTTTTGTCCCTTAGGAAAAAACTCCTCTATCTGTCCTGCTAGATTTTGTCTGATCTGGCTCCTGCTTATCCACCTGGCAACATCGAAGTCAATTTTCCACTCCCTTTTCAACACTTCAAGCACATTGATCTTAGTTTTATTTCCTGAAACATCCCAAACACTTCCCTACCTCATGGATTTAGTTCTTGCTGTTCCTTTGCATTTCCTTTCCTTAAATGTTGATTTCTTTTCAAGCATTTCCCTCAATTTTCCCTAGAGAAGTCTTCCCTGACCCAAACAACTAGATCAGTTCCTCCAATCATCCAGAAAATGTCAGATTTTATACTTCTCCATTGTCTTTATAATGTTCGTAATTGTTCAAACCTATATCTTCTCCTTCCTTACAGAATCTTTTAAAAAAGAGCCCAAGACTGCGATGTTAACTTCTATATCCCTCACACATCCATCATATTTCCTGGTCCAGAGAAGGTGCTTAATAAATGGTTTTTACATAGACAAAAAAGTATTAATAATGCAATATGTAATATCGCTAAAATAAAACATTTTAAAGTGATGTTCATCTCTTTTCCACTTCCTTATAGGAGGCAACAAGTGACTGAAATACTAGGCATTGAAGTCTAAAGCATACAGACCTGGGCAGGAATACTTGCATAACTAGTTCTTTGGGATATTGACAATGCATGATAATATTGCTAACATTATGATAATTGACAACATGACAGTACAGGACAGCATTTATACTCTTAAGACAATATTACAATACATGATAGAGAATCAACACTGGCAGTTTCCACTGTTGCTAGATGACTCTAATGTCCACAACGATATTAATTTGCAGTGGGATTAATGACACAATGGATAGGAAAATCCTAATAAAACTATGAATCAGGGTTATTTGAGCCTCACATGTTGGAGAAGATCACTAAGCTATTAATCAAACCTAGTCAATACAGCAACCATCATCTCTATTCCAATCATAATTTGAGACTTCACAAGGGTGTCAGTAATCCTGTTTAAATACCAAGGACATATTGAACATTGGGGAAAGAGTTGAAAGGACTGATGTGAAAGAAACCCTCTCACACTATTATTCTATTTCCTTTCTTTGTTTTACATTTCCCCACATAGCATTTAATATTTGTTTATTTGCTTATTTTGTCAATTGCCAGAACGAAGGTAATTTCAATGAGAGCTTATTCAATTCTGTATCCCTAGCTCCTTGAAAAGTGCTTGGCACAAAGAGGTACTAAATAAATAAGTGCCAAAGATTGAATACATGAGTAGATGTTTAATAAATATGTTTAATTTAGGAAGAATCAGCAAAGCATATGTGCGTCCTCCATTCCTAAGTTGTTGGGAAAGTGGGCTCAGCTATTTGGAAGGATATTTTGAAAGCTGGTGCATGGCTGTAATTAGCAGGAAGAACTCAAGAGAGTGAGTATTGTAGAGTTCATGACACTGACACTCCTTCTATACCACTATCCTCTACATCACATGTGGATACTCCAGAGAACCAGACTGGCGATTTCACTGACACTATGGAAGCCTCTCCAATGATGAACATTGAGCCATATGGTAGAAGAATATAGAGGATTTGCATTTTTCTCTGGTAAGAAGTTAGAGCTATTTTTTATTCTCCAGTGGGACTAAAGTCAGGGTAAAGTAAGCGAAGCACTTGCCATGGACACAAAAAAATGCCCCCTTAAATTTTTCATCTCACTCACCTCACCCCAGTCTCTGTCCTGTGCTCCCGGAGTTGGTGAGCAGCAGATTGTAAAACACAACTTGGGTTGGAGGCCTCCCTCTACCTCCTAGAAAGGAATCTAGAATAGCATCCAAGGTCCAAGGACAGTAAGGAGCTCCTATCAGGGTCTAAGGCCATGCAAAATTTAGAATTCAGTCACTGTCTGTCTGAGTGCTCACTTTGGATTTATAATCTGGGGCCATAAGGCTGGTACAAGGATGTTCACTCGGAATAATCCAATGTGTGCGTGGAATTCGACATTAATTAAATGAAAGATTACAACTTGTAGCTCCAGTTTCATACCTTCATTTGTGAAGAAAGTGAACACCTAACATTTTCTTTGTGACAGCTGATACCTGTGGATGAACTCTGTATTGTTAAAGAATAGGCTCAGGTTAGCAAATGAATTATGGACTTTGTCATCTTCTTATTATAGTTTATTTTCTACAAATAAACTGAAATGTAAATATTTGCCTTCTCACTTGGTTTGGAGAAGTTAAATGTATAAAATGTATGGATTTGTCATGTGGTACACTTTCTTGTTTTCAAAAAAAAAAAAGAAAAAAAAAAGGACATGGTTATGGTTTTACCTTTTTGTAGACTTCTTTTAAAAACACCCTGCTTAGTCACATAGTCTACACATTGTTCTTTTCTTCCCAAAGAAATTACAGTAACAACTGTGTGACAGAACGTATGAACCTGGGAAAAACAAGATTGTGTATTGTATATTGTATATAAACTCTTCTTAGGTGCTCTTGGACTGAACTCAAGAACATAGCACCACAGCGGGCAGATGTATGCCAATGAAGCATGGTCACAGAAGATAATTGCTGTTAATAATTCATTAAGAACTATTCCTTTCTCTTTCAGAAAACTTATTCACCACTTCAGCCATTTTCATCAAGCTTTATAATTGGATGTGGAGAAAGGACACACATGATTTTATGAGCAATAACAACTAACATTTGTACAGCATTTTACAATTTGCAAAGCAGTTTTCATAAGCATAATTCACTCCTCACTGCCACAGTAGTAGTTAGATGTTATTAAGATCATCTACATTTTACCAATGAGGAATCTGAGTTGGCAAGATTATAAATCCGGCACATGGCTATATGAGTAAACCCAAATACGATGTCTTGAGTGCACAGAGATTTGTTGTTCACATAGTGAGTAGTTCAAAGTTAGGCAGTCGCTAGTGCTGGTTCATTCACCAGCTCAATGATGTCAGCACCAAAGTCTCAGAAATTCTTTCTTTTCATGGCTATGCAATGGCTGTATTCCAGTAAGAAGGGAGAGTGATGCTGTGTCAGAAAAGCCAAAGCCTGCCCGGAATTCCATGGTAGATCTTTGCCTTGTTTTATTTAACAGACTGCCATATGGTCACCCATCTGGAAGGTGGCAAGGGAAAGGGGACGTCTAATGGAGATTAGGTAAGCTGGCCACCATCTCTCCTACAATCGTACAAAGAAATTTTAATTTCTGTTCTCTTACTCCAGAGCTCATTCCCCTCTATCTACACCAGACAGCACATCAATAGGAAGAGTGTGTGTGTGTATGTAGTTTATGTTTGTACACATGCCTATGTGTTTACAAATAACTATGAAGCTTATGATATATAAAGGAGTTGAGGGCTTTCCCATGAGGTTGAAAATATCTAAATACGTGGTTCAAGAACAAATGAACCATTGCTTACATGTGGCCTACTTGTATTCTCTCTCAAGCACTCACATCTTTGAAGAACCCTTTGCACTCAAGAATTCCAATGCCATAGCTATATAGTTATCACTCAAGTAATATTTGTCTATCCTTGATTTTTTAACTATATTTGAATTCCACAATACCAACTGCTTGCAGAACATTTCCAAGTGAATGCTCACTGCCTCAAATTCAACATACCTGAAACTATCTCCCGTGCTATCTGTACAACTTCACTGCCAAACTTTCTTGAGGTCTTTCCATGATGCCATTGTTCTCATAGAACTGAATCAAAAAGTGAAGTCACATTTGTTTAATATTCAAGTAATATGCTCTTCTGCCAGTATGTTTATGGGTCACGTGCTGGGCATTGTGCTCGGTGCTGTAGCTACAATGGCAAGTAGACTTAACACATCATAGATGCATTATATTTTCCCTGTTAGGCCCTTATTATATTACAACTATATTATTGCAAAAAATTTTACTCTTTTTTTCCACCTCACATATTCATAATAGAATCAACTTTCTAAAACATTGCATCTATTATGCTTGTTTCAATTTCAATAAATTACAATATTTCTACAGCACCAGCTGCTTAGATTTTAAACTGCTATGCCATCCTGTTTAGTAAAGAATTAGCCTGACCTAGAGAGAATTCTGGCCTTTGTCCTTGGCACCCGGGAGGTGATCTCTAGGCCCCTGCAATGTCCTGCGTTGGTATGAGTGTCTTTGTTTGTTTGGGGGCTCTGGCCACAGGGCAGCCTAACACTGTGATTTACAATGGGGGCTTTGGGACACATCATATCAGTTCCAACCTCCAGGGGAACTGGAGGCTAAGAATTAGCTCAAACTTCCAGGAAGGGCTGGAAACTAAAGCTTTGTCATATGAGCAGTGTGTGGAAAAAGCCCCAGTAAAAACTGTGGACACTGATGGTGTGGTGAGCCTTCCTGAATCTCATTAAGCATATAGTCATGCATAATGCGTCCCGGCCAGGAGGAGCTAACGAGGTCCAAGACTTCATGGGGGAGGATGACTGGAAGCTCTGAGTTAGGACCCCACTTGATGCTGCCATATCAGTCTCTCCTTCTGCTGGTTCTAATTTGTATCCTTTTCCTGTAAGAAACATGACCATTCACATACAGTTAACCCTTGAACAACATGGGTCTGAGCTGCATGGGTCCACTTACACAAGGATGTTTTTCAATAAATACATTTGGCCCTTCCTATCTGAGGGTTCTCCATCTGTAACCAAATGCAGATCAAAAATACAGTATTTGGCCAGGTATGCCGGCTCATGCCTGTAATCCCAGCACTTTGGGAGGCCAAAGCAGGAGGATTTATTGGAGCCAGGAGTTCCAGACCAGCCTGGGCAACATAGTGAGATCCCATCTATACAGAAAATTAAAAAATTAACCAGGTATGGTGGTCCCAGCTACTTGGAAGGCTGCCGTTACAATGATTTATGATCTGGCCACTACATTCCAGCCTGGGTGACAGAGTGAGACCCTGTCTCTAAACAAACAAACATTTCAGTTGGGAAAAAACAGGAAAAAAAAAAAAAAGTAAGATAAAATGAGCAGCACAATCTTTTGGAACTGAACGATAATCCTTTTTTATGGTCTGTCATTCAAACCTCATAGTAATACTATTCACAATACATTGTTAAGTGGACAGAAGTTTTAAAATGTCACGTGTAAGCATTATCCCACTTTTTGCATATATCACTGCATATATATGTCTTCAAAGAAAAATTTCTTGAAAAATGTTAATAGTGATAGTCTCTTGGTACTGGAATTATAGGTACATTCCTCTTTCTTTTTTAATTCAGCATATTATGGGGGTACAAAAGTTTAGGTTACGCATATTGCCCTTGCCCCACTCCCCATCAGAGCTTCAAGTGTCCATCCCCTAGACAGTGTGCATAGCACTCATTATGTATGTATACACCTATCCCCCCCATATCTCCCCAACATCCGATTAATGTTATTCCTAAATGTGCTCTTAGGTGATGATCAGTGAAACCAATTTGATGGTGAGTACATACGGTGCTTATTTTTCCATTCTTGGGATACTTCATTTAGTAGAATGGTTTCCAGCTCTATCCAGGAAAATGCAAGAGGTGCTATCTCACCATCGTTTCTTAAAGCTGAGTAGTACTCCATGGTATACATATACCACATTTTATTAATCCACTCATGTATTGATGGGCACTTGGGTTGTTTCCACATCTTTGCAATTGTGAATTGTGCTGCTATAAACATTCTGGTGTAGATGTCTTTTTAATAGAATTTCTTTTGTTCTTTTGGGTATATGCCCAATAATGGAATTGCTGGTTCAAATGGTAGGTCTACTTGTATCTGTTTAAGGTATCTCCATATTGCTTTCCACAGAGCTTGCACTAGTTTACAGTCCCACCAGCAGTGTATGAGTGTTCCTATCTCTCCGCATCCACGCCAACATTTATTATTTTGGGACTTTTTGATAAAGGCCATTCTCACTGGAGGTAAGTGATATTTCATTGTGGTTTTGATAACTAGAATCTATTTAGAACTCAGGAAAATCAGCAAGAAAAAAATCAACCCTATCAAAAAGTCGGCAAAGGACATGGATAGACATTTTTCAAAAGACAACAGAAGTATGGCCAACAAGCATATGAAAAAATGCTCAACATCTCTAATCATCAGGGAAATGCAAATCAAAACCACATTCCTTTGTTTGTTTGTATTTTCTACACCAATTTTCTATAATTAAAATAGATTAACCAAAACCCAATTGTTACAGTTTTTATGTTATTGTAACAGATGAGCCCAAACTTAAATATATATAAATATACAAACTTTTGCAGTTTTACTTGAGAGACCTAAAAAAAGCAATGTTTTAAAACATGAACACATAAAATGCTATCTTTCTTAGAGGTCTTTAGAATTACTAGTAAATCGTTGCTTACAATGATCTCCACATTTAGCTATATAATGGGTATGGCAATATCAAAGTTTTAATAGTATCTTTAATGCACTATTCAAAGAGGAAAAAAATGCATTAGTATACTATACGCGAGGCCATTCAACATATTATATTTTTAAATGTTTCCATTAATCTATCTAAAAGTTGCTGTCTCTGTGCTGTCTTCTTTTGTTACCAAATTCATGAAAAGCAACAACAGAAAGATATAGAGTATATCTCTTCCGGAACATATTTTTCAAATACAAAAGGAGATAGAAGAAGCTTGGTAGATGCTGGCTTCAAACCAACCAACTATAAGTCAAAGTCATGCCTTTTACTCCTTTAGATTAGATATCTAATTACGTCTTACACTCAAATTAAATTCATGGTCAAGTTCCCCACATTAAAACCAAAATCAACATTAAAATAATTTTCTTTCACCTTGGAAATCCCATACCCTTTGCAATAAGGAAGTTTTGTTTGTTTGTTTGTTTGTTTATGGTATCTTCTTTAAAATTTTAATTTCAAAAATTTGTTACAGAGGTCTGTATTATTTGCTGCCCAGTAGTAATTAACTTATAATTTCACTTTTTTATGCAATAGAAAGGACCCAGTACCAAAAGATTATTTCAGTGCCCTAAAGAGGTGGCTTTCAAACAAAGGAAAATGTTTCTGAAGGGGAACTTCCATCTACTTCAAAACTGTGCCTGGATTTTGTTATACTTGACAGCCCGGTGGCATTGTGAACGTCTCAATTTGGTGGGGATACAGTTGGTGTCAAAATCCCACTTGGACATGCACAAATTCGTTTCTATGATTGACCCTCAGCCCAAAGCCAGGAATTTGTTTTCTACTGAGGGCTGCTGACACATGGGAGAAAGACAGATTGCAGAGCTTACGGAGACACAGACACTATTGACTCCTGAGAGAAAAAAGAGACGGAGGGGAAGAGTCACACACAGTGACAGGAAACGGAAACCAATATTCAAGGGAAAGCGCCTGTCTTGTGACCAATTCACTGACAGCTGCTGTAAACTTTTTGGTCTTGCTTTGGCAACAACACAGTTCTTATTAGAATATGTAACCTTTATTCAACAGATCGTCTACAGCTTAAATATTTTCACCATTCTAAAATATTTCAAAAATCTCAGTCTCAGTCTGTGATTCTGTGACTGCTATTGCTTTAGGTAGCATTTATTATTTTAATTCTAAAGAAGAGAAACCACGTACATTAGGGATTTTTTCTTTTGAAACATTTTACCAAACAAGGACAGTTTTGTTAAATAGTTATCATTACTGCTATTTAAACAGTATTGGTTATAAAAAATTTTTGACCTCCAAAATTATTTTGTCTGTTTACTCTGAAAGTATATTAAAAAAAAAAAAACAAAAAAAACTTTTTTACTTGGGAAGGAACACTTTTTGTAAAATGGTGGAGTTGGAGGACCAGAATAAACTGGACTGATAATCCTAACTCAATGAATTGCCACTACAGGCTGTCATATATTTATTTTTAATAAAATATTGAAGTATCACCTAGAATTTTAACATAATGGATATTATTCATAGCTTTTATGCTTAAAAAGCCTAAGTCCTCTGTTTCTGGATCTAAGAAATTATGTATAATTCCTGATTTAATTTTGAATTATTTGTGAATTCCTATAGAATTAACTGGATCGCAAAGCACAAGAAAAAGGAGAAAATGCATACATGATACACAAATACAATGTTTCTGTAACGATGACACAAGGGGCTGTCATTTACTCAGGCAGTGGGATATATTAACAAAATCCTAGGCTTTCTTCATTTTTTAAATCTTAAAAATTATCCTGAATGTTGACTTGGAAACTGTTCTACTGACTGACTGATATTTATCACCTGTTGTGCCATGTTGTTCCCTGTATACTTACTTGTTGTATCTGCATTATATACCATGGTTATCAGTGAAAACAACTTTTTCTTTTTTCTTTTTAAATTCAAGTTCTCGGGTATGGATAACAAATATTATAGATAATACTTAAAATTAATTATAATTTCAGTAACACTAACCAACATTTGAAAAATACTTTTGTAGCCTTATAAAGTCTTTTCACATACATTTCTACCTTCTCATCCCCATTTTATTGATGGGGAAGCTGCTGAATCCATGAAAGTTAGACTTCCCCTTTCTTAAAAAAAGACCTGACTTTAAAAAAAAAAAAGCCACAGTAGCTTGAGAATGCTAATATCATGTTCAATGTCCTCTACAAGACCCTCTGGAAAACAAGAAATATTCTCAGGCATATGGGAAAAGTATCAACAAATTTTACTTACAAGTGGAACTCCTTCAAACACAACACATTATTCTAACATTTAAATAGCAGTCATCAATTTATATTAAATAATATTTAAAGTCCAAGGAAAATGAAATTATTAAAATGGTTCTAATTAAGCTCATCTTGACTAATTCTTATAATATTAAAACTAATTTAGCTCCCAATTAAAATAGTAATTGCATTCTACAATGATTTCTCTTCAAAACAATTTATTCAATTTAGTAATAATTTGGAGAAACAGCAATATGCTGTACTTGAAAAAGGTATTAAAATGGAGGAATAGCTATTATTTTTGAGAGGAAAAAGGAACACTTATTGGTCATATACCTTTACCCCAAGGAGATAATTTTCCATTGCTTGATATGTTTTTTCAGAAATTATTTGTCTTGTTAATTTTATTATAATATACAAAGGCTTAATGTAAACTGTAAAAAGAAACAATTCCATAAGAACACTGACCTCCTTTTTCCTCTTTTCATCATAAACTGCTATTCGCCTCAACTAAATTAAAATTCTCTTGTGTTCACAAGTCAGTCTAGATGCTTCATTCTTTATGAAGAATGCCTAACTGCTACGTCGGTCCCCATAATTTGTTTGAAAAGGACTTTGCATAATAAATGAAAATGACTTCATTACTTGTGCTTTATTCAGTAGAGGCAATATTCAACTTAAATAATGTAATTAAAGGTGAGAAGAGACTAATTTTCTGCAAACTCTCTATGGTTCCTTTCTCAACAGGATTCTTAAACCTTCAAACACCTGCACAGTAGTAATGTGGACATTTATCACTCATGAGTCTTAAGATGGCATTTTTTCCCTTAGTAATCATTATGACTTAATCCAAGATCCTTCTAAATGCCACAGAGCTACAGGAGGGCTATGATTTACTTAAGATTTCATTTTAAAATGGAAAGACAAACCTGATAAGAAATAAAGTTAAAAGCAATATTTAATATTTGTGTATCAAATTATTTCTCATTTAGTGTGTATCTATAATTGAAAATTTGAGAAAAAAACTTAATTATGATTAATTAGTACTTGCTATTAGAAATATTTTATAGAAACAAATGAAGATACTATTGCAACGAATATTTGGGATTATATAGGTGATATCAAACAAAAAAGAATAAGCTAGGAACATGCTGTTTGATTTTATTAAAACTTAGCTTCAAACCAAATGGTTTTTAAATGGAGAGTCAATGATTCTTGTAATTTACATTCAAAAACAATGAATTATAAATGATAATAATGATATAGAACTGTCAAACAGCAAAGCCCTGCCTTTTTATTTAATGTAATTCCATTTTCTGAGCTTTCCAAAATAAAATGTACAAAACTCTGTTAGATGACTGAACACTCTAAGATGTACCAAAATACCCACGGTTGATTAAAGGCAAATTTTCTCTAATCATGTGCCTGCACTTATCAGCATGAAGTCTAAACAATATGCAATATACCTTGACCAGAAAACAAACATGAAAAGCTCTACTACACGCTGTGGCAGATGATGCTCTCTGAGTGGTAATTCTGATATTTGATGTATATTCTTTATTCTTTCTAAATAACTTTAATTCTGTGCCAGCCAAGATATAGCCCTGAAAAAAATACTTCAAAGCACTGAAATGCTGAAAGATTCTCCAGTGTCAAGTAGAAAAGAAAATTGCATCCATGTGCCTTACAAATAGTTTTTTTATTTTAAATCCATGAAAAACAAAGTCTGTATCATTATGCTTGTGAAATGTGCAGCTGTTTATTGGTGTTCCCTACTTTACACATAATGCTAATTGATAGCGTTTGATTCATTTTCAATACAATTTTTATGTTCAAATGGATTCTAAAGAAGTCATAGAAAGATCATCTGTCAGAATTTATGTTTTTCTTTTTTCACAATTTATTCAAATTAAAAAAAATCATTACATATTGCCAGTGAAAGAAAGAAGATATTTAGGAAAGAATATAGGCAAATAATTGCTTTGGTCTCATGTTAGAAACTGGTAAATTTTATTTATTTATTTTACTCTAAGAGGGACAGGAAATTGTTGAGAGAATTCAAAAATATATATATTTTTTACAGTAATTTAGTAGAATATCAAGAGTCTGAATTTTTTGAAAAGTATAACTCGCATTTTATACTTCCTTTGGCTCATACATGCTTGGTTTGAGACAAAACCTCATGTGAATTTTAAAACTTGAATTCTGGATGGTATATGTCATAATATGTATTATAATCTGGTATCAATTATCCCAGCATTTTAGAATGCTTGAATATATAATATGAAATTGTGCTTTAGATTGGACTTATCCTAATAATTTTAAAAAAATTTTCACTATACACATAAAGATGTAATCATGGCTATACAATCCGAACAACGTTACTAATAATCCCTAAAAAATAGCATGCTTTACTATAAAATACACATAAAAGGCACTTTTTTCTACACATTCTTGTGCTGTTTGGCCATAGGGTCAATGCTACAATCCCAGTAATACAGGACAGTTGGCCAAATACAATAACTCAGTGATACTATGAGTTGTTAACAATTTCAGCGTGGTTTATGTCATAGTATAAGATGAAACGACAAAAAATGTTGGTGCTTGGGGGAACTATTAGCTAAAAAAGGAAGAAAGGAAGAAAGGCCATTATTGGAGCCAGTTTCAACCTCTGCTTTTTCCTACACCAGCTGTGGCCTGAGTTGCTCCCTTTCCTCTGTTGCAGCTATCAACGGGAATGGCAAGTCCCACAGTGGAGTATTTTCATGTTTTGGGTCCACAGAAGAAACAAGGAGAGAATCTATGGCATAACGCAAGCACTGCTTGGCTTGTCAGTGTTACTGTACATCACTGCCTGCTCTATAGGCTCTATGATTTTCTCCTTGGAAAATGATAAGTGTAAAACAGAACTGTAGTTTCGAGGGGTCCTCATCAAATGATTTGGGATTTGTTTGGTTATCACTTGGTTCTGAATGGCAAATGGCTTATCTACACAGCCATTTGCCCCTTCAAATTTTTGAGCACCTTGTGGCTGCAATATTGAAACTTAATCCAAAGAAGAAGAGGACAAAATAAATCTAGGTGCTTTCTTTGGAAGAATAATGCCTGGAAACTATTCAAATCTGTATTGGTTTATTCAAGTTAAAGTGCCATTTTCAGCCTTATAAAATGTAGACTGTGCATGCTCTACCTTCTCTTCCCTCCTTATCTCACACTTATAAAAAGGAGAATGAGTTATGATAAAATAACTTAAAACGCGCAAAGTGCTTTTAGTACTTAGGTGCTAACCCAGTCTTCAAATAAACAGCAAATCCCACCCCCACCGCCCATTCCCGATTGACTTTTGGTGATAAACAAACCATTACAACACTTAGCTAATAAATTTTCAAATGTCATTAATTTATGGTAGGCTCTATGATGAAAGTAACCATTTGAAGCCATCTCCTCTAAAACAAATGGTGACACCAATTTTTGCTAATTCTTTGGATTTCTTTGTAAGGAAAACAACAGGGAATGTACAAAGAATACTTACAGGTGATTTATTAATCCAGGTGCTTACTTTCAAAAGGAGCAAAGTCAGCCAAAAAAGAAAAAGAGACTTTTCTTTGTGCCACTAATATATACTGACACAAGAAAAAAAAGCAAAATAATTTAACATAAACAGTATGAATATGTTTCTGAGATTTGTAGACTGCACCTATGTATAAACCATTTTATAATGTATTTTACACGTATGTTCAGGATTCTTTTACTAATTATTTAAAATAATCAAGTATTTGTAGTAATGATAGTTTAACTGATAATTTATAAGTTTTAAAAATAACTTAAAATATACTTTAACATCAGAAGCTAGAGAGTGGTTAAAGTGGTTCTAAAATAGTGTTTATATTTACTATTCTATGTTTATTTTTTATTGAGTTAAAATCCACATAGAAGTATTTCTAATAAAAATTCCTATGACTTGGAGTTCAGAATCTAGTCTTAATTTTACTTTATTCTAGTATTTCTACCTATGGAGTTATTTTTTCCACTTTTATTTTCTTCATTGCTGTACATACTATGCCATTACTGACCAACTATTTGTAAACAAAAAGATTTCACCCAATACATATCAGGGCATTTTCATCTTAAAATATAATAACAACAAAGAAATTGTGTGCAATCTTTCTCGAAAGGTGAAATCTTTAGAGGCTTTGGTTGCCAATCTTATGAATCAGACGGTGCAGATGGCTTACTAAATTCTCCTCAGATCTGGATAGGAAACAGCATACCACCTGAATTTTTGCAAACAACGTACATAAGTGAAAACAAAACCACTCTATTATTTTAGCTTTTGAATCCTTCTTATCAATGGTTATTTAGCAATATTAATCAATGTTATAAAAAACAAAATTATATTATTGGGATCAAACAAAACACTGCAATTATATGGCAGTTTTTTTGGAAGTAATTGTAGACTATCATTTTAGTTACAGAAATTGCATAAGTTTTTTAACTAAGATATGCCTTATATGTTCTCTAGAAATAATGAAGTTGAAATGTAATTCATTAAATTAATTGCTCGTACAGCCTAAAACATCCCAAATTTGTTTTAATAAATAATGTATCTATCTTAAGTTAAAAATACTTTATTTAGTGTCTGTCTTACTAAATATTTACCTCAATGGCCTGAATAGGTGTGGTGTCTAGGCAATAATAATAATAGAGTAGATTATTCCTTCTGACCTATATGGCATTTTAGTTTTTATCATTAACTGAATGGCATACATAAGATTATTCTGACTTTTGCAGCTAAAGTCAAGGTATCTTTTCCAAAACCTGGGGAAGTTTATTCATTAACAGAGGGATTGTTTCGATACAGGTTGATTAATTAGACAGAGTCTCTGCTAATTTTATATCATAGCTCCCATAAGTACATTCAACTGGCTGTCTACAGATGGGGTAAAAGTCCAGAGATTCCATTTGCTGTTTAGCACAATTTGAATATTTCTTCCTTAACATGGAACTTATGTATTCCATCAGTATAACACACTGAAATGATTTATTCAGGAGAATTGAATTATATCTTATACCTCAGAATTTTTCAGCAACTACTCATGTAAGCTTTAAGTATTTTAGAGAAATAAATTTTACTTTAAAACATAAATATCAAAAGTGAACTTTAGTATCCCTCTATTTTTTTTTAGATTTTGTGCATTCTAAGAACAGGGCATTAAGTTTTTTGTTTGTTCATTTTAAAGTGTGAATCAGAAAACCAGGAAATACAGATAATTTTTTTTAAAAAGCTGAAATTTATCAGAACATGTAGCTTTCTAAATTTACTTTTGCCTGAGACTAGCAATAGCTGTGTCCAAAATTAGCAAGTGGCAGAGAAATTAGATGGAAGACGATGCCAATGGGTAGGCAAAGTTAAAGTTTTACCTAAAATATCTTTTTGTGTGTGTGCTCCCCTGTAGCTGGTACTGCTTGGCTCACCCAGAGAGCCCATGTGCTGAGGCCAGTGTCTTCTACAGAGAGGACTAAATGTGCCTCTGGGAGAGAGGGGAAGCATAGAAAGAAAAACCCTAGACTAGAGGACAGCTGGAATTGGAAAATTTTACCACCAAATGATTGCCAGTTTTGACATAACCCGAAGCTTCTCCTCAGAAGGGAAAAACACTTTTTCTTAGGATGCTGTCCTTGTTCGATTCATTTCTGGAGCTCCTCTTTGGGAACTGGCTTCAGCGTCAATTTAGGACCCACATAAGAAAGATCTATCCTATTAAAGTCAAGCCTTATACACTGAATAAAGTGTAGCCTCCTGAGTCCTGTCAACTTTGACAATAAATGATACCCCACACATTTCAATCCCTTTAGCCCTGTTTATGCTGGTTAGAAATTAACACGTAAAACAACCATTAGTGATTGGTAAGCAAAAATCTTTTCTTCTATTTATATTAAAACTGCTAAATCTGTTCAAATTGGAAATGTGATTCTTATAACATTTTAAATTCATGGATATGTATTTTACAATCTTATGTATACTTTAAATCATGGTTTAAAAACCATGAGCATTATTTCCAATTTTAAATAATATATTATTACAATTAAGCAAGGAACTTCTCTCATATATTCTGATGTGAAAATTAGCAATAATTATTTGCAACTCCATATTCTCACCAAATGGTGGCACATGTAACATATTTTCTTTAGAGTGACAGTGTTTCATTCCCAGTATGAGGTGGCATTAGCTCTGGAGTGTGTTATAATATTCCCTTGCATTTATAAAATCATTTGAACTTCTCTAAAGTTTTCAGCATCAAATTTTATATGTTTTATTTATTAATCACTAGTTGTTATCTTTATTTGCATTTTATAACAAATTTTGAATTTTCCACAAGAGGATGTGTTCAGTATTAGCAAGGACACAATGACAGTCTTTTTGGCAGGTAAATAAACTTGAAAAATTACTACTTTTCTTTGTTGCAATGATATTGCATATCTCTTAATTTATTCATGAAATATTTACTGAGCACTTATAATGTGTCAGGCAGCTTACTAAGCATTTGCAATTAAACTGTAATCCTAGCACTCTGGGAGGCTCGAGGTGGGCAGATCACTTAAGGTCAGCAATTTGAGACCAGCCTGAGCAAGAGCAAGACTCCATCTTTCCTAAAAACAGAAAAAATTAGCCAGACATGGTGGTGCATGCCTGTAGTCCCAGCTACTCAGGAGACTGAGGCAGGAGGATCACTTGAGCCCAGCAGTTTGAGATTGCAGTGCGCTATGATGATGCCACTGCACTCTAGCTCAGGCAACAAAGTGAGACTCTGTCTCAAATACAAAAACAAACAAACGAACAAAAAACTGTAAGAAAACAGACATAGTCAGTGCTGCATGTAACTATAGGAAAAACAGACTGGGTAAGTAATGTCAAGTTCAAAAAGTACAAGAATGAGGAAACTGAGTCTTATAAAGTTTGTTATTTGCCTAAGGTCAAAGACTCCAATAAACCCAGGTATTATCAAAAGTTTTTCTTCTTATACTACATAAGTTACCGATAAGAGCTCACAAATGTTAAAAATTAAGCAAAATGTACTTTCAGCATATGCCAAAGGTCTAATATGTTCAAACATGGTAGTTGCAAATAGGTTGCAATAATTTATCTTTTCTTAATTCAATAATGGATGAGAAGCATCATTTACATACAATATGAGCAATCTGGTTACTGGTCATTTGAAATCCACTTTAAAAAATTATTTTTATTCTGTTGCTATTGCAACAGAGCGCTCCACTGGTTTGTGGCACCATGGATAGGGCAGAACATGCTGCAGTCACAGTCACCTGGCTCAGGGAGTGATGTGCTGGCACTTTTTTCTCTTTCCTGACCCCTTGGTAACCAAGAGAAACAGAATGGAGGAGAAAGGATGAAGCAATACTTGACTCCTACTCTTCCTACCGCCGCCTGCATTCTGTGAGTTAGGTCAAGCTCCTACCCCCTGGCTTCAGAACAGCCAGGAAGTTGAGAGGCAAGGTGTCGGGGTAAGTGACTTTGATTCCCTGAGCCAGAAAACTGAGATGAAGGGCTAATGTCCCAAACAACCATCTGCAGTTAGTATGAACTTTATGTTCCTTTTTATTTTAAGGAGAGAGGAAGGGGATTTGGGTTATAAGAGGTAACCAAGGACCGCAGATATCTTGGCCTCACTGAGGGTCTGAGGAGGTTGTAAAACTTCTTTGCTCTTGGTCAATTAACTTTGCATGATGAAGGTCAGGATGATCCTAAAAATCTTTAACATAGCACTGCCACTTGTATGCATACTGTTCTTACCTCCCTGAGAGTTAGCTTTGAAAAACAGACGATTAGCATCTTTCTTGTAGCCTAGGTGCAGAGCTTAGCAGAAACTTTTAACCTAAAGGATGTTACTGCAGGTTCAGAAGCAATGTGGAGCTAGTTATGTTAAGCTTTCCTTCCATTGTTAGAATTCTAATTGCCTTCATCTGATTTTCTTACTAATAATTTTGGATGAACTGACATGGATCCACTGCACAATGTAGTGGCTAAAAAAAAATCTCCATAAACCATTTTCAACATGTGAAGAATGAAGGCTGGAGTAGAGATGATAATAGTTTTGGAACCCCACATTTGGCTTTAGGGAAGTTATCTAAAGGATCAATTTCGGTATTCTCATTTGTATTTTATACATTCTATTATATTCCGTACAGTATTCTACTCTCTCAGTATCTCATAATGGTGTATAAGTTAAAATACTGAATGCAAACAACTATGGAAGGCTAGAACACACAGTTGGCACTCAATAAATGCTAGCTAAATAATTCCATAATGTCACTACTGGTCCCTTTCACCCCTTGCCCAGACCACTGAGTATCTAACTACTTGCTTTATTCAAGTTGAAAGTCACTTTGGAGCAAACTTCATTTGTGTATGGAAGAACTATTTGAGTGTCCCCTGTAGTAATGTAGACATGAAACAATTAGACTCTCAGCTTGTAGAAGCAGAGCTTAAGGAAGTTTGGGGGGGGTTGTTTGTTTGATTTTTGTTTTGTTTTGTTTTGTTTTGTTTTGTTTGGCTTAGTCCATGCCAGGAGCCCAGCTGGATGAGGTGGTCACACATCTTTTGTTCTCTTGCATCTTTGCCTTTGTCATAAAGGAAAGGATGGAGTCAAATTTGTCTGGGCATCAAAAGGTCTTCAGGGAGGAAAGGATTCTTAAACTCCTTCTCTTTGAATTCAAAATAATATTTCCCTTCATTAGAGAATGTCTCGACAGAAGTGAATTGTTAGTAAAAGACAAGACACCAAGGATCGGCATGTAGACAGATCATGTGTTTGAAGAGAACTGCTTCTGGAGACATTATGTACTCCGTCCAGAAAAGCCTTTGTCACTCAAGCGTGCCACAAAGAAATGAACTGGGGTGTGTTTCTGTGAAAGGTCTGCAGCTGGGTGCTGCAATATGGGCACCCAGGCTGCTGCCGTGGTACCAGGAGCTGTTGGAGAGCGGGGGAGGGGCCGTCAACAGATTCACCCAGCAGTCAGGTTTCTCTTTCAAATGACAGAAAATAGGATGGGAACCTTTGAACTGAACGTGTACTTTGGAGATTTCAGTGGAAATGGAACCTTGGCAAAAGGAAGTTAGTTTGGTGGCTTGGTGAATTGGTGGGCTAAGGATGATTGGGTTTTAACTAAGACATTAAAAGAAACTACCTAATATTACCTGTTGGTTGTCATTTTAAGTACTGGTTTTCTATTAAGGCTCTTACTTGTTTATGTCCATTTATAAAACATCAAAAACAAGAAGCTTATGTTAGTTATTGATAGAAAATCATCAAAAATATTTTTTAAATACTTTCAGTGCTTATAGGGTATCAAGAGACCTCGCTGCTTAATCTAGCCTTGAGGAAGTCTTCATTAGGAGACATCTGAGCATGTTCCAAGTAGATATATATACTTCATAAAGCAGTGATGCAAATAAAGATTTATACTTTTTGAGCAGAATCATTTTTAAAAACACAGATGCACTAGGAATGTAAGTGGTATTGACATTCACTTTCCACATATAATCATGTGAAGTTTTCTTCTGAGAACTAATATAATAGTGTCTGATATCGTCCAGTGTCTACCATAACTGAGAAAGTCTAATTACATTTTGAATCCTAAAGCATCTATTCTGCCATCACTTTTAATTATCCACACTATATTCAAATTATCGGCACAAAGATTGTTGATCTTTTTACCTAGGTGTATTTCTAGGTCAAACAATTGGCCTTTATGTCCAAAAATGTGCAGAAGCCAATAGGCAATTGATTTCTCTTGTATTAAACCAGTGAGTGGAGAAGGGAAAAATAAAACACAGTGCCCACTAGAGGGACAGATCCTGAAGCCTGTGGAGAATCTCAGGCTGACAGTGTTTCTTCCAAGAACATCCAGCTGTCTTTGAACCTCTTTGAATGCCCTGACCCCTTTCAGGCTCAGTCATCCTTACTCAAAGCAATCTCACACTCTTTCCTTTTTCTTTTGGCCCTGGTCTTACAAGGAGATAATGTTAATAGTAATAGTAATAGTTAACAGTAACTGCTGCAAGTGTATCCTGATATTGGCAGAAGGGACCATTGGGACCGGCAGTCCTTCCCACATTTTGAGTGAATTTAAATGTTGCACATTTTTAATAGCCATTGGCTGCCTTGACAAGTTCCAAAAGCCCTTTAAAAATGAATCAATAAACGGTGGCAGGAAGAGCCTGCGACCCCAGGCAGGTGGGGGTGCCCCTGAATGAATAGCTTGTGCTGCATGAAAAGGTGGTGGCAGGGAGTGGAGGGCTCAGCAAGAGAAGGGACAACAACCAGTTCACACCAGCCTCCTAGACAAGATGTATCACTGCGAGTGATACATAGTCTGCAAGCCTTGGACCAAGAATTGCTGAATCGGAACATATCTTCATCATATCTCTTTTTACTACCATCATAGCAATTTACCATCATCTAATTCTTTTGTAGCATTGGCATATTCAAGGTCTCATAGCCACTATATTTCTCATGACTTCCCTCAGTTCTGTCATTTTCCCTTTTCCAAGATCAAAGTTGATTTCTAGTTCTTTATATTAACCACTGTAGATCTTGGGAATACTCTCTCTGTCCTTGATTTAAACTATCCTTAGAAAAACCTCATCTGTTTGATTTATTTCTTTATATCATTAATAAATAAGTGAAATAAAGCTAGAATCCCTGCCATGTTTTGCATCCACCATTGGCCAATTTTTATGCAATTGAAATACGGTTTATATCTACGTCACTGGCAGAGCACTTCATGACTGAGGTCTTGGAAAAGTACCTAAAGTATTAAAATCCAGAAAAATTACATCAAGGGCTGCAAAAATAAAGTCTTTTCTAATATTGTTTGAAATGGCAAAGAAGTATTGAGCTCGAACGTAGCCTTCGTTTTCTCTCTTGACAAATTTTGGTGAGCTCACTGTTATGCCACGGAGAGCATTTTTTCTGAGCAGCTCAGCTGTCTCTGTTTCTAAATCATTTTGTATGTCAAGATAAGCTTATCTATATATCACAAAACTGCTCTGAAATATAGCTTACTCAGGAAAAAATGCTATCTTAATGTATTATGTTATAATTAATCACACACAGTTCGGGAAGGTAAAGATTCTTTTGCAAAACATGAAAAATAAAATAAAGGAGTTAAGATCCAATAATAAATCGGTACTCTAAAGGCATTTAGAGTCTTCGTTTTTGTGATGTTTCTTAATCTGGAAGCCTAGAGGATACTCTTGTAATCACTAGAGGAATTTTATTCTTCCTATTAGAGCTGTTTCTGCCGGCAAAACAATTAGGTTATTAAAGAGGTTTACACAGTGCATCACTGTGGTCTAATAAGGATTTGTGCTTGACATTACCAGTAAATGAAATTCACAGGGGAAAATCCGACTCATATGGGCTTTTATATAAAGCAAAACAATTAGTCAGTCAGTGGAGAGAAGGGAGGTTAGGGAAAGAACTAGTGCCAGACATTGAGAAGTAAATTATCCAGATGATCATTTTTTTTTTCCCAATGGTTCCTTGGCAAACACATACCCTATTGTCCAATAAATAAATATATAAATAAATAAACTTTAAAAACAGGCTTAAATCTGCTTTCTAACAGTCCTTCTTACCTCCTGGGGAATAGCAGTTTCCAGAAACAGAACCCACCATTGCAGAAACATATAAAATCTGAAACCCGGCAATTTTCAGGATAAGGACATATACTTTTCATGACTAAGATTTGATTAATACTTTATAGTCTTACAATGGTATGGATGTTAACTCATTCTACCTTTCCAAAAGTTAACAATTCCTTTCTTGTCATTAATATCATGTTTTTTTGTTTGTTTGTTTTTTCTACAATACAAAGGAAACATCTTGCTTGAATGTGGATGTGGATCCATATCTTCAAGCTGCCGTCTTCCTCTTAACTCTTGCAGACATTGCTCCAAAATACTATTCCATTATCGCTTGTAGATGCAACAGTCATTTTCATCTTATTTTTATATATAAAACCCTGGAAGGAAAGGCACCTGTAACCACTAGCTAGAACAGTCCTTTTAGATAAGAGGCACTTGAGTTTGTGGAAAAAAATGAATAAATAGTCTGATGATGTTTAATCAAAAGAGCAACAATTGCCTTTCCAGTTGTGAAAAGTTTTCATTTAGTTGTCATCATTGATAGACTGAAACCTACCCCTTAATTCTTTATATGTTGCATTATTTGTAAAAGCTTCACTTGTTAACAGGTTGTCATTCAACATGTGTATCCCAAAATATGCATTCTAAACTGTAAACTCTGATTTTAATTTCCAAGCACATAGCTTATTACCCAGAAGATATCATTTATGTTCATGGTTAATTGTAACTTGTAACCTAATGAACTGGTATCAAGCATGTACTATATCAATATGTTGAAAAGTAAAGAAGTTCTTAGTGCATTAACCAGTTACAAAAGTTAAAGGAGACTATGCGCTATTCAACAAATGAATGAAACTAACTTCCTGTATCATACTGATTCCACGTCAGGTGCAGGAGAGTTAGGCACGAGAAGTCCAGTAATGTTATAAAAGCTGCCCTTACAAGTTACAGGACCACCGAGGACAGTACTCCAACTGCGGAAACTTCTTAGAGTAGAAGCAGGGCTCATGGGGTCCTGCATTGTCGCACTGCCCCTGCAGTGCCTCAGATCTCTTGGTCTGATCCTGGAACACGAAACACGTGGGTCCAGCCAGGAGCAGAGAGCTATTCAAATGAGTCTGCTGGTGTGTGGCGGATCAGCGCTTGCATCTTTGAATTTTGCTCGGCCCACCAGCCTCCCGCAGAAGGCAGAGATCAGAGGCAGTGCACGGCCAGTGAAGAGCATCCCACGTTGGGGAAGTCAGTCTCCAGGAGGGTTTGTGGTGGGGTAGCCAGTTAAAGAAGGCAGACATGCTGGAGGGGAGAAAGCAAAAGTGTGAGGTGTCGAATCTTCTGTGTTGTTTACAGCGGAATTTGGTAACATAAAAATAGTTTGGAAAGTTTATAAATTGACCCAGTATTATTGAGGAAGCATTTGATAGGGGTCGCATGGCTGAATACTGACTGCCTACCTGGATTCAAATCCCAGCTCTGTCACTGGTGAGCGTGTCGCCAATGCAAGCGCAAGCTACCTCTCCACACGTTAGTTTCTTCATCGCAAAGTGCAAATCATGACAGTACCTGCCTCATAGAGCTGTTTGAGTATTAAATAAGTCAAGATTTCTAAATTACGTGGAACAATTATATATTTTCATTATCATTACCATCAACATCATTTTTATAGGAGCGATGAAAAAAGGCAATAAATGACAACGATAAATTATAGAAGTAAAACTTTACAGATAAATGAGCCTAAAGGGTAGCATACATTGCCAGGCTCCTAACATGTTACACAGATAGTCAACAGTATTCCTGGGGGTTATAAAGGCATAAGTTTGGACCTTCATCAAGCAATGTGACAAAAACTCCTAACACTGTACATTGCACCCCTACTATAGAGAAGAAAATGTTCCTTTGAGAGGGTTGGAAGAATAAACTGGGACATTGTTTCAGAAAGGATTCTGTTACATGAAAGGTTGAATCAAAAGGAACATACTTACTATGCACTTTTTTTAAAAGAGATTTTTAAATCATCATCAATGATTTCAAGCATACATAAAAGTAGAAAGATCAGTAATGAACCCCACGCACCCATCACCTAGCATGAATAATGATCGCTCGTGGCCAATCTTGTTTTCTTTCATATATATCCTCTTCTTTCCACTAAATTACTCGCAGAATGCATTCCTAAATGAAAGGCTCTTAAAAGTATAAATACACTACCATTAAAACACCTAAAGTTACTTCTTGTTCAACACTATCAAGTAATGAGAGACATTTTTAAAAACATTGTATATTTTACAAGTATTATATATATATGCATATATGTGAATATGTACATATATTTTAAAACCATATTTTTTAAATGAGAGATGTGAGGTACCCTCTAACCCTCTGCACGCTTACTCTTTATACTTTGGGTGTCCACTTTTTTAGCTTCCTGCTGTTTTCTAACATACTGAGGCTGATAGTAAGTATCCACATAAACTAACCTCTATGGAAGGAACAGAGGGTGCAGAGCTGAAATACAGCAGTTAAAAACAGCACAATCTCATTAGGGGACAGAGAAAGCAAGAGGAAGGACAAGCGGGACTGGCAGGAGGGCCACTACCTGTTGACCCAAGCAACCGGAATAAGTCTGGCTTTGGGAGAAATGACCAGCATTTGGCTAGGATACAATTAGTAAGAATTTTCTGGGCAAGAAGATAGGCAGTGTTCTTGTGGTTTTAGGGAGAACATGACTAAAAGTAACAAGATGTCACTACAAATTTGAAATCACATGATTTTTTTAGATTAGAGGAGTTATCAGGCAATAAAATGACATCACGTTAAATACGCAATGAAGACGGACAAGGTTATTAATGTGCCTACCATATACAAAAGTGTATAAATATATACACACATGTAGAATTACACAAACTTGGTTTTGAATTGTGGCTTCCCTAATGGCTATATAATCTTGAGCAAGTGATTTTCACAAATTGAGCCTCAGTTTCCTCAACTAAAAAATGGAGATAATAACAGATATTATACAAAGTGACTGTGAGACTTAGGCAAACTAAAAACATGCTAAGTGCTTACTTAGTAAAGTGCTTGGTCCAGATACTAAATAAAAGACATGTACTAGTCACCTGGCAGCAACAGTGTTAGAAGCAGAGGGGGTAGTTGTAGTTATAGTAGATTTCTCTACCTCGCAGACAGCTTCTCTATACCTGGATACCATTTCAGAGCAGAGAAACACAGGGAGAGGTCAGGGAAAGGGATAGTAAAAGTAATGACCAGATATTCCAAGAAGGTGATTGGAACCTGGGACAACCGTTTAGAAGAAGCAAAGGGATGGGACAATTGTATGGGTGTTGATCTTCAGTTGGTGATTAGCTTCACATTTTTAGGGAAAAAAAACTAAATAATGCTACCTAAAAGATGTTTTAAAAATGGAATTCCCCACAATTTAGATTTGGGGGAAGTAAAGACCAAAAAAAAAAAAAAAAAACCCTACAGAAATAAACTCTGTTGAAATCATCCTTTGCTAAAAGTAGGCTCCAAAAATGGAATTGAAAAAAAAATGTCACCAGGATATATGAATGAAAAATTTGTGGAGCATGCTTTTTATTTAGGCACATGGTAATTTAACTTCAAATAACTGAATTATATAAAATATTTTATTCCTTGAAACCAAAGTCTACAAGGCATCTTTATGGTGTATATATAGTTATTTTGCCAAAACTTATGAAAGATGGGACAGTGTGAGGCATTTATTACTTTAAGTAATTAGGACCACCTGATGCAGTCATTTTCTTTTTTGCTTATAATATTGTTCTTATTTAGAAAAAAAAGATTAATTTTGAAAGATCAGGACAACGGTCCTCGCAAAATGCATCATTTTGCAGAGGTTCCATTTAGAACCTGTTAAACTTTGAGAGAGACCCATTGAAAAGAAAATATCATGAATATGCCTTAATAGTTCATTAAAGCTCTGAGACTGGCTGAAAGATCTATTCATACTATAGTACTCATAATATCAAGCAGTGGAAGGGAAAAAATGCAATGACCTTGAAAAACCCTAAATAAATTGGATCTATAAACTTAGATGTCTCCCTCATGGAGATTGTGATTCTTTTCTGTCTTTCTTTCTTTCTTTTTAATATATGACCTGAGTTCCAAACAAAACATAAAATGGCTATTTTATCATGTTTTCGAAGGAAGAGAGATTGAATTCTTTGGTGGAAAAAGTTCGACATAGTGCACATAGACTAATATTAATGACTAATTTTATGCAAAATGACATGCCAAATTAATTACTGATGAGCTATTTTAGTGGAAATATGCCAGGATTCAGATTGTTTGGGGCAGAGTGGCTCTGTAATAAATATTTAACACACTGTGGGATATTCTGGTTGCCCTGGTCGGCCATTAATTTCTTTTGATCCCTGGAAACTAATTTTTGTTGCAGTCAACTGTAGCTGATTGCAGACAGCTTTTTTTTTCCCCTTTAAACCAGCCATCTAACATACATTTCCCCATTTTTCCCATTTGCTTTTCATCTGATTGTACCTCTCTCAGAGAAAGCAATAAAACATATTACCTGAGTTTGTTGCCAGCTGCAATCTGCTAATCATTTAATGTTTTAGATTTTAATCTAATCTGCCTGATGTTTCTAATAAAATATTTATATATAGTGAAAAACACTTTGAATCTAGTTTAAAAACAGTGAGTTACTATACTAACATTTTCCCTCATTAACAACTAAGTTGTTAAGTACAGTATTTTATAAACCAATAACATGATTGTTTTCTTGAAATTTTATCCTAATGTGTTTTCTTTTTTCACGCAAACACCTCGGATCTCAAAATAATAATATGAGCTGGATAAATTATGAATTTTATTCTGAATCAGAGTTTATCAGCATAATAATATATAGTTTAATATATTAATTATTCAAAATATGCATCTATGCCTAACATTTTAATTTTATCATGTCCATCATGGTTGGAATTTTAAAACAGCAGAATAATTAAGTTAGAGTAGCTTTTAAAACTGAATAGAAAATCATTGATTTTTCTTTTACAAAATACCATAGATTACAAAATTAAATCACATAGCCTTCTAAGCATAAATTCAAATTAATTTCTTAGATTCATTAATGCTCTTAAAAATGCATGCAAAATATTTAATTCTTATGATAAATGCAAATGGATAACTTTCAAAGACAGCTTTTATAGAATCTTTTAGACTTGCATTGTCCAGTGGCAGTTGCTAGCCACATTTGGCTACTCTTCTTAATTTAAAATAATTAAATTGAATTGAATTGAAAATTCAATCCTTCAATTGCACTAGTCACATTTAAGTCCCCAGTAGCCACAAGTCATAGTGGTGGTTGTATTGGATGATGTAGATTTGTAGAACATTTCCATCACTGCAGAAAGTTCTATAGGAGAGCAGTCTTCTGGTATTAAAACATTGTTTTGTTTTTCCAACAACTGAATTTTGATATTATGCTAATCTAAAAAAATATAACAACAAAGAAATGAAAGTTACCATTTATGAGGCCCCATATACTGAACATTATATTTGGTGATTATAATAATATAAATCCAAAGTTATGACCAATCTGACAAATTTGTTTGTTTAAAAACTGACATGTGAGGGCTATCTGGAAAGTATCCAGCCATTGTTAACATGATGAGAACATATTACATGGTTGAATATTTTCCGACAGCCCTAGTATATCAAAAGATCTTATTTTGAGAATTACAAATACTTTTTATTTAATAAATTTTCAAAATAATTTATTATTAAACAATAGAATTTTCAATATCTAAATATTCATGTTAAATCTACCCAAATATAAACAGATTATGATATTCCCTTATCTAACTATGGCCATACCACCCTGAATGTGCCGATCTCGTCTGATATTCCTTTATCCATGCATGTCCAAACACTAGTAAAAATTTCACAAATCTACAACTAGAGGGGAAAAAACCTAGACTAGATTAATAGTAAAATGAAATGAAGGGAATAAAATACTATTCAGGGATCCATTCATTTTATATACATTAATACATATATATATATATATATATATATATAAAGGATTGTGATTAGATTTTTATCTGCTCTACTTCAATTTGTGTTTTCACAACTGGCTTAGGCCTGTTTTTTGGTACTTGAGAATCATTGCATTATGTGTTCTTTCTCTTTCACATGTCTTCCTATCTTTTGTCTACATACCTCCTCATAAATAATAAATGACACATTAAATAGATTTTTAAGGCAACATTGCAAATTACACTAAATCTTAGACACTATTACTCAGAGTGTTACATTTAATATCTCACACTATTTAAAAAAAAATCCTAATTATGTTCAATTTATAAAAACTAATTTATTGGATAATGAAGTTAAAAAAATGTTTACTTGATTAGGGCCTCTGAGTTTGTGCAAGTTGTCACTGTATGACTTTATAGTTCCTGTGTATAGCACTTCCTGGAGGAGTGCAGGGCAGAATCAATACAGCTGCACACCTCTGTGCCCAGCCATGGAGAGTATGTCATCTTTTCCTTTGATTTTATTTGCTGAACATTTCTGAAGAATATATAGCACATCCTGTACCAAGGGACAAGAACAAACCTGTTCACTAATGAGATAATCCTAGCCTTTGATATTGGAGCTAATAGCCTTTGGCAAGTGTACTTCCATGCTTGGGATCTCACTGCACTTAACTGAAATTCTGCAATACCTAAGAGCAATTTT
This sequence comes from Eulemur rufifrons, assembly GCF_041146395.1. Classification (NCBI taxonomy): domain Eukaryota; kingdom Metazoa; phylum Chordata; class Mammalia; order Primates; family Lemuridae; genus Eulemur; species Eulemur rufifrons. Next base: position 9,780,239 of record NC_091000.1, on the reverse strand, counting down.
ATTTATGCATTCATTAATTTACTCATTTAGAAAGTATACGTGAATATATCATATAACAGGCCTTGGTCTAGGAATCTAAAGAATAAAACAGTCCTTGAATGAGAGTTTTTAAAGTAGAAGAAAACCGAGATAGGGAAGAAATAATTACAATATGTTATAACTGCAACCAAATGGACATGCACAAGCTATTTTGAAAGTACAGTGGGTGATTGCCTATGCCATAGTTGGGTATCAATGAATATTTCTTAGGGAAATATTACCTTAGAGAAATTCTAAGGTATGAACAGGAATTAGCCAGGTAAAGTAGAGCTAAAGAAAAGTACTCTAAATAGATTTCTAAGAATGGACACAGAAGAGGAACACAGCAGCGTATTTCAAGGTTATTCTAGACCACAATAAATTACGGTAATTATTAATAATAGTTTCCCTTACATGGCAGAAAGTTTTACTGTCTCATCAATATTGATTTTTCTCCTTCTTTGTTTAAAAATGGAATCCCAGAATTTTAGCTGAGAACTTGGTTGACCATCTAAGGACTGCATTTCTCAGGCTGCCTTGCAATTAGGCATGAACATATATTAAGTTCTGGCCAGTGGTATATCAGCAGAAGTGAATTTGTCATTTCCAAACCCTTCCAAAGGGAAGGGGAATGACTTCTATTCCCTTCTATCTTTAATGGTATCTGGAATGTAGATGGATGGTAATAACTAGAGCAGCAATATGAGAATCATGAGATTAAAACTGCATTTTGAGGATGGCTGAGCAACAATGCAGAAGGAACCTGGGTCCCTGACACCATAGAGCCACTACGGAAGCACCCAACTGTTTATATTTGAACTGTCATGTGAGAGAAAAAATAAATTTCAAACTTGTTTAAGTCACTATTATTTTGAGATCTTTGATCTAGCAGCCATCTTTGATTCTTAATTGATGCAAGGTTTTAAAGAAAATTTTAAATAATATTTCACATTTTTCTTTACATTATCCTTGTTATTAAACTAAAACTCTTTATGTGCCTCTGGAATAGACTCTCTAGTGACAGGCACATTATTCTGGGATTTGTGAGGAGACTCTAAATAAGTTTTTGGTTTTTGAGAAATCCATGTTAGCTATCTGATACACTTCTGAACAAAGACTTATGTCCAGAGATTCTGGGACATAATACAGTTAATTCCATGGATCTTTTAAAAGTGATGTGGCAGTGTAAAAACTCACTTAGCGACTTAATCCAGCCACATTTTTTATTACTTATTTTTAACCTATTTGCATGTATGATCTTGAAATATACTGAGATATTTTTGTGACGGTACAATGTGATACACTTTTTTTCTCTGTGTACATAAAAAACATACATATTATCTGCTATTCTTAGAAATGAAAAAAATGCAGATAAAGCATGCTATAATAAAAGTAGAAATAATGACTATTTGCAAAGTAACCACATAATGTATTCTTAATTAGGAAGGCAATGCATTTTAATGACATAAATGCCACATTTTATTGTTTCAAATACAATTGCGTTTGATTTATTACTAATTTTGTCTGAAGAAATTAAGAGAGCAAACTTTATGACTCTGTGTGCAAAATTATGCTGAACACTATATAATATCAAACTAATTCAGTCTATACTATGAACAAATAATAGTTCTTTAGTAGAAGCTGAAATTTCACTAGTCAGGATGCAAAAGAGATTATGTAACTATCTGCTTTTAAAGACTGTGTACCCTTCACCTCAAGCAATATAAACTAAAGCACTGTTTTGGATTCTCAACTATTATGTATCCCCTATCAATCCAAAAACACTATACTTCACTAAACATTACTTTTAATACCAACATATTGTCTTATTTTGAAATGATAATAGTACTACTAAAAATAATTGATGACAAAATAATTGTGTTTGCTCTTTTGATATATAAGTAGTAATTATATACTACTTATACACATAATATAATTTTTTTTCTTAGAAACCATTTAATATTCTGATATTTCCACTGACCTGACCTCAATCATAGAAATAAAATTAGATACTGTTTGATAAAATGTCATCAAACTATAATAAGAGATATTGCCCACTCTTTTATGAATTGGCCATAGTCTAATGTTAATGAGACATCCCTTTCTAGACCAAATTGAAATCCTGGATGATAAGATTTTTGTCTAAATTTTACATTATAAATGTAAATGTTACTCTATCTCAGGGATTCTGTGATGAGATAAAGGGAGAGAGGGCACAAAGCTGATGAGGCTGGAAAGGACCTAGACAGCCTTACATGGAGGCTGAAATGAAAGGTATTTTCTAACCAAGCACAGCACAGTGAGCTAAACAATACGCTAAATTTACTCCTTAAAAGAACTTTCCAGCCACTCAAGCATACAAAGCCCTATTCTTTCTCCCAGGGAGTTACTTCTATTCAGATCTTCTTCCTAAGATTGAATAATATTCACAACATCTTTATTTGTATTTCCATACCTGAGGAAATATAGGTCTATTGTGCCAACAAATGTAAATTCAGGACTTGCCAAATACATTCTATGTGGCTCATTGGATTTTTTAAAAAACAGCATCATATCTAAGGTAAATTCAACATCAAATGACAAGCCAGAATGATCAACGCCTGCTCATAACAAATCCACTCTTCCAGCCCTTAAGCGTTATGTGCTACCACACAGAAGCTTTGCAGTCAATGTATTTGAACTAGAGAGGAGAGTATAATACCTAAGCAAGCATTCTGGGGCGAGCTGAGGGATGATTGTAAACAGAGTAGGCACCAGAAATGCTATAAAGTACAAACTCAAATATGACATGGCAGAGCTATGAAGTGCTAGCAATCAACAGCGGCAGTCAGCCTCCTGCTCTCCCAATTGGGGTGGAAGTCTCTCAGAGTCACAGATGTTTATCGGATTTGAAACTTTGGCTGTAGTTGCAATAAGCAGTCTTTACATAAAGGAGGAGCGGAGAGAACTGTAAGACACATTAGGTCAGCATAACAACGTTTTCAGAAACAGAACTTACAAACCAGCAGTCAGAAGAAAAAGATATTTGATTTTATATGTGAAGGTTAAAGGATCACCTTTGCTTCTATCAACTACCCATATAGTCAATGTGAATCATTTGTTGCGACTTGGAAATATGATGCACTGAGAGGACCCTGTTTGAAATAAATTAAACACTCATTCCAGATCATACCCTCAGGTCACTATACAAAGACACTATTTATTGAAAATCCCCCTCAGCTTGTTTCTTTAAAGAAAAATAGATTGAAAAATACTAATGTATATATCCTACAGTGAAGGAATGTTAAATCCTTAGGTAACTTCATAGCATCAATTAGTTTGACCGTTAAAATGTAATTTATTCAATGGAATTGGAGTAATAGAATTTATATTTTAAATAGTGATGAAACCCTTGATTCAGATTTTATAAACTAAATTAAGAAATGTCAGTTTAGCACCCTTAATTTAGTTCAGTAAACATTTATTGAACCTATAGTATGTGCCGGGCACTGCACTAGACAATGTGGGTTTGAAGATAAACTGCTCATTGTGTTAGTTTATTTTAAAATTTTTCTAAATAGCATAACACATACTTTATTTCAGCATAAGCCCTCCCAAAAATATATTGAGATATTCAACACTTCAATCAAGCCAAAGCTAAATTATTTACAAACATATGGGTACAGGTGCATATTCATAGTTGTGTGTGTGTATGTTTACCTGGTTATAGTCACAGTGCTTTGCAGAAAGCATGAACAGGTATAAAGGTCAGCCTGTCATTAGAATCAAGATGTTTTTCCCATTTCATTTACTTTAACCAATGTTTTCTATATCTGAATTTTTAAAGAATTGTCAGAAGTGATTCCTGGGTCCCTAGTGTTGCAAACATGAAGAACTTTCTTAATCCTAGTTGTGAGATGGGGTGTTTTAGAAAAACCAAAATGGAGAGTAAACATGTCGGGAGGAAATAAAGAAAACACCAGAAGTTCTAAGGTAAAACTGGTCCATTCGGGTATTGCAACCCCGAGTCTCTTATCTTCCCTGTGCCCATCCCCTCTCTGGCTAAGTTAGTTCTATCTGGGGCCAGAGACACCAGGATTTGAATCTTGCTCAATCCTTTACTATTAGCATGACCATGGACAATTACCTACTTAACCATCCAACTTTAGGTTTTCTTATCTTATTACCATCTATGTCATTTCCTCATATTGATATTGTCATTAAATGCACACTACTCTCATTGTCAGCTACTTTGCTTGCTTTTGTATTTACTATTTATACATTTATTTCAGGCAAACCATGATGAGATATTCTTTTGCCAAATGAGTAAATTAAATCGATGAAAAAAAAATGCCTATGAGATGCCAACAAGCTATTTTCTTCAAAGGCCATCATACGTTTTTCAGAAAAGCAACAAGAAGGTTAGAATGCAGCACAGACACCTGCCTTGGTCTTGCCAGCTCATGCTATAACGATTGATGGATTAAAAACAAAAACAATGTTTCTGGGGAAGCAAAGAAGATAATTTTGAAGTAAAAACATTATGATCTTCTAAAACGTCTGAGCTAACTTAGCTCCTGACAGAGCCAAATTGTTTTATATGTTTTATTCCTTACATTCACATAGTTAATGCCTCTGACATTTTATAAAGCAGAGTTGTCCTTTTGTTTGGGTTCCTATGGCTTTCTATAATAGTAAAATAACCAGAGTCCTTATTTAGGTATACTATTCTCCTGCTGTTATTTAATACAGGAAATATTTTCCTAACACATCATTGAAAATATTATCATGCTACACTACAGTTAATTTTATTTCCCCAGGGTTAGAAATATAGACTATGAGGTGCTCTACCACCTGCTAATAATACACTAAGGTTATTTTCTTTTGGCCACCCATTGTGACACAAGGAAAAGATTTAAAACTTCAGAATAAAAGCACAAGATAAAGTAATTTAAAAGTAAACAAATATAAAAGACACTGATTAAAAATTGCCAGAATATACTTGTAAATATGAAAATAAAAAGTTTATTGCTTTATTTATAAGTATTTGCCTATGATTTTCTCACCTAATAGACTGTGACCCACTTGAGAACAAGAGCTATGTCTTCTTCATTTCTTACCACCGGCACCCAACACAGTCTGTAGTACAGTTCCAATAATAAATTTGTTGTATAAATAAATGAATGAAAAAAGACACATATTTAATGATAAAATAAAAAGTAACGATGATAATCCAAAGACATATTCAGACTATCTTCAGATGAGACTGAGTGTTTGTTCTATGACATGCCTATTTCCCATCTTCCATATAATCTTTGAATTGACCACATTAATCATGCTTTTGGGATAAGGAATCAAAGGCATATATTAAATGAGATCTGATGGCAAATTGGATATGGTGGTGGTAACAAGCAAAGTATCATTAACTGTAGAATTTTAATCCTTTTAGTCAAATGAATGGATGTTAGAATGGACAACTGATCATAAAAGAATGTTCCCGGCAGCACTGTATCATTAAGTAATTACTTACATGGCTTATACTAATTCTAGAGAAATTGATATTGCTATAGAATGAATTGTGACTCCCACCAAAATTCATATGTTGAAGCTCTAATCTCCAATGTGGTGTCATATTTGAAGAGGGGGCCTTTTGGGGATAATTAGGTCATGAAAGAGGATCTCTTATGTTGGGATTAGAGCCCTTCAAGAAGAGAGATGAGATTTATTCTCTTTCTCTCTCTCTTTCAGCTGTATGAGGACACAGAAAGAAAATTGCTATCTGCAAGTCAGCAAAGGGCCTTCACCAGGAACTGAATCTACCAGCACCTTGCTCTTGGACTCCCTAGCCTATAGAACTGTGAGAAATAAATGTCTTTTATTTAAGCCATCCAGTCTATGGTATTTTGTTATGGCGGATCAAACAGACTAAAACAGATACCTAGCAGAACTCAGAGAGAATGATTAATTTTGTTGAGGATGCAGTTAGTTAGGTGACATCTGGATCTAGGCACATGCTTGGGAGGAATGGTTGGGGATTTTAGGAATTGTCATGGTTGGTCCTGAGCATGCCACAATGAAAGAATCACATGGAGAAATAAAGAGAGCGCCCCATCATAAAAAAAAATACAGATACAGATATAGATATAGATATCCATCCTTTGATTTTAGGAAATAATCAATTTTTGGTTTGACTATTTTGGTGTTTTAAAATTTACATTTTCCCATGTATGAATAACATTAGCTGTCTATACAGATGTTGTAAAAATGGACTTGTTTCAAGATGATTGACCCCTCCTAGTACATGAGGCTTCTTGGGGTCCTGAAAACAAATTCTGAGCATTAAGGAGGCTTTTGCTTTTTTTTTTTTTTTTTTAATCTGCAAAATTAATACAGCAATAGGAAAGAGATCAAAGAAAAATAACTTCTAAAGAAAAGTGATTATAATGGTGGGAGTGGGAATGTCATATTACAGAAATGTATTGTTAATTGCTAAAATATGAAGTTCATTTTCTTTTTTTCTTTTACCAAATGATGTAAGGCAGGTAACTCTAATTTTGTCTTTCAGAATAGCTGGGCTATATATGTAGGTAAATAGAGATGGAGGCAGATCGAGCAACTTAGGGAAATGTCATTTTCACTTGGTTTGACTAATGTTCCTAGTCAAGCTAGAGAAGCATTAATATTAAACTATCACTATTAAAAAGATAATGTGACAATGAGAAAATAACATTTGTTTCCACAGTCTCTTTGGAAGTGCTTTTGTAATATAGAAGGCAAGTGTGAATTTAATCTAAAGACATTAAATCTCAATGGGCAATGGTAAAATATTATGTTTTGAATTTGATGAAAATAATATATTTTGCCCCATATAAGTATATGCATATTTTTTAACATGGGAATTGGGGAAGAGTTTTTGCAAATGATCAGTGGTAAAACTATCCTTGGGAAGGAAAAAAAAATCAGGACATGTATAAATATTTCAGATAAAACTTGAACTATTTCACACACACATACGGGTATTATCAATACAATGTGATGTTTGTTCCCAAAATTATTCATAAGTGCAGAGTCAAAATAGTTGTATATGATGTTCCTCTTTCTTTTCTAGATATTCAACATAACCGTATAGGAAGACAACATAGTCATTAGATGTTTACCTTGGTTTCTTCAATAAATTCAATTTCTTCATTTCATTACTTAATATTTATTGAAAAAAGTATAAATTCTGAACCATTAACTTATATAATTTGCATTATTAGAAATATTGATGAAAAATTATAGATAATCCTGTGAATCTCTTAAAGATAGCTGACTTCTGTCCATACTTCAATCCTTTCAGTTTGAAGTCTTGCCTTACCAGGGACACATTCTAGCCTTCTATAAGGTACTATTTTGATCACTGTTTACCCAAATCCTTAAAAAGTGAGCATTTTTTTTTTCAGGATTAGCTGGGTTCTCCTCTGATATATATAGTCCCTTGTAGTGAGCTATGATGCCTTTTTGATTAATATGCCATCTCTAGTCTAAATCCTCTGCAAATATATTCAAAGAAGCACTACTGTTGTTCTTCTATTCATTAAGCAGATATTTACTCAATATTGCAGGGAATGCAAGGATGCATGCAATAGTGTCTTAGTATGAGGGAGCACACAGTAGAGTGTGGACATCTTAGGTTACACATTACACCAATGGTAGTGATGATAAGTACTTTCAGCTTTATTCATTTAAAAAATTTGCAATGATGTCATAATAACTATAAAGTTCATTCTCTTTAGTATATCATTCATAGTCCTCAATCAGTCATGCTACTAAAGTGATTTTCACCCACATGTACAATGTAATTCTTTTTTGGGGGGGGGTGGTATGATCACTTTATTTTCCAAATCTCTACAAATACTGCTTCCCTTGTCAGGGTGCCCTTATCACATCTCATGGCTTCTTACAATATCATCATTTTTAAATCCAGTTCTATTCCCCCTAGCATCAAAACGTCTTTCTTGACCTTTCCAGTTACCAGTTATAGTTCCTACTGTAAATCCACAAGTTATATTTTTGACCAATTAGTGACATTTCCTATATTTTAGCTGTGTCTTATATCTTAATTTTCAAATATGTTTGTCCTGCATCATCTCCTGAAATCTCTGACACAAATATGATGCACACAGTATGTTGAGAAAATACCTGATGAATAAACTAACAAATGGATGTGTTAACCATATTATTATCTGTCTATCAGGGATAAATCAAACCAGGGAACACCTGGCCTTGGAAGGCTAAGACTCAAATTTAAATGTGAAAGAAAAAATAAAGCTTTTCTTTTTTTTTTTTTTTTTTTAATTCTAGGAAATGCAGAGAACTGAAATTGAAGACTGGAGTAAAACAAACCAATTCCCAAAGGAAAAAGGATAAGTTTGATAGGAATATCATTAGCCCCAAATTAATTTGAGTACCAAATCCAGCATCTATGGAAAAAAAGTGGGTGGACTTGGTGAGAGATATTAAAAGTATGGGTGATTATTCGTCATCCAAGAAGACAGGAAGTTGGTTTAACACACTGACTGCCACATTAGAAAAAAAAAAAAATTCCCTGGGGCCATGGTGTTTTATTAAAACAAAATGATCCTTTCTAATTTGTTATTTTTTATTGTTTCTGTGCATGAATTGTATATAATGCAATCCACGTTGTTAGAATTAAATTGTCAATATTAATTGTAACAATAAGAACATTAGCAAGTAAAATTTTCACAAACTAACTGCAGGGTTTTGCTTCACGAGGCCCCAGGCTCAACTCAGATGGCAGTCAATGTGTTAAAGCCGGTTTCACAGTCGGTACTAAAATGTCAGTGCAGAGATACTAATCCTGGTACTGAAGAATGAATAGGAAATCTTTTCATGGAAGTCTCTAGTTGGGGGACAAAATGGGAACCCTTCCTTAAGGAAGCAAAGATTAGGGCAAGGGGCTTCTTCATAGAAGGCTTTGCTGAAGTGAGTTAGTCATGTCAGAGGAGGACCAAGAATTATACCTGTTGAGCATCTCTGTAGTGATCTGTGTGGTCCTACTTGTCCAGCATTGCTTCCAAGTGGCAGAATTTAGTCCACAGGAAAGGAGAGGACGGTGAGAAACTTTCACCAAAGGCTTACATGCTATTACGTATTTGTGTATGTCCCTTAATGAGATACGATGTGATAGCATCCGCCTATTTTAATTTTACAGTTCAGAGAATTGAATAAAATATTAAGGATTATAATGGCCATGGCTATTAAAGTGACTATGCCCCAATTTGAATGTAGATTCCACAGACTCTTTCCATATCATTAATCTTTTCTCATTTTAAAAGAACTGTGAACCCCTTTTACAGTAACAATACTCTTCTGTGGCCTATTAGAATTTTAAAATAATTATCCTATGAAGTTTCCAAAGAGGAAGATAAACAACTAAGAAATATGAAAGTCTATCAGATCAGTCTACTATAAAATTATATTATACATTTAATTTTAAATAAATACTCAATACCATTTATAATCTTTGTATATAATACCAAATTTAATTCTTCTCATGTAATATATAAGACGTATAGTGTAATATTATTTGTACCAGTTTCATGGAAGGTGAGGAGGAAGCATGATTTTTTAAACACAACTCCAAAAAGTGACATGTTGGAAATATTGTTTAACTACATGTTATTTATTAAACAAAAGATGACTTTATATGCTATATATTAAAGGTACTAGATAAATATAACTGACAAATTTCGTGAGAATCATTCTGAGGTAAATTTGTAGAATTTTGAAGAATTAGAATTTTTATACTTCCTTTTAACTTGTTCTTTTTCTTCGTATCGTTATTCAATATTCTAATATGCATATAAATTAAACCATGTAAGCCTTAGAACTGAATAACTTTCTAAACTACAACACTAAGTAAAATCCCACTTAGTGATAAACTAAGTGACAGGATCAAAACTAGCATGGTACTTCTTAGGCTCTAAAAGTATTGCATCTTAAAAGTAAACACATTTAAATGATTATTTTCTGTACTATGAATACTTTTTAAAGAGTGGAAATTGACACACATTTAAGAATGTGAACCTTCAAAACTCCTTTGTGAACTGCTGGAACTTCTGAAACTGTCAGGGAGCAGTTTCTCAAACTCATCTACAAGAGAGTGTTCAGGAGGGCCAGGTGTGGAGGGCAGAGGAGCCAGACTAGCCATTGCCATCACACTTGGACAGCCAGCACACAGAGAAGTTCAGTTCTGACTTTTAGTTTATATCATTAATTCAATGTGTGAGTTTTTTGCTGACTCAGTAACGCAGCTATGTTGACACATCAAAGATGGGACAGACTCACATTGTATTGGGTCCAGAGGTGACAACAGAGCTTATAGGCTTTATTATTTATCTATTTTTATTGATGCATAATAGATGTGTATATTTTGGGGGTTTATGTGATCATTGGATTCATTCATATTAATCCAATCAGGGTAATTGGGATTTCCATCACCTTAAATATTTACCTTTTCTTTACTTATAGGCTTTACTGATGTGAGTCCCATGACTAAAAAAGATTAGATTCATTTAGCCACAAGAATTTAGCAGTGGGAATCTAACATTTGAAACATTAACATGGGTGAACTTATAATTAAAGAATAATTTACAGGAAGTCCGCCTAAATGATAAACTATGCATTATCATTCACGGTCAGAATATCCAAGTATAAAATTCCATGCATAGAACATTTTATTCTTAAGCCCTGTCTCCCCATTACATACAGGAAATACGTTCCACTTCCATAAAAATAATTGGAAACACTTTGCAAATTTAAAACCACCTCTTTCAGGCATAGGACTGAATGTCACTCATGCTATTCCTCTCTGTAGTATTGGTCCTCTAAACTGTTTTCATTGGTTGTGGGGTTTCAATCTATTTAACAGAGCTTTCAGAGTGCAACAAAGTAAAACATCAGATGGGCAGAATTAATTTTTTGAATTCCTCAGTGAAGTGGAAACTGATGTTAATGAACTAGGTGGAGAACAAGATAATGTAAACTTTAAAAAAAAGAAAAAAGAAAGATAGGAACCTCATTATAAAAGTCATGAAATTGTTTGTAATTCCCTTACAATTTTGTTCTTGATAAACTCTTAAGTTATTTCAAAGTACAAAGTGCATTCTCTCTCTGTCTCTCTCTCTCTCTCTCTCTCTCTCACACACACAAACTGTTGTGCTTTTCAAAACAGAACATGGGGTCACTATATAAGATTTACATTAGCTGAGACCCCAGTAAGGGGCAGGTGAAATATTACCTTCCTTCAGGCCTGAGGGCGGGCTGGAAATACTCTTAGAAATGAGTTGTCTGTATCTGCCGAGATAATTGGAGCAGTTGATCCTTGTTTTCTCTACAGGAGAACTGAGTTTTGAAAAAAGGATTACATTTATGTGGAATACTTTCAATCAGCTACACTGGAAGTACATAAATAGATTAAAAACATCTTTTATGCCTTAAATCTCAGGTTTTTTTATTCAACCATTCTGCATTCTCATTTTGAAGTGTGTGCTGTTTTAATGCCAACTCATTGTGTCCTAGAAAAACTCCACTTCATCATTTCCTCTTTCTTTCCTTTTTTAATGATAATGTGCCTGAAGACAAGAAAGATTTCTTTTAACAATATTTAATGACAGTAAGTTCTCAACCCTTAGCTATTCTCAGAAGAGAGGGTAACATCATGCCTTTTCAAGAATGAAATAACAACCATAATTGCAACAGTAAAAAGATCTTTCCTGTGTAATATACTAATGAAAATGAAGATTGAATTTAACAAACTCATGCACTAGAAGAGATAAAAGACATGGCATAACAAGCAGATCTAACAAATGTAGAAACATCCTGACTGTGTCCCCATGCCTACATACCGACTTGCCAAGTTTCAAGAAGAGAAAGAGAGCCCTAACCCTACTCTAATATTTAAGGATACTGGGGCTGTAGTGATTCAACGTAGCAGGTTGCCATAATTCCTGTATTTTTAATAGGTAGTACATTTTTTTCTATGCCCGGTCATGGAAGAGTAAATGCACAACTATTCCACTCAGATCTAGAATATCTGCTGAAATCCCTGTCTCTCCTGGGCTGGGGATTGTCCAAGTGAGTATCTGGCTTTAGAGCCTTTAGTGAGATCGCACAAGATCAGATCTCCTTGTATACACACTCTTACTAACAGCTGACATTTACTGAGTATTTACTGTGTGCCAGGGAATGTTCTAAGCACCTACATATAATTAACTCATTTAACACTACGACAACTCCATGATAAAGGTATACTCTTTATCATTTTACAGATAAGGAAACAGAAGCAGAAAAAATAAGTGAAAAGGCCCTGCTCAACCAGCTAGTCAATGGCAGAGCAAAAATGCAAACTCAGCCATCTGGCCTTTGCTTTTCTCCTTCAGCTCTGCTCAGCTCAGCTCACTAGACCAGAGGCTGCTTCTTTTGGAATTTTAGAGTCATTTAATCCACCTGCAGTGGATGGAGTGCAGGGATTATTAACAAGGTTTTTGGGTGATTCTGTATTAATTTTAATTGCCCCTTTGTTATGATGGATGGGGAGCCAGGTTTTCATTACTAAATATCTTAACAAAGATTGGCCCTCCTGCCAATCATAACCCCTTCCCCCAATTTAAGATGTATTACTTTCTGATTTGGCCTCTGATTTGGCTGATATGGGGAAGAAAACCCAGATTATTTTATTTTTATTTGCTTCCTTAATTGGCATAATTCAATCTAAAAAATACACACATGTATCTACTTTATTTAGCTCTCTGTTTTTCCTTTAAAATTATATTAATGGCTAAAAGCAATATTTGAGGAAGAGATAAATTGATATGTTCTGTAATTGCATATAGTTTTAGTTTCTAAATGTGAAAACTAGTGTGCTCATCAAACTGTTTATACCTGTTGAATGTTGCTTTTCTATAAAACTTCCACATTTGTTTGTTTTTGTTTATTTATTTATTTTTGAACAGAGAGAACATTCAGTTGAAAAGGGAAAGAAAGGATTTAATTTTACTGAATGTTAAGTGTCTGAATACTAACCTAGTTTTGTTCATTTCAGACATCTTCTCCACATGTATCTACTACACCTATATCTATGCAGGGCAAAATGTCTGAAGGCAAATGAAACAGCTCAATTCAGGCACAGTTATATTGTCAAGACATAGCTCCAATAGCAATTAAAATATATTACCCTGAAAATGATGTTTTATCTACAGGCATGATTGAATTGACTGCTATGATAGTCAGTGGAACTTTTTAAAAAATAAGAAAACAGATACACTTTTTTTAAACTCACTATACCACCATGACACCTGCCTAGCTAAGTACATAGATAAGATTTATAAGGACAGTGATTTACAGGGCATATCTTGCTATTATTCCTATATGATTTAATTTTGCTGCTGCTTTTTACTTTGATTCAATATTAGGTAACTAAAGTTAAAATAAATAAGAAGTTCTTAGAGGATAACCCCTTCAGCAAATCTATGAGAATAATACTGATGATGATGATAATAGCAGACATTTACTGAGTTTTACTATAGTTAAATGCTATACAGACATTACGTCATTCAATCTTTCTAACAACCTTACGGATTAGATATTATTGTATTATCTCTTTTCATAGATAATGAAAATCAAGCTTAAAGGAGTAAAGTCAGTTACCAAAGATGGCCCAGTAATAGAGTGGTTGAATCAAGATTTAAACCCAGATTTTTATGACTCTAAAGCCCTTGCTTTTACTACCACAAACTACTGTCCATAATTTATAATTCATGATGTTAATTTTTCCAGAATAAAAAAAATAAAAAGAGGACCACTGCAAACTGTAATGAAAGATTTTAAGCTGTAATGGACACCATCCCACCATACATTCAAACAGGGAAACAAGTTCCCACGATTTAATCTCATTGGGTTCCACAATACATTTCTAATACTAAATAAACTTTTTAATGAATTACAATAGCAAACATGTTTATAAGGTCTTCCTGGGATATTTTGTACTGAACAGTGTGGTACAAATATTGCAGTCAAACTGCATTTTGTCTTTCTATTATATATACAATACAGAACCTGTAAATTTGTAAATACGATAGATTGAAATGTTTTCAAAACTTGAATGTCTTCCAAATGCAAAGTATTATGGCTACAAAACAAAACCTGGAGGGACATTCTCTTACTTTCCTATATCTTTTTTCCTTGAAATCAATTGCTATGGATACTCATAGTTAATGTTTGAATCAATCATATCATTAAGATTTTATATCACTTATTAAAAATTCATTTGCATTGCTCATGAACAATATATTTTTTGCAATGTAATTTTTCTTTTCAACAAATATAGTGGGATGTAATTGGAAGTTCTGTCTCATTTGGTGCCTTCAGAAGGACTTCTACCTGCCTCTGTAGAACACTGCTGTTAGTTGGCCAAAGGTTTTACCAGAGCTTAAGATATTAGAATTTAAGTTTGCTGAATTTTTTAGCTGCTGGCTGTGGACCATATACGTTTTTGCAACTCTTTCAATTCTTTTCCCCCGCAAGGCATATATAGACAAAAATATTCTAATAAATCCAAGGACTATGCAGAAAGAGGGCAATGTCAATTTAATCAGAGCCATGTCAATTTTAGCATGCAAATATGCATAATTAATGTGAAAGGGGGAAGTGAATTGGCAAAAAAAAATTGGACATTGGTTTCATCTTTTAGGGGCAGATGGGACTATTTTCAATGACTGTATAGTGCTTTAAAAAGAAAATATAAAATGAAAAGTAATACGATAGAAATTTTAGTAATCACGAAAAAGTAGTAACTTTGACTAGTGTTTTCTGGTTCTAAAAATCATTCGTTCAAAAAAATTTCCAACAAAGTTGTGAAGAAGAGGGTTTAACATTTAAAGAAATAATTATTGTATGTGTGAATTCTTTCAATAGAATACATGTAATGATTAAAAACCAAAAATATCGAAACTAATTTTTCTTTTCATTTTTAACTTCTATTGTATTCTAGAGAGAAAATAAAGATCATGACTCATGAGAATTATTTTTGAACCAAAAGACCAAAGTTAATTAATGAATAGTGTTTTGTTTTGCTTTGTTTTGCTTTTGATGGAGGGAAAATTTGTTTTCCACATTAAGAAGTTACAGCAGTTTACAAAAAGTACACTGACTACAGTAAGCTAGAAATAGGTAAGATAAATAAACTAAAATAGAGGAAATAAAGCAAAGCAAAGAATAAACAGTGGAAAAGTAAGAAACCAGGAATGTGATTAATACATAAAATGCATTACTAAGTATTAAGTAAAATCTAAATAGTATGGAAAACTCCCATCTTCACTACAATATTCTCTCTAAAGACTCCCCTATTTGGCTAGATGGTCATATACTTCAAGACAAAGACACAAAAGGCTTCGCATCAGAACTTGATCAGATTTTCAGCATTACTAATGCTACTTATAGCATAACTAATCCATTCAGTGCCTGAATCATGGTGCCCTGAATGGTCTTTCAAAAACACAACTCTGTTCATACCATTCCTTTGGTTAAAATCCTCCAGAGAGTCTCCAGTGTTAAGAGAACAAAGTTCGAAACCTAAGAATGACATGGAAAAAACTGCTATTTGTCTCACTTCTTAATTGTGCCACGTCTCTTAGTAATGTCCACTCCCACAGATGCTGTTGAATTGTTTGTTTACAAGAGTGTGCCCCTTAGGTTATGAGTCCTGGATGGCAGGACCTGGTCCTATTCTTGTTAGAATCCCCAACAGTGCATTTAGTTACTGGCTCACTATAGGTTTTTAATAAATGGCTGGGGAATAAAGTAAGCAGAAAATAAAGGAGTACCCCACAAAGTGACAGCCAGAGGGAGGAGTATTGATACTTACACAAAAACTGATAACTTGCCAGGAATAACAAGTTGTCAGAATACACCTACGTAGTGTCTCAGCATATACATATCTATCTCCCTTTCATACAATACATCGAGGATTGGTCCGGTGTCCTTTCCAGCTATATGAAAGTGAAGATTTGCATCTCAAAATTTGTTTTAAAGAAAGTCATTTCCACATCTAGTCCACAGGAATAAAGACTTAAGTTGCACAACACAAACTATAGGTTCAATTTCATTCAAAGGCTGCTATTTGTCTTCTTTCCTGTAAGTACTATGCTTCAGTAATCATTTTCCAGACCATCTGATCAAAACAAGACCAAAAAGAAAGGGAAAACTTTTCCTTTGAAATTAGGAAGGACAATTAGGAGAGGGCTACAACTTGTATTAATATCTTTTGAATAATTCAACTAATAGCATCGTATCATTTGACCAGTGTCATATTATGATCTATTAGAAATCATATATTTAGTTTCTGCCCCTGGTTCCTGGCACACAGTTCCTAAACCCTTGGAATCTCCCGAGTGATAAAAAGGGTTTTTTTGTATGCAAATGAGATGGCTGGGATGGCTGAGGGCCCTTAAATATCTTCAGGGTGGTGGTTGGTCACTAGAAAGACCAAGGCATGATTAGAGGGTTGGGGCTTTAAGTCCTACCACTCAGGTAGGTAAGAGGGGCTGAAGGTTGAGTTGATTACCAATGTCCAGTTGTTTAATCAATACTGTCTAGATAACGAAGCCTCCATAAAAACCCAAAAGGATTGGGTTCAGAGCACTTCTGGATTGCTGAACAAGTGAAGGTGCCTGGAGGGTGGAGCACCCAGAGACAGCACGGAAGCTCTGAGACCCTTATCACATGCCTTGCCTTATGTATCTCTTCCATCTGGCTGTTCATGTTTCCTTTGTAATATCCTTTATAATAAGTGGGTAAACATAAGTGTTTCCCTGAGTTCTATAAGCTGCTCTAGCAAACTAAACCCAAGGAGGGGTTTGTGGGAAACCTGACTTACAACTGGTTGGTCAGAAGCACGGGTCACAACCTGAGGCTTATGACTGACATCTGAAGTGGGGGGCAGTCTGGTGGGACTGAGCCCTTAACCTGTGAGACAGTGTTAGAGTTGAATTGAATTAGAGGATATTCAGCTGTTGTTTGCTAGAGAATTGCTTGCTTGGTGTGTGGGGAAATACACACATCCGGTGTCAGAAGTGTTGTGTTGAGTGGTATGTGATAGGAAAAACAAATTCCTATCTCCTGATAACCAGCAAAACTAGTTTCTGAACTTAGTCACTCCCAAATTTAGGTATTGTGTGTGAGTATACTAATATACTTAGTAAAATCGTGTTTAATTTTCCAGCATAATGAACATTAAAATGTGACAACATTCTGTACTTTGCATATGAGGCTTAATTCCCTGCCCCTAGGTCAAGAAGAAACATGTTTTACATCCTAATCCAGGAGGAGCGAAGGATGGGTTTTTTTTTTTTTTTTTTTGTCTCTGTTTTCATCCCTGGTGGTCTCCCTTGCATGAGTACAGATGGTAAATAAAAAATGTATTCAGGTTGGTCACTGATCATCACACATCATGGTTTATTTTTAGCACACAACTATAACTGGTTGAACTAGTCAGAGAATTTGATCTTTGAATATAATGAGAGACTGTGACTTTTCTAAATTGTAAAGATTTTAGAAAGTAAACATTCTGCTAAAATTTAGCAAAAAGCTAATTTTTAACTCATTTTCTTTTATTGATTGCTAATAGTCTCCTCTTAGGCTTAATTCCCATATTAAGTTTATTTCCCAAATCTTTGCCTGCCAGTTAATTGAAGCCCTGGCATTGGCAAAAAGCTTTCTTTACATCCTCCTAATCATGTGCTTAAGTTAGGGCACACATATTTCTCTTAGATTCAAGTAAGAAATTTATTTTTGCCTCAGGAGTACATTTGATATACCAGTTTGTCTCTGATGGCACATTTCTGCCAAAATCATATACTGACTACAATTCTTTGGGTAATAATAATAAAAAAAGCCAGTTGATCATAACACTCTGATTCCTCAAGTGGAGTTAATAGCAGTAGGCTGAAGCCATAATTCACATCGTAAGTTACATAGCAGTTGTGCCTGTAACACAGAGTTATGAGAGGTGACTTTTCATGCAGAAATACACTATCACTTAAATATTGAAAAACTACTTTCTATACTACTGTGTGAATGTTCTGAGGAGGAAAAAAAAAAAAAAAACCCCGAATATTTAGTATATTCTCAGGCAAAACTCCCAGTGAATTTGAAGAGAAGTTTCCCTTAGTAAATAGCGCAGAATTAGCTCATTTAATTTTTCTTGAGATATTTTATGGTTATATAATAAAGTAGAATATACATGCCCAATAAAATTTGCTAAGACTCAGCTAAGCGATCTGTACTTATTCTTTTACTGTACACAAATAAATACTTGAACTATAGATCTTTATTTCCTTAATATTTATTGTTATTTTATATCTTGATATAAGAGCTATTCTACAAGGGCTTTGATAAATATAGTAAAACCAAACAACCATTCAGTCTACTCCACTAAATTTGCATCTGTGTTCCTCGTGATGGTGCTGCATTTTGTACTCTTTCATATTTCTGAGTGGGTATGTCACATCCATCAATAGTTGGGAATTGCACTTGCTATGAAGCAGAGCCCTAGCACGCAGAAGTGCCAAACTGATGAAAAAACGAATTGAAAAGAAATGAAGCAATCCCTAATGAACAGGCGAACATGACTTGTTTAGCACTGAAAAATCAATGGGGTGAAACAGTTTCTCCCACCAAATGAATAAGGTGAAAATCAACCTCTCATTGAACCCTGTAATTTCTCATCTTCATACCGACCATAGACATGTTACCTCCATTCTAACATGCCTGATTCTTACCATTCAGAATTAGATAAATTGTGTATCTTTATCAGCCCCCACATACTCATTAACCCTTTGCATTTTGATTTCTGGAAGACTTTCAGCAGTCAGTAATAACCTTGTAGTTAGCAAAACCAAATACCTTTTTAAAGTTCATATGATCCTAACAGCTGAAGTATTGGAAACTGTCCTAGGATGGTGTCTGTGAGCTCACATTCTACCTGTTCTCTTTCCACATAACAGTTTCCTTAAAATCTTCTATGGTGTTGTTTTTTCCCCCCTCTCCTTTGTCTCACCCATAAATGACAGGAATTCTTAGAGCTTTCTTCTTCTGCCTTCATCTCTTCTCTCTGCCTGCTTTCCTTTCCTTACCGCTCACCTACCACTTTCAGAACCTTAACTCCCTATGATCTCTATGCAGTTTGCTCCCAAATATACCTCTATAGTGTTATTTCTCTTCCAAGAATCAGTCCTGGATTTCAGAGCCCAGTCGGATGTCTATGAGGATGTGCTCCAGGAAGGTTAATGCCTGGGCCTTGGTTGGGGCTGGCTTGGTCACCCTTTGTTCTTGGCTCCAATACAATCCAGACTCGATGCTCTTCATGGAGGACACAAGGATGATTAGGACACAGCCCCTGCTCTTTCACAATTTAGAAACAGATACGAATTATGGAACGTGATAGGTAGTGCAGTACAGCAAGATCTGCAGGACATCGAGTAGTCCTTCCTCGTAGGCCTCATTTCTCCTAGTTGCATTGCTATTTTCCCATGCCTCCAAACTGGAACTCTTAGATTTATCCTTTGTTCCTCCAGTTGACAATTTCTTTTAGTTTTACTTCTGAACCATGGTTTGAACAAGGCTCCTGCTTTGTATTCCTTTGCCTTTAAAACACATCTCTTTCTACAAGACTCCAATAATTCCATCCTTTTGGCCTCTGGCTTCACTAGCATATATATATTAAGGACTCTCCACATTGGGCACCAACCTATCTTTTATTTCTACTTAACACACACCCACATTCACAATCAAACTAGACCACATGACATTTCCCAAACAGGTTTTTTGGCTAAAAATGGTTTATTTTCCTTCTGAATTACTCTTGTTCTTGGCTCAAAAAATTGAACTCCTATATGTTAATAAGGTTTAGATCAAATCCCAACTGCCAAGTAATATTTACTAATCTTTCTACCTAAACACAAATTTTCTTCTAATGAATTTTCAGGGACCTTTGTTTGCATTGCTTTCCAACTTAGAATATTTCACCATGCATTATGTTTTTATACACACACAGATACACACACATGCCATATGCACTCCTTCTCGCATTAGATAGGGAGATAGCATAATGGAAAGAACAAGGTTTGGAATAAGATGGACCTGCCATTTATAAATGATAATAGCTTGTCCAAGGTGCCTAACCTCTCTGAGTCTTCATTTTCTCATCCATAAAATTAAATGTGATAAATAATGTAAAATACCTTGCAGAGTACATGTTATATTGCAGGTATTCAAGAAAAGCTAGCTGTAATCACAATGAATATTATAAGTAGAAATTTATTATGGAAAGGAACTATGTGCTGTTCTATTCCATTATCTTTGACAGGCTCTAACAGAGGCCTGTATTTGACTCACAGTAAATGCATTTTCTGTGAATGAATATATAGATGTGTTATGCTTCTTAAAAATATCATTTTCTAAGAACTCCTCAGTGGTGCCTCAGATCTCAGATTATCTTTTGTACTTAACACTACTTCTAGCATATCTCCGGTTCTTTTTCCATCCCATTTTGCCCTCCTGTAACTATCAAGTTTCTATAACAACCATCATGTTAGACACATATTCCTTGACCCTTCTAAACATTTTCTTTCTCAAACATTTTCTCCATTTCCTAGAATTCTTAATTATCCTGTAGTTGACATACAATAAGAGATTCCTCTAACAGCCAATAGCCTCTTCCTATTGGTGTCCCTGGGAGGAAGCACTCTACCCGGCTGCCTTCCCCTGTTTCCCTAAGACTTCACAGGGGCAGCATCTCCATTGGCAGAGGCAGAATTTAAACACAGCTACACAGACTTCAGAGTTTAAATGATCATCTATTTACATTCCTCCCACCTTTTATTCTTCTCATGTCTCCTGCTTAAAAAAAAAATTTATACCTCTCTTCTCTTAAGAATGAAAACTATTTACATTGATATTTTAGAGCTTAAACAATTTTAATAAAATCTGTTCCATCACCATTATACACAGATGAAAAATTGAGTCTAAGAGCAATTCAAGGGCTAACAAAGCACAAAGCTCTAAAAGAACAACTAGGAAAATATAAAATAGTATCAATTCTAGTTATAGGCATGAGAAAGGGAGGACCATGACGGAAAATTATTATTTTTCTTATCTAGACAATTTTTAAAATATATGGTATAAAGAGAATTTCAAAGCAGAAAAGTATTTAAATAATTATGTTCCTTCACAAAACATTTTCTACATATTTTATGCTAATTATAAAACAAAAATTTACCACATACATGCTCCATCATGTAAACTTTGATATATGTTTCTGAAATGATTTTGGAAATGAAACATTTGCACAATTTTAAATATGTACAGGGTTTACCTTTGAAATGAAGCCATGAATTTAAACATGTTTGTAATTTTTGGTACAATGTTGAAGCTATTATCTTGAAATTGTCTAGCCATTTTTGATCACTAAATGTGATGTCAGTGTACTCAACCTTTTCTGTGGTAAAGAATAATTTGAAGTAACTACTCAACACATGGACGTGGCTGTTTTCTCCTATGCTTTGGAAATATGTAATGATGTTGGTATTGCATTTTGAAATATTTTGGCAAGACAAATATTTTTTCTATTTTTATAAAAATTTAATATATATATATTTAAAAAGACAAAATCACAACTTTCATATGATTATTAGAAGAAAATGTGTAAAATTTTTATTCAATTTGATTATTGATGGAACTACTAAGATGTTAAAACTGATCCAAAGAGCATTTGAGAAACTAGGTATTTATAGGCAATGTTGGGATAAGTTTTATAGGCAATGTTGGGTTAGATATGAAACTTTGTTAATGTCCACTAGGGGCCATAAACTGTAACTTTTGAAGTCATCTGTTTCATTTGATAGAATTATCTGTGTCTCTACTGGACAAAAATCTACAAGTTAACTTTTACCTCTACAGAGTTATAAAACAACTCGGACAGTAGTCATTCAAGCCTAGCACTGCTCAGGAAGAACATTGGAGAATATCTCTTGCCTGTTTCCAAGTTTCAGGTAACATTTCTGACATAGCTATTTTTGAGAAATGAGGCAATATACTCCAAAATGTACCTGCATGCATTTAACATGCATTGGCAACATTTACTCAAAATATTTATTCCTTACACTAGAATCTTCCATATCTTTATCCATGTGTTTGCTTTCAAGAACTGAGGGCAAAGTGCCCACAACAAACTTTCCTAGAATGTTGACTGCTGAAGAAATTCGAGAAGATCTGGAAGAATGAAAAATGACTAAAGATCTAAGAAAAAAAGAGAACACAATCAAATATACTCACATAAATGAATTAAAATGAATTAAATGAAAAACCTTCTCTATATAACCCATTGTCCCCTAATAATCCTTATTTTCTGACAGTTCTACCAACAATTCATTAACAACTTATCTGAAATTGTCTATCATCTATCTATCTAAATATGTACTGATAATCATGGATCTTTATAAGAAAAAAGTACCATACAACACTAAGTTTTGTCACAAAATATGAACTAAAATAGCACAAACAGAAAAAATGTTTTAAAGTATAATAGTAACAACCTATTACTATACCTATCATTAAGATGTAATGCATAAAATTACAGTATCCTATTTATAAACATATTTTTGTATCTCTTTGTCCCAATTGATTTCCTATATTTCCAGCAGTACCTGTCTTGAATAATATCTTGATCTGTCCACTCAAATATTTAATAGGCTTCTCACATATACCCAGTCTAAAACATCCTTCGTACCCCCATCCTCCTGTCCCCTCTGTCTTCTGCCTCCATAAGAGGCACTCCCCTCCATCCAGTTGCTCACATCCAAAAATGAGGGATCATCCCTCAGTTTTATCTTTTTTCCACCCTCAACACTCAATCTGTCAGACAGCATTTCAGCTTTCTGACTCCTCCTAACCACAACCACATCACTGGACATCATGAGCTCTTCCTCAAATTAAGGAAACATATCCTCCCTTAAGTCACTGCTTTAGAACTCAGGCAGCAATAAAACAATCCTTTTAACATCTTGTTATATCACTTCCATGTATTATATTTTACCTTCCAATGGCTTCCTGCCCCAATAAAAAACAAAATAAAACAAAACAAAACAAAGCTTTACCACAACTTAGCAGGTTCTGCATGATCTGGTCTCTGGGTAGTTTCTTGATCTTGTTCTCTCAAATCAGCAGTTCTTTCAGTTTCTTAAAAATGCTGATTTCCCTCCTTATCAGGGTCTTTCTTTCAGATTTTTCCATAGCTGTTCCTTTCACATCATTCCTATGATTTCTCAGAGAGATCCTCTTTGATCGCCCTTTCTAAAATACATTTCCATTATTTTCTATCTCTTTACTCAGCTTTATTTTTCTTTGTATCACTCACAACTCAGTATATTTATTACTTATTTATAGGTTTGCATTTTTTTTTGTCTGTTTTGTCTGTGAAACTGGAATGAAAATTTCACAAAAATAAGTCTTTTTTTCTCTTGGTTTTTGCAGTATCCCCAAGTGCCTAGAATAATTCCTGGCACCTGACAGGCATTAAATAAATATTTGTTGATTGAATGAATTAAAAAGCAAATTACTAAGAGAATAAAATGGAAAATATTAACTTAATAAAAACTTTGTACTGTCTGATATATATGATTCAAAATGAAAATGCTGAAAGATAGTTACTTTGTATAATTTTTCAAGAGCAGTAAGCTTCCTTTTTTAGGTGTACATGAAGTAATTTCAAGTAGGACAATTTTATTCTATTAATACTGAAGGAAATCAAGTCATGTAAGTGAGCCATTCTACTTTGTGTTCAGTATTAATGATGAAGCAAATAATGTTTGATAGAACTTTGAGAAATGTACATATATTTAAAATCATCTGTAACTGTGTTATTTGTCATAATGTAAAACGTAGATTCCTTGCTGCCTTTCTTCCACTAATTCTATATTTATAAACATACTCTTCTGATGATAATAAAATTCTAATAAAAATGTAGCCTTAATGTTTACCTATAGCTTTGATTTTTATATATTCTGATGTTAGGCAGAAACTTTTAAGGTCCTGTATACTTCAAAACTGTTGCCTCAAAACAGTCAAACAGAAATTTTTATCACATATTTAAACTTCTTTTATAAAAACTATTTTTTAAAAATCACAATATATGTTCTTAGAAGTTAGCAAAAAGAGCAGAGTCCTAATTTTGTAATTTGACAAATGCAAAAAAAATTAACCTTCCAATATGTTAAAACTGAATCTTATAATAATTAATAACATGCCTTATTTTATTTTTATTAATATACATCCACATTAGGATCTTTCATATTCCTGATTTCGTCACTATTCCAGATAGAAAGGACTAACGAAGGAGAAATTAAAATACAAATAGTATTAAGTATTTTGAGAAGGAAGTGTGATCAAGGATCAGTAAGGTCTTACTAAGATGCCATGCCACACTAACAAACTTTGGCTTTTGATAGGTTTATTTGGCCAAAAGAATAGCAATAGACCTGCTTACAAAAAAAGGGTCCAGCCAGAGCATATTTATTTCCTGAATATCCCCTGGATAAGAAGAGCTTGACTACATGACAGATACTGTAGCATCACCTCATCATCTTTTATAACAGAATGTCACCTTGCCACTTGTTTCCTGATAAAAACCATAAGGCTTGATCTTCGTCATTAAGAGAAATGACATGCAACTTGCACACTGAATTAATGGTATAGATTCAAACTCGGAAATGAACTTCTCTATCTACTCATTAATGATATCACATCTGTGCTGGCTGCCCAAATGTGACACTAGTGGACTGTCTCCTTTCCCCTCTAACTGGCCCTCCTGAACCTTTACCTGTAGATAGGCCTGGGAAACTATTCCCTTACCAATAGTTTGAGAAATTCTAGTAGTTCACAAAGGTATGCTGAAGGTTCATATTCTTAAAATGTGCATTGATTTCCATTCTTTTAAAAATAGTATAGAAAATAATCACTGAAACATGTTTACTTTCAAAATACAATAGCTTAAGAGCCAATGAGTGCTTATTTAGTAAGTTATATACCATGTCGGTTACCACAGATCTCATGACTCTGCTTTTAATATATTTTAAATTACATCAAGTAATTGACTTGGAGGCACAAAGGCCGTTAAAGTCTACAGATTTAGGCAAACTCTAACTCAGTAACAAAATTGAGATGATCAGATGAGATAATGTATTAAAAATGCCTTCAAATCTGTGAATCTTGGCCGGGCGCGGTGGCTCACGCCTGTAATCCTAGCACTCTGGGAGGCCGAGGTGGGCGGATCATTTGAGCTCAGGAGTTCGAGACCAGTCTGAGCAAGAGCGAGACCCCACCTCTACTAAAAATAGAAAGAAATTATATGGACAGCTAAAAAAATACATATAGAAAAAATTAGCCGGGCATGGTGGCGCATGCCTATAGTCCCAGCTACTCGGGAGGCTGAGACAGGAGGATCACTTGAGCTCAGGAGTTTGAGGTTGTTGTGAGCTAGGCTGACGCCACGGCACTCACTCTAGCCTGGGCAACAGAGTGTGACTCTGTCTCAAAAAAAAAAAAAACAAAAAAAAAAAACAAATCTGTGAATCTTATCTTAATCGTCTTCAATTAAGTTTCTATAATAATCAGGCACTGTACTGTGTGTGCCTCAATTTTTTTTCTCATTTAATCTTCATTATAAAATAAGAATTAGTTGATCGATTTCATTTTACAAATGAGAAAATAGAGACTCATAGCAGATGAATCAACTTGCTGAAGGATGTATGACTGGTAAGTGATGAGCAAGTAATGGAATATAAGTCTATCCAACTTCATCCCTGCTTTCTATCCACTACACTCCCAATGCATCCAGAAAGAGGAAGTGCTCAAAATGGGATTATAGTTTTCAAAGATGAGAAGTCCTTTATTTACTAACTCTGCTAACATGAATGTTTTAGCTATTTTCTATTGACTTGTTATCTGAAACATACTTTGAAAGTTTAATAACTCCTTAAACATTGAGAGGATGCTGGGCTGCTCTCTTGAAATCTCTACCAATGATAAATTCTTAGCAAAATAGTTAATGAATGACTAGGATGTGCCAGGTACTATCTTGGAACCTTTAGGATACCTTAGAATATATCCTTCTGTGACTGACAGTCTAGATGGGAAAAACTAAATTTAACAAGCATTATAAATCATAAATTATATAGAATGTTAAAAAGTGTTTGAAAAAATAGAACAAGGTAAGAAAGATTAGTAGCAAAGGGGAAGGAGAATGGGAGCAAATTTGTAATTTTAAATAGAATTGTCAAGGAAGACTTTGCTGAGACCAGGCGCTTGATCAATGACTGGATGGAAGTGGGGGTTAAATTATATGAATGCAATAGAGAGACTTTGGCAGGCAGAGAGAGTAACCAGCACAAAAGCCTTAAACACAGTGAATTTAAAGCGAATAAGAAAGGGGAGCTAAGATGGGGGTGGGAAATGGCAAACCATGAGACATCTTGTCTGCCATCATAAGTACTTTGTCTTTTACTGTAATGGAAATGGGAGCCACCACGAGTGTCTGAGTGCAGGAATGATATGGTCTAATAATGCCATGTTTTTTTTTTTTTGTTTGTTTTTTTGTTTTTTTTTCTGAGACAGAGTCTCACTCTGCTGCCCTGAGTAGAGTACCATGGCATCAGCCTAGCTCACAGCAACCTCAAACTCCTGGGCTCAAGCAATCCTCCTGCTTCAGCCTCCTGAGTAGCTGGGACTACAGGCGTGCACCACGATGTCCGGGTAATTTTTCTATTTTTAGTAGAGATGGGGTCTCGCTCTTGCTCAGGCTGGTCTCAAACTCCTGAGTTCAAGCGATCCTCCCACCTCTGCCTCCCAGAGTGCTAGGATTACAGGCATGAGCCACCGTGCCCAGCCAATGCCATGGTCTAATCATATTATAGGGATCAATCTGTCTGCTGTATTGAAAATAGACTTTAGGAGAACAAAGAAACAGGGAAACATGGAAACTAGTCAGGAGGTTATTGTGTTAATCCTGGTGAGACACGATGATTGATGGCTTTGTCTGGCATAGTACAAAATGGTGAGAACTGTTTGTATTCTGGATATTGTTTCTAGTTAGAGTCGGCAGGACTACCTTAAAGATGATGGGGAAAGCTGCAGGGGACAAGTTTAGATTTAGACTGAGATCAGACAAAAGTAAGGCTTCAGGTTTGGCTATGTTGAGTTTGAGACACCAATTAGATATCACATCTCATCACTCTCCTGTGTTTGCTGAAGTCGTAGGTAACAACCATGGCACCCCTTCCTTGAACTCAAGTGCTGCCGTAAAGTTCTTCTCAGTGGAGTACTTCTGGGAACCATTACCAATTGAGACAGGCTGACACCAGATGGGGACGCCATTTGCCAGCACTGAGTTGCTGGTTGTTAACTGAAGCATTTACCAACTGTGTGATGTAGATGTTTCTTCTACTTGTTGACAAATACTTGTGCTTTTACCTTACGTAGGCATTTGAGGTACAGCTGCATTTAGAGTGCATTATTCAGATCATTTTGATAGTTGAATATGGTCACATGTCCTCTGAACATATGTTTTCTTTTTGACTTGGAATCATTAAAACCTTGAGATAATTTACATGCATTATAAGCCATAAATTCAAAATTAACAAAGTAGTGCCTTCTGCAACTCTGTGTATTTCTACATGGCTTGTTTAGCAAAAAAATAAATAAAACTCAAAGGTGACTTTTTTTGTTTCCCTTTATACTTTAGGTAACATTTCTGATAAACTATAATTCTGGGTCAAGATCTCATTCTAATAGCATTTGAAGGTCAATACTAGCATGCTTTATATTTCCTTCAAATTGAGAGCTATTTTTTAGACAGTTTTCTAACTTGATGTATCTATGTTAATAGGGAGACGAGGTTAAGTGAGCTATCAAGCAGGTGGTTTAGTAAATAAGGATAATGTTCAGAAAGTAGAAAGTGAGAAAACAAGAATTCATCTTTTATGTTGCTGCTGTTGTTGTAATTACCAGTATCTAGAAAAGTAACCATAATTATGCCTGAAGGAAAAAAGAAAAAGATAACTATAACAGCTAAGTGTCTCTAAGCACCAGGACAATTAATGCACTGGATGGAGAATATTAGGATTCAAAAAGATCTTGGCAGATAGAGTGATGGGCAGAAACTGACACAAGGATATTTAACAAGGATAAATTAAGTTCATAATTTAAGAACTTTTATTTGGATGAATTTATAATTTTGTGAAAGTACTCCAATATTTTAAAGGTAGAAAACATCTATTATGGTTTATAGAACAAAAGGCCAAGATCCTGAACACCTGAGATCTGGTTTCAGATTCTTAGAAAAGTACACGTATGGCCTTGGCAAATCACAGTAGGTGCTTTATTTTCACCACTCTCAAAATGATAAAGGTCTGATTGATCTCTCAGTCCTCTCCTTTTCATGGGCAAAAATTTCTCTGAGCCCAGACGCTGACTGACATGATGTCAGTAAAGTCATATAGCTAAACCACTTTTCTGGGTTTTGATCACCACATAAAATGTATGGTAATACTATATATGTACTTCAAATAAGTACATACTGCAGATAGCTTAAAAGATAAGCTTTGATGTATGTGTTTTCCACATCTTGTATAATTTTCCCATATATTGTCAGACTTCAACTCCATTTGAAGGCAGACACAGGATTACGTTCTTGGAAAACACCACACAATATTTACTTAATAAGTTTTTTGAACATCCTATTATGTATAAAAATGATATGTATATCCAATTTTCCAGATGTTTTTAAATGAAAATTAAATATTTCTCTAAGGAGAGTTATTTCATAATTTTTTTCTTAACTTTCAAAGTCATTGACTCTCATTCTATTTTATTAAAAAAAAAAATCTATGATTTTTTTTGTGGTCTTGGCACAACAAGGATAAAGTAAGTATAAAAAAATCTATGATTTTTTTTTTATAAATTGTACCTCTCTTTGGGTTCCATACTACACCTCAACATTTTTTTTTGGTTAAAATATAACTTGTGTTTGTGCAGTCTGGAGAAAGTTTTTCTTCAGGGAAGATTTGCAGAAATGAAATCCATGCAGTTCTGTGTTGCAGTTGTGTGTAAGAGTCAAGAATACAAGGATTCTATCTGCCTAAATGCTGAAGCTGAACACGCGAGTTCCTGGATATTGCATAAAATCCCTCTGGGTGCATGAGAATATTGTTCTTCAGAACCCAAGAAGATTTTATCAGCTTTCTGTTGACAGTGCAAATCCAGAATTAACCATAGTAAGCAGAAGAATCAATTAGTAGCTTTTGGCCTTCTGACCTTCTTAAAACCCTGCCGATACACTGCACAGGAAGGGCACAAGTAAACTGTGATCTGCAGGAACTTCCCGTGAAGAGGCAAATAGACAGTTTCTGCTGTAATCCTATGTCAAATTAAGCATCAATATGCTAAACAATGTCCCCTTTTTTGACAGCGGATCTAGTAAGAAGACTAAAAAAACCTACATGACTATATCTTTATAGCGCACCAGTATTTCCTTTATTACATTGGACAATAAATGTGGGACTATGCTGTGACAGAATTTTGAATGAGATTAGAGTGGTTAATTCTACTGGGTCTTAAATACCTAAACCTGCATCTTTCTAGATACAATGATGAAATTGATGTATTCAAGGTCAAGTTTGCATCCCAAATGTTTCCCTAGGGTGGAAAAAAAAAAAAAAAAGACTAGAAAATGGAAATGATCTAATGAAACATAACTTATCCTTATTTTGTATGTGCTGATTCAGCCAGGTGAGGTCTGAGGTCTGTCTGGCAGCATTGTAATTGTGACACAGGCAAGAGAAAGGAGTTATTCATCTATCAACTAATAGAGAGGACCTAAGTAAGGCTGGCTGCAAAGCTCTCAGAAGCCCTGCAGCTGCCTAGCCACCACAGGCCTTTTAGAAACAGCCTCCCATCCCCATGTACCAGTTTTCTCCTAGTTCTACAGAGAGACTGGTTTGGTGATAACTGTATTCATATTTTAACTGCATAGTTTGGCTGAACACAAATATTCCTCTATCATTTGAGAAACTGCTATGTATAAGTGGCATCATTCCCAGAACATTTACAGTAACTGATCCCTCATCCCTGCCTGAACCTCCTCTTTCTATCCCACACTGGGGGTGGGGGGAAGCATCACTTTGCAATTTTGTTATAATTGATACTGGAGTGAGACAACTGATAATTTCTTCAGGATAGAAACTTCATATATACATTTTGCTATTGATAATCAGAAAGAGATTTGATGCAATTACCTTACGCAATACATTTCTGTCTTTTCTTTGAATTAAGTGTTTATTATTAATATTTTCAGTGTGTTTGAGTGTATTATTGGCCTATTGTCACGTAAGTATAGATATTAATAAACATTCACTGAACACCTAAGTGGCAATGCTATCATTGACATCCTACTGTTTCCTGTATTGCATATGATATATATTAAACATGTACCTTATATTTAGACATTGGTAATTTCAAGCATTTCCCCAATGTCAAGTCTATAGGACACTGTCATTGTTTGGGAATACCTTTCCTCTACTTTTAAGGTAAGAGCAATTTGTTAACCTTTGCTGAAGGTATTCATCCCCTCATGAGCAAAACACTGTTTTTACATTGTAAAAGGTAACCTCAAACATCCATCAAAAAAAAAAAATCTGTAACATTTTACTCAGTATATCTGAATCTCCTTTTGATGTAAATGTTATTTTGTTTTCTATGACCTCTCTTGATTTTAAATTGCATATTTTAATCTCCATCAAGCCTCTATTTTATCATTTTAGTGTTTTCCCCCTGTTTTCACAATGTATTCTTGAATCACTTTTCAAATATGTGTCATCAGTCTTTTGAAATGCATTTACTCATGAGTCCCAGAGTCTCCTTTCTCTGAGGATTCCAAAACAATTTCTGGAAATTGAGGGCAAGGGGAGTTCTTGAGTGATATGTATGTTTAAAAGAGAACCTAGGAAATTGATGTCTTAAGAACTGAGGCATAACAGCCCCTTTATTTTTTTCAACCCCCTTCATTTCTTCCTGAATTCAGATCTTAAATAAATAGCAAGACTACAGTTCAAAATTTGCTGAGTCTGTAATATACTCCCATCACCCCTTCAAGTCTTATTTCAAAAGTCACTTCCCTAGGGATGGCTCTCTTCTTCCCCAGAGGAAGTAGTTGACTCTTTCTATTCTTGTATAATAGCATTTTCCACTTAAATCTGT
Organism: Eulemur rufifrons; assembly: GCF_041146395.1. Lineage (NCBI taxonomy): Eukaryota > Metazoa > Chordata > Mammalia > Primates > Lemuridae > Eulemur > Eulemur rufifrons. The sequence goes on along the minus strand of NC_091000.1, from coordinate 9,748,877 downwards.
TATGACCCATATGAGTTGTTGTATTGCAATTGTGCATTTATATATCTTTCTCCCTCATCAGACAGCAAGTTTTTTGTGGGCAGAAATGTGTCCTCCTCTATCTTACATACTGACTACTGGAAAGTCTGTATTGGCTAAATCATTAAACCAAATAATCTCTTTACACTTTTCATCTGTGACAATATATTATATATTCTGCTGTAGGAAGTAAAATAGTAGTTAATCACAAGTCTGTTTCAAATTAATATTACGCCTTAATTGAACCAGTGGCCTAAGGCATCAAGAGAATAGTTCATTGGCCATTGGAAAAGCCTTTGATGTTTTAATGTTTTTTTAATGCTATTTAAAAAGTGTATATGATATGTAATCTCATCGAAATGAGATTGTCTAAGGATGCTTTGTTCCAATCTAAAACCAAGTAGAAGCACACTCTGCAGGGTAGCAACAGTTTTTTAAGGACTTAAAAATCTATATTCTGCTTTATATTCAACAACCAAAGCAAAGGGGCAGTAGCCGAGGTGTCTGGCTTACCTGTGGGTCCTGCATCTTACCCGGATGCAGGCCTTTATGTCACTCATTTGGGGATCCAGCTAAAGCCTAAACCATAGACTGTATCAAATACCTCACTTGTTTTTCTCTAGATTTTCTTTTTTCCCAAGAAAGATATTTTTTTATTGTTTCCTGCAAAGTAGATAGTTGCCTACATCCTATGGTGCAGACTTTCCATTCTGTAACTTATAATAAAGCTCTCGGTGCCATCTCTCCCATTTCTGGCCCTCAATGCATAAAGAGACCCTTTTGGAATACCTGCCTGAAGTGACTAGCTCTTGCAATGGAAAATTTGACTTTCAAGAAGATTATTTCCAAAATGGGTAATAAGACTTAGGAAAGACAAAATCAGATGTTGATTTTTTTTCTTTTACGTTATATTCCATCTTTCTTAATTCTGGAGATCACTAATTGGCTGCTCTGACTTAGGAAAAAAATCATCCAAAAAAGTATGAATAAACAAAAACTCTTTAAATATAGTTGAAATTTTCACCTTGATACAATAATAATAATCCCCTGTAAATGAGTGTCTCTTTTGTGCCAGGTCCAGCACATGTTTACCTCCTATATTAGTCACAAATGGTCCTCACTGTGTCCTTGCCAGTTGGAAATTGAGACTCTGTCCTGCAGAGGTACCACAGCTGTGCAAGCAGAAAATAAATGGCAGTAAATCTTACTGATGTGTAAAGATCTCTGCTGTAAAGCATATTTTGGTGATTTATATACAATATAGTTCCTTGTGTTAAACTCTGATTTTAGGAATACTATTATTCAGATTATTTTAACAGTGATAAGAAAAATATAGAAAGTTATCCTTTTACTCCAGTAAGTATCACTTCAATTGAGGTAATGAAACACAGATTAAATAAAAAAAAATGCTGCATGAAGCAATATATCAACAAGTGTAAAGAGTTTATATGTTTAATTATTATAAAATATCATTATATTTTGTCAGTCATCAAAATGATCAAACACTAAAAATACTTTCAAATTAGAGAATCTCACCACACATTGTCAAATTAAATCTTGTGAAAGATATTCTGCAATGTTAGATACCATTATAATGACATCTTTAAAAGAGTTCTCAACAGTGAACATTTTAAGTATCAGAATTTTATGAATTTTAATATTTCATGTTTTAGAACCAATTTAAATAATTAGAATTCTTGGAGATCCTTTTTTTTTTTTTTTTTTTTTTTTTTTTAATTCCAACCACATCCAAGGAAATAGTATCCCCCAGAAGGCTGAAAGCACTTGGGCAAAGCTTCAGGAGGGACAGAGTACTCCAGTGGGAAAATCACTGTTCAGCAAGCCCAGAGCACCTGGTCCCAGTCCTAATTCTGACACCTGCCTGCAAAGTCTGTTGCTTCACCTCTTTGAGTCTCAACTTCTTCAGCATCTATAAAATGAGAAAACCGTATGGGATGATCTCAAAGGAATCTTCCATTTCTCAGAAGCATAATTATACCACTCAATAAGTTATTTCACAACAACATTTAAGTAGGAGGCTTGCTTTTGATCAGAAAAATGAAAAAAAATCCAACTTTTGGCGAAGTTTTTTAAATTAAGTAATGAGCTTTTCTGACAATTCAAAGTCAGAACCTGCACTTGGTGATGCTTTAACTCTCTAAGCCCTTGAGAATATTGTGCTCTCTGCTTTTCCAATGTGCTTCGTTTTCTGAGGTGATGGACATGTGTTCTGGATACTGCATGATTGAACAGAAGTAGGAGATCCTTTATTTATGCTTTATTTCAAATTTTTTTTTAATTTAAAATGCCTTTCACGAAACAAAGCAATCTTCATTTTAATATGCTTCCAAATTTAGCAATGAAGATCAAAACTTTTTTTCCAAGCAAAATTTGAGAAATAATGACAGTTAGCTGGAGTTTAATGACAAACTTGCCTTTCGAATGTGTGTGCCATCCCAGCAGATTCTTTGGACACGTCAAAGCTGTGATTTGAAATGAAGCTATTTGAAAAGAAGGCTGACAGGATCAAGCCACATGATAATAGCATGGGTTCCCATTCCCAAAATATTTCTTAAAGAAATGATAGCTTAAAAAAAAGGCTCCTTTGAGGTTACTTCTCAAATTCAGACTCTGTCTCCACATGTAGGCAAATGAAAACCACAACTTTATACATTGGCAATTGAAACCAAGCTCTTTTCCTTTGAGAAGCAGAATAGAATGGCAGTTGTGCCCACAGCCTGGAGTCAAGCAAGACCACCTGGACACTGGCTCCTCACTGAGTCAATGTGGGCAGGTTACTTAAAACCTGTCAGCTACAGTGTTGTCATTTATCATGAGAGGAAAGAAGGATTACCTACATATTGGCCTCTTTTGTGGATGACAGCTTCATCTTTTAAAAACATTAAGCATAGTGATCTGCAGGTAGTAAGTGCTCAAAACATGTTAGGCTTTGTTTTGTCTTATTAATCTTTTAAAAAATCTGTGAAGTATAGCTTGCATTTGTAAAAGCCAACAAAATAATAATAATAAAGGCCACTATTATCTAAATTATAGTACTTTTTTTTTTTTTCCCTCTACAATGTTACCCAGAGTAGGTTTAGCCTTTCCTTGTGTGGCCATCAGGCAAAGTTTCAACAACCTGGGGAGAAGGCTGGGCTGCTCCAGGCAGCGTGTCTGCCCTGCCTCCAGCCAGGGTGAGGCGCAGCGGGGCAGGGCTGGATTCTGAAAAACCTCTGCTTCCCTCTCCAGGCGCAGCTGTGGTTTGCCACTGTGCCTGACACTGATCCCAAACTCAAACTACTTCACTATGAACATCCTCCTCCTTTCTTCTGTTACAAGGACATGGGCAGGACGCAAATTTTCTCTTACTTTGTGATAAAGAAACAACTCTGAAAAACCCCTGGCCTTGCAAACCTTTCTTGCTATTGTTCTGAATGACTTTCCGTTTCCCTCATTTTTTTCTGTCTCTATGCTCGTTATTATCCAAGGGACACATTTTCCTCCAAATATCCTCTTTTTTAAATAACTTTTAAAATTCAATTGAGATAGCATTTATTGAGTGCACAAAAAATGATAAGGCCTTGCTTCTGTTTTCAAGAGGATTAGAATGAAAATAAGAAAATAAGATACAGACATGAAACAAACAATGATACTCCCACTTCCTTTATGATTCCGCTGCACAGGGTGCTTGCATCCTGGTCTACCTTGTAATCTTCAGGTAAAGGATTAAGTCTTTGCCAAGGTGACAGCCAGTAGTCACATGTGGCTACTTAAGTTCTCGTTAATAAAAATCAAATAAAACTAACCATTCAGTTCTTCAATCACACTGGCTACATTTCAAGGGCTCAGTAGCCATACAGCAAGGGGCTACGATACTGGAAAGTGCAAGAGAATATTCCTGTTATCACAGAAAGTTCATTAGATGGTGCTGATCTAGAAAACTCTGCCTCGTGCCATGTTTTGCATCAATGGAATACTCAATTTATTAATTTTCTTTCTAAAAATTCCTTTGAACTTTTTCTGAGATAAACCAGAATGTAAACAAATCGAGTGATACCTGAGCTATGTATGACTGATCTAAAGCAATGTAAACATACGGGATACTTTAGTCGAGGATTTGATTAGGTAAATTTTGAGTCATCTATAAAATGTTTTTTTGGGGGGGCCTGACTTTCAGTTACATATGTAGAAAAAATGATTTTATATAAAAATTATCAGCTTTAGAAGTGATTCACATGTGAACAAGGTAGTACAGACCAGTCATATTGGGGGGGGGGTGTGTGTGTGTGTACAAGTGAGAGAAATGATGATGCTTTTTTATTTGGTGCATCAGAACTTTTCACCCAAAAGGACTCTAACATGTCTACTTAAACACAAAGTAATAACAACAACAACAAAACTAAATTACCATGCCCATCTCTATAGATTCATTTGATATAAATAACAATTTCACATTTGACTATAAATCAAGAGTTAGCAAAGGGCAAGAATGGAGTGGTGAAAGAGAGATCTAGGTATTTTATAATTGTTCAAGATATGAGTACAATGATCTATTTTAAAAATTAAAAACAAACTCAGAAGCTCTGCATTTAATCTATTCTGAACTTCCCGCAAATGCTGTGAACTGCACTAGGCCTTTACAGAATATATATATTAGGTTATTAAGCATGGAATGTCTGATTTCCTTAAGTACTAAGTTTGACTGTTGATGTCTCTGACATTTCACTTTGACGGTTTTTTTTTTTGTGTGTGTGTGTGAAGGTACATTCTCATTCTTTCAAATGCACATTTTAGCTTTCAATTTTTTTAGAGCAATTTTTGTGAAACCATGGATAAGTCAAAAATTTGTGTTATTTTTGAGTCTGAGTTCCATCATGGAACCAATGCAGCACAGACAGCTCAAAATATCAACGAATGTTTGAGAAGAACGTGGCTAATGAATGCACAGTATGTCGATGGTTGAGAAGTTCTGTTCTAGTGATTTTAAACTTAAAAATGAGCCATATGAGTGACCTGAGACCAAGGTGGATAATGATGAGCTGAAAGCTGTAGTGGAAGTGAATCCGCTTCAACCTAAGTGTTAATTAGCAGCAAGGTTTGACATTACTATCCCAACAATGTTGGACCATTTGAAACAAGTGGGCAAGGAAAAGACGCGGGATAGATGGGTATCGCCACAAAGTGCAGGATTAGCACATTTGATACGATTAAGATTGATGGACCACTCTTTAAATTCTGACTTGGGCTTGGTACTTATTTATATAGCCAGAATTGAAGAAAACACAATTAAAAATATTCTTTTGCCAAATGCTCACCACCCCATTTCAACTCCCCCTCCACTCAGGTAGCACTCAACCTCACAAAAGTATTCTCAAAATATTTATCAGTAGATCTTGCATCCCATGGACTTTAAACAAATGCAGAACCCCTTTGGTTGATAAATATTGTTTAAGGTTATTAATTCATTATCTGGACCTCTCTGTACTCAAAACCTTTCTATGGGTTATTGGTTGTCTTCCCAGAGTCAGGAATCTTTTCTCCTGGACTGTCTCAATACAAAAATTGAAGTCACTTAAACTATTACAGCTGCTTCAACTTTTATCTTTTGCTCCTAATTATTGCCAGATGCAATCTAATTAAACCCACCAGGTGTCTCCCCTCAGGTTAGAGTACCTCACAGAATCCTTGCTAGGAATAAAATATGGAAATACAGAATGCAAAATACGTAATGAACCCTTCATAGAACAGTTGACAGGTAGGCTTTTAAACTTTTTTTGCTTCACTGTAATAGAAGGAGTGAGAAAAAATTAACCAAAAAATGTGTAGGCAGTGATGTACAAGATTATTCTGTCATTCTATTGCTCAAAACCATATTTATTACTGAAAAGTTTCTTTTCTTAATCTAACTGAAAATGTTATTTACTCATCACGCCAAATATAACAATAAAACTAAAAAGTACCCTGTGGGATTTTTCAAATAGACATATTATTTTACCTTTACTTTCTCAAGGACATGCACATAATAATTAATACATGCAATATGGTGAAATAAATTAGAATAATCTTTTTAAAATAGTCTATTGCTTTTAAAACGACATAAGATGATATTTTGATGCAGCAGTCTGAAACTGAAATAAGGTTTTTCTAAAAAAAAGCATTCTAAAGTTCATTTAACAGTCTACGAAACATTGCATTGAAAAACAAAACATTCTTGCCACTAAATCATTTGCATATATTGGTTAATTTATATACTTACAGGATATTTGGAAAGATTTAAGAATTTTCAGTCTCTCCAATTTCAGAAAGTAATTTTAAATTGTTTTGTATTCTGACTCTAACGTGTCTCCAACATGTTATATGCATATGTGGTTTTATTAGTTTAAGCAAATAATACAAATAAGAATATATAATCTTTACGTTGCCTAATGGCTTATTCTGCAAATCTGTATGATAGAAGAGAGACACTAATTTGAAACTACAGCATTTGAAAAAAAATTTTCCTGGAATTGTTAATTCAACCTTATCAGTATAAAATATAAATCTTATTTGGTTCCCAAAGAAGGAGCAGGGAGAATTATCACTTATTTTAGGATATCAGCGACGCTACATGATCTTAAGTTTTATTTTATTTATTTTGTTGTTTAATATTCATATATAAAGTATTATTTGTTACATGTTTAATGTTTTACACTAAACCTTCTGTGTTAAAATATGTATATAATTATTATTCCATAAGCCTCGTTGCTTACTAGTGTATGATTGTAACAACCATCTGACTAAAATCTCAGACTGATAAAATTACTATCTCTAATTGTATCTCTAGCTTGATATAATTACTATATGTAGTTGACAAAGTGCTATCAGAGTGAACACATTTACATTTGAATTTTCTTTTAACACTAATTTATAGTATACTTAATTCCTTGTTTCTTATGAAAAATGTCCAATTTACTATTTCATATAAAATATTATATCTAATATGAATATAATGAAATTATTAACATATATTATCATAATACATTTGTGTATGAAAACTAGGTTTATCCTTTTGGTACTTTTGATGATTTTTTTCAAAATAAAAAATTACTTTCCAAATTTAAGAACAAGTAAGGTATTTTTAAAACAATTTAGTTATAATTTTTATTAAGTGAAACAAAATAGTTTAATAATACCTTGAGTAAAAATAGAGCACAAATAGAAAATTTATTATGTCACTTATAATTTAAACATTAAACAAGATTTTCCTATCCTTTTTTATTTTTTAGTGAATGCAGTTTTGTGTTATAAAAAGCTAAAAGTTCTGAATTTCTCTCCTTCCATCAGCAAACCGAGAAAAAGCTCACACTTTCTTGCTAAAATAATACTGATCTTTAAATAATATCGGACCAACTTATAATTTATTATTCAAATATGATATAATAATCACCTATGATATTTCTTTATTTTATTATTAATAAGATATTATAACATTTTTCTTAGAATTATCTGCAACTATACATAATAACATTTATGTCAATAAGAGAAGTTTTATAATTAGCAGTCTACACAGGCCATCAGAATAGTCTTATGATACTTCTCATTTTAGTGTTCTGGGTGTATTTGATTTAAAATTTTTAGTCTCCATAACTGTCACTTTACTGGCGTATCTTAGGATAAAATCTCAAAGGCTCAATTTTGAAAGACTATATTATAATATGGTGAACTTCAAATATTTTCTTATACTAGGTACCAATACTTCTCAAATAAAAAGGCAATATATTCCAAAATAAACAACCATATGAGGGATATATGGGCTTCTTTTTTTTTTTTTTTTCTATTCCTAGAAGTTTTTAATGATCAGGCTAGGTTGTGCTTTTGACATTTCTTCTCTGGACTTGCTAACATACACTTCAAGGCTGCAATAACTAGATTAAAGCAATAACACACCAAGTGTAGCTCCAGGCTACAGTTTTAGCTGACACAAATCATCTTTCACTGGATACACTTTATAGTCTCTAACACAAGATGACTTTGCTGGAAAAGTTAGTGTTTGCCAAGCTAGGGTTACATTTATATACTGTCATAAATCTGCAGCTAGGCACCACAAGTTTTTGAGAGTTTCCAATGAAATAGGGCTGATGTAGTTAAAATATCTTCATTATATTTCTAACTCACATCAACTTTAACCAGTGTACCCTAGCATTAAATGCTAGCTAATCTCATTGCCCATTGGTTCCTGAGAATTTTTGGCTGAAGGCTAAGTTAGGTTCATTTGTTCACTTAAAATGGCACATTTGTCTTCTACTTGAAAGAATTAAACTAGTAGTTTAAATGTAAAAATAAGAAAACATTTAGCATATCTCCCTGGGTTATAATAGGTTGTACCAAAATATACTCGTATTATAAAATTGTCTATCCAAACCATATAATAAAACATATTTTACATAACAGTTTGATGCTTGATTTTTACTGATCTACTTTTGGAAATGCCATTAATAATATATTTACAAACAGATCTGAATCATCAATTGCCTGTCTATACATTTTTAGAAAAACTAAAACCAAGTAACGTTTGGGAGATTATAATTTAATTGGCAAAGTTAAGTCTAGGAAGAACCATAAAGTGAGATATGTTTCTAGGAGTGTCAAATCCTAAGAGAGATTTTGCTATAGGTATTTCTACTTCATGAAACTTAAGCACATATTTCTTTCATTTATTAAAAAGAATAAAACATAACTGATTAAAGAATTATGATTAAGGGAAACAGATACTACTGATAACACAGTTTGTGTGATTTTTTTAAAGAATGTAAGGTTAACTCTGTAGAACACATGAGCAAACCATTTTGTGAGAACCTTCCAATTATGACATTTTCCCACTTTCCATGCTTGAAATTACAAGCCCTTTAACATGTAGAAGAATTATGTTTATCTGATGCTAAAGCACATTTTACAGATTAAAACATATCTAAATATATTGGGAATGTGATCATGAAACAGGATTTACAAAGAAAACATTATACCACATTTTATTTCACTTTCTTGAATCACTTTGAACCAGAAAAACCAAAGAGCTGGTATTGTGAAGTGCCATGATATCTTTAAAAGTAAACATTATATGTTTACACAAAAAGAACAATGAAAATACATATATACAAAGGTATTATCAATTTGATAGTTATAGTTTCTAAGAATTTATATAGTAATAGAATAGTGATGTGATTCCTTTGTCTTAGGAGACAGCATGAAATTTCTCATAAGGAAACAAAACATGACAGACCAATGGTCCGTATGTTTGGGGGGTTCACTTCCAGAATTTATTTACATCATCTGAATCTTTCGAGTAATACATGCTAATTAGGTATAAATTATTTTTAATTGTGCACTGTTATATGCAATAATTTTTTTTTATAAAAGATTATTGAAGAATCCTAGAAGTTATTTCACAAAACGAAACAGCTATCCTTTAAATTTGTTTTTATAACAGGCAATGATGTAGGTGATCAACAGATGTAATAAGTCCCTGATAGAATTTTGATTATGAAAAATATTTGAGTTATAAAAGAAATATTAAGCATTTAAGTCTAGGGAAGGTTGACCTGAGTTCCAGTCTACTTGTTTCCAAAATTATATGGATATGGGCTAATTCTAAAATATGATGCTAATTTAGAATTATGCTAATTTTTTATAACCACAAGGGGTGATGATACTTCCTGGATGTCATGTTACTTACCTGGAAAAACAGGATAAAATCTGGGTAGGGAGTAGTCTTTTTTGTTTGTTTGTTTGTTTGTTTTCCTGAGGATGGGAGAACATTAGGCTGTATTTAATGGAGAAATAAAATGGGCTAGTTTTCTAGTCATTCATAAGTAGAATAAGAAAGGCTATATTTAAGAATATCCCCTATATTTATTTCAAGAATAAAGACTAAATCAGTAGAGTAGCATCTTTCATTACCATTTAGAAACAGGACACAAGTTAGAAAAGTTGAAAACAGTGTACCTGTCTTCAGGATGTTTGGACATGATTGATGTTTTCATGTGTATGTATGTGTGTGTGTGCTCATGCAGTATGTATGTGTGCATGCCTGATGTCTGTCTGGTGTGTGATGTATATGTGTGTGTATGTGTGTGTGTATATATATGTATGTGTATATATGTATGTGTATGTGTATATGTGTATACATATATGTATATGTATACACACACAGTTGATAAGATTTCAATCCTATTTGAGGACAGACATTTTCCTCAGGTTTGCCTTCTCTTTGCATTTCTGCAAGATAGATTAAAAACCCTGAATAATGTATAATGCACAAAATAACATAAGAAGTTGTTGCAGTTTTTAGAGCAAACAGATATCAGATTTGAGGCAAATTTCACTTAAAATTGTCTGTTTTCATGTTATTAGGTCCTATTTTTCTCTCACTGTATTTTAGTCTTCTTAATTTACTTTCTAGAATTCAGTTAAAATAAAATGACCTCTTGTCTTTGCCTTTCTCATTCATCCAAATTCTGCCTCTTTTATTGCATTTCACTTTTTTACATATTTTTAAGAATTTTCCACTCATTAAGTATTTCTCTTTTTCTAAGAAATATTCTATGTTTAGAGTTATGTAAGACTGATCCATTATATTCATTAACAACTAGAAACCTATGATGGCATTAAAAAGATAAATAAAAAAACATGGTAAACATCTTGTTCTCTATTCACTGTCAATACCATTTACTAATGTATGAAAAATGTGACTAAACATTTCCATTTATAAAAATCTTCTTAAGAAATCACTTTAAGTTTGCTAGAATAACTTGTATATATGTTGTTACAGTTTTAGAAAGGTTGTTTTAGTGTCATTCTAAGCCATTAATATACTGTGAATTACATGATTACAGTTTTTCAGTTAGCCAGGCTCCTATTTTACAAATTTGTTTTTTACAAGTGTCTTATTACTGAGTTATGACTATGTTAGCAGTAAAATTAAGTTTTTATTTTTTCTTTAAACTCGTTTTTGTTAAAAATAATCTGCATAGCAAAGAATTCCTAAATGCTCAGTGGTCACAGATTTTAAGCAATATTAGAAACTATAAGGATTTCAGGGCTATTAAAATGCTCTCTTTAGAATTATGGCTTACTATGTAGACCCAGAAGCAAACAGATTAAAACAAATAGAAAGAAGAGCAACAGCATCCCAAACAAATCAAAATAGCAATGTATCCTACAACACTTCTAAATTACATTTCAAGTTTTACCTGGTTGACTTATTTCAAAATATACTTAAATATAATTTCAATCTTTCAAACTAGATGAGGATTTAATGTCACTTTTAATGGTTTAAAAAATATCATGTTAAAAATCACCTACCCTTCTGCAGTCTTGAGGAATGTTTCTTTCCCATTTCCCTCTGTTATACTAAATTTGATCTTGCCTAAAGGTGCAAGTATACTTATATGTGAAGGGACTTCAATAATTCATATTTTTGACATCCAGACATTATATGACCCACTGAATATTCTTAATTAGTTGGGGAAGGAAGCATCTGTATGGATTCGCAAATTATTTTAAACATGCTTTTAAATATTTTAAATTAGAGCTTCCAATTAAAATTGTACATGTCACATTGTCTCATTTAATTCCACTGTTCTTTTTAGGAAGCACAGCCTCAGCTGAACAAGCCTCATTGATGTGAGCTGAGCTCAATTAGTTTCTGATGTTCTGCCAAATTGCCTCATTACCTGTCATGCAAACACCACTGACATTTTTAAAGTTGAGATCTTTGCATCCATATTATGCTCTTTAGAACAAAAATAATTATTCTCATTAGAGTAGTAAAAATAAACATTTTGCTAATAAACAGTAAACCAATATATGTGATATAAATAATAGAAAGAAGCAATGATGAGACATAAATCAAGTGTGTACTCACATGTATGCACGTGTGCACCTGCGGGGAGGTTTGCACATACACACAAGATTTGTAAGTTATATAAACTGTGGATCCTTCACACAATCCTTAGGTGTTTGTTATTAAGATAGCTATGTCTACTGGGTTTTCAATATTGCTTACCATATATTGATGATAAGAGAAACTAGGAGTTTTCCATCCTGTCTATATTTGAATTTAAAATGTACTTCACCATAGGATCATAAAACCTACAGCTGAAGCATTCCTCATTGCACAGAGGGCTTAGAATGGCTTAAAATACATTTACACCACATTCTAGAAGAGGAAGTATAAACAACTACTTCAAAGAATCTTTATTTGTAAATCCTTCATTAATGCTGTTTACCACTTATCCAAATATTGACCCACAGGTAAAGATTTATGTGGTTTTAACCCTTGCATCTTTAGTCACCCAAATGACTTTTTTTTCTCCCTTGCCCTTTATTCATTGCCTTTTGCATAGAGAAACAGAAGGACAGAAGGTTAGAATCTAATTAAGAGATAATGTTTTTTAAAAGTTGGTCTATACAGATGACACGTATTGAAGCAGAGACCAATTTTTTTTTCCTGAATGGATGGCAGAAGATCATTAATAGAACAAAAAACTTGCATTCCATTAACAGCCTCGTAATACTGTAAAATACTCTAGTTATAAAACTTTCTGCTCACCAGTGGCTTTCAACCCCAGCTGTACATTATAATCACCTGGAGAGTTTTTAAAAAATACCCCTGCCTGGGCTCCACTGCATACCAATTAAATCAGAATCTTGGGGCTAGAGCCAGAGGCACGGGTGTTTTGTAGAACCTCCCTGGCTGATTCTCCTACACAGCCAGGGTTGAAACCCACTGTTTGAAGAACTTCCACTTCATAGATAAGAGATAATCATGGCCACCAGGTGTAAGCACATGACTTTCTCTGGACCTTAAATTTACTTGTTTAAGTAAACTTCAAAGGACTCTTCAAAATTAAAATTAACATGAACATAATTTTTTTCTTACTTTAGCTATTGTTGGATGTGTCTCTATTTTATTACTGGAGTTTGTATTGACATATACTTATGTCTTATTTTATAATGAAATTCAGGTAATCTAAGTAACTATGTATTTGTATAACTAAAAATATATTTTTTAATTTCTACTTGAGAATGGAAGGATTATTTTTTTCTTCCATGATATGAGATTAAATGTAAGAAATCTTAGTGTTGCCTTGGATACAAACCTGGGGTAATTATTAGGAGATTGGACCATCTGAATTTCTCTCCCATTCAAGTTTTATGTTGATCTCGTTATATATGCATTGTTATCAGTGTTCTTGGAAAATGTGAATAACCCGTAGACCACAAATCCTGAACAACAAGCCTTTCAGGAAGGGAAATTTGCTCCTGTGTTATAGGGCTCGTGCCATCAGCACGTATCATCATACAATTTACTTTCAGCAGCCTTTCTACTTAGCAAGGGCAATTTGCAAACACACAAAGAGGTTACGAGAATACTATATTGACTGCCAACTACACTTCACTCTGCATGGCATACAGTGTTCTCACCCTCCATTCCTCTAAATCATTGATTCTTAGGTGAACAGCTCATCAGCATCTCTGGAGAAGGCCTGGGAGGCACAGGCAGCAATGTAGAAACAAAGTGATGCGCCCCATTACTTTTATTTGGATTATTCTCACTATTTAACTTAATTTTTAACTTACAACCGTATTAGAGGAGGCATGATATTTCCTGTTAATTAAAGGGTCAGGGAATAAAATTGAAGATCACTGTTATAAATTAATTTTACAATTGACCGCCTAAGACATATTTCTCCAAGTTTTCTTTTAGCCTCTCAGCTATATGTTCAGACTTTCACAATATTATAAATTCTATGACACAGAAAGAGGGGGCCAGGAGGAGTACCATAATGCAATTCAATCAAAGTGGCTGTTTGACTTTGAGACTTCCAAGTACACATATGGGAGATGCTGAGTTAATACCCACCCTTTATTTATAAACAATTGCACATTCTTAAACAGCTGTGCTGCATGACTTACAGTGTTTGATAATTTCAGATTTTGAAACTTTCTGAAAGGATCGTAATTTAAAAACCTCTTTGTATCTCTCAGTCTCCTCTAGGTATTTGTTGCTTTTTCCAGTACCATTCCAGAAAAATCCCTGATGCACACGAACTGTCCAGGCCAGCCCAGTGCTCCAATGTGTCTGTGCATCACAATCATAGGGGGGCTTTTGAGAATGTGGCGACTTGGTTCCCCATCCTTAGCAAGATTCTCATTCCCCAACTCAGTAACGTGGAGTGGCGAGGAGTCAACAAGGAATATGTTTTTCGTTTTTGTTTTTTTAAAATCATTCCAGTTGGTTCTAATGTCCTGCCCTGCTGACTGCATTTTGAACTACAGGAAAGAACACTGAACCGAGGACCAGGAGATGATATGTAAATTGTGGGTTCACTGCCACTTCCTGGGCAACATCAATTGCCTGTTCTGTGATGAGGAATGAAAAAGAGTTCACTCACTGGAAGGAACACTGTGGGTCAGGTGATGTGGGAGAAGGTTCTCCTAATTCAGGGTTTCTTGACCTGGGTGCTATTGACGTTTTGGGAAGGATAATTCTTTGTTGTGGGGCAGGGGCCGTCCTGTACACTGTGGGATACTTGAGCACCCCGGCCTCTACCCTCCAGATGCCAGCACCACCCTCCCACAACAGCCAAAAATGTTCCCAGGTGTTACTGCATGTTCCCTGAGGGCAAGGTTGCACCTGCCCTGCCTTCCCCCATTGAAAACCACACTTCTAAGTCAAGTCCTAGTGTTTTATTAGTCTTTTTCATTCTATATTTCAATTTCATAGAGAATATTCATGATGTCTCAAACAATGACTGAAACCTGGGGTTGTGCAATGAGTTTCAGTCTAGTGTCTGTGTCCACAACTGAGTGAGCTTCATTTGGGACACTGGTCTATGATTAGATCACTACCCAATTATTTCTCCCATTCTTTGGTTTACAGGAAGCCACTGACTACAGTTCCCATCTTGTCAGTTTTTCCCTTCATGTCCCTACCATGCTACCTTACACTTTTCATGACCCAGAGATGCTGGAAAGTGAGATTAGATTATACACCACTCCTCTTCGTAGGTAACCTCGGAGTGATGTCACCTTGGTTGTGAAAGGTTTTTACATTGCCAAATCAGAAAATAATGACATCAGATAATTTTAGAACCTTAGAGACCTTTTAATAGAGATATTCTGATTTTATATGTTAAGATACAGTAGCCCAGGTAATTTAAATGACTTGTCAATGTTTCTTATGACAATTTAGTGTTAGAACCCAGATTAAACATGACCAAGGCTTCTGACTCAGTCTACTTTTCATTTTATTGCAGTTTGATGCCTTTGCTAATGCTCTGAAAACCATATATATTACTATAGTGATTGCTATGGGAAAAAAAGCTCTGACAGCAAATCCCCACTCTGCAATATTTGTTATTTATGCTAGGCAGTTAAGATATTTTCCTTGATGTTTATATCTGTCTCTATTGGAACTTATAGACAAAAATTAGCTTTGTGAATTATTATAGATAGAATGTTGTGTATAAGCTCAATATACATTCAGATGGTTTAGCGAGCTGGTGAAAGACTTCAAAATTCTGTTTATTAACTGTTCAAATTGAATTAGTCTTTGCTCTTTTGAAAAGGTGAATAATAATGAAATAAACATGATGATGAAGTCATTTTTTTCAGAAAAGACTTACATTAACACTTGGGGATTTTATAAGTATCTTGCTGTTTTCCCCCATATGCACCTTAAATGCACAGCCAACTTCAGAGCATATTATCCATTTATTAATTAACAACGGTCCTCCTCACTTTTCATCCCTATACCCTCTGCTGCCTGTCTTGGAATAATTTCACTGCACCTAAGCACATTTATTACAGCAGATAGAGGAAGGAGAGAGAAAGAAAAATACAGCAAAGTTCATTTTTCTATTCCAAAGCAGGTCCTACAAGACCTCAAGGGATTTATGCTTCTTTGCTCTCCATCTGTGATCACTGTGCCTTTCAGTCCCTTGGTATCAACTACAATGCCACTTAGTTTTAAGTTAGTTTCAGCAAGTTTTTGTTGCATAGCTTCTTTCACCTAGCAAGTGGTCACCTCCCTCTCCCCCTCCCCTTCCCTCTCTTCCTTTCTCTTTCTCTTACTCTGTATGTAAACAAACATATATATGTATATTATTATATTTTAAATTTTATGCATATTGAAACAATCTTAAACCCTACGCTAATGAAAATACTTGACCCAGGTCACATAATTCTCCCCAAATTGCTGCATGAATTCAGATTCATGTACCTGTTTATGAGTTGGCTATTTTTAGCTCAGTACCCATTTTCTCATTGGGTACTACATTTATATTGTGCCTACATATTTGCCTGTTTGAGGATAATAAATTAAATGTGGCAAATGTCCTTATTGGACACATTAAGAAACAGACACCCAGGTACATTAAGGGCTCTGCAAGATGAGGTCCAAAATTCTGCTTCAGTACTAGTAATTCATTGTAGTCTTGGGAACACGTGTTGTGAATAACCCAGGTTCTATCATATGGGCATGGCATTTCACTCACCTATGCCTCAACCCAAATACCTTAGATATAGACTACTGGGCAGCCTGGAGTTTTTATCCTACAAATACTCATAAATTAATATCATGTTGCAGAAATTAAATGCATGGGAAGAAAAATCCTTTGAATTAACATGGTTTAGCTTGCAATCTTTGAATTAACATGGTTTAGCTTGCAATAGGCATACAATAGTAATAGAGAGTAGGCTATTCCAAAAACAAAAAAAGGTTTTGATGGGTGGTATTTTGTGATTTGCAGGGTATACATAATCCCACCATAGCCCCCATCAAACTACCAACGTGATATGACTGAACTCACAGTTGACAAGAGGTGAGCAGAATCAGCTCCAGATGAATAGTTTGTGCAGAAGTGAAGATGGCTCAGGAAGAGCTATCCCAGATCCAGTGGATCTGAGTGTCAAGTGGACAATTAAGGTCACTACAACACAGCAAGTTCTGAGCGTTGCAAATCAAAGCATTTTGTGAGGATTGGCACCTTTGCCATCATCTGTAAAGTTGAGATAAACGAAAAATCTCAGGCGTTTTTTTCCCAGATTTAATCAGAATCTGCACTTTACAAGATTTCCCGGTGACTGACATACGTATTGCATTTTGAGAAACACTGGTCTACGGAGTCATTCCATTCTAGCATACCCTGCAAGAGAAAGCCTTTCCCATTACTTTGCTCACATTCTTCTCCAGAGCTTCACTTCGCAACATCGCACACACAGTATTCACTGTGCCCAAAGGAGATGTGCCCTCGGCCCCTTTCTTCAGGTCAGTGTGTGCGGTGCTCTAATTTAGTGAATTCGCCACCTGAACAATTATGAGATTAAGATTCAGATCTGTCAGGTGAGAAAATTCTTCTTTATTCATGACTCCACAGGAAAACCAAAGGTTCTTGTTTAATGATTTTTCCCTTCTGTGCATTTTATTAACATTTTTATAAATCAGCCAACATGTTTCCCCAGTCAGGGGCAGGGGTGTACAGACATATCAGGTACGGTTGAAACCGGATGTTCACAGGCAGAGTAGGTGAGAGTTTCTGGCAGGGGTAGCAGCAACGACAGGGTTAGACATGCAAAGCCGGCAGCGGAAAGGACCTGCTCACTGCAGGACGGAGGGCAGGACAAGGGCCTGTGGGGAAGACAGGTTTCTCTTTCCTGTCTCCAAAGCAGCTTTTTTTCTGTGCTGGACAGCGACTGTTCTGAACTCTCAGATAATGAAGCGACCCCTCCCCTTTCTCCCAGGGTCTGCTGCACTTCTGCCCTGCCACCTCCTCCCTATCTCATACCTACATGTCTCCTTTTATCATTGAGATCGTCTTCCCTTAGATATTCCGTGTCTCATTATTCCATGACCCCTCAGAGAGGCAAAAGTGATATTGTTAAAAATATTTCATTTGGTTTTAGGGCACCTGGAGGTTAATCTCAGTTTTGACACTTAATAGCTGGATGTCTTGGGTAACTTTTTTTACCTCTTCAATTTTGTTTCTTTATCTCTAAAATGGTTCTAATAATTCAGAGCCAAAAATGTCCATGACATCGCAAGCTTCAGGCTCTTGGCAATGTTTGGTGTGTGTTAAGAACTCAAACAGAGTAGCTCTTCTTATTCCTATATCTTATTTTTTAGGACATGTTTAACCCTGTATCAAAACTGTTCTCTTAAAAGTCACCAAGGATCTGAAATTGGTCAAATTCACTGATGCTTTCTCAGTCTTCAATCTGCCTGAAGCACTGTGTACTTTCGGTATACTTTCCCACACACATAAGTTTCCCCTTTCCCATTTGTTATTGTTGATTATAATTTATTCTTGCTACTTCTGATAAGATATTTTGCTCCTTTCTAAATGTTTAATGAAGGTTACCCTTGAATCAGAACTTTACCACATCTCAGATTAGGGCAATACTCCTGGTATCAACTGCTCAAAGCATCACAAATTGGTGGAAAGATTATCAGAAATGTTATCAGACAAATCCTGGTTCTGCCACTTGCTGCCTGCAAGTTATTTAAACTCTCTGAGCCTCAATTTCCTTTGATGACAATTATCTATTTGGAAGAGTCTTGAAGGTTAAGAGATAAAAATTATTATGTGCAAATACCAAGCATGACATGTAGTAGTTACTCAATAAATGACATTTGTCCTTTCTCTTTTTCTGTTTTATAACTCATGTGTTAATTAATTATTTCACTATTTTAGGGGCAAAAAAAACTTGGATTACACTAAGTCTACTTTCTCCCACACACTTTTTGAGACAGGGTTTCCCTATGTTGCCTGGGCTAGAGTGCAGTGGTATCATCATAGCTCACTGCAACCTCAAACTGCCAGGCTCAAGCGATCCTGCTGCCTCAGCCTCCTGAGTAGCTAGAACTCTAGGTGCGTGCCCCCATGCCTGGCTAATTTTTCTATTTTTTTTATAGAGATGGGATCTCACTCTTGCACAAGCTGGTCTCTGACTCCTGACCTCAAGCAATCTCCTGCCTCAGCCTCCTATAAGTGCTAGCATTGCAGGCGTGAGTCACCATGCCCAGCCCAAGTCTACATTCTTAGTTTTAGCTCTGTAATGATACTTTTGACACTTATATATGCCACATTTAACCATGAGCTGTTATTACTAATGACAAATATCTGCCTTGTAGAGTCATCATACTTAACATTCAAAAAAAAAAAAAACCAAAATTTGTATCTCAAGTACTATGTGTTGCTTTTATAAATGTATTATCTTTCTTCATTTAAATCCCATAAAGTGCTATGTTTTGTGAAAATGTCTTTGTTGATAACTTGCCTACCAAAAAGATGGCATTTCAAGAGAGTACATAAAAATAGATATTCTTTGAAAGGAAATGTTTCAATAGATAATGGGAAATACCAAAACTCAAAATTATTTCATTTTGATCTTGAGTAGTGCAATGTACAAATTCCCTTGAAATCAGATCTGCTGAATCATCTTAAAATGACCTTAAATGATTCCTTAATTGAAATTTTTAATTATGCATAAGTGTTTCAGTATAATCCTAATAGTAAAGTCCACTTTCTTTGATGGATGTACTTTGAGGTGCTATATTAACACAAATTCAATATTCTTTGTAAAAGGACTCTGTGTTTCGATGTGAAAGAAATCACAGTCTTCATTTTCTTAACATCACTGTAAGCAAGTTGTTTCCATAAATGTGTGCATCTGACCCTGAAATACTCAGCTCCCTAGAGCCACAGAAAGACCTGGAGCTGGAGAGCTGATCAGACAGCCAGGGCACACTAGTAAAGAATTTACAAGCATTTCTCTGTGTGTTCATTGTCCTAGTCAAAAATCATGCCAGGTCTATGCCAAGTACTGGGGATACCAAAATGAGAAAAAAATGTTCCCTGCCGTCAAGAGATTCACATGTTACATAGCTCAAGGCAATATCACAAAGCCAAACACTTGCACTTCAAACAGAAGAGTATGTCAGTGATGGGGGTTACTGGGCATAAAGATTTAGTGTGTGGATGTACTCACCTCACACAGAAGACAATCGGTGAAGCAGATGACCTGTGTGCGTGTTGATGACTGAGTTGCACAGGGCACACTGAGGTAGGTGATAAGACATAGAGACTTGTTATCACATTTTAGATTTGGAGATGGATATAAAAGTGACTTTCCTATTTCTCATGCTGTCTGGGACCCCACAGTTTTACCAAGAGATTAATTTGGGGACAAAACACCAAGGCCTAACAAACCCATCAAGTAGTGTACCACAGTCTTTTTGCATGTAGAATTATTCTTAGAACAGCACTTTGAAATATCACTTTCTTTCTGGCAGTTGAAACTGAAACAGAGTCATAAAATTCTAAGGAAATTAAAGAATGCAAGATCACTCCTCCAAAAAAAAAACAAAAGAAAAGAAAAGGCAATGTGTATATGTGTGAGTCATGCATAAGAAGTAGCTTTCAGACTGGAGAAGTGAAAATAACCTGCCTGGATTTCTCTATTAAAAAAGGTATAAGGTGAAGTGAACAACAGGTATTGGGAAGGAGGCTATAAAAGATAATTTTTAAATGAAACTATGTATGTGTATATAGTTTATACACATATAGTGTATACACATACATTGGTTCATTTGCATACATATAAAGTTAAAAGTGAATCCACAGTCTCCAAGTTTTGGAATTTGATGGATCAATATAATCTAAAATACCATTTGAAGATCAATGAACATTGCCCATTTGTGGTATAGAGGTGAGGCAATTAAGAAACTTAAAAAGCAAACTCATACCACTCACTAACATCATAATGTCATACAAGGGCAAAGTCTGCTACACCAAATATTAAAAAGTATATAATCTTAAAGGAGCTTTTAGAAAATTGTTTAGTTTTATAAAAATCTTCCGATGTACATTCTTGGCATGTACACACAGGTCCTCAAACTAGCTTTTATGAACCTCTGACTTAGATCTTTTAGAGCTGGGATTTGGAGCTTCAGTGAGCGCACGGTGAAATCACCCTTTGGAGGAGGACTGTCCTCTCCACTTCAGAGCCCAGACTGCTACTACTACAAGAGGGACAGCTACCTCAGGTACCTTTGTGAGTACACTGAGGCTGCTGGAGGATAAAGTACAGCTGTTGCTTCAATTCTATTACAATAGCTACCTTTCACTTTATAAAGCAAAGCTGCTTCCATGAAGGCACAAGGACAGTCAGTGGTGCGCAGGAGAGGTGTAGGTTAAGAGGATAAAGGGATTGGGGCAGGGGAGGTATGTTTTTGTCTTCACGCCTTGAGAATTATCATGATCTGGCTCAAGAAAAGGATTTTGTCTATCGCTGTGCAAAACATTTCAATAAAGCCAATGCAAAAAAATATACTATCAATTGTCCTTGTGAAAGGACTAAGAACATTCACTTGCATGAATACGGAAACACTTTTTAAAACATGTACATTGCACTCCTTTAGCACAGTACATCTCTGAATGTGCTTAACATAGTATTGTAGACACAATCAGGCATTTTGGAAGCTCTTTTAAATGTTCTTTGATGACTTTTTTGGCTGTAGATTTTTGAGAATGAGAATTTATCCAGTGCCAAGCAGCATGTCTATTATGCATCATTGATCCCTCTAAATGTAGTTTTTGACTTGAGATGGATGGCTGTAAACTTCTCAGAAGTCATCTAAGTAACACAGAAAATCATTAGCATCGCAAACAGGCTGCTCAGACCAAAATGTTTTACATTACTTCTGTCCACATTTGCCAGTCCCACTGTTTTATTGCTCGATGCACGGAAATAGCTGTCTGCAGCACACCCACTTTCAGTGCATCTCAGACACAGATTCCCATCAAAGGGAATTAAAATGGGGCCAGAGTGAGGTGCTGTGACTTGGATCAGCTCTCCATTGTTTCATGCTTGCAGTGCTGGAGCAATCATGTAGACATTAGGGTTTTTGCCCCCAGAATTGCTCACTACCTATTGAGATTCAAGATTCCTATTTCAAGATTCCCAGCTGTGAGGGTAAAAACTGTAGGGGAATATGATGATACTTCCTAATTCTGCAGAGAGAATAGTCTTTCCCTAGAGCTGTTTCTTGGGAAAACCTGGGTCTCAAAGTGTGCCGTGTTAGTGCTAGCTGCTCCTTTTTCTCTCCCAGCCTCCCTGACAATGCATGGTGCTTTGGATCAAACAGTGAAGTTGATAAACTGTTAAATCATGTAAAAATATCTCTTGCCTCCTTACTTGAAGCCAGACACAACACTGTTGTAGGTACCAGAAGTGCAGAGATCAGATTAGGGGGCCAAGATGCTGTTTCTTGTGGAGCTTACACGCTCATGGAAGCAAGACAGTCAGATGATTTCCAATGGCTGTGAGTGAGGGAGACTGGGTGACTGCTAGACTAGAGAGTAACTGGAGGAGGTGGCCTTACACAGAGGACAGGATCAAAACGCTTTACCTGAGACACGAGAACTGAGGCCTGAATCCAAGAGAATATCTAAGTGTAGATATTAATACAAAAAGCAAATGTGAAAATCCTAAGGCAGGGAAGACAAGAATTTTCAAGAAATGGAATCAAGGCAATGTGGCTGACCACAATAGTCTAGGACAAGGAGGCAGTGGTGAGAACTGAGGTTGGAGTGAGGGGCAGGAGCAAGAAGCTGGTAGGTTCTTGTAGGAACTGATGAGCAGTTCATATTCCACTTCATCTTCATCTTCTATAGGTGAGCATTGTTGAGAACTATAGATACAGGAACAGGTAAACATGCCCAGTAATCCATACCACATACAGTTAACTGAAAGAGGAAATTCATTCTGCTTCTTTTTTTCCCTTAAACATAGACAGAAATTGTCTGCTGTAACTTGGAATCTTGTAACACCACCCTAAGTATAGGTATCTCTATTTTTAACATAAATTGGGTTTACTAAGATTTATTTTATAGAGCAAATGCAATTATTTCTCTCCATTGTTAGTCTCACTAATGGGAATTTTGGCATTTTTGCTCAAATGTCTTTCCATGTAGCTTATTTGTTTATTCGGAAATCTTCATTTACTGCTTGTCAGATGCACCAAAATAGATACTTAGGCCTTTTCTGCTAAGCAAATACTGCATCCGCCCCATCCCTTCTGCTAGCCATCCTGTCATGCGTTTTGAGAAACATAACATTAAGTTAAATATTTTAACAAATGTAAAAGTATTCTATATTTAGCTCTGTGTGCTGGCACAAATAATTCAGTACCTAAGAGTCATCCCCATGTCAGCAGAGTTCAACACATATTTTTTGGTTAATGAATGTCTAGAACAGAATAAAACATGTCTGTTGAGTAAAGCTTTCCAGAGCATATTTGAAGTATTTTTCTTTGCTGGGTGGGGTAGGATATCATGAGGTTTAAAATAATTGTTTTTAGCTCTCTCTCAATTCAGAAAAAAATATAAATTTTTGAGTCCTCACTTTAAAAATAAAATGTGACCCAATATTGCAATATTTTATAATCATTAGCTTGGATTTCCTTGTTGAATATCCAACACTGTGGTTTTTTTTTTTTTTTTTTTTTTTTGTTGTTGTTGTTGTTTGTTTTGGGGGTTTCTTTTTTCCTTTGCTTAAAAGCATCTCTTGGTTGTTTATTTTAAGTGCCTCTTTTAGAAATACAAGTGCTCAAAATGTTTCAAATGTTACCTGAGGGATTCTCTCTTCAGATTTGGGAAGAATTCAAAATGACATTGAACAAATCTCCTTCGCTATGTCCGAAGCATAGAAATTTCCTTTTTATTTTTAATATAGCTCAGTGCATTCAAAATAAAGCCTTTAACATTTCAAATTCATAAGTGATGGGAACCACTCTTTAGTATACTGAAACCCAAACTATGGCTTTAGTCAATGTGTAAAAACTTTCATGGCCCAACGATTTTTAAACCTCTGAAATGTTACCTTGGCCACCAAACACAAAAAAAGTATAGTAGGTTACATTTATATTTAAAACATTTATGGCTTTTGTTGTAATTAAGCAAAAGTAGCACATTGCAAAACCTTTAGAGCTCTCTAAGGATGAAAAGAAGGTTTTTAAATATATGTCGTATTTAAACACAAATATTTAAAGTTCTGTGAGTATGTGGGAGGGGTACATGAGGTGAGCATATTTCTGCAAGTCTCTGGAATCTGTCTTTTGTTAGGGTTTTAGAACACTATTTTTTGTTTAAAATATTAATGATCATTTATTTAGGAAAAGATCCCAGTTTACAACTAATGTTATAATTTAAATTAATGTGTTTTAAAATGCAACTGACCTTTATCTAGTAAATTATGAATGAATTCATAACCACTGCCATGGTTCATGGCCATTTTATAAAGATAAAATCAAGCACTGGGGGAAAATATGATTACTAACAGACAGCTTTGAGTATGGAATATTTTAATAATTTGGGGTTTCTAGCCATATGAGTTATTGCTAGAGGTCCTTTATCTTTCAAAATATGACATTGAAAATCTTCCTAAAATCTGTCATCCCCAGCACCTGGGCCAATGCCTGGTGCATAACAGGCACTGAGTCAGTATCTGCTGAAGGCTGTGAAGGACTGATTCAAGCCCTACACTGTATGCAGGGGTGTGCAGTGAGTGGTCCTCCCTAAAATGTGCTTTCTGGCTATCACAAAAAGAAGTATGACTCTCTAATTGAAAAACATATTTCATAGAGAAGATCTGTGAAATTCTACTTGTGTAAACCCTCCTCATCCCACCTTCCACCCTCAAGAGAGATGAGAAATATATACTATGGGTGAGTCCTCAGATGGAGAATTTTTTTTATTCAGAATATTGTTTGTATCTTCCCTTCAGAGGAAGACATGTCCTACTGAATGTTTTGTCTTATATTATTCTGAATATATTAATCGTAGATTACTCGTCATGATCACATACCACTAGCCCATATACCCCATGAGGGCAGGAGCCATGTGAATTTTATTGACTAGTGTGTCCACAGCACCTAGCACATACCTGACACAGATTAGAAACTCACTATGTATCTTTCAAATGAATTAATGAATACTAAATACTGAATTAATGAGTAAGGAATACCAGACAATAGGAATGTTTCTGTTCCTGATACTTGTTAAATTAGGTTTTCCTAGGTAGGTCAAGGCGGCTAGGCTAACAACAGTAAGTTCTCAATCAATGCGGTCAATAGGTTCTTGGAAACTGCAACTTTAAGTGAACCGCCATGTAATAAAACCAATTTTCACTGATACGGCTAATGGATATAAACAAGATCGAAGTTCCTATAGCATATTTCTGATCACCAAAACGTCACCCAACTTCTAAAGACCAAAACAGTCTCATATTAAACACTGACATAAATGTGAGCTATACATTAAGATATAGATAGGAAAGATTAATCAAAACAAATAAGGTAAGTATTTTGTCACTTATTCTAGTTCAGGGTTGGGGGACCTATTCTGGCAGCTCAGGGCCCATGTGGGCACCAGCCCCGGCCAGGGGCCATCCTGTCGCAGGGCACTGACACCCACACCCACTGACACGGGCACCATGGAGACATGCCAGTGTACATGATGGCACAATTTTGGGATCTGGGAGGAACCCAGAGAAGATGTGGGAAGTGCACGCAGACTCCACACAAATAGAGGCCATGGCCAGGAAGGAAGTTTTTTGTTTTTATTTTCTCGTCAGTATTATAACAAAGCAACCTTGAGCAAAAGGATGTTATCTGAAGACATGCCATATAATGAAGTGCCCCACTCTTCTAAGTGGTACTCAGTAGAGAGATGCCATGGAAACATGCCCGTAGGGGTCCTGGCTTATCAGTCTTGGAATAGAGTGTTCTCTGGTTTATAGCCCGTGAGGGGTGGGCGTGAAGGTGAAGGCAGTCACTATTAGAGGAGCCCAGGGTCTCCAGACACAGTTGCCAAGATTGACACATCTTTTCTGGTTTCATGACGTCACTTTCGCTTTTTTTTGGAGGGGGGATGGAACAACAGTCTTGCATGGATCTAAGCTATGTGGAAAATGCTTTAGATTTCATCACTTTCTCAAAACTTTCATCATTCTCTCCAGTCCCAAATCAGTTAACCCTTTGTTCACATACAATGTATATGCGCTCCTTAAATACGCCAACAATTAGAGATTCATATCGACCCTGTTACATCTAAGAACATATAACAGCAGAATTCAACAACTGTGCTATCAGTTATTCTGACCACTGAACTCTTGCAAATATAATCACTCACTGCAGATCCTTTTTCCTCACCTAAGGGCTGTGAAGTGAGCTTCCAAACTATCCCTCAGCTTTCTTCAAGGCATGAACACTGTGTCACCCTAATTGGTATTGTTTCTTTTCATAGCTGGTGCTATCTCCTGGCTTCTTGACTCATGTGGATTATGTGAGAAGCCGATGTAAGGGGAAGGCTTTCAACTGTTTGAGAGAAGAGGAGACAGGTAGTGGTAAATCTAAAATACAACATTAATTAGAAACTAATTCAGGAAGAGAATAGAACTTACTGACTTTATTGCCATCTTCAAAGCAGACTGGGGAGATGGTAAAATTCCTTTGAGCCAACAAAGTGAAACAACAGTCAAATATAAATTCCATCTTAGTAATTATTTTCACTTAAACGTAGCCCTCATTTTAAGAGACAGGGATTTGCAGAACAAATAGGAAGTATGATAAACTTCCAATTATGTGTTAATGCAGGGAATATGAGCCCTGGATAACATAAGGGGAGCAGAAAAGACATTTCATTTCTTTCTTAAGGAATCATTATGTTGCCCTTGACTTACTCCCCCTGTAGCTGAATTCCATCTTCCACCCACCCAGGCCCTGTGGCCAGCAGATTCCCCTTCATTGAGTAAAGTCAGGAAAGCAAGTCAGCCAGTCACAGGATCCCCAAGATGAAAGGCATTTAAAAATATTTTTGGAATATACACAAAAATCTTCCTTTACCATTATTCAGGATCTATCTTGTTTATTATTTCTTTCCATGACAGCTTTTTTTAAAAGAGCTTATTATTTTGGTTTGTGAGAGATAGAAACCTGTTAGCTTTTATTCCTTTGAGTTAAAAAAGACTAGTAAGAGTTGGAGTGGAACTCATTCTTTGTTGCCAAAATCACAAGTGTTGTATCGTGAGAAATTACAGATGTCAAAAGATTGATGGTGAAGGTGGCCCGTTAAAAATTCAAAGTACAAAACAAAACAATCCACTATGTTAATACACCTACAGAAAAATATGATTTTTTAAAAAATATATTACTTACATTGGCAGAGGTATTCTTAAAAAGTTCAGGATCAGAAAACACTCATGGCCCTCATGTTGTTTTCTTGCAAACCTGGGGCTGTGTCTTTTCACCCTGTTGTCTCAGAAGTGAGCCTCTACTCAACTTTCGAATGTCCTGTGGGAACTTAGAGAAGACTTACCTCCCCTGTGGAGCCCTCTCTGATTTATTTTCCTTTCAGAAAATCATCCTATTGATTTCAATCTTTCAGCAATTGTGTATCATGGCCTTTCCTGGGGTATTTCATACGGATAAACACTTCATTCAGATATGTTTCCTTCTCTTTTTAAATGTAATAATAATAAAATAAATAGCTGCATATTGTTAATGCACATTATTTTAGGCATATAGGTCTAGTCTCCAAAATTAGATTGGTGGTTGGGGTAGCATTTTTTTAATCACCCAGTGAGGTTGCATATATTTTTCTATCTGTCTGAGGGATCCTTTCCCTTCCTTGGCTCAGGGTATTCCTATTTGCTTTTAACAGCTAGCTCAAATGTGGCCTCTTTGTGAAGCCTCTCTGGTTTCTACACCTAGAGCATCATTGCCTCCTTGGCACAATCCCAGTCCTTTATCTCTGCAAGACAGCACTGTGCATTTTGTATCTTTCTGATCTGTTCTCCTGTCTACCTGTGAGCAGCCATTGAGTTCCTCCAAGGCAGGATCATTTATTCATCTCTGAATCCTCAGTCGCTAGCATAGTGTTTACAACAGAGGCAAACATTATTACTGGATAAAAGTGTTATGATTATGGAACAATGCTGATCACATTGCAGACTTTCGTGTAATACAGCCTATATTTAATCATTATTTTTAAAGGCAGTGATAAATCAAAAGCATCACTAATGTCGTTGGCCCTTCTTCAGTAAAAATGGTAAGTATTAAATTCAGTTAATTTCAAAAAACATGTTGTTAAGATGAGCACAGCAAGGAGAGAAAGGAAGGAACTGAAGAGCCATACTTCATATAGAATTGAAGTTACTATTAACACAGATTCCATCATTAGTGACAGCTTTTGAAATGCTTCTACTTTAAAATGCTCTAAACAGGGTCATGAAAATTTTCACCTATTCTACCTTTAGTCTGTAAGAATGTACTATTCTCCCTGTTTGGAAGAAAATGCATAATTAACACCTCAAAAAGCAATATGCATGATAAGAATGAGGTTAATACAGAATTTATCCCCATGACATAGAGAACACAGAAAGGTGAATTGTGGTAATCAATCACCTGTATTTTATCTTTGAGAATGAATGCTATAAGACAGTAACATTTTTTTTTAAAAAATGAAACCAATGGATTTTAACTCTTTGGGAAATTCACAAATTCTACGAGGTTGCTATGACATAAAAAATACTTAGATCTAGAAGTATGATAGAAAATAAATTCTTTAGTTGGCTTAGGATATTGTCGTATTTCTACATACAGTCCAAGAATTACTGCAACTCTCATTTGAGAAAAATTTTTGAGCAGTGGTTCCCAAAATGTGTTTCCCAGACCAGCAACAACATCACCTGGGAAATTGCTGGAAATGCATGTTCTGGGGCCTAAGACCCACCGAGTCAGAAACTCTGGGATTGGTGGGCAACAACTGTGTTTTAACAAGCCTTCCAAGTAGTTCTAAGGCCCATTAAAGTTTAAGAACTATTGTAATATTATTGAAGTCTGAAAATTTGTAAGCAAATACTCTAATTAGAAATTCTCATAAGATTTTAAAAAAGAGGAATGCTTTAGTCTTGGGTATAAATGTTTAATCACAGGATATTCTTATCTCCCTCATCTTTTTTTCCTCTTTCACAGCACTCACTGCTTCATTTCCACATGTGTTCATGAGGTCTTCAAAGACAGGGATTATTTCGTGCTCACTTCTGTAGCATTGACATGGGAGTCACATGGCCATTGTTCCAGTTAGAAATAGCCCTGTTGAAGTTTATTTTGATTTCTAAGATTGTGTGCCTTTAGTTTGAATGATTCCTCACCAGATGGCACTATCATGTTTTTGAGCTAAGACTTCTGTCGGAATTCTTTCCCAGCTCCGTGCTCTGAGGAAGAAGGAAGCATACGCAGTCCTAGAACACTAACACCACCTCCAAAGCATAAAATGCAATGAAACAGAGATGGAAAACCCAATCCAGTCATGTCACATTATGCCCTATTTCTCAAACTTTCTTTAAATTTTTTTTTATTTATTTCTATTTATTATTTATTTGCCCAGAAATTGTTGCCCAGAATTTCTAATTAGTATATTTGCCCATAAATAAATAATAAATAATGAATGCTCTTTAGTATTTACAATATTCCTGTATATTTTTTTAAATGACAAGCTTTCTTTTTTTCTTTCTTTTTTTTTTTTTTTTTTTTTTTTGCTTTTGCATTCTTCATTGCACCGGGCCAATGAAATCACTGGCTCTTCACCACAAAAACATGAGACTGTTATTGTCACATTACATATGAGGAAACTGAGTCACATAGTGGAGTAGCAGAGTTGGAATTTGAACTAATATACCATTGATAATAGACTTGTGCTCCTGAACAATTGCTTTAAAAAATGGAACACTGAGTCTCCAGGTGGGATTTGATATGACTGGAGTCCATCGGGTATCTTGGAATCTCATTTGGAGGAGACAGTATTCCTTGGGAGCCCCATGCAAATCATAGACATTTTTAAAAATCTCAAATGGATTTTAAAAAAGCAAACAAATTATTCTGACCTTTAATTTAACCTTTATATTTTATATAAAATAAAACTAAAGTTAATAGGTTAAATTATTTTTAAGTTAAAGGCAGAAGATTTATTGCTGAGTAATATATACGAGAGAGAGTGTGTGTCTGTGTGTGTGTGTGTGTGTGTGTGTATAAAAATATATAATTGGGTAGGGGAAAGAGAACAAATACATCCACAAGCTACAGGAATTTTCTCTACATTGTTGTTTTTGGGTGTTGTTTATAGTGTACTATTTTGAATCTTATAAATACCTTTCCTGATGAAAATGAAAATAAATAAATAGACAGAAACACACTATTCCGTCATCTCTTTTGTATAATCAGACAGTATAATAAAATTTTGACTTTATAATTTTTTTGCTCATAAATACAATATAAATTATAGGAGCTTTTTTTAAAAATACAAAAATCCCAAGTAAGTCATAAATTTAGTAAAGTAAAAAGTAAAAATAATTAAGTAAATTAGTAAATAAGTAAATTAGTAAATAAGTAAAAAATTAAATTAAAAAATCAAAATACAATGTGAATAGGCAATTTTAATAGCATGAATAATTTGTTAGACTTATTTTGAATTTATACCACGAATATTTTTGTTCTATTCATTTAGAACTCTTAGCTGAAGCATTGTTCACAGCCTATTTTGGTTAATGACATCCTAGTAAGTCCTTTCATTTTTGAGTTTTTCCCTTCCTCTCTTTCTTCCTGAGATGTTTGTAATACTTCTTCTACCTTTGATTACTAAATTTTGCTTCTATTGAGGTCTCTGACAAGTTTACTGACTCATAGTCCAACTACTTTACACAGAATCTGTCAGGGCAGAAATAATCTTAGAAAATCTGTTAGTGAGGCCTCATTTTATAGATAAAGAAATAAAGCCCAGGATATTAGCTAGAATTAGCAGAATAAAAACCCACTTTAATCTAGAACTTTTTCCATACACAAAAAAATCAGTTCCTATAATTGAAACACATAAAGTCATATAAACAATAAAGTTTTCTTTATGTGAAGGCACTTTTCAGCATACAGATAAAAAATCCAGACTTTAATTTCAGATAGCCTTGGTTAGAATCCCCTTTCTATAACTTATTTGTAGCTTTTAGCATGTTATAGACTTCACTAAGCCTCTTGGTTTCTTCATCTAGGTGAGGACAATGATAGTTCTTATCTCACAGCTTCTATGAGGATTGAATGAAGTGATATTTAAAACAGTACAGAGTGTCACACTTAAAAGCACTAAACTAATATTCTATAGCAGAAGTACATGTTTGATTTTGTGTTCATCTAGAGAGACTGTAGGTAACATGGACAGTCTTACACTAGAACTGGCTAAGTAGAGTATTGCTCCATTAGTCAAGATCATGTTAATGAAAGATAAAATGAAATTTAAAATCTAGGCATGTCAGGCTAACTTAACAAGGATGATGTGAAGCAGAGATGGCATCTGGGGTTTTTTGTTTTTATTTTTTTGAGACAGGGTCTTGCTCTGTAGCCCAACCTCCAGGTTGGAGTGCCATGGCATAGTCATAGCTCACTGCAGCCTTGAACTCCTGGCCTTGGCCTCACAAAGTTCTGGGATTATAGGCATGATCCATCACACTGCTGCTGTCTTACTTCAGTGCCAATTCAAATATACTCATGGTGGATGACCAGGGCAATATGTTGTAAAAGATTCTCAGGCTGAGCCTAGGCACATCACAAGAGGGGTCCCTGGATATATCTCAGTATTTAAGTGCAAGTGAAAACCTAGCCACACTGAGACTTGTTTGTGTCCTAGACAACTTCCAATAGTAGAAACTCAAAAGATATCTGATCATTGTGATTTTCTTCATAAATATATAGACAAAAAGGTCCCCTGATTTTATCAATATGATTATCAAAGTTTGAAACTGAATTTACTATATTGTAAATCTAATTTTTGCTGTTAAAATCATCACCAATATTTAAAAAGCCAAACTCTCAATCTGAATTACCTGAAGAATCATTAATGTAACATTATTTCCTATATCTCTTTTCAGATGAAATCAGTTTCATTTTCCCCCAAAAGTTGTCTTTCAATGTTCCTTGGTTCGGTCAAGTGATAAGTACTTAAGTAGACTTTTGCATAGGGCAAATTTCTGAGATAAGTGTTTTAACTAATTCTCTGATAAGCTATCAAGAAGTCTGGAATCTATAAATGTATTAGTGAAGAATAGTTGAAAAAGATAAAAATGTACTGAAGAAATAATTGATATCTGTGTAAGACAACTAATTGATATCTATGTGAAACTCTCTAAATGGAAGAGGTTACTTTTGGGGGTGTTGAGTCTTAATACAAAAATAGGTTGCTATATATACATATTAATTTAATATAATTACTTAAAATTAGGTGATCCTTGAAAGCAAAATGAAATATAAAATTTTACTCGAAATTTCTAACATAACCTGACGCATCTTTAGTAAAAACAAAGTTGAATTTTTGATGAATATCAGGAGTTCGAGATGCCCCCGATATAACCGGGTCCCTGGGCAGTGTGCACTGCAAGAGATGGGAGAGACAAAAGCACGGACACAAAAAGTAAGGTGAAAGGGTGCGGGGAGATCAGGGGACCACCAGCATTCCCGTGAGCCAGGTGGTATTGACTGAAATCTAACACCCATTTTTATTCTCTTTTTCATGCTATAGATTACAATGATTTCACGTGAAAAGCTCATGGGTTACAATGTGTAGAAGTTTCAAGTATCCCCTAATAGTCACAAAATGTCTTAGCTAATTACTCTTTCACTATAGAAACAGGAACAGATAGCTCATTACTAAGCACAACTACGCCTTAAGGTATGTACAGATAGTATCTTTGAACTCAGCAGCTGTGGCCCATTCGATTGAGGAACAAAGAGATTGGTACTTATTGGGAGGTTAGCTCCCCATTAACCAAGGTGTTCTACTGAGAAAGGGGAGGGAAGGAACTCAACTTGGCGTTTTTTAAGAGTTGAAGCCTGGCATCTCTTTCTCCCAGGCTGACATTTTGCAATCTTCCTTCACAGCTGGGGGTGGCTTTCATATTAAGCTGCTTTGCGGCTTTTTAGGCATGAGGCCCCTCGGGCTTTAAGGTGGGAGTCTGCTTTGCTGTGCTCCCAGATCGCTGGAATGTCCCCCAACTAGGCAGTTAAC
This sequence comes from Eulemur rufifrons, assembly GCF_041146395.1. Taxonomy (NCBI): domain Eukaryota; kingdom Metazoa; phylum Chordata; class Mammalia; order Primates; family Lemuridae; genus Eulemur; species Eulemur rufifrons. Next base: position 9,715,710 of record NC_091000.1, on the reverse strand, counting down.
TTCTGCTCCTATCTCGGCTCCTGCTCAGGCAGCATTCCTTCACCTCCTCTCCTCCCACGGTCTCAGAAATGGGGTCCCTAAGCCCCGGTGGTCTTATTCCCATCAGATGAACAAATGAGTTTATTATAAAACACTTAAGCAGAAATTTAGAAACTTATACATATATCTTAATTCCCTAATGATATGGGAATGTTTTTAAAAATATTTTTAAGATCTAGGGGGAAAAAAACCCTCTATTTTAGTAGATAATTTTTTATGACAATTTGGATTCATTAAAAATATGACTAAGAAGGAAAAACTCCTTGCCAAGGACACGTTTCTAAAATGTAGGTTTGAAGAAGATGTTATTCACAGTAGAATCCTGATGCTTTAAATAAATCCATGGGCTTATGTTTCAAACCATTCTAAGTTTCAGATTTTTAGCAAATACTTTCAAGTGACTTATTTGCAATCCAGTGATACCAATAAATTCCTGAAAAGTTTATGCTCAGAGTGATCTGTGCACAGTGATCTCTCATTATTTATCTTAATTGGCTTTATCTCCTGGTGGCACTGTCATAGATCTGTTACCATAGCAATGCATTCAAGGTGCCAGCAGGAGGACAAGTGGGTTTAATCTTTTTGCATTACTTTGGTAACATATCAGTGTTATTAGAAAAGAATTAAATTAATTATGCTGGCCAAATAACATATGACATTCTTGTATCTAAGGGGAAAAGTTAATCTCATATTTTTGCTTACAAAGCTCACAGTAGTTTGTAGTGTTTGCCATGCTTGTTTTTTTCTGTAAGTAAAAGAAAATTCCAAAGACAGATAATCTTTTCTAAAACTGGAATTCTACCAAAGCTCAAATCAATATTCTCTAAATTAGTAATTATTCATAGCTTCTGTGATTCAGACTTCGTTACAAAGCGTATTCAGTGTTGGGCCTCAAAGCTGGCTTTGCACAAAGAGAGATCGAGGGGCAGGGGCTAATGGCAGCTGGCGTTTTGACCCTCCCAGACTCAGCAAGATTTCTCATGGTGCAAATAAGAACCCAAATTCTGCCAAGACAACGGCACATGAATTCTCTAAGGGGAGGAAATTGTGACTTAACAATATGCCTGGCTCATAGAATGGGTTCAATGCATCCTTATTGAAATCAATGGAGAGAAGAATGAGCAAATGAACCTGTCCAATTCGAGGGTGGGGTGGGAAGGCCACAGCCAAGTAAGACAGCCTTTGTTATTGAGGATGTTAGGAAACCTGTCCAGATCACTAACACTGGCCATGGCATCCTACCTCCCTGACATACACAAAGAAATTATTCAAGTGATAGTTCAGGGCATGGTTTAGAGACAATTTGGCTATGACGTATGTAGACAAAATCTCTACTTAGTGTTCTTCCCATTGAAGGTTCTTCTAAATAGCAATAAATAACAAAACAATAATAATTATTTAAAAAGTGACAGGGAAATCTTATTTTCTTTATTTACAAATTATTGGAGTAGAGCTCACTCTTAGCCCCTGAAAACAAATTCAATATACTTCAAATCTGCCATTTTCCCGGCATGATTATTTGGTAACTCCTTCTCCACTTGTTTTGATTTTCCTGGCTAGTTAGTCATGCATGATGATGTTTCCCTGTTATCATATTGACCATTTCTGTCTAGTGTGTAAAGAAATAAACCCTACCAGTGACAGGCTGCAACTGTGTCTCCTTAAATCATTGTGATGGGATCACTGCATTTGGCAACAATCAAATAAATACTCAGTTGCTTTTACTGTTTGCTAGAGCTAAGTAATATCTTTAAATGAGTGCATACTGTAGATAAGGTATTAAATGATGGGCTATAAAACATGCTTTGCCTGTCATTTATTCCTGCTATATTTCGTGTTTCCTAGGGTTACTTGTTTGATTCATGAGATAGTTTGATGGGTACTATCGATTATTTTGGTTCAAGCAGTAAAGTCATGAGATTGATAGAGTTAAAGTCTGAAAATTATAGTTTTGAGCTACATTTAAACTTCAAGCAGGAGGACACTCAAAGAAACATGGGAGCAATAACATAGGTCTCTTTCTTCTGAGTGTGTGTTGAAGGGACCACGCCAGAAGTTTTGACAACAAGGAGCCTGAGATGGGACTATTGAAGTTTTTGTCTTACAGAACATGACAGCAGAGGAACCTGGTGAAGCATTTTCCTGATGCAGTTTTTGAACAGTCCTTTAGGAGACTCTTGGTGTGTTTTCATTTTTACCTAGTCATAAGGTACTTTAAAAAAAAATCAAAAACAGGTGATGAAAAAGCCAGCTACCCTGGGCTCAATTTGGGAGAAACAAAATGCACTGTGAAGTGAAAGTGCAGGTCCTAAGCAGGAGTATATGTTATATGTCCACAGATCCTTTCTCTCGACTGCAGGAGATCTCAGTTCTCTTAGGAAATCCTGTTTCCTGACCCAGACACTAGCCTGGAATAGACAGTTCCCCCTTATTGGCTATCAGTTTGTTCTGTTTCCTAGGTCATAGGCTTAAGAGCTACACCTGGGTCTCCCAGCCATTGTTTGCCTTCTTACAGACTCTCATACTACCTGTTATTGACACTTACTATGACTTTGGGTTCTACATGAAGAGATCTGATTAGTTGCCAATTCTTGGGTATCCCTACTGTGATTTCTTCAACTTGTGAATACAGTTCTAATTTTTAAATTATGCTCCTTGGTGGGCACCTAGAAAGAAACAATAGTTTATGTGTTTACTGTTTGAATGGACTATAAATAAATAAATAAATATATATATATATATATAACTGTTCAGAAATATGGCATTTAAGCACATGCTTTGAATCACTAGTGTATCAACAACAGTGATGCATTTTAATTATATGTACAAACTAGAACTACTCCAGAAGCTATGATTTAGAAGCCAAAGTGAAGTATCAACCATACAAAGTACTGAGAGAGAGTCTAAGTTGTACTAAAATGTAAGAGAGTTTTGATAAGTATCTTTCACAAAAAGAGGTAATTAAAAAATTAGGAACCTAAGATGCTAAAGTGTAAAACTAGGAATAAGTTCAAGTACTGCATTATGCTAAGTAAGGCCTTGCCTAGGTAAAGTAAATTCCTTAATACATTGGTAAGGTGGCCCCACATGGTATTTACATAAATAGACTGAAGGTGTCCTATAAGATCCACTGGCTCTTGCTGAGACTTAAAAATTTCAGACTTCGGCCGGGCGTGGTGGCTCACGCCTGTAATCCTAGCACTCTGGGAGGCCGAGGTGGGCGGATCGTTTGAGCTCAGGAGTTCGAGACCAGCCTGAGCAAGAGCGAGACCCTATCTCTACTAAAAATAGAAAGAAATTATATGGACAGCTAAAAATATATATAGAAAAAATTAGCCGGGCATGGTGGTGCATGCCTGTAGTCCCAGGTACTCGGGAGGCTGAGACAGGAGGATCGCTCGAGCTCAGGAGTTTGAGGTTGCTGTGAGCTAGGCTGATGCCACGGCACTCACTCTAGCCTGGGCAACAGAGTGAGACTCTGTCTCAAAAAAAAAAAAAAAAAAAAAAAAAAAAATTTCAGACTTCTACCCATTTTTGTTTGCTTCTAAACCCCATCTCATTGGAGCTCTTGCCTGAAATCACAAAATTGGCTAGAAGTTGGCATAGTTTCCATGTGTTCACCACACTGCTAGGAATGTCTAGAGAAGAGAGTATCTGCTTGTCAAGAATGCTGCAAAAAGAAATATCTTTTGGGTATCCCATGCAAGAAATGAAAATGGGTGTTCTAATGGGAATGCCTTTACCATTATTTATACAAATGATGGTTTTGTGCTATGGTACAATGTAAACTAAGTCATCAAAGTGAGGTGTCAACAGAACTCTGAGTGCACAAGATGATCCTTGGAGTACAGTCAGAATAGTAGAACTTTAATTTATGTTTATTTTTCAGCCTCATCTTTTTTTTGACTTTCTATTTTTATGAATATTTTATGAGAAACACAATATATTAGTATAAAATACATGCAAAGGATTTGTAATATATATTGGGTGTGCATTCTTAAAATATTTTTACTAATAGAGTTCCAAGAAAGCTTGATTATAATTGATATACAAACAGATACTATGATTTATATACATAATTTTTTTTTTCAGCTCATTATGGGGGTACAAAAGTTCAGGTTATATTTATCTGGACAGGCTGAGAAATCTAACACCACTTACAACAATGATCCTGCGCACATTCTTTGTAAATAAGTCATTAGAACGATTACTTATATGAACTCCTGTGATTAGCCAATGTGTAATTCTTACTAACAATCTCTGACTCCTGCTCCCTTTGTTATCTCGGATGAGCTTAACCTGCCATTATCCAACTGGTGGATCTATAACCTCCATCTCCTAGGGCTAACTCATACATCATTTCAAAAGGGCTAACCAGAAAATCGTAGACTGCTTTCTAGTGAGCCACATAATGATTATATCTCACATTTTTACAGCACCTTGCAGTTTACAAAGCATTTTCATATCCATTATCTCATATAATATACTGCCCACAAGCCTCTGGGTTCCTGGGATTTCTAGGATCCACATCTCTCAGCAGTGTCTTTCAAGCACTATACTTTTCTCTAATGTTGTTGGGTTTTCTTGTATCTTGCCTTTCTCTGTCAATTTTACATTCCTAAAGGGTTACAACTACCCTCTCTAATCTTAAAAATTTATCTGCCCTCCACTTCACAATGTGCCCTGCAAGCAGTAGACAGTCAATCTACGCTCGTTGACGGTTTGCTTCATCACTCTTCAATCTGGCTCCCTTCCTGTCAGGCAAACTGCTCTCTGCCTGGTGCAGAACTTTCTTACTTTAATCGAATGGCCCCTGAGACCCCACAAAGATTTCTCTGATTATTTCTTCATCATTCCCCAATGACCCACTTGTAATTTCCATTTTCTGAAACAGGGAATTATTTTTTTCTCAATATTTGTATTGACTACACATACTTTGTTCACACCCCCATATCCAGGTTTTCTAAAAATGTTTATCTACACTGCTGAAGTATAGTTCATTTAAGAAGTTATTACAGAATGCCTAAGCCCATGGTTTATGTTGGTAGTGAATTCTGTTTGGCAACAATAACTTATTCATTCAACCAATATTTATTGTGTGTTTGACAAGAACAAGCCAGCTAGTTGGTACAGAGCTTAGATAGTTGAAAGTTACATTGTAGGAAAGTCTATTCCCAAATAAAACTATACTACCAAGTAGAATGCTGTGTCATTCATAAAAGACACTTTGAATGTGTTTTCAAGTTAAAAGGAAGAAAGAGTACATTCAATTAATGCTGACAAGCTTACTAACAATCAAAATGCTTTATGAAGTTATTATTTACATACCACGTTTGTTAAAAAATAAATTTAGTAAAAGAAAACATATCTAATCCCTGTGGTTTATGAGCACACAATGTTTTAATAATATTAAGAGCATAAAGAGGAATGAGTATTGCATACAAAAACAAATTAAATGTTACAAGTAGTAGCAGAGACGTGAAAATGCTGAAAATTTAATATTTCTTGAGCCGCCCCCTCATTACTTACAAGTGATTTAGAGATGTGATCCCAGCAGACATCCCAGTGCAGTTGAGAGTCATGAAAAAATGGACAGTATGGGAATTCCATCGCATTGAAGCAGCCCTGGCATTTTGTTCAAGGAGATGTTAGGACTTTGGTTCCCTTTAGCAAGATGTGGCTTCAACATCCATAATTCAACCTAGCTGTTCATTCAATTACAGTGATTCTACTGAGAGGTGTGGCAAACACATTCTCCACAGGAAAACATAATGACAACAGAGAGAATGTTCTAAAAAAAAAAAAATTGCTTGCCAGCTTTCAACACTCTGTCTCAAAGACTGACTCCAGGGATACAAGTTATTTTCATTTAACTACCCCCTACCCCTACTTTTTAAAAGCCACTTGCTCAAAATTTAGAAGGCTGAGATAATTAGTACACTCTCCTCTGTATTTTGGCTATTTAAGATAGTTAACCAGAATTTATACCTATTTAACATTTTATGATGGAATAGAAATGCCTATTATAGCTTCCAACCACAAGTGAGCGTTTTGACAAATGAGTTTTAGAAAGTGTCGCACAGACTTCTGCCTTTTGCAAATGTGTGGAGAAAAAAAATCATAAGTACATGGGAATTGAAATGCTCTGGTATATAATATTTATGCCTTTAGGGTACAGAAAAATTGGCCAAAAGCCAGTTCCTAAATAAATATTCATTGTTTCTACCCTAAGGGTACTTCCATCATATTTTACTAATAAGCATGTTGTTTAGAGATGGCATTATAAAGGTCGGAGACTAACGAAATAGCACTTTTATCTTTGGATTCTCCTGAAGAAGAGAGAAAGAAGTTAAGAATGTGCACTTTGTTGCCCAAATGAATTGAAAGAGTCTCCAATGTGTCAAAACAAATAAATATATGGTAATTAGTCTTGAATTCTAAGAATGTTGATGAGACTCTAGATTTTCTAGGGCTAAATCTAATTATAAAGGCCAATATCCCCTTGAATGTATATTTACATCTGTGTAAATGACTATTTAAAAAGCTATTATAAAATTAATTCCTAAAAGCTGTCTTGAAATTTTGTATTTAAAAAAAAAAAAAAACACTTAAAACTATCATTCTTAAAAAGGTTCTGAACTAATTACATATGAATGTAACTTTTGTTCTATCCCATTTTCTGAACAAAATTATCCTCATTGACTTAGGCTATCATTTAGCAGTAAATCCTCTGTAGTCCCTGCTTCCATGGGTGTCTGTGTTATGAGAGGGGCAACAATTGTATACTCATGAAAATAGAGCATTTTGAAATACATGTGGTATTACACAATCTGCCTTGCTGTTCTTCAATACCAAGCAAATCAGTGTCAATCTGCAGCTGAGATCCCAATGGCATTGGAAGTGGAACAAACGTTTCTGAGTTTTGAAGGTTGACATCATAGTGGGCAACCACACTCTTCTATAATATTTTCTTTTGTACCACCATCAAAGACAATATTCTGAATTGACTCAGTGACTGGACCACAGATATGAATCTATCTGACATTTCCTGCATTCTCAAATAATACACAGAGGTAAGACCTGAATAAATTTCAAGGAGCTGTGGAAGTTTTCCCTTTGGACAAAGAGAATAATATATTATGTCAGGATTTCAATATGTGTGTCGTATAATATGTGTGAGGTTGTCTTGATCTATACCTACAAATAATTTTCTGTTTTGAAGAATTACTCAATAAGTTAGTTGTATTAATTATAATGATTACAATCAGGTCTTTTTTGTTTTTCAAAATATCTTTTCCATAGCTGTGAAATTTTTACTTAGGGTAACACTGAGGATTAGATAAATTAAATATGGAGTTTAGGAATTCTCAAATTCTGAATAAAGTTGTTTACACATAAGGAACACCCATATTCAAGTGTCACTCAGGTAATCGGGACCCAGTACTAGGACTAGAATCCAGTCTCCTTACTTCTGGCCAAAATGTTTTGTTGTCATTGTTTTATTTGTTTATAATATTTTGTTCTTACACAGAATTAAGGGTTTTATTTCAAAATATTATCACAGGGAATCTGAATAACATAACATAGTTTAACAGTTTATAGGTTTATTATACTAAATATAAATTCAAAGCTAAAGACATTAATTCAGCAAAAAGGTCAATGCTATGATAAGACTAGAACCACACTAGTTTCTACATGAACTAAATCTATTCTTCACCTCCCCTCCCCAAATGATTATTATCTAATAGAGGAATATAGGAGACATTTCCAAATATCAGAAAATATAATTAAATGAAAAACTAGTAATCGATACATTATCTGAAATAGGGGTTCAGACATGAGAGAGATAATTAGAGACTATGCATAGCAAGATTCATAGAAAACAGGCTGAAATGAGCGAGCCATGTTTTAGCACCAATGAATATGGAACCCTTTCTGGAGGAAAGACTCGTGCAATGTAGTAGTAGTTAAAACTTTGGAAAGATAGATAAGGAGAAGGGACATTGATTGCCAACATAAGACCTCTGAATAGGAAAATAATGAAAAATTGTTGAGCAAGTGAAAAAAAAGTTTGGAAAATTTATTTTAGCAACAGCAAGAGAGACAGTCTGAGATATGAAGAATGAAGGCAAAATGGTTAGAAATATATTGCATTATTGAGGCATAAAATAACTGAAGGATCATGTGCAACACTTACTAATAAGGAATAATATGTAAAACTTACAGATATTTCCCTTTTAGTACAACCAGAGGCTAAGAAGGACCTAGAAATTCTCAAGCAGATCTTTCAACAATGAGTATAAGAGCACTTCACATCTTGATAAGGGCTAGTTCAACTTGCTAAGAAATTGAATCATCTTCCCAATCCCTTTACGACTCACAGTGAAGTGTTATACCTGTTTATTTGGTGCCTCTGCTCTTTGCAAAGTAACATCTGGATTTTTAGACACTGTAGTTAAGAATTACATTTTATCAAGAAATACAGTCACCCCTAGTTATCTGTAGATTCTGCAACCACAGATTCAGCCAACTCCAGATTGAAAATGTTCCCCCAAAAATCCAATTAAAAAAACCACAAGAGTAAAAATAATACAAATTTAAAAATTATTTACATAGGATTCACATTGTATTAGGTATTATAGGTAATCTAAAGATTATTTAAACTATAGGGAAGGATGCATGTAGGTTATATGCAAATACTATACCACTTTATGTAAGAGAGTTGAACATCCTTCGATTTCGGTATGGGGGTGGGTCCTGGAACTAATTACTGGCAGATACCAAGGGACGATTGTATTTATATATATCATAACCAATGCCACATTTTTGCAGAAATTTTTGAGCTACTTTCAAGGAATACATCTATAATGTAACCTCCACGCTTAGTGGACAAATGAATATGTTGGAGAACTAGAAATGGGGAAAAGGCATGATTCAAAAATAAATGTTATTCTTATCCTGGTTGGTAGGAGAATAAAAATATTAAGTATTACTTAAAATTTAGTAATGAATTTAACAAATATCACACAAAATTTTCTAATACCTAATTTTGATTAAAATGCCTTAAATATGATTTATTTATGTATAAACAGAAAATTAGCCCTTATGCAAGTAAGAAAACTGTCAACATTTATAAGTAAAACTGTAAAATCAATACAATTAGAAATAACAGGCTTACAAAAAGCTGTCATTCACCGCAACATGGATGAACCTGGAGGACATTACGTTATGTAAAAAAAGTCAGGCACAGACTGATAAATATCACATGTTCTCACTCATCTGTGGAAGCTAAAAAAGGCTAATCTCATGAAAGTAGAGAGCATAGCGGTTACTAGAGGCTAGAAAGGGGAGAGGGGAAGGGGACAGGGAGTGGTTAGTTAATGAATAGAAAATCACAGCTATTAATATCTAGGATGAATAAGTTCTAGTGTGCTACAGCACTGTAGGGTGATTATAGCAAATAATTTATTGCATTTTTTCAAATAGCTAGAAGAGAGGATTTTGAATGTTACCAGCACAAAGAAATGATAAAGTTTTGAGATAACGGATATGCTAATTACTCTGGTCAATCATTACACATTATATACATGTACCACAATATCACACTTATCCCATATACATGTACAATTATTATGTGCGAATTAACATATATACATAAAGTGCAACCTTCCTATCTGAAAAAATAAATAAATAAAAAGCTTAATATATTATCACCAGTGATGTTTAGATAGAACTAAATTGCTACTTGTAATATAACTACATTGCTGAATTTTACAGTGGAGATTTTTATAAATTCCACATTTATATTATTATTTGTCATGTAATGTCTTAATACTCCCAACAATTTTCTACATTTTAACTAAGTGCAACATTAGTTAGTACAGCTTTCTGGGCTTCAGATGGATTTAACATTAACATCTTATTAGGTGATTCTCTCTCTCTCCTTCTCATCCCTCCTGATTGTTTCTTATAAACTATAGTAGTACAATTTGAAATTGCATGATACAAAATATTATAAGCTGGTTAATCAGGATCCATTTATATTCATATATCAACATTTTTAAAGATTAATATAGAATGAAAACTCAGAGACATACATTTATCCTTAAAAAAATCTCATTGAAAACTCATGAATCCCTGAAAACAGGTCTAAGGATGTCCAGTTTCTGGGGAACTAGGTTTAAGAAACACACATAAAACAGTGAAAGTCACAAGGAGGAGAAGTATTTTAATTATTTTTTGTTTATTTATTTGCTTTCCAGGAATAATGCTTAATTTTCTTCAGGCTAATCAGACACAGAGATGATAGGAGAATATTTTCAAGAAATTGACATGAAAATTTTACATTTTCCTTGTCAGAGTTGCTTCCTCTAATCATACATGTTCCTCAGTGAGAGCAGTATTTATCATAGTTATAAAACACTCAAGATTTTCATTCTGTAAATCTATTTTTTCTGGACCCTTAGCCAAAATGTAGAAACATTCTGATAACTCTACTGACAATTTTTGTATCACCCAGGTCATTATTATAGTTACAAATGGAGTATTTGAGTTGTATGAAATTTATAATTCTATTTAACAAAAAGAGGGGGAAAGAAGCCTGAATTTTTGCTTTATTTGTCATTATTTCAACTGCTTCACTTTGAGCATGGCACCTACATGGTTGAAACAATAGCTACAATGGTCAGACTGATATTATAGTGGGGGGGAGGGTGAAAAAAAACCAAAGAAAATCATTAGACTCTTAACTAAATGTGAAGTTGCTCGAGGGCATTGTTTACTCCTTAATTCTGCAAATACTTGAATGTGGTTCATAGTTTTGTCTCCAAATGCTCTTGGGTATGTTGGATTCTCCCATCTCCTTGGCCACACCCTTTAGGAAATCCTCTGTTTCAGCCCTGGTGGTGTAAAGAGATCTCTGTTCTGTCTGATCTCTACCAAGGAGATGATTGTGGGCTTTGCCCTGTTATTCTTGACATCAACATAGAGACATAGAGATGGGCAGATAAGGAATAAATCAAGGGGTAAATAAAGGCCAAGTGGATAGAAAGTTCTGAGCTCAAAGGCTGAGAAGCCAACCTTAAGTCGTCACCCCATGGGACAAAAGAGAGGAAAGGGAACAAATAAGAGAGATATGGCTTTTGTGTTCTGAATAGGGAAGAATTGGTATAAAGGATGAGCGAGGCATGGACAGATACAAATTGAAGGGTTTTCAGCTAATTGCCCTACACAACACCAAACAGCCCTGTCTCTGGTAGTGGGGGCTTTGATGGCTCAGTTCCACATGGCCTGGACTTGAGGCATAAAAAACTCAGGTTGCTAATGAGAATGGGGGGTTGATATGAGTAAACAAAACTTGGAACACAACCTGAGGAAATCCTAGAGCCTGGATCTCTAGTGTCTCACATTTCGAGAAGCAGGACTTTCAAAGTGACTGATGAACTGCTTGAGGGAATACAGAGCAGAGATGGCACAGCAGAAGATAGAGTATTTCTTTTACAATAAATCCTCAGCACTAATAATAAAATACCACTTGCAAATACTTCTATTAGTTCACCTCTGAGAATGCATTTGAAGGGAATAATAGAGGATGTACACATCTATGGAGGTTCTCATTATGATATTTTCACAAATTGGGAAAAATAGGAAGCACAGTCAATGTTCAATTCCGGTACATGTATGGCATGAATATGTTAGAGGGTGTTAAAATAATACCAAACAACTTACAAGGATGTTTGAGACATTTTGTAGAGCAAAAGCAAAAGCAGGCAATAAAACCATTTATGGCACAGAGTATGAATCAATGTCCCAACTTGAAACAGATGGCACTTCCCACAAATTCGGATAATTCTCAGTTTAAAAAAGGAACCATTTACAAAGGTGTGGGTAAGGTGTTCAGAAAACACAAGAGGTTCCAAAGGAGAACTCTTACCACCCCCAGGACGGCAGTGACAAGAGAAGGAGCAGTTCCTAGAACCCAGAAGAGAGCTGTTTAGGGAAGTGTGCCTGGAGAACAACTGAGGGCTGTGGTCAGGACAAAGACGTTTTGAGGTGACCTTGGGAGGGGGGAGCCAAGGAAATGAACTCCTGAGCTCACTTTCTCCTCTCCTGATTTTCTCCCGGGACTTCTCAATTATTGAACTAAAAGAAGCCAGAGGACCAAGGAGACTTTGATGCCTCTTGGTACAGAGAGCAGGACTGAAAAGGGTATACCTAAGAAAGGGAATTGGAATATAGTCTTCCTTTATTCACAGGGATATTTCCAAGACCCACTGCCCTCCACAGTGGATAATTGAAACTGTAGATAATGCCAAACCCTATATATAATCGTTTTTTTTTCCTATACATCCATACCTAAGATAAAGTTTAATTTATAAAGTAAGCATAGTAAGAGATTGGCCACAATAATTAATAATAAACTAGAACAATTATAACAATATACGTTGGTCTTCCTTATCCCTGGATTCTGCATCCATGGATTCAACCAACTCCAGATTGCAAATATTTGGGGAAAAAAAAAAAATTAAAAAAAACAACATTAGATAGAACATTGAAAATAATACAAATAAAAAGTACAATATAATTATTTACAGAACACTTACATTGTATTAGGTATTATAAGTGATCTACAGGTGATTTAAAATACATGGGAGGATGTGCACAGATTATGTGCAAAAATAATTCCATTTTATATTAAGGACTTGAGCACCCCTGGATTTTGGTATTTCGGGGGGTCCTGGAACTAATCTCTCGTGGATACTGATGTATGATTGTACTGTTATAAGAGTTATGTGAATGTAGTCTCTCTCTCTCTCCCTCCCTTAATATCTTGTTCTCATGCTTCTTCTTGTGATGATATGAGATGATAAAATGCCTACATGATGAGATAAGGAGGTGAGGTGAATGATGAAGGCATTCTGATGTAGCATTAGGCTACCATCGACCTTCTGGTGGTATGTTGGAAGGAGGATCATCTGCTTGAGGTGATCCTGGATCATTGAGCCTGGATGATGTCACTGGTTGGATGTTAGGAGCAACCAATGTCCATGACTAACAGGCAGGTGGCATATACATCGAATACACTGAACAAAGAGATGATTCATGTCTTGGGCAGGATGAAGCATGCACGGCGTGAGATGTCATCATGTTGCTCAGAACGGCATGCAATTTAAAACTTATGAATTTTTTTTTTCTAAAATATTACATTTAGTATTTTTGGACCATAGTTGACCACAGTTAACTGAAAGCATGGAAAGTGAAACAGCAGATGGGGGGTCTACTGTATATGTGCACAAGTGCAATCATATTTTTACATATAACTGATTACATTAAAAAGTCTTGTAGAACACACTGAAATTCAGTGGTAGTTTTCTCGTAAGGACTGGATTATGGAGAATTTTCTTCTTCTTTAAATTTACCATAACCCACTAGCTGCATTTGATATTGTTTTCACAATGAACATGTAGTTATGGAAAGAGAAGCTTACTCTTACTCTTATTCATTTTATTTTATGATTCAAGTTTTGTTATCTTTTGTTTTTTTTGTCTGTCCATCTGTTTGTTTGTTTGAGACAGGATCTTGCTCTGTCACCCAGGCTAGAGTGCAGTAGTGTTATCATAGCTCACTGCAACCTCAAACTCCTGGGCTCAAGCGATCTTCCTCCCTCAGCCTCCCAAGTAGCTGGGATAACAGGTATGCATCACTACTGCTGGCTAATTTTTTTATTTTTTGTAGAGATGGGGTCTTGCCATGTTGCCCAGGCTGGTCTTGAACTCCTGGGCTGAAGTGATCCTCCTGCCTCTCAAAGTGCTGGGATTACAGGCATGAGACACCATGCCTGGTCATGCTATAGGTTTTAAAACTGTGCACAAGAAAGAACGTATTCTAGATGTAAAGAACGGAATTTTCTGGATTTTTCAGTCTTTTAGGAAAAACTGTATAATAAAAAACAAAATACTCAGAAGTGTTAAAACTTTAGATTTGAGTGCCTCTCGTATCATTGCAATCCTCAAAATAAACACTCCTATCCAACTTCTAATCTAGAAGCCCAGATAAACTGAGTGCATGGAAGGTTACCTCAAAAATGACACCACCCTTATTTTCATTTTAACATCGCTATATGTGAATTTATCAAAATTAATATAGGATTTCTATACAAAACAATCAAGGAGCAAACGAAAAACAAAAATGAAATATCCATGTGACTGACTGGGGAAGACATTGTTTTATGATAGGTATAATTTTAGTACATTCTGGCTCAAAAAGAGTGAGGCAAACCACTGGAAATTTAGGCACATGTAGATGAGAGGGTGACGTAAAGAAAGATATTTTCTGAAAGCACTAGAATGCAGTAGTAACTTTTCAGTAAGAATAGAAAATAAATCAACATAAAACTTCAAGATAAAAATCAACAAATATCAAACATTTTCAAGTCTTTATCATTAAAGCACTTGGAATGACATTTAAATGTCAATTACATGTTCTCAGGGGAGCCTATTGTCTTTTTTTCTTAGTTACCAGAATTAGTTAGCTGTGCCCAGCAAAATGTGGCATGTAGGGTCTTCTATTATTTTCTCAAGAGCTTTATCAATGTCATATATACATTGCATTATTCAAGCAGAGAATTCTATTTAAAAGTGAATATCTCATTTGTCATTTGTAAACTATTTTCATTTTTGGCTTTTTTGCTGTAAAAAAAAAAAAAATAGCAAGCTTTCTGTCAACACTGAGTTTCTTCTGGCAAGTAGCCTGCTGACAGTCTGGCTTATTGAAGAGCTGAGTCACATTACCACGTGCAGTACATTTTCTTTGGCTTTCTTCTTTCTCATATTTCCTTACATATGAGTAAATCCATAGAAGAAAAATAGCATATAAATTTCTTTTACATGATAGAATAAGAGCATATTTGGGCTGGATTGGGTGTCAGAAGCTCTAATATTAACCCATGTTCACTCCCTAGACTTTGGCCAAGTCACGTCTTCCTCAGTTTCCTGATCAGAAACACAGAAGTAATGATGTCTCCCAATCTTAACAAAATTGTTTGGCTTAGGGCTATGAAAATTTATGACAAGAAAAACACAAAAATGTAGGTTATTCTTAAAGTTTTGAAGGAAATTAAAAAGAAAGGGGGGGAGTTGGAGAACAGCATAGAGATTTAAAATAGATGATGTGTTTAGAATTTTCAGAAGAGGATTGGATATAAATTTATGTCTGTTTAAAGTTTTTTTTCTATCTGCAGTGAAAGAGAGGGGAACGAGAGAAAGAGAATATGAACATGAAGTCTTATAAGTATGTAGAAGCTTTATAGTAAGTGTGGAGAGGAAGCAACCCTAGTTTTATAAAAGTTTATAGTGGTGCCTGGGAAAGACTTTGGGCCTCAAATTACTACCCCTGCCACAGAAATTATCATATTCTCTTGCATTTAGGTTAAGCTATTATAAAAGCTCATGAAAATGTAAATACTACCTAGGAAGGCTATTGAAACATTTTCAGTTTTTTAACTATGTGATTGCCCAGCAGAGTTTGAAGAGAAATGATTGTAAGAAGGCCATGCTTTCCTAGATAAAGTAATACAAGAAGGTAGAACAGGGCCCTAGTTCAAAGCTTCAGTACTTAGTGAAGAGGACTAGATTTTTTTCTGGGCAGCAAATGGCCTACATATGGGCACTAAAGGGAGAACAAGAAAGGCAAGAAGTAGTTACGATACATAAAGAGTTACTAAAATGAGCGTTGTGGCTTTTGTGTTCACAAAATGCCAGTAGGTTAATTCCTGTGTGTGTGTGTATATGTGTGTGTGTGTATATATATATATATATATATGGACACCACCAACGGAATGCAGCATCTATATCCAGAGGTTAGCAATATATACTTTACTTTTAAAATGTCAATATCTTCCAAGGTTAGTACATTCAAAGCAAAGTTTATGTACACAAAAGAAAAAAAAAAAAGGAAAGAAAAAAAGCCACCATAGACTTACAGTTTTATCAGAGGGAGCAACAAAGAATTTATCTGAGGCTATATGCACACAAGAGATTTACTCTTAGGGGAAAGCAGGTAACTGAAAATCACTTTTGGCACCTTTATGGCAGTCTTTCAAAATAGGTGTTATTATAACCAGTTTGAAAATGGATTTAAATGTGTTAAAGAAGTTAAGTAGCTTACCTGAGGCCAGGCAGCAAGCAAGAGCTAGAAGTCAGTCTACAAATGAGTTTTAATTGATCCCGAAGTCTAAGTTCTTTTTACTCCATTTGTTTGGAGGGGGGTAAAAAGTTTGTAAATGGTTGAAATGTTTACTTTTTTTGATTGTTTTTCTGCAGTGTAGTCTAAACACTGGCTATCATAAGTTGTACATCATATATTTGCATAGTTTAAGATTGAATTTATAAAAACAAACTGTGTTGTAATTCTGTCACAGTTAACACCTGCTACGATATGGCAATATTTGTAAACTGTGCTTTTAAAAATACTTTGTGGTCACTTATGTAACAGTTTTATGGGCTTCTACCACAATTAACAGTGCTGTTTTTAAAATGCAAAGTGCCAGTAACATGCTTTTCTTTGCTAGGTACATAACTTGGCATGATGGTTAGCATGATGTTAATATGCCAGGCTAATATACTAACATTACTTGATCACAGAAATATGACCGTGTAAGTAAACAACTATTAAGTAGAAGAAAGTGCTATAATTTATGAATTTACTGATCTTAACTACGTCATTACACATAGAACTCCTCTTTTATTATAACCAAAAGTAGGATTCAAATGCTCCAAAGGCAATGAGCATCTCTTGCTACAGAATGCACAAGTATAAACGTAAAAAAGCAATGGTTCTCAATCAACAAATATAAACACGTGAAACTTCAAACCTAGAGCAATAATAGAGATTGATGTCCGCCATGGAAGCTATAAAAGAATGTCTTTTGAAGACATCTACCAGGTCTTTTTAGAGAAACAGAGACTGTATGCTAGGTATACAGTAAGTAAATAACCTCTTCATATTTTAATTGTCTGAGTGAGTTCTTAGGGAAAGGTAAGTTGAGAAATAAAACCATGATCTGGTCATTTCTTGGTACATAAGTAAGTATAAAACATACTCTACTTAATTGTTAAGTTTACTTTAAAATCTCATAGAATTCTTGAAAATGTAAATACTAGATTAAGTCAACTTTAAAACATAACTCATGGATGAAACTAATATATTACTAAATTTGAAAACATAGATGTATTCAAACAGAAAATATATAGTCTTATTGGTAAGCAATATCTTTAAGACACAAACACCTTAAACTTTCAAAATGACTGAGCTATGCTCTGATTCCAATAAACCAAACACAGTAACAATGAAAAACCAATTTAAAAAGAAACTGTGTCCATACCCTAAATTGCTAATAATTTCCATGAAAATTATCTAAATCCATCCAGAACTGAAACAAATATGATCAAATTGAACTGTGTTCTTTGTATCTTACTTCAACAGGTATTTCTTTTTAAAATCACCAGGTTAATTAATTATTTTTACAAAAATAGAAAAATGTCCCAGTTTGTCCTTTATACCTAATGTCAGCACCGTGAACGATAATCTGGAGCTTAAGATAATTAATACTATATATCCTTGCCTTGGAACAACATAGCTGTCAGCCATGGGGCTTTAAAACAAATAGGCTCTTCAAAGCTATAAATCAGAAACCATGATAATTTTATATAATATATCTTAAAAGGCACTTACCTTTTAAAAGGAGAACACACTTCTGGCACCAAATTGCCTGTTAAAATAAAACATATCATTTATAGGTATCCAGTAAATAATACAAAGAATGATGCATTGTTATACTTAGCACAATTACATTGCAATGTTAAAAAACTTTTGCTGACCTCATTTAGTTTCTTTTTTACCCCAAAAGGAAATCACCTCCTTGGTTGTAATAATTAAATGCTTTTCTGTTCATTGCATGTGCACTGAAACTACAAAAGCTAATGAGTTTCATGTCTGAGAGCAAAAACAGAAATTACAGGGCACATTATCCGGGTCATGGGTGGAGATTCGAGCATATTCCACTTACTGACTATAATGAGAAGCATGTGAATTAATGTCTATACCAGAAATTTTAAAGGTTAGGTGTTATAGAGAATTTTATATCTACTAAATAAAAATAAAATACCATGGGTAGAAGTTATTAACATCAAATGTACTCTTTTCAAATATTACATTAGTTATTTGAGTTTCTTATATACTTTTCACTGAACTACATTAAAGTCTGAGAAATTTTTATTAACAATACCACATAAATATCACTGAGATGAAATGAAGTCATGGTTTCACACAATATGCACCAAAGGTGGTATCTGAAACAAACTGGCTTGAATCAATACAATATTTATTCCTAATCAGAGCAAAGGAGTGACATGCTGGGGAGCTAGAAAGAGAAACAGTAGCAGTAGAAAAAACTCTTGATTGTACTTTCTTTCCCATAGGACCTGCATTGGTTTTTCTCAGAAGTGAAAACCCAAAATATCAAGTATAATTTACTTAGGAACTCTTTGGATATGCAAGACTATGCAGGTATATATTTTTTGTTGTTTTTGTTTTTGTTTTTTAGCTGTGAACATCACAAATGCTGACATTCAGGTTTCTCAAATTATGGAGAATATTTGCGTGTGTGACTTAGTTTTACTGTATCTTCAAAACAAGTAAGATCCAAATCCTTTCAAAATTGATAACATTTAGATACTAATTTGTAAACAGAAGTAGATGGTATTGTAAATTCATCTGAGTTCACTTGAGTGTTAAATTGTCAGGACAGCAAAATTGCTTCTCCCTCCAGTCCTAGATTGACTCTTTAATAAGATTTAGAAAGGGGGCGGGTGCTCAGAGATGAATGGAGCTGTGGTCTGGTAATTCTCCTCCCTCCTCAGGATGGGCTCTGCTATCGAGCAGACCTTTTACTCCTGGTGCCCCATCCTTCATATTACGCTGGTCTGCCCTGTGCAAACATCAGGCCAGATTCCTTCTCTGATGGTGCCCTCTCAGCAATACGAGGCAAAACTGATTAAGAGTATTTGAAACACTAATATAAATGTTCATCTATCTATGGAGATGATTTCTAGATTTCTCTTTGCTTTAATATGAGCAGAACCATTCAGGGCAAAAATTTTTTTTCTCAAGTTTTAGTTCTGTTAATTCTTGAAAATAGTTTTCTGAAAAAGATGCAAACAACAGTTTTCTTCCCTCCACTACCACCACAATGGCTAAATTTCTTCAATCTCTCAAAATGGCTATCACTTTAGCTTGCTAAGAGGACTCCACACTTCCCTTGCTATCCATGCACCTAACCCCAACCCTAATCCATTATCCAGACAGATGATAGAGTATTTTTAATAAGAAATAGATACAATCAAATGTCATTCCTACTTAACTATTGCAACAATTTCCTTTTTATTGTTCATTAAATGAATTTGGAAATTCTTAACATGGCCCCCAAGACGTATTGTTCATAATCCTCCTGGCTTCTCTAATTTCTCACAACAAACACCCTCTTCACTAGACATAACTCAGAGACATTGCCTTTCTTTTGTTCCTAAAATTAGCCTCCTTCCTTCCAGTCTCAGGTTCCCAACATTAGCAAATGCAAGAGCTGAGAAAGTCCCTTCTGTCTAACTCTTGCCCTAACTTTTACATCTCAAACATTCCTTCCTTAAAGAGAATTTCCTTGAATCCTAAACCCAGATCTCTTTTGAAATCTAGTAATTGCCTTTTGCACAGTTTTCCCTTTTCAAGCATTGCAGAGAAAAGTTTTGATCTCTGCTTAGTTCCCCTTTGGATAGAGTGGGCATAAAATTAAAGAAGGTAAATGGATGCTAGTGCACTAATGTAATCCAGGACTGGGCTGAGCAAACCGGGGCATATGGTCAATCATCCTGGGAAGGAAAAGTTATCATTTAAGCTTAAGGCCGTTTAACTTTAACTAAGGGAACAGCATGAAAGCAGCTGATGGAGCTTTAAAAGCAGATGGCTACTCACATATAAAGTTACAGTATTAAATATCTTTCATGTTCTTTCCCTGTACTAAACAACTATACTAAGAAATTTTTCTAAATATCTCAAAGTAAGATCAAACAGTATGCAATGAGCTTATAAGGTTATAAAGAGCCCAAATTAAGGCCACCAGTCGAGTGGTATCTGGGCTCCTTTCTGGGTAGGCCAGAGTTACTTTTCCCAACCTCTGCCAACTTTCTCTCACCATCAACACATTCCCGTTCATGAGTTTATTCCCAACCAAGGGTTGCAGCAAGTGACCTTTACCTCTCTACCTGAATGCATGATTATGGTCTGAATATAAGGACAGTAAAAGAGAGGTGGACATTTAGCACTTCTAAGAGCTTTCCACAACCTTGTAACTAGATCAACAAAAATCCACTTTGAGAATATTTTAGTGCGAGGCATTTAGTGTGAGGAGGAACAGTAGACTCTTCCCTTCAGAAACTCAGTCTTCAAGTTAACTCTCCAAAGAGATGTCTAAATAAAGAAGAAAGAGCTGAGTATTCAGGCATTGGGGTCCTTGGAATGGGTCACCTTCCTTGACATGTTTAGTGTTCTGGTTCAGTTCATCTCCTTTTTTGAGTGTGTGTTACATATGGGTTATTGGGTGTGCAAGGTAATTTATTTTTTATTTATTTTTTGAGACAGTCTTGCTCTGTCACCCTGGGTAGAATGCAGTGGCATCATCATAGCTTAATGCAACCTTAAACTCCTGGGCTCAAGTGATCCTCCTTCTTCAGCCTCCTGAGTAACTGGGACTACAGGCATGCGTCACCATGCCTGGCTAATTTTTCTATTTTTAGTAGAGACAGGGTCTTGTTCTTACTCAGGCTTGTCTCGAACTTCTGAGCTTAAGTGATCCTCCCACCTCAGCTTCCCAGAGTTCTAGGATTACAGGCGTGAGCCACTACTTCCAGCCTCCAAGGTAATTTATGTTTCCTTATTTGGAGTTTGAAGTGAGCATGTGATTCTTGAAAAAGGAGTGGGATCTAATCAGACAGGGACAAATGAATAGGCAAAGGCCAAAGACATGGGGAAACCCCATAGCCTAGAATATCACCAGGTAGATCACTTAGACCAAATTAGAGAAAGCCTTTGAAGGAGACAGGAAATAATGCCAGAGGGTCCATATCAGTATGCTGTGTTAAGATGTTTCAACTTTTTAAATTGAAGGACTGTGGAGGATTTTTAAAAGGAAGGCTGTTAAATTTCTGATTTTGATAAACAGGTAATATGGTAAGATGATTACAGTGAAAGAAACAAGCCTGTTATTATACAAGACTTTTGCAGTAGCCCTCAACTGAACTGGGGAAAGTTTTAACAGACACAGTGACCATGGGAATGTAAAGAAAGGGAGAGATTTCTAAGGTATTTAAAAGGCATAGCCAGGTGCAGTGATGCGCACCTGTAATCCTAGCTACTCAGGAGGCTGAGGTGGGAGGATTGCTTGAGACCAGGAGTTCCAGACTAGCCTGGGCAACATTGCGAGACCTTGTCTCTAAAAAAATGAAAAAAATATCGGGACTGGTGGTGCACACCTGCAATCCCACCTACTACAGCTGGGGCAGGAGGATCTCTTGAGCCCAGGAGTTCGAGGTTGCAGTGAACTATGACGGCGCTACTGCACTCCAGCTTGGGTGACAGAGAGTGAGACCTCGTCTCTAAAAAACAAACAAACAAAAAAACAAACAAAAAAACCCCAAAACAACAGTGTATAATTAATAGATAATTTTAGAAAAGGTTTATAGAATATCTTTCTGATTTCTGGCTTCAGTGACTGGAGCACCATTTGATCATAAGAGAAACAATAAAGAAGGTACAAAATGAGGCAAAGAGAAGATAATGAGTTTGTTCTCAGTTTTTAAAATTCTGCAAAATCTTAGTAGTCTGGGCTTAGCACTTTTACACACACTACTCTCATTTTATAATTGAGGAAATTTAAACTAATAGATACTAATGTTTGCTATCTCAAGGTCTTACAGCTACTACAAGGCAGAAGAAGGATTTTACTTCAATTCCAGGACTTTAAACACCATTCCTATGACAGAACTGGCTCTACAGCTTTGTAAATTAATGTCTATATGCCACAATTTCTCCATCTAGAAAGCAATGGTGGTATCTAGTATTTTGATTACCAGGGCTAGATATTTATTATGAGGTTAAGATTTAGTAAATAAGAAAGAAATTCATAAAGTGAACATACTGGCTCTCCTTGGTAAAAGATCTTTTCAAAACTTAATCATCAGTAGGAAATAGTTTGTCAAAAACCAAAATGTGAATGGTTGTGTGGCACTGCCCTAACATTCCACATTGATTTTACCTAATTAGGAGACCAAAAACCATGTCCGTGTCTACATTGGTAGAGGACAGTGGATATGGGGCATGAAAAGCTACCAGATGGCTCTTAAAGCTGAATTGGTTACCTAGCAAGACATTTACTCTGAATTTTTCCATTTCTCTCTGTTTCAGTCTGGCCTCTAATGTTCTTTTAATGTAGATTTTTATTTGTGCATTTCACGGGTTGTTATGTGAATCTGTTGCTGCTGAATATGTTGACTCTTAAGTCTTTTGTGAAAATTATCATGATTCTTTGTAGTTATAAATAACAAATGTATTCCTTTTGATAGAAAGGATAATTAAACGTTTTTTTGTTATCTTTTTATTCTTAAATTTTGTTCATATTGGTTTATTTGGATGCTAATCATCACTCAACTTAAAAGATTATCTCAAATAAGAGCATGTCATGTAATGTCTATTTTGCTCTTTGCTGGAAATGGACCATTACACTGCCAAAATACATTGTTAGAGTAATTTATTTTCCTCTTTTTCACCCTCCCCCACTCTACGATGCAGAGACACAGTGTATTCATCCAAAGTCTTACAATTTCATAGAGGATAAAAAAATAATTTGTCATGCATACCATAAAGCAGAAATATTATTTATCACTGAAGTTAGTAGAGGGTTGAAACATATTTAATTGTGTAGTGTATACAGCAGTAAGCCAGCTTGTTGAATTTTAAAAAGTTGAATTTAGATAGAAAGGATTTTGTTACTTGAAAGATATAAAGACCTTTAAAAAAATCAATTGCATAGTATTTATCAAAAGTGAATAGCTAGAGTTGAAGAGAAGTGACTTGGGAGCCATACTACCTGGGTTCAAAGGGCATCTCAACACTCACTAGAGTGAGATCTTTGGTAAGTTCCTTATTTCTCTCTGCCACAATTTCTTCAACTGCAAAAGGAGCAAAATAAGAGCCACTATCTTATAGGGCTGTTGTGAGGATTAAATGGGTTCATATATGCAAAGCTTTTAGAATATTACTCAGCATATATTTAGCCTTCAATATATGTTAGTTTTTAACACCATTTGAGTGAATCTATTTTTCTACTCTATGCTATAGTAGTTATCAAATAATACTTATTATGCAATATGATTAGGTTTTGCTAAATATGAAATGCCATAATACTTCAATTATCTAGAACTCAGCAGAAGATCAGATAGTAAGAAAAATACAAGTAGCAAAGAGATATCACACACTCTGTGCACCACATTTGAAGGATGTTGCCTATATAGAAAAGCCTTAGCTTTTCTACGTCCAGCAGTATGTCACGATGATACAAAGATAAACAAGAATCTTTACCTCTAAGCAACTTGTAATCTAGTTAGAAAGTAAATAGGAATAAATACAAAATTATGTAATATAGGATTGTTTCTATGAGAGGGTTACAAGAGGAGAGAGATTATTGATTCTCACAGAAAGGCGCATTCCTGGAAAGAACTTCCATCATCTTCCACACTGCTGTTTTGTAAATTTTTTATTCATCTCTAGAATTATTGCCTCCTGATTAAACTTCAGCATCAGTCTTTCTAATGGGTGGTGCCTAATTTCTAATTATTTTTATTACTGAAAATTATCATTAATCGATATTTATTGAACATCAACTAAGTTGAAGCACAGGACAATGACATCATGAACCCTTTAGGCTAGAGTTTTGAGAACTGTAACAACATGGACAAAGCGCTCCTAAGTACTATGAATAAAATAAGACAGGATGACATCATAGTGCCAGTAGGTGACAAGAGTCTATTTTATTTTGCATGTTCATGAAAAGGGCCTCCAGAAGTTGTGACATTTGATATAACACAAGAATGGATGACAAGAAGCAGCCAGTCTGGAAGCATCTGGCAGCAGAGCATCCCAGGACGAAGGAAGTGCAAGGACGAGAGCCTGAAGGGAGAACAAAAGGTTGGAACCTGTGAGGAGAAATCCTCCCTCCCCAGGAGAAGGCTTGTGAATAAGGTATGGACAAGGACCATGGGAACAGATTTAGACCTTGAGGCCCATTTTCTAAGTGCAAAAGGATGACATTAGGGTTTGGGAGAAGGAGTGATGTGATCCAACTTATGTTTTTAAAAGAATTCTTCAGGGGACGTGAGAATGGATAGCAGTGGTCTAGGGTCGAAGTCTAGAGAATAGCTAAGAGGCTATGGCACGCAGTTGATCAGCCAAGAGGTGAGGGGGGCACCTGGCATGGTGGCCTCAATGGAGACGCAGAGGAACGGATGATGCCATAATAAATTTTGGAGGTAGAGCTGATGGATTGGATGTGAAAGTGTGAGAAAGGTAGGAATTAAGACAATTTCTAGGCTTCAGGGAGGCAAAATCAATTACGCTGCCATTTACCAACATGGAATTGAGAGAGGAAAAAACAAAATTGGGGAGGAAAATAAAGACTTGTATTTTATCCCTATCAAGTGTGAGGCACACGTTGACATTTAAGTGGTGATGGCAGATGTGAGTTTAGAACTGAGTACCATGTTCAGCCTACAGTGTTTCTCAACCTCAGCACTACTGACATTTACTTCCAGGTATTTCTTTGTTGCGGGGACTGTCCTGTGCATGTGTACATGTGTGATGTTTCATAGCACCTTTTGCTTCTGTCTACTGCATGACAGCATCTCCCCCACCCAGTTGTGACAAACAAAAATGTTTCCAAACATTGCTAAATGGGGCATGGTGGGGGCAAAATTGTTCTGGGTTGAAAATCACTGGGCTAGAAACAAACATTTCAATGTAAAAGTAAAGATTGGATTTGGCAGCAGGGATATGAATAATCTCACCTATGGAAACAGATAAAAAGAGTAGAGGGCTAACTCCAGGGGACTTAAAGATTAGAAACTGGGCAGAGAAAGAGGATCCAGTACAGGACACATTTAGGCAGGGATTTAGCTGATGAGCGTGGTGGGCTGGGGTCCTGGAGAGGCTGTTGCCAGCAGGAGAGAGTGACCACGTGTGGCTCCTATGGATTAATTTGAGTAGGTAAAAGAGGACAGAAAAACAATCCCTTCCAGATCTGTGCGGAAAGAGAACTGGTCTAAAGATGTCATGAGATAGTCTCAATATGAAAATATCTATAACCACACATTATTTTAGCAGGACATTTTCTGGGACAAGAGTCTGACAAGAGATAGAGTTGGTTGAATATAAGCTCTTCTTCAACATGATTAGGTTTGGTACAAAAGGGGCCAGATGCAGGTAAGGGTGGATGTGAACCTCCCCCCCCCACAAATTTGCTTGCACAAGATATGAAAGTCCCTCTAGGCAGCAAAGGACACAGACCCTAAGCTCCCACATGCTACCTCCCTATCCTGGAAGTATAATACTATGCAAGGTTTGATGTCTGGACTGTCACAGACCAAGGCCAGATTGCAGAAAAAAGCAAAGTGTTCCTGAAAGAAAAGTTATCATGAGAGTGGAAGGACTATTGGCCCAGGAAACTGGTCTCCACTCTGAGGGCAAAGTGTCAGAGAGGAGTGCCTCCCTGGACCCAGAATCTTTCTGATAATGCCCCCTTTCTTGCCAGCCATTCCGATCCTGTGAGCATTGGGAGAGGAGTTGTTATATTTGTGTGTGAATACTATAATACCCAGGGTTCAGCCAGGTATGGTGGAAATTTCTTGTCCTACTAAAAGACAAGTCAGGGAAGGGACAGTGGAGGCCTTGTCTCCTCCCCCAACCAAGCAAAAACAAAAACTTGTAGTCTGAATTAAAACGCAGCACAAGGGCAGTGAGAATAGAAAGCTTTAGATGACTGTGACCGGGTGGGTTGGTGGCACTTGCAACACAGCCAGCAGCATTGGCAGCAACTTCAGACTTCCAAGGCCACCAAAAGTAGTGGCAGATTTAGATTTTCAGCCAGATCATGGCTAATAGCAGTGATACTTGAGGTAATGGAGCTCAGAGAAGCAGGCAGATTGGTACATGAGGAGGCTGGGGAGGGCAGGGAGGTGAGAGAATACAGAGGTTGAAGATTTCAACCACAAAGGAGTTCATACATTTTTATATATTTATTTTATTCCTGTAGAAGTAAATATGCTGAACCAGAGGATATATACATTCATAACTTTATTAAAATTATATCAGATATTGACAGATTAGCCATTTAAAAATTATAATACTACATAACCCCACTTATGAGTTAATAGTACTGATTTCTCCAAGTTTTCACCAGTTCTGGATTTGAATGCTCTAGAATTTGGCAATCTGATGAGTAAAAAAAAAAAAATGCTCTCTCATTATTGCTCTAATTTGTAATTCATGTCCCCTAGTGAAGGCAAACTTCTTTTTACATATAGGCTGTTTATATTTTGCCTTCTAGAAATTGCCTATTCATAGTCTCTGCTTATTTTTTTGTTGGACTCTTGGTCCATTTCACATTTATTTGTAGAAACTCTTTTCATATTAGGGACATTAATCTTTGTCATGTTTCAAAAGATCATCCTATTTAGTATGAGTATATTTCTGCAAAATAGTTTACATATCCCCATAAATCATTAACGATTGTCTGATACCACCTTTTGAAAAAACTGAAAAATCAGACTCCTCCCTTGTGAAAATCTGGAAAAGACTGACATTCCTGTTAGTAAAAGAGGGGGGGTTCTGAATTATGAAAACACACATTATTAATATGACTCCTTTTTTCAGAATAAAATTCGGGAAAAAGTAAAAACCTGTTTGCTTTAGGATAAAGATCTATCTCATTGTTCTTTTGCTTTGAAAGAGACTTGGGTCTTTCAAAATGGTCATAATGAATTCTTTCATTTAAGGTAGACTTCTCCACCAAAATGTAGTCCCTGGCGTGCTATTTGTTAAGGAAAAAAAGAAAGTCTGCAGCCTAAAATATTTGGAAAATACTTGTGTTTTTTTTTTTGCAAAAATGTTTTTGTTGAAGGATTTCACAAATAGTTTTAAATACTAACGTTCATTGTGAATCACTTAGTGGAACTTGAATGTACGGAATTCTGCAAATATTGAACTACAGCCCTTTGAGATTTCTTTCTCAAAGTATATCACCAGAGCTAGTGTTTCATGACACAAATTTTTTTTATAAATGCTGACTTAAGGAAATACTTCACACTTCTTTGCAAATGAATGGCTTTTCTTGTATTTGCCTTAGCACTGCATCTTGTCACCACAAATCCTTCACTGACAAGAGCAAACCTTGTATAAAATTACCAAGAGAAATTTTTTGAAAAGATTCATAAATTCACTTCAAGGTTTGACTTGAGTTGCACAACCTAAATGTAGTTAGACATTGTACAGTAAAGTAAAAAAAAAAAAAAAAAAAAAAATGCTTAGTATTTATTTTTTCTTGTGTGTGTGCCATGTCTCCATGCAGGGTATAAGAAATGGTTACTCTTTCAACTCAAAAAATATATAATGATATGTGTAGAAAGATGAGAACTTAACACTTTCTGAGAAGCCTTTACTAAATAAGTAGAGCTAAAAAAGAATAATATAATAATTTAAAATTATTTTTGGTATAGTCTTTGCTTATACTTATGGATTTTCCTTTCATTTAAAACTTTCTTGTAAACCATTTATTTTTACAAACTTATTTGTTCTAATTTTTCAGGATACATCCTGCGTTCCTTTGTTATTAAATGTAATTTTGAAATTTAGTTTTATTTTTGCCCACTTATATTTACGTGTTTATGAAGAGAAGAGGTAAAACTATAGGGGACAAATATGGTTGAGAGAATTATCATAAATCATCTAAATTGGCATGGCTTGCTGATTGTCCAACTAATTAGTAGGTATTATACTATTGATAACATATAACTAAATAATGGATAATTACTCACTTCTGGGTTCCTAAACTTGCCATTTTACCCGTGGTTTCTTAATAATTACTTTCCTTCACTTTTTAGCACATAGGAACATTTCTTCTAAAAAAGCAGGATTATGCATTGCCTATTAAAGTTATTGCCAGCATCTCAGAAACTGAAGTTAATGCTTTCACAAATAGCATTTCCAATGAATAATGCTGAAATCAGACTTTTTTTTTTTTTTTTTTTCTCATTGCAAGTGCCTCAAGTAGTTGGCTCCTTTCCCATCAGCTACTTTGTAACTGCGAATATGACAACATGACAGTGATTCACAGATGCCAAAATATGACGAGCGGAGCAAATCTGTGTTCCAGATATGATAAGGTGAGAATAGCAGAACTCTCGGCCCCAGGTGATTTGCACAAAGACACCTACATACAGCGGGGCTCACTATCTATACCATGCAGCCGCCAACTCTAATAACCTGGCCGGGAGAGAAACACATCTAAAAATGCAAATGGATGAAAAAAATAAAACTGGGTTGCATAGTAACATCTTAAGCAGATTTGAGAGATGTATGTTTGAAAAGCATAAGCTTCAGCCTTGGAAAATGCTTTTTGTTGTATTCAACACATATTGGGCTAGAACTAAGAAAAATACATAGAAATTATGAATGCCTTTAAAAATCCTTTCTCCAACCCACCAACCTTATAAACAATGTGATAGTGAGTGAAATAACAGCTTGCTCCTGGTTTTTATCATAATATTTGGAAACTTATTTTAAATGTATATATGCTTCATAGATTATGGGCTATAGTTACACATCATTGAAACAGAAAACAATAGATTGTGAACATGCATCTTAGAAAGACCAGTTATACATTCATATAAACCACTTCTCATTCTTGTACTGTAACACTCAGGAATAACAAATTATATAAGACTTTTTTTACTGGTTGTACATATATATTTATGTATATTCTATTCATATATTCTGACTTCTGCCAAGCCTGATTGGCAATTTAACTCATGTGAGCACATTTATGGTCAGAATTTATACTCAAAATCAGTCTTTTCCCTGTCAAATCCAGAAGAGGCTCTTATTAGACATAACATACTGTAGACAAATATTGGAGTAACTTTACCAGAATGATGGGAAAATTAAAGGTATTTTATGTCAAATTATAAGTCTAAATATATTGTTCAAAATCAAGTTAATGGCATTATTTGAATGTGTGTGTATACTTTAAGCAGTAGTATTTTTGAAAATTATATAGTACAGGAAAAAAAGAATTTTAACATAGATGGTTTCCTCATTCGTTTTCAAGAAATGTTTCTCATCAATGTTTATGTGAAGCTATAGATTAATTGTGAAGTATTTACAGATGGTAAGCTTTATGAGAGAAGAGTTGTATGCTTACCATTGTAGTACAAGCAGCTGTCACAGTGCCAAATACATATTAGATGTTTAATATTTGTGAAATAAATGAATAAATCAAGAACTGAAGGCAGTTTTTAAAAATGAGGCCTCATCTAAACATTTTACAAACTATCCAAGCCCAGCAATCAATATTAAACTACCTTATGCCTGATTGTATACATTAACTAAGATTTGTTTTAATTAGGGTCTTTTTGTGGCAAGGAATTACTCATAGTATGTCTTTACCACTTTCCCCTCTTTTTTTAGGAGTGGCAGGCAGGAGGAAAAAGAACCTATTATTATGTAAAAACCATACTTTGGAAAGCAATTTCAAAAAATACTTGCATTCTAAAGTATAATGCTACTTATTCATACAGCAAATCTAAGAAAAAAAGGCTTGTTGACCACTCCAGGGTATCTCTTCCTCTCAGCCATATAGTATCCAAGCAATACAAGGACTGTATGGTCCCCACAGCAAGATGTTCACTTAAACATCCATGTACACATGGCTCTACATGATTTAACAACATGCCTTTATTCTCATTAAGTATTTGAATATTCTTACTATATTCTAAGCACACACTAAGTTCTATACATGTATAATCTCATTGAAGTAGATGCTATTATTATTATCCCCATTATACAGATAAGAAAATATAGACTCAGGTAACTTAGCCAAGGTCATAGATTAAGGAAGTGTTGGAAAAGGGCATTTAATACACAGAGGAAAAGAATTCAATCAGTGTTTCTCAGCTAGATAGCATAAGAATCCTTATAAAGAAGCAAACTAGAAGTCAGGAGAAGAGCTAAATTTAGAAAAAGACCAAGAAGGATACAGACTAGAGAATCCATACTGGGTTTTTGGATTATGAGTGAAAAACAGTTTTCAAGGAGTATTTGGAAGAAGCCAGGTAGCAGTGCAGTGAGCAATTAATGAATAGTTAGAAGGTAACAATAATAGATTAGTCTCCTGGGAAAGAAAGGATGGAGATAAATTTCATTCTGTGTAGAGGGGGAAAGGGGAAGAAATATATCTGGTAGCTAGCAGAATGGGCTAGGTATGATTTTAGCCTGAGAGGGAGTAAATTGATTTAGGAGACAGGTGCCTCCTGGGGGCGGGGTAGAGAGGAATCTATTAGACTCAATTGAAAGTCCTCTGTAGACTCAGGATAAATCAGGAAGGCATGTAGATTTTCATATTGTTTTTATATACAAAATGCTGACATTCTCTATATTCATTCCATAATATTTGCCTATATTCATTGCATATATAAATGTTTATTAAGTAATCCAGAATTCCCAAGATTTATGGACAGTTTATTCAAGTCAGGAGAAGTGAGCACTGATCAAGGCACAGGCATGGTTCTCATAGTGGGGCCCAGGGGTGAAGACAAAACTGGTCTTAGGGACCTGAGAGTCTAGCAGACAAGACAGGTGAGATTTGCTTCAATACCTGATGAACTCAGTACTCTGAAATCATGTAGGAGGGAGACCCAAGCCATTGTGTAAGGAAGGAAGGTTTTCAAAAAGAAGTACACAAAGTTAAATACTAAAGTTGAATTTTAATACTTATATAGACATACAGGTGTTAGGGTGTGTTTATACGTACACAGATATATGTGCATTCTACCAGTGTTGGGTTTCAGAACCAGAGTCTCCCAGAGAACATCACAGACTACATGAAACCATGACCTCTAAGTGATGGGAAGGTTTATAAAATAATCACAGCAAAATTTCTTTCATTTTGAATATCTCTAGATACCGATTTGTAGGGTATTTTCTTTTTCAAGTACAGAGTCACTCAGAAATTATAAAATTCAAAACCATGTTACTTAATACCTATTTTGAACTGTATTTTTGAGAAGCAAAATTACAGGAAAAATATTTCAATATATGTAGAATGAAATTAAGGTCAATTGGAGCAAAGGTTTTATCAGATAAATATAAAATAATGTATTGTATAAATTAACAAAATCATGTAATATTTATTCCTCACAACACCTCTGATTTGTATATCATTATTGCCATTTTACAGATGAGGAAACTGAGGACAAAGAAGTTAATAAACTGGCCACTTTAACACAACAGACTACTTAATACCACCTGTATTAAGGACAATGCTGAGAACATATCATCACATAATTGGTAAAGTGAAGAAAGGACAAGTAAAATATTAGTGGATGAACAAAAGAAATTTTCATACTAATAACTTGATCAAAATATCAAAATACAAAAAACTGAGCCCAAACAGGCTTAATTTTGAACATACACAAATATGTAAAAGCTGTTAATTCCCATAGCTCATAATGAAGGGACCAAAATGTAAAATGTAACATTGAATGTAACATGGAATCCTGGTTGATACCATGTGAAAACAGGTTTTATTTTGTTTGATTTTTTTTTTTAGTTTGAAATATTGGCTTTATTGTGATCTATATCACTTCATAAGATATGGACTTTTAATATTAATATAATAGATTTAATAATTTAATACAGCAAAGATATATCATTAACATATAAAACATTAA
Source organism: Eulemur rufifrons (assembly GCF_041146395.1). Classification (NCBI taxonomy): domain Eukaryota; kingdom Metazoa; phylum Chordata; class Mammalia; order Primates; family Lemuridae; genus Eulemur; species Eulemur rufifrons. Next base: position 9,683,572 of record NC_091000.1, on the reverse strand, counting down.
TATTTAACCTCCCAATATAAATTATTATGCCAAAGTGGCCCAAAGGAAAAAAGAAAAGTACAATTGTTGAATGAAGTCTATGTCCAAAAGCCACTTCATGAAGTCCTCTCATTTGATTGGATTTACAGCATACTTTGCAAGTAAATAAAAGGGTAGATCTCTCTCTCCCACATCCCACCCCCCCACTCTCTTTCTCCATTAAAACATGTGTACTTTAAACTGATCTACAGAGAATGTCAGAAACATTAAAAATTTTGTATCCTACTTAACATTAAATACTGCTCCTAAGGGATAGCTATGTCTAATTTCACCTTTGGCTATAATGTTAAAAAATTTAATATTAAAATCATCACAGTAAGCAAACACACACAGAGAGAGAGACGCATCTTGTGTAAGGGGAATAACTAGGAAATGCATTTTTGGATTAGATGAGAATATCCTTGAATGCCAGTCTAAGAATTTTCTACTTTATTCAAAAAACAGTAGGAAGCCACTGCAGGTTTTTGAGCTGAATGACATGGCCAATGTCATGCTTCAGAAAGAAAATCCTGACAGCAGTGCTTGGATCCTTTTGAACGGAGAAACACTAGAAACTGGGAGATTATTTAGGAAGCCCATTAAGTTGCCCACAAGATAGTACACAGTGTCTCTCATTATGGCCCCAAATTAGATTTTAGATATTTACACTGGTTTGAAAATTATCCATTTAAAAACTGTGCCTAATAGTTGCTTCTCCATCAGAGAGGTCATATGACTCTGTGAATTAAAGAAGATATCTTAAGAAATGAAGTTAAAGCATATGTAGAACAAAAAAGTGCCTTTGAGGTTATAAAAAAGAAATAAAGAAAGAAAGAGAGAGGCTGCCGGAATCCTGTGGAAACTTGCCTACTGCACTGAAAAATCACTCTCTAGTGAATTGCCTTCAGGCTGCATTTTCAGAAATTATATTCTAGTAGTGGTCAATTTTTCAACCCAAAGGGTGATATTTCTTTCCATAAATTTGATTCCCAGTCAATATTTCTTATACATAATATGATCTAGGTATTTCACAGTTAAAAATAACCGAGGTTAAAATGTCTCATAAGTACATAGCATCATTAAACATTGACCACATGAGGGGAATGGTAGGTGTTCCACTGTTGGAGCTAAGTGTGTTAGAGGCCTACTTGTCACTCTTTCTTCTCAGACAATTTCAACAAATAAATAGTGAAGCCCATTATTTTTAGCTCCCACTGTCAGAAGCTGCCATTCTCATCCCTATCCAAATAGGAGAATGTACTAGTTATTTCTGTAGGAGGACAGGGATACTTTCTACAATGTCCCAACAAGATGGTAATTATAGTGAAGCTGACTGAATACAGGTAGATGGTACAGATATGAATAAGTCTGGATTCATTACAAATACATGTTTATTTCTTGAGATTATTTTATTTCTAAATGTTTAATAAACCTGTACACTTTTTTCGTCTTTATATGACAGTTCAAATCAGCTCAGACTATATTCTAGCACACCAGTCTGCCGCACAGGAGTGCACTGAAATTGTGTGAAAAGACGATACAATCTGATTTACAGAAAATGAATATGTGATAGTGGTCCACTCTCATCTTTCTAATTTACTCATTCAACTCGGACCAGTCTCTCATTTAACTGACTTCAATCTTTGTTTTCCTGATACAGGGGACTCCCTTTAAGTCTCTAGTATTTACTTTTCACCTAAGTTCTTTATTTACTACTTAATACACAGCATTTAACTTGTTGGGATTACTTTGAACTCAAGCTTTTGTCTAGTACTGAGTTCATTTTCCTCCTACAAACTACTTCCTTACTACGCTGAGTTTACAGGTGATATCTAGAAACGTTGTGTGACCTGTGACTAGGCTCTTTTTTTTCATCACTTAAGTCCAAAGCACCAAGTTTTGTGAGTCCTTTCTTTGCAGACTCTCTTTGATTTGCTTCTTCTTTACTTTCCATTTTAACAATGGAATGCTATAGAATGTCATAATCTAAACAACTGATTAGAGCAAAGAGACTTGTAGCTGTTTTCCCGGCCTAATCTGAGAGCACAAATTTCATCCTGCCTTCCCTGCTCAGGAACCTAACACAGCTGCTGTTTGTCCAGGCATAGTTGTCACTGGCACCTATAAGGGTCCTCTTACCCAAGAGAATGGACTTTCATGAATTTGTGATGCTAAATGCTTAATGGTAAATTAAGATTTATCATTAATATTCTATTTATCATTCATATTCTATTTGTGGTCAAAAGAGAAAAAACAGTACTAATGGACATTTCCTAATAAATCTTTAGGGTGTTTGTACCTGTTGATTGTTCTAGTTAAAGATACTTTCCTAGTCAAATTTGCTTCCAATTAGTAGCTCTACATATTCATAGTACATTATTCCACTTGGAAATGATTGCTAGGATTGGAAACCCCCCTATTTTTTTATTGAGGAACAGATATTTGTATGAATGGTGGATTTTTTTTTATCCATTTACTTTCTATCTTGAACGAATTTCTTTTAAAATAGGATCTAAATATTGACTTGCTTTTAGTCTCAATGTTTTCTTTTCAATCAACTTATAAATAAGGTTCAGCAAAGGGGCTCAGTCCAGCTAACAATTTTATTTATAAACAAAATATAAATATCTATTTTATATATGCATCCCCACACCTTTTTAACAAATCAATAATGGTTTCAGTCCTCTAAGAACACTTTGCACATTTAGTCATAATGATCAACCCTTACTAAACATGTCTGTGAAGGTATTGATTTATCCTTAGTATCTCATTTAAACATCTGCATAACTATGGGGAAAGTGAGGCTTAATAATGTTAACAAACTTGCCAAAAGACATAAGAGTAAATTTCCAAATGAAAATTTTTGCAGAATCTTCTCTGACTTCAAAGGCCATGGATATAACCTCCATGAATACTGTCTTCCTGTGCTGTAACGTAACACTCATCAAATTTAGTTATGGATGACTATATGTATTCTTTCTCATTTCTTTGCTAGATGTAAACTTCTTGAAAAAAGGATTTAGCTTACTAATTTTTAGTTTTGACAACACAATCTAAGATCCATCTAGCAACCAATCAATAAATACTGTTGAACTGAACTAAACACACTTTCTGAATTGGGATACAGAATACCTATTCTTATAGGTAGAGATATGATACCCCATAGGTAAAACATATTATGTCTTAAATAATATTTTATGAAAATAGATTTCAAATGATTCGATCCCAGAATACCAAAAATTGTATTTTGATGGGAGATGACCATCATTTTTCTGTGAGGCAGTGGTTCAAGTGCAGACTCTGGGGGCAGCCCCCTCACTAGGTATGTGAACTTGAAGCCATTTCATGGCTCATTTCCTTCATGGGTAAGTAAGGAATAACAATAATAAAATGTCTGCATGGGTTTCCCATGAGAATTACATCAATTAATAAATTAGAAAGCACTTGGGTCAGTGCCTGACTTGTTAACACTTAATAAATGTCATTATTATTACTTATACATAACATATAGCAGATCTCAAACAATTTTGGCCTCAGATGCGTTTCATTTTGATTTTCACATTCTTAAAATTATTGACAACCCCAAAGAATTATCGTCTAGGTAGGTTCTATCTATTCTATTTACTATATTATAAATTAAAACTGAGAGGATATAAAAATATTTAATTAATTTAAAAGTAATATTAATAATCCTATACATGTTGACATGAAAATGGTTATGAAAAATAACATTTTTAAAACCAAAAAATGAGGAATGGCATTATTTTATATTTTCTCAAGTCAATTTCTGCATTGTGTTATAATACAGTCTCTGGAAAACTCACTGTACACTAGTGAATGAAAAAGGCAAATCATGTCTTAGGTTTTTTTTTTGTTTGTTTGTTTTTGTTTTTGTTTTTAAAGAGTCTACACTGGCATGGAAGTCTTAGCATTTTTACTAGACATAGTTTTGAGTTTCAAGACTCCCTCCAAGGACATTGAGGAACCCTAGGGTTCCCTAGGCCAGACATTGAGAAATTATGTTTCAAAGAAGATCTTCTACCAGTGAGTTGATTCTCCAGAGTAAAATTGCAGAGATTGACTAAATCTCATGTTTTTGAACACTAATGCTTACTGCCAGGTTATTATTTCAGTGGAGACCCAATTGTGCATTCTCCAACTGGTTTAAGGATGTGTAATATTGTTTATTTTGGAAAGAAACATGCAGTTTTCTACCCATTAGGGCAGGAAATTCCAGGGTAGGCAAACTTTAGCCAGTTCCTATGCCATCTTTGAAAGTTACCTTTGTCCTGCCTTACCTTACTGATGTGCATGGATCTAGCTTGGAAAGCACAGAGTTTAAAACTAAATGGCGGCCGGGCGCGGTGGCTCACGCCTGTAATCCTAGCACTCTGGGAGGCCGAGGTGGGCGGATCCTTTGAGCTCAGGAGTTCGAGACCAGCCTGAGCAAGAGCGAGACCCCATCTCTACTAAAAATAGAAAGAAATTATATGGACAGCTAAAAATATATATAGAAAAAATTAGCCGGGCATGGTGGTGCATGCCTGTAGTCCCAGCTACTCGGGAGGCTGAGACAGGAGGATCGCTTGAGCCCGGGAGTTTGAGGTTGCTGTGAGCTAGGCTGACGCCACGGCACTCACTCTAGCCTGGGCAACAGAGTGAGACTCTGTCTCAAAAAAAAAAAAAAAAAAAAAAAAAAAAAAAAAAACTAAATGGAAGAATATCAGATTTCCACTCACCTAGTTTTCTAAGAAGCACTCTCAGGAGACACATGGTAACAATAAATGTGAAAACAGAAAAACAAAAAAAAATCTTTCCATACAGTGTGTTATTTAAATATCTGGCTAAAAGTGTTTTGAATACTTTAGACTTAACGAGCTGATGATGAAAAGTAAATTAGACTAAAAAATATTTTAACCAGCAAATAAATTGTTCCAGAGAATTATTTCTAAATTATGTGACAAGAAAAGCATTTTGATATCTTATCTCCAAAGCTCAGGATGCTCACTTTTCAAAGTTCTTTTCCATTAAATTAGAGTATCATGGTTTTCTATGAAACAAGGAAAGAATCCTTTATTTTTTTTTAAATTCTAAACATCAAAAATATCATTAAAAACAATTTTTAGCCAGGTGCAGTGGCTTACACCTGTAATCCTAGCACCAAGGCGGGGAGGATTGCTTAAGGCTAGGAGTTCTAAGGCCAGCCTGAGCATGAGCGAGACCCTGTCTCTATGAAAAAATAGAAAAAAAATAGCCAGGTGTGATAGCACGTGCCTGTAGCCCCAACTACTCAGGAGGCTGAGGCAGAAGGATCCCTAGAGCCCAGGAGGTGAGGTTGTAGTGAGCCATAATGATGCTACTGCACTCTAGCTAACCCGGGCTACAGAGTGAGAACCTGTCTTGAAAATAAAAAAGTTTTAGTTTACAAAGGAAGGGACATATGAGTTCTCTAGTGCTAAACACATCTGACCAATACATTAATGCATTTTTTAAAGTAATATAACCTAATTCAATAGTGTCTGTATTTAAAACTTCTAAAATAGGATTTAGTATAGCAGCAACAATGATGATAATGATATTTATTTAGTGATTAATATATGCCAGACACTGTCCTAAACACCTTATACACATTTGCCAACATATACATTTACCCTTCATGGTAGGCATTACTAACTTCATCTTGCAGATACATTAACTGAATTACAGACAATTTAAGTAAGTTGTCCAAAGTCACAGAGATTATAAATTTGGAGTCAGAGTTTGATCCCTGGCAATCTCTAACTTGAAATCTAGGCTCTCTACCACCATATCCTATTTCCATACTCGGTAAATATTTGTTGCAAGAATGAGCATAAATGGGAATATTAAGTTCATGCCATTTCTCTGAAAATTTTAATATAAACTTGTATTTTGTATAACTCATAAAAGAAAATGGTTGATTCATTAGCCAAATAGCAATTAGATCTGGCCAACAATAAGATAAAAATGAAATTCTAAAGGCAGCCTAACCAGTGTCTACTCCAACGAAGTGAGAACCAGGAAATAATGCTTTATTTCTAGCCCCATCCATTATTCACATTTATGACACAACTTTATACGTAATTTCATTGTAAATTCCCAGCTTTCCTCTCATTTCTTTACATTGCTCAATGAATAGGTTGTAAATTTAAAAAGTCTTAATTCACATGGGTGTTTCCAATTAAGCTTATTAGTGATATAATATTAATAGGATTATCTATTCCTATAACCATTTAAATTTCATTTTGGTCTTTGATTTTTCAACAAAAATGTGTCTTTATTGTTCACCATACTGCTCCTCATGAATTTCCCACTGCAAGCTGTTTTTTTCCAACATTTCCACAGTTGAATTAATCATTTTGCTCACGAACTTGTTCCTCCTCTGTGCCAGTCTCTGTGAATTGTGCCAACTTCAAAAGAGATGGCCCTGCCAGAGACTTGAGCATCTTCTGAGACATGTTCCTACCACCTCACTCTCTCAATCCAGTTAGCTGCCAAGTCTCTAATTCTACCTGTTAAATAGCTGTAAATATACCATCCCTGCTTCCTACCCACTGCCTTGCTCTCTGCTCAGGCCCCATCGTTTTCCCTTGTATTACTCAAGCAGCCGCTTAGCTGGTACCTGTGTCTTCAGTCTGGCTTCCCTCCAACTATTCTCCAGGCTTGAGGCTGTCTATCACCAAAGATCATCTTTTCAATTATAAATCTGATCATGTCCTGCCCTGTTGCAAATCTTCAGTGCCTTTCCATTTTTACAGCGTAAAATTAAAACTGCTTAACATGATATAAAATGCCAAATGCAATCTGCTCCAGCCTACCTTTCTCTTTTCAGTTTTAACCAATTTCCTCTCCTCCCGGAAATGTTGAAATTCTTCTCTAGCCAATCTGCAGCTTTGGGAAAGCACAGTGTGTGCCCCACACAGTATCTTTTGTTATGCCTGGAATTTTGTCACCCAATTTTTTCACCCGGCTCCTGCTCATCTTTTGCAATACATCTGCTCCAGAAGCTTTCTCTAACCCTTCCATTCCACCGCCTCTGTTCTCCCTCCAGGCTGATGTCAGATGCCTCGTAGCCCCACGGCAGGTGGAGCTTGTTTTGACATAGGGCTTATCGTGTACTTCTGTTTTCTCCATTTTATGGAAAGGATGGTAACATACTCATCTGTGTAGTCTCCGTGCCTAGTACAGTTCCTAACATATATCATAGTAGGTGTTCAGTAATTATAAGTTTAATGAAAGTCAACAATACAAAGAAAATTAATGCTGCTTTTCTTTCCTTTTCATGCTTCAAAACATAAAAAAATAAACTTTTATGTGGCATGGCTTGTAATGTGCTTTTACTAGCTTAATTAGTGGCTTTAACTTTGAATTGCTAAATAGGTTTAAATGATAACTATTGGTATAAAAATCATAAATTTTTTAAAAAAATATTTAATAAAATCAATCCAATTGTGAGTTTATATGATACAGATGGTCTGCAACTTAGGATGGTTTAACTTATAATTTTTCAACTGTACTATGATGCAAAAGCAATACACTTTCAGTAGGAACAGTACCTCAAATTTTGATTTTTGATCTTTTCCTGGGCAAGTGCTATGCGGTATTATACTCTTGCAAATGCTGGCCAGTGGCAGCGGTAGCAAGCCTCAAGTCCCAGTCAGCCATGCAATCCCGAGGGGAAACAACCAATACTCTACAGAGTACTGTGTTGCCAAATGATTTTGCCCAACTGTAGGCTAATGTAAGTATTCTGAGCATGCTTCAGGTAGGCTATGATAAACTATGATGTTTGATAGGGTAGGTGTGTTAAATGTGTTTTCAACTTACAATATTTTTCAACTTACTATGGGTTTATCAGGATTCAATGCCATCACAAGTCGAGGAGCATCTGTATTATGCTGTTAGCTTCATGCATCACCTTCTCCCATATTTTGCCCTCTGCATCTCTTCCATTTGGCTGTTCCTGAGTTGTTTCCTTTATAAAAACCCAGTAGGTAAATCACTTTCCTAAGTTTTATAAGCTATTCTAGCCAATATTGAACCTGAAGGATGGGGTCATGGGTACCCCCAATTTCACAGCTCATTGGCCAGAAGTGTGGTGGACCAGACTTGCCAATGGTGCCCAACATGTGATCAGTCTTGTGGGACTGAGCCCTTCACCTATGGGGTCTGCATTAACTTTGGGTAGTTAGTGTCAAAAGTGAATGGAATTGTAGGACACCCAGTTGGTTTCCAGAGAGCTGGAGAATTGGTTGGTGTGAGAGAAAAAATCCACACATTTGGTGTCAGAAGTATTGTGAGTAAGAATAGTTCAGTTTACTATTGGATAAATTAAAAATAGTACTCTTATACAGTAAGTCAACTATAATAAGCTGAACTAAAGTAGAACCTCACATCTAAGTTCAAATGAAATTATTGTAATTGCTGATTTTATTTTAATGCAGTATCCTCTCCTCCTTTAACAGCATTCTTAAAGGACTCATTCATCAATTAATCTTAAAAGAAAAAGAGTTTTTCATGGTTTAAAAATGCTTAAAACAGTATTTATTCACATATTTTAAATTTGGCTGCAATGGCTAAAGGGTTCTTGAAAAATTTCAACTCCTCTGTATAACGGGACACAGGCTTAGATCCATCGTTCTAGAGTTAGCCTTGTATGGACTTAAATCTTAGTTCTCTGTCACTTCCACATTGTGAAATTTGAGAACTAGTTTGTGCCCTCATTAAGCCTCAATTTCTTCAGCTGTAAAACAGGGTTAACTATTAGCCTCTGTCTATAATGTGGTTGTGAGACTGACGTTAAGAGAAAACTAAATTTATTATCAGACATTGTAAAGCTCTGTAAGTGATTCCACTTGTTAATATCATTTTATTATAACTAATATTACATTTAAAATGACACTCCTTCAGAACACATCCCACTGCTCTACTTTATTCCTAACCCACATGTGGCCGGCAGCCCTCCTGAGCTACAGCATTATCAGCAATGCTTTAAGAGGCATGGAAGTATTTTAGAGCATCTGGCTCTTCAAAACCAGCTGGCCTGCCTCATAAACCCTAACTCCTGTTGTCCAAATTTCCAAAGTCAGCATGATACTGATAGAGATTCAAGGAGAAGACAGTGCTGGCAATGAATAAGCAATAGCTCATGATTCTACAGGGTCACTAGTCATTGTCTTTCTCAAGATGGTAAACTCTTGATTTAACAATAACTGCTTCTGCCTAAATTACTCTAGCAAGACTTGCAGAGATGGGTAGGAGCATATGGTTAGCAATGCCTGCACAAGGAATGAGTTGACTTATTTGTGGGATAAGGACATGCAAATAGTCTGGCCAAAGGCCAGAATGGGATAATGACAAGGACAGACAGCCGGGCACATTGCAACTAGGATCACACATGACTCTTGATTTTCCAAAACTGGTGTCAGAGCCAGGATGAGGACTAAAAGGACATTGAATAAGCAGAAGATATGTTATTATTCCATAACTCTGGCACCTCTCTTACATTTTTCCTTCTATTAAACAATTTGTGGAACTGTTTTATCTCCTCTACTCGATTGTGAACTCTGTAAAGCAAATTTTATGTCCAATGCTGCCATGCACGTGAGGAGCAACAGAGAGAATTTGAAGAAAAGAGAAAAATAAATAAATTATCATTAATACAACGTCCTTACGCAAACCCATCTTCAAAATAGAATGTTAAATACTTATGTATGTATTAGACATTAGATATTGATTGAGTAAAGTAAATATGAACATCAGCTGGATAATCACAATAGGTGAAGCCATTTCAATAATAAGAGTACATTGTCACAATTTATATTTCATATTTAAGTAAGAGGGGAAAAGGTTAAAAGTAATGTTCACAGATCTTCAATATTTAATCAGAGTAGGGAATATCATCTCTTGAATGATTTGTAAGTGATAGCATTTCTAAGACTCCATGCAAGATACTGGATGGGATGGAATAAGGTAAAAATGAGATAACATGTGGAATAAAATAAGCAAGATAAAACTCTCTTGCAGGTAGCTGACTGCAAGCAGAGGAGCATGTGTGCAAAACTAGGTGGATAAAATACCCAATGTCATTTTCTTTTTTGTAGCATCGATTGACTAGGTTCTCCAGAGAAGAAAGAAAGAGGAGTAAAATCTATGGAAGAATGTAATGAGGTCTATAAAAATCCCTGAAGACTAATTGGGTTTATAATCTAAATTAGATTAACAAGGTCTACATTCAACGTAGGATTCAATTAGGCAAGATCAAGTATAACAACTGTACATTTTCAACAAGAAAAAGAGGTGAAAGTGTATTACATCTAGCTAAAATTAATTTATAGTTCAAGACAAGATTCCTGAGGAAAGTAAAAACCTGACAACAGTAAAGAATTAATTTGGGCATTCATAGAAACTATTTTTACGAATGGACCTAAGTTCCTAATAGACATTTATCCTTATAGAAATATGGAACTAAACTCTAAGTAATTTGTTCAGCTCAGGACAACTTGATAAGCAAGCTGGCCAGTTGTTTTGCTTAATCACCTTTTTATGCCTCACTGAAAGGAATTAATGGAAATTACATCTTTTCATAGGCAGAAAATTGTCTTTCACTTTCTCATTCTCTATATAAGTAATATTCTCTAAAAATAGTTGGAGACTTCTGTGCTTAAAGAAACCTAGAATACACGTTCAGTAACATGTAAGTAACTGTTTACATTAATTTTTATTCCCAGTGGGATTTTGGTGAGCTGGCCAATATTTACACCAATTTGTTAGGAAATATTATACCTCCTGAAAATAGAAATGAAGGAAGGAAGGAAGAAAGGGAAGGATGGAGGGAGGGAGGGAGGGAGGGAAGGAGGGAAGGAGGGAGGGAGGAAAAAGATAAAAAATTATCAAAGTTAATCTTTTAAAATACATTGTTTAATATTCTTTTACAGAAGAAAATATAGAATAGTATTAAATTAGCTGAATAACAATAAATTGATAGAAAAAAATAGATACATATAAGTTTTTTATGTATCTATTTTAAGAATGAGGTACAGAGAGGTTAATATTCAAACAGCTGTCTGTCAATAGAGGCTAAGTTGTGAATAGAGCGTTTGCAATAGGGATGCTTGGTGGTGGATATTAGGACTTAATCATAAAAGAACATTCAGATAAGGTCCAAGAAGTGTAGACATTGGCCAGATCAGAAATCTAGGGAGGAAAACATCATCATAGATTAACACTGGTAGGAGCCAGAGATTCATGGAGTCAGGTGTGTGACAATAACCTTATTACTAAAGAAATGTAGTGCCAGCAACAAGGGAAGTGAGGATGGTTACTATTTTCTACCGGTTTCAGGGACTGGCCTGGGTGTCAGAAGATTTGGCTTTAAAATATTATTGTGTGACCTTTGATACATTATTTACCTCTGATTCTACTTCATTTTATTCATTTTTTCTGTCACTTTTACCATAGTGATTCCTCCTATACCATGTTATAGGAAATGTTATTTGATAATGTTAATGAAGACAATAATGTCCAATGAAAATAGTAAATGATTTTTATTTTTTAGCAATGTTTTATACTCACCAAAGATATAGTGCACAGATGAAGTACAATTTGAAAACTTGGTCACTTTCAGAATTCTAACTATCTTTGAAGAACCAAAAGAGGCAAACTATAATTTTGACACTGACCTACCACATCCAATCTTGGAAGAACGAGCGATTAAGAAAACAGAAAAGACTTGAGATTCTTGGCATTCATCTTGTGTGTGATGGAATGGCTCTGAGAGCAAGCCAATAGGTAGAGAGCTTGCCAGTAAAGTAGCAACTGGAAAGTGGTATTCGATTACTAGTCCCAAATAATCTAAATGTATAGGAATAAAAATAATATCCAAGGTCATTTAGCTTGGATAATATCTGCATTTCTGATTTGCCATATATATATGCAGAGTGGCAAGTGTTATATTTATGTCAAAAAAATCACAGTATCTTTAATAAGACAGTAATTTTTTTTACTTTGTTTCCAATATTTAAAGTCATTTATATGTGAGAGGTGCGAAAAATTGGTTTAAAAAAGAGAAGTTTCTTTTTTTTTAAACAGTGTAACCAACATATGGGTATTGTGGATAGTTTTGATATTGAAATCACTAAGAGATAGAGGGTGGGTTAATGAGACATCAGAATTATAGGCATATGTCAGTGACTTCCATCCATTTCCCTTTTCTGTATTGGCAATGCTTTCTGCTGTAGGAAATGGTGTGTGGTGGAAATGGCCCACTTGGGAAGGACTGAAGGATGACAGAGCACTGATGTCCACGTTCATTCCAAGCAAGAGGTAATAAAGCCAAGGTGCCCACAGCTTAGGTTGCAGCTCCTACTGAGCCTTCTTATTTACTCCTTATTCTGTTCAAGAAGTCTAGGATGAAGGTTTGGAAGGCAATTTGTATAAAAGGAAAATGGATCTTTTATTTTTCCAGAAGAAAAGATTAGGAAACCTTTTATCTTTAGGTAGAGAGCATAAATGCAGAGACATAAGCAATGGCTTCAGAACCAGGCCTTCTTCTCAACAAAAGGAATTTTTCTTTTTAGGAAAATTTCTTTTGCTAATTGAAATTTATTTGTCAGGTATTGGTTTCTATGTTTTTACTAATGAAAAACTCAGTTTTAAAAATTCAGAGAGCACGCACATGACAAAACTTGATATTACAAGGAAAAACAACAATTTTTTTTTTTTTTTAAATCTACTAAATGACTGGCAAATTATAAAAAGACCTCAGGAAATGAACCTATTCTAGACTTTGGGTGACCAATATGTCCTTGCTGGCCTAGAGATTTCCTAGTTGTAGCACTGAAATTGTGCATGCCAAGAAATCATTCAATAATATCTCAGATGAACCAGAACAGCTGGTTACCATATGACTAGAATATAATAACTAGCATAGACTAATCTCCCATTTTGAAAATGATAATGCTACCTTTAGATGTGAGGGGAATGCATCTAGAGGCGACAAGCCTTTCCAAATAGCATATGGCAGAGGACTCCTCAAAGGGAAAATGGAAATTCTCCATCCCTGAGACTCAGGCAGGTGAAGTTCTTGATTAATGATTGTCTTCTTTGCCCAATATGTTCACCAGGTCTGTGATGTGGGCCAGGAGCCAGCCACTACTCACGTCCCTCCAAAAGGAGTGAAACACCTCAAAACTTAAGCTGGAACATTTCCTCTTTTCTGGATTATAACCCAGTATTAAACTGTCAACTTACACATATAACTGGACCTGGCATATTGGTCAGGAATATCTCTTAGTTGTCTTATTTATTTTCAAAGTATTTATTTAGTAAATTATTCATATATGTTCTTCAGTAAGACCTATGTGGTACATAAAACAATAGAGCACATTGCTGGTGGAAGGAAGTATACTGGTACTTTTGACTATCAGTATTTCCATTATCTCTGCAAAACTGTACAGGAATAAAATGTGCATCTCACTTAAGACAGTAGTTGGAAGTAGTTGTCTTATGCAACCTCATGCTAATGTATTACCTAAAATATTACATTTTTTCCTAGTTTATGTATTAAAACATATCTGCTGTGACTCTATTGACTATATATCTCATCAAACTAGTTAAAGTAACTCTACTTAACGCAATAGTTTATCCAAATGAATTATAAATTAGGAAAAATGTACAGTCTTTAAACTACCAAGAAGTATGAAGTAATGACAGATTATTAAATCAATTAAAGAAGGGCTGGATAAACTTGACAATCTGAGTCTGTGTCAAATGGAAAAACATATTCTTGTTAAAACTGTAAAAATTCAATTGGTTATCCAGATATTTTAGTAACATTCATATGTTCAAATATGCACAGATGTTTGGATTTGCCATGCAGAAAAAACACCCTAATGATTGCCTGTATTGATTAAATTTGCTCAGCTCTCTTTCAGATGACTGGCACTATGTGGGCAGTCTAAATATTTGACAGTTTGATGATGACTTGAAAAATAGAAAAAAATAAAACTTTTCTGGAAAAGATTTTTCTAAAAAAGCTAATGTTTCTAGACTTGGGAATCTTCAGATGCCCAAAGTGTTTTGTTTTTTTCTTTCTTCTTTTTGTGTGAAAGAAATCAGTAAGAGGCTGATGCAGAACGATCAGTTATCCCAGGCTATCTACGTACAGAGGTGAGCAGATCTTAGCATAATTTGATTTTGAAATAGTCAGTAGTAAAAGTAAGATCATGGATTTTGTATGTGTTTTTTACTGTTCAGAGGCAATTTCTCTTTTCAATCTATGTTCCCCACTGTAAGCTATAACTTCCTTATATTTATTCTTTAATTTTAACATTAATACTCATTGTAAATATCCATCAAATAAGCACAATTCCAGGACCAAGTTTCCATTTGCTCTTGGATGTAGAAAAGGACTCTCAGTCACATATGCATTCCAGGTAGTGGTCAGGATTGGTCTTCATGGCTCACTGTGTCATCAATGTTAAAAGAGAATTTCAAGAATCAGTATTTTGTGGGTACTTCAGTATACTCAATGGAGTGGCTTCAAATGCAATAAAAGAAATTACAGAATATTCTATTCTACACAGTGTCATAAACAAATATGTTCTCATATTTCTCAGCATAAAATGTGGTTCTACCTCAAAATGGGGGAAATATATATTAAGGTATGAAATCTCAAGAACCTATTTATGACTTTAATTGTATGTTTGTTATGTAGACAGAGTAACTTCCTTCCAAAAAACAGTGAGTTGCCAATCAAAATGCTTTTTATACAAGGATTGTGGATTGTATTAATAGAATTGGGAAGTGAATGGGATTGTGATTTAGTTTGCTCTACTCTAATTAGCCCCTTTCTATCTCCTTATCATTCTAACTAACTCTGTTGTTCAGTTATAAAACCACTTCTACCAATGAGTTCTTGTGAATTTAGACAGTTTCCTCTTATTTCCTTAGCACACATTTTGGGAACAAAATGAATAATTTCTTTAGCCTGACTTCTTTTCAGCTGTTCTTCCACTTATATCTAATTGTTGCTTACATCCCTTAGCTAGGAAGGCAAGACTATCTGCTTGTAAATGTAATCACACCACATTGGGAAAAAAAGAAAATTAGCATTGATTGAAAAATCTCTAGATTCTGACAGTGCCTTAAACTGTATACGTTTTATTATCTCTGAGACACAAAATCTGTTTTACTGATGAAGAAACAAAAACTCTGAGATATTAAAAACTTGTTCAAGGGCACATGGTCACTGTCTGGGCTGATGTTCAAACTGAGATCTGTTATTATTGAAAGGTCTTTGTTCTTCTCATTGCATCTCACTAGTCTTCATCCTGGGAAGTACAGTTACGGAATTTAGACTAAAAAAAAAAAAAAAATTGCTTAATAACTTTAGACCAAGATGGAATATTCCTGTAATTCTTGCCCAACTTAAATGTTTTCTGACTCTGTTGAACAAGATACTATGGTTCTAACCCTAGGTCTCTTGCTGATAAGTTATGTGGTCTTGAACAAGTCATTTTACCTTCCTCAAACTTAGCTACACATTTATAAAATGAAAGAATATGAAGAGACTTCAAAGATGAAATGGCTGTGATTATCTATATGATATAATATTATTTTATTCTTAATTTATGGTATTTTCTACCACTAATCCCAAAATAGGATTTTAGCAAAAACATATTGATTGAATTATTTTTAACATTTTTCTCTTTTGGAATGCAAAGGATTCTAATAGTTGGCATTTATTGTTTGAGACTCCTGTTGTACGATTCAACATAATACAAAATTTCAAGTAACTTAAATGGCAATTTGAGAAATATGTTAAATATGCAAGTCCTCAGAAGAAATTAATCATTGAAATTAAGAGAACAATTATATATTCATGAACAGTGAAGACAAAGACATATGAAACTCAGCATTATGAAATAATAATCAGAATGTAAATAATCTTTATATAATACACCCACAAAAAACAATTTGTAGTTAAATAATTTGTAGGACTCCATGTGTTAAACCCACAAATTAAATCATACTACATGTCAAGTATTAATGTGTAAATTAAGTGAATTTAATAATTGTCTTGACCTCTACCTATCTCTTAGAAGCAAATAAAAAATGCCATTTAGTCCACTAAGGATACAATGACAGTTGAAATTTGCCAAAAACCAAACAACAGAACAAATTCTAATGTTTTTAGTTACTGCTTTTTTCTTTTTTTTTTTTTTTTTGAGATGGGGTATTCTTATGTTGTCCAGGCTGGCCTGGAACTCCTGGGCTCAGGTGATCCTCTTGCCTCAGCCTCCCAAGTATCTGAGATTGCAGGTACATGCCACTGAACCTGGCCTTTTAGTAATTACCAACATTTATGTTTCGAATTTACATTTTCAGAAATAGGCAAATTTCTGAAGTCAAATTTAATAAAAAAAATGTGCTCTCTCCTGGTATAAAATACTTTCTATAACAATTTCTTAAGTGAAATAGAGAAAATGGCAAAGGAAAAGCACATATAGGTAAATGGAAGTTATTTGGCTGGAGAGTTCATGACTGCTTAACATATTAAAAGTAGATAAGTGGATAGATACATTTCTATGATGAAAATGTAGGATAAACCAGTTCTCTATAATTAAATGTTCTTAAAACTACAAACAAACCAAATAGGAACATATGTGTAATTATTTTTGTCTACTTTATAATTTTGAGCTAGGTAAGAATCTATTTTTACAGAAACATAAGCTTTTTAATTATAGTAGAGAGTATACAATTTCATTTAAGAAAAAAGGATTAAGCAAATTTGTGTAATACTACAGACAAAAAATAAAATATATAGTTTCCACATTAGCAATTCATTAACATGCATAAATTAAAAAATAAATACTATATAATTGTTGAATAAGCATTTAGTACAGTACTGGCAATTCTTGTGATGGTGTACAGCATTTAATTCACAATTAGTGAATGAAAAGTGTTTCCTTTCTAACTAAAACATTCCTCCCTTTTTGTGTGGCCCTCTGGAAGGCAAGTGAAAGCGTTACTAAATAAGCATCATAGAGATGAGGCTGATGATTGAAGAAAACCCAGAGTTTGAGAGCCAGATGTGATCTGATCCTTCTTTAAAATACATCCTTAATGGAATAAAGAAGCATCTCTAACTCTTACTTTGATTAATTAAGCAGATGCTAATTAAAGTCATCCAAATAGCATCATAGCCAGGGTTTAGTATGTGTAGAGAATCAAGACACACTTCATTTGCCACCATCATTACCATAAAGCATCAATACCACCACCAAATTCATCATCATCTTCATTGCCATCCTCATCATTGGTATTATTATGCTTCTAAAACTCTTATAACTCAAGGAATGTAGTGTTAGGAGCAAAAGTAAGTTCATCTAAAATGTAGAGGGGAAACAGTGTTGAAATACAACTTTGAACAAGACAGCGTATGCTATTTAGTGCTAGGAGATGGCAGCATCATGCAGCATGCAGTAATCTAAGTGGCCATGATTCAATGGCAACAAAGACAGAGTATAGCTTCTCAGGTGAAGAGACAGAAATATGAACAGCAGTTGCCCCTGCAAACCACAGCTGCAGCTGCTACCCAGAAGACATACTACAAGTGAGCTCTCAATGCAAACTGTCTGATATTAAATCACAGAGATAGGAGCCAAATTCTCTTCATGTTTTGAATGAAATTCTGTTCAAATCAGTGCTGTGTTCAAGATGAATGGTTGTAATTTTATCATCAAAATACAAATACAATTATTTGTCATATGAATTAATATATATAAGAATATCCCATGTTCTTCTAATATTTTAAATCACTTCAAATCTGACACAGATTTGTAAGTTATAGATAATTAAAATGCAGTTCCTTATTTATTTGTCAGAGGCCAAGAGAAACATGTAGCATACGGTCTACTAAAGATAACATTAGCAAATCCAGTATATAACTCCTGATGTTCTAACATGTCCTATTCAGTTATTTTACTTACACTATTTCATTAACTGTTTATTGGAAAAAGAGAAACCTTACACTTGATTCCGTCAGGTATTCTTGTAGGTACCACACATACAATTTTGTACAAGACAATGTTCCTGCCCTAAGGAAATAACATTCTAGAAGTCAAGAAAGGCAATAAACAAATACATTAAGTAAACATGATTTATGATTTTCAGTGATAGGAACAAATAAACAATGCATTGAAATGAAAACAAAGAAATGGCTGTCTATATATTAGTCAAGAAGTACATTTCTGAGGAGATAATATTGAGAAAAACCCAAAATATAGAAAGAAAGGCAGTGTGAAGAGGCCAGGGAAAATCATTCTAGGTACATGGAAAAGCAAAATTAAAAGCTTGGAGGCAGAAAAGACCTCCCTTTGTGTGTCCCAGCCAGAGGGCTGGGAAGGAGGGTGTAGGAACAGAAACTGAAGTTAGAGAGGTGGATAAGGGATCCAACCATGGCCTTGAAGACTGGGGAGACAGACTGCACATCATGTTAAGTTTAGTAGGAAGCCAGGAAAGAAACTAGCAGGGGAGCAACATGATCTGATTCATATCTTTCAAAGATGATTTTAGTTTCTGGGTAGATAATGAAACTCAGGTTAGGTCAGGGGAGGGAAAGTATAATTGAAATAGGAAGATTGGTTAGTAGGAATTGGTTTGCAGGAATTCAGGCAAAAAAATGATACTGGCATAGACAGAGATGTCATCAGTAGAGATGGGGAAGTACGGCTTGATGGAAGATAGTATGGAGGTAGAACTTACATACTTGGATTTGATGTGGGGAGTACATACAGGGGCTCAAAATAATAAATCTTTGGTAACTGATTTGTACTACTGTTTGGATGGATGATTCCATTTACTCTGATGGGGGAGAAACCAGTTTAGGGGGCTTGAAGGGTTCAGGTTTGGATATGCTATATTGGAGGTGACTATGAAACATCCAGGGAAACTCAATTGTATAAACACACCTAAAAATCAGAAAAGAGTTCTAGGCTAGGATAATAAAGTAAAAAAATTGTGAATAAGTAGATGGTATTTCTTAAATCATGAGCAAGGACATAACCCAAGAAATAATATGGCTTGAGATAAAGGGATACAAGTGGAAAAGATTTCACCTGCAAAGACCAGGTAGAGAAAAGACAGAAAAGGCTGCTAATGCAAGATCCAGCAAAGTCAAAAGATTGGTGTGGCTCTGTGGAAGTGCTTCCAGTAGGAGGAAGCAAACAACTGTGTTGAAACCTGCTAGAAAATCTACAATACTGTAATCATAATGTAATCAGGACATACAGGATAATACAATATTCATTATTGACCCTGATGAAAGAAGTTCAGTGTATTGTTGGGGGCAGAATTCAGTTTGGGGTGGAGAGAGGAGTAATGAGAAGGGAGAAACAAGGGACAGAGTAAATGTAGAATGTGCTTTTAAGACAAGTAAGAGATGGATAATGAAGGGAGAAAACTCCTTGAATAAGATTGGGGAATAAGGTCCAGAACATCTGAGAGGACTTTTAATAACAAGAAGATGGAAAAGACTGGTGTAGATGCAAGTAAGTTTGAAGACAGAGTGAACCATGAGGAGACTGTCGTCCAGCGACTTCCATTTCTCCATTAAGTGTGAGGAAAGGACACACTGGCGACTAAGAGTTGGGAGGCTTGGGGAGAGATTTTAGGAGAAGGATAAAATTGATCATCTCAAAGTGTGTGAACAGGAAATGCTAGAAGAACAGGATGATTGCAAAGAGGTGTTGATTATCCAGTTGAATTTGATGATGTATGAATTTAAAGAAAAATTGGTCAATTGGTTTTATAAGTTTTTTTTTTTCCTTCCCCATCTAGAAGCATAAAGGTGCTTGTGTTTTAGGCAAGGAAAACTTGTTTTGGACTCAAAAAAGAACCTCTAGTTGCAATTTTGGCATTTCCCTTAACTTTCCAAATATCTGTTTGCTCTTTTATGCCTGCCTGTTGTCCTGTGTGGATTTGCTATTTTCTAATTCTTTCTGTGCCTTTTTTCTTACCTGTGTATTTTGCTAAGTTGAAATTTATGTCTCAATGAATTCAAAGTTTCAGTTAAAAAAAAAAATCTAAGTCAGTATATGTAAATGTACAAGAGGCAATTACACAGGCCCCACAAACATTTGTATACGTGTATACATAGAACTATACGTATTAGACTTAGCTCTAAAATTACAGTGCGTGGGGGTGTGTGTATAGTAGTGTGTGTGTGTGTGTGTGTGTGATATCATCCCTCTGTCTTTCAATAGTTTCTGGTTGCGTTCAAGATGCAGTTCAAGGAAGATGGCGGAGTGGCGGTGACTGCTTGGATCTGCGCTCCGGCGACGAGCCGTGGATCCGGACCTGCCACAACGCTAGAGGACCGCTCCCACACAGGAACAGCGGTGTGAATCCACGGAGAATCAGCGTGGGACAAACAGAGCAAGTGAGGTCTGAGGTGAACAGAAATTAAGATCGCGGAACTCTGCGGAAGGCGCGGAACAGACAGTAGCCAGCGGAGCGCAGGCGGCTGCGCCCGCCCCCAGGTGGGGCGGGGGCAGTCTTTAGGAAAAGCGGCTTGCGCTCCTCACTGACCTCCACCCCCAATTGCTTGGAGACCCCCTCGCAAGCCAGAGCAGAATCTCTGAGCGAGACGTAGGGCATTGCAGACAGGAGGCTTTTTCGGGAGAATAGCTTGGAACCTGGGAAGTCTCGGCTGAGACAGTCCTTAGCGAGAAGGGACGGACCTGTGCCAGGGGGGAGGGGCACGATCAATCCCCGATCAGCGAATTGCGCTGTACCTCTGCGCTACTTTTGTCGGTGGTTCTTCAGCCGGTGGCCCCCGGCGGCTTTGCCCACCAAACCCCCCGGCAGCGGCGGTCCCTGGTCTCTGCCTGCCGGGGAGCCGGTCCCCCTCCGACCCCGGAGCGCGGCGGGCGCCATCTTGAAAGCAAAGTCGGAACCGCTCGGGAGCCATAAGGTGCCCAGCAGCTCTCTCTCCCCGGCGCCCCCCGCTGGTCTCTGGGCCCGCGCCATCTCCGCCGGCGGCACTCGGCGTGAAGGGGCGGAGCTGCGCTAAGACGTAAAATAAACACTGAGTTGCCGCTCCGGAACCAACGGAGCGGGCGTGAAGGGGCGGAGCTGCGCTAAGACTTAAAATAAACACTGAGTTGCCGCTCCGGAACCAACGGAGCCGGCGTGAAGGGGCGGAGCTGCGCTAAGACGTAAAATAAACACTGAGTTGCCGCTCCGGAACCAATGGAGCGGGCGTGAAGGGGCGGAGCTGCGCTAAGGCGCAAAAACACGATCATTGAGCCGCTGAACTGTATACTTCAGAATTGTGTATCCCTTCGTTTAGTGATGCGTTGTGGTGTTGTGTAGCTCTGTTTTTGTTCTTTTGTGTTTGTGTTTTCGCTGTTTCTGGGTTAGGTCTCTTTGTGTTATTTGTTAGTTTAGTTTTTGTTTTTGTCTTTGTTTTTTTTTTATTTTTATTTTTTTTTATTTTTTTTATTTTTTATTTTTTTTATTTTTTTTATTATTTTTTTTTCTTTTTTTCCTCTTCTCTTCTCCTTTTCTTTTCTCTTTCCTTTTCTTCTCCTTCTGTTCTTTCTTTTCACTTTTTTTTTCTTTTCTTTTCTTTTCTTTTCTTTTTTCTTTTTCCTTATTTCTTCTCTCTTTTTGCCTTCTAAATGGGAACCCACGGTGAGCTTGGGAACGGGCCAGGCCCCTGGCTCTGGTACATACCGGAACCTGAGTAGTCACTCCCAACGCCGGCGATCTACGGGCGCGAAATAGCCATCTTGGGGCCCACAGCCAAGTCACTGCGGAGCAATAGGGTGCCAAGAGGCTCCCTGGACGGCCCCCTCCCCAGGTCCACAGACCTTATATAGGGTCCCCACCCACGTCTAAACATTGACTACTTCTCCAGAAGCGAGAGTGTGGAGCCTGGTCCCTGGGGACATTGGGCCAAGGCAGACTTTTGCCTGTGGGAGTTGCGGCAAATGGGGCGCTGAGCGAGCGAGGGCACCATCCACTCCCCACAACTAGTATTTTTCCTGCAGATAGAGACAGAAACCACCCCTATAGAGGAAGAACCAAAGGGAAACAAACAAACAAAGAGAATTTTGGCCCACTACTAGTGTGGACCCTGCCTGCCCTCTGAAAGACTACAACACAGTGTCCTAACTCACCAAAGCAGTCTTGGATCACTCCAATCCTCTAGGATTGGACCCATCAGAAGCAGTCCCCCAACTGAAATAGAAAAATTTCTAATCAATTCACAACAGTCTTCCCCTCTTGCCAAAGGAAGCAATATACCTAGACTACTCCACAGCCTAAGAATAGAGCACAGAGAGTGCTGTTAACCAGACTAAATCTATAAGTAAAGATCCAACGATTAATCTAGATGGGAAGGGCCCAGCGAAAAAACACAGGAAGCACAAAGAATCAAACAGGAAGCTCACCCCCAAAGAGAAATACCGGCTCTCAACCATTTGACACAAACCAGACTCAAAACACCAACATGTCACAGGAAGAATTCCAATTATGGATCATAAACAAGCTAAATAATATACAAGAATCAATGGACAGACAACACAAGGAAAATGCAAAAAAAATTCAGGATTTGGAGGAAAAATTCACTAAAGAAATTGAAATATTGAAGAAAAACCAAACTGAACTCCTAGAAATGAAGAATTCACTCAGAGAGCTACAAAACACTGTGGAAAGTCTCAAAAGCAGGGTAGATCAAACAGAGGAAAGAATTTCAGAAATTGAAGATAACTCCTTTCAACTAAATAAGTCAGTCACAGAGATAGATCAAAAAAGTAAGAGAAATGATCTGAGTCTTCAAGAAATGTGGGATTATGTGAAGAAACCTAACTTGAGAGTTATTGGCATTCCTGAGGGTGAAGAAGACAATAAGCAAGGGTTGGACAAGCTATTTGAAGACATAATCGAGGAAAATTTTCCAGGCCTTGCCAATACTCTAGACATACAGATTCAAGAAGCTCAAAGGACCCCTGGGAGATTCATAGCAAATAGGAAAACACCACGCCACGTAGTCATCAGGCTGACCAAAATATCCACTAAAGAGTCCCTTCTCCGAGCTGTAAGGAGAAAGAAACAGGTAACTTACAAAGGAAAACCCATCAGAATTACGCCAGATTTCTCAGCTGAAACCTTACAAGCAAGAAGAGCTTGGGGCCCCATTTTCACGCTTCTGAAACAGAATAATGCCCAGCCTAGAATCTTGTACCCAGCTAAGCTAAGTTTTCTATACGAAGGAGAAATCAAGACATTCTCAGATAAACAAAGGTTGAGGGAATTCACCAAGACAAGACCAGCCCTGCAAGAAGTACTCAAAAGAGAGTTATACACGGACCAGCACAAGAAAGATCCACGAATGTAAAACTACTCAAGAGCTAAAGATCAAATTCCAGATACCACAATGGCTCAGGAGAGAAAATATTGCAATGAAGTTCTACCCAACAAGCTGAACAAAAAACCGTCTCACTTATCAGTTTTCTCAATAAATGTGAATGGCTTGAATTCCCCGCTCAAGAGACATAGACTGTCCCAATGGATAAAAAAGCACAAGCCAAGTATCTGCTGTCTCCAAGAAACCCACCTAACGAGCAAAGATGCATTTAGACTGAAAGTAAAAGGATGGAAATCGGTATTTCAAGCAAACGGTAACGAAAAGAAAGCTGGTGTGGCAATCTTAATTTCCAATAACTTAGCTTTCAAACCAACAGAAATAATAAAAGACAAAAATGGCTACTACATACTGGTCAAGGGCACAATTCAACAAGAAGCCATGACTATACTCAATATATATGCACCCAACCTAGGTGCACCTAGATTCATAAAGCAAACCCTACTAGATCTGAACCAGATGATAGATAATAATACTGTAATAGCTGGAGACTTTAACACCCCACTGACAGTACAGGACAGATCCTCTAAACAGAAAATAAACAAAGACATAATGGACCTAAATAGAATGCTAGAACAAATGGGCATGGCTGACATCTATAGGACATTCTACCCAAAGTCCACAGAATATACATTCTTCTCATCAGCTCACGGGACATTCTCTAAGATTGACCATGTCCTAGGACATAAATCATGTCTTAAAAAATTCAAAAAAATAGAAATTATACCATGCATCTTCTCAGATCACAGCGGAATAAAAGTAACAATGATCACAAACAGAAACCCTCACTCTTACTCAAAGTCATGGAAGCTAAATAACCTTCTCCTGAATAATTATTCTATAAAAGAAGAAATCAAGATGGAAATCAAAAATTTCTTTGAATTAAATGACAATGGAGATACAACTTATCAAAATCTATGGGATGCAGCTAAAGCAGTCCTGAGAGGAAAATTCATATCCATAAATGCCTATATCAAAAAGACAGAAAACATGCAAATAGACAACCTAACGAATAGACTCAAAGAGCTGGAGAAAGAAGAACAGAACGATCCCAAACCCAGCAGAAGGCGAGAAATTACTAAGATCAAATCAGAACTAAATGAAAAGGACAACAAAGAAACTATAAGGGAAATTAATAAAACAAAAAGTTGGTTCTTTGAAAAGATAAACAAAATAGACACACCTCTGGCTAGACTAACCAAGAGCACAAAAGTAAAATCTCTAATAACCTCCATTAGGAACATGAAAGGAGAAATCACAACCGATGCTACAGAGATACAAGATATCATCTATGAATTCTACAAAAATCTTTATGCACACAAACTGGAGAACGTGGAGGAAATGGACAAATTTTTAGAGACACATAGTCTTCCCAGGCTCAACCAGGAAGAAATAGAGTACCTGAACAGACCAATATCAAGAACTGAAATCGAAACAGCAATAAAAAACCTTCCCAAAAAGAAAAGCCCTGGTCCAGATGGGTTCACACCTGAATTTTACCATACATACAAAGAAGAACTGGTGCCCATCCTACACAAACTATTCTCCAATATTGAGAAGGATGGAGTTCTCCCCAACACGTTCTACCAAGCCAATATAACATTAATACCAAAGCCTGGAAAGGACTCAACAAAAATAGAGAACTACAGACCAATTTCCCTCATGAATATAGATGCAAAAATTTTCAATAAAATACTAGCAAATCGAATCCAAGTACTTATCAAAAAAGTAATCCACCACGACCAAGTGGGCTTCATCCCCGAGATGCAGGGGTGGTTCAACATACGTAAATCTATAAATGTAATTCACCACATAAATAGAAGCAAAAACAAAAATAATATGATACTCTCATTAGATGCAGAAAAAGCATTTGACAAAATTCAACACCCTTTTATGATAAAAACGCTTAACAAAATAGGCATTGATGGAACCTACCTAAAAATGATACAAGCCATATATGACAAACCCACAGCCAACATCATACTGAATGGGGAAAAACTGAAAGCACTCCCACTTAGAACTGGAACCAGACAGGGCTGCCCATTGTCTCCATTACTTTTCAACATAGTATTGGAAGTCCTTGCGAGAGCTATCAGGCAAGAGAGCAAAATCAAGGGAGTCCAAATAGGGAAGGAAGAGATCAAACTCTCACTTTTTGCTGATGATATGATGTTATATCTGGAAAACCCCCAGGATTCAACCAAGAGACTCCTGGAATTGATTAACGAATACAGCAAAGTCTCAGGCTACAAAATTAATATACACAAATCAGAGGCATTTATATATGCCAATAACAGTCAATCGGAAAACCAAATTAAAGACTCAATACCCTTCAAAATAGCAACAAAGAAAATAAAATATCTAGGTATATATCTAACTAAAGAGGTAAAGGACCTCTATAAGGAAAACTATGAAACACTGAGAAAAGAAATAGCAGAACTTGCAAATAGATGGAAAAATATACCATGCTCGTGGATCGGAAGAATCAACATTGTTAAAATGTCTATACTACCCAAAGTGATCTACAAATTCAATGCAATCCCTATTAAATTACCAACATCATTCTTTACAGACATAGAGAAAATAATTATACAATTTGTATGGAATCAAAGAAGACCCCGTATAGCAAAAGCAATTTTAAGCAATAAAAACAAAATGGGAGGTATTAATTTGCCAGACCTCAAACTATATTACAAGGCTGTGGTTCTTAAAACAGCCTGGTATTGGCACAAGTGCAGGGACACAGACCAGTGGAACACAACAGAAAATCCAAATATAGAACCATCCTCATATAGTCACCTAATTTTTGACAAAGCGGGAAAGAATATACTCCGGGGACAAGAATCCCTATTCAACAAATGGTGCTGGGAGAATTGGTTAGCCACTTGCAGAAGAATGAAACAGGACCCACAGCTTTCACCTCTCACAAAAATCAAATCACGGTGGATAACAGACTTAAACCTTAGGCGTGATACAATCAGAATTCTAGAAGAAAATGTAGGAAAGACTCTTACAGACATTGGCCTAGGCAGAGAATTTATGAAGAAGACCCCCAAGGCAATCACAGCAGCAACAAAATTAAATGAATGGGACATGATTAAACTAAAAAGCTTCTGCACAGCCAAAGAAACAGTCCAGAGAATAAACAGATCACCTACAGAATGGGAAAAAATTTTTGCATACTACACATCAGATAAAGGACTGATAACAAGAATCTATTTAGAACTCAGGAAAATCAGCAAGAAAAAATCAAGCAACCCTATCAAAAAGTGGGCAAAGGACATGAATAGAAATTTTTCAAAAGAAGATATAAAAATGGCTAACAAACATATGAAAAAGTGTTCAACATCTCTAATCATCAGGGAAATGCAAATCAAAACCACAATGAGATATCACTTAACCCCAGTGAGAATGGCCTTTATCAAAAAAACCCAAAACAACACATGTTGGCGTGGGTGTGGAGAGACAGGAACACTAATACACTGCTGGTGGGACTGCAAACTAGTGCAACCCCTGTGGAAAGCATTATGGAGGTATCTTAAACAGATTCAAGTAGACCTGCCATTTGACCCAGCAATCCCATTACTGGGCATATACCCAAAGGAAAAAAGGTCATTCTATAACAAAGGCACGTGTACCCAAATGTTTATAGCAGCACAATTCACAATAGCAAAGATGTGGAAACAACCCAAATGCCCATCAATACATGATTGGATTAGTAAGCTGTGGTATATGTATACCATGGAATATTACTCAGCTATAAGGAATGATGAAGATACGACATCTCTATGGTTCTCCTGGAGAGAGTTGGAACCCATTATATTAAGTGAAGTATCCCAAGAATGGAAAAACAAGCATCACATGTACTCACCAGAAAATTGGTTTCCCTGATCATCACCTAAATACAAATCTGGGAATGACACCAATTGGACATCAGACTGAGGTGGGGGGTGGGGGAGGGGATGGGGGTATGCCTACACAATGAGTGCATTGCACACCGTTTGGGGAGTGGTAACACTTGAAGGTGCTGACTCGGGAAAGGGGGGGTGGGGAAAAAAATATGAAACTATTGTTTTTAACTTGCACTGTTCACTTAATAATTTATCATGAATATTTCCCATATTATTTCATATCATTGTACAAGAAATAATGTATACATTATGAGGACATACTGTATCTAACAAGATATACTGTTAGACTCTTTGATTCTGTAAAACTAAATTGAAAAAAAATATATATATATAATAAAAAAAAAAAAAAAAGATGCAGTTCAAGCACCATATCTTTGCATAAAAGGCTTTTGTATTCTAATCATTCTTCATACAACACAGTAAATAATATTTAAAAAGTGATATTTGTATCACTTTTTATCCTATCACCTTAATACAATCAATTTAAAATTATTTTTCATTTCAAATGTTTATCTATCTACCTATATCTATAAGATATACTTAAATAACTATTATTTTTTTCCGCGTACCCTTAAACCACAGATATTTTCCCATGCCACTAGCCATTCTTGTAATGTCTGCTTAGTCTTAGCTCTCATGAAATGATAATTAATTTCATAATACAACAATTTAGGGGCATTCTAACTATTCACTTTTATAAATAATATTTTGATATATATTCTGTCACATGAAAGTTTAATTCATCTCTGATTATTTTATAGAATTTTTTTTTTTTTTTGAGACAGAGTCTCACTCCATTTCCCTGAGTAGAGTACTATGGCCTCAGCAACCTCAAACTCCTGACCTCAAGCAATCCTCCCACCTTGGCCTCCCAGAGTGCTAGGATTACAGGTGTGAGCCACTGTGCCTGGCCTATTTTATAGAACCTTAATGACTTGGCCCAAAGATGAGCTTCTCGAACACGTTAACAAATTACCATTTGAAGACATTATACTGGATAACACTCCCATCAGAATTGTATGAGATTGCCTATTTCACCACACCATTGTCATCTCATGTTAATATTATCTTAAAAACTTGTTACTAATTTTGTTACTGATTTCTTAGGAAAAAAATGACAAATGCCATCTATATACCTACAACTTTATCTATCTATTTTTCTGACTGAAGAGTATGGTAAGTTGAATGAGGGTACCAGTTATTTATTGTTTCATGATTCCACTTGCCTAGATTAAAACACTCAGGAAATGTTTGATGTTTGACTGAATCAATGAACTACTTTCCGTAGTCCCAGCTCTCTGTGTTTAGTTGCCTACCATATGTCTCCATGTGATGAACCCACAGAAATCCCAAACTCAGCACATCATAAATTAAACTTCTGTAATTTCCCTAACTTGATTAGCTCCACAACCTCCCCAAGTCATCCAAGTTTGAAAAACTCAGTCATTTTTCAGTTTTCCTTCTATCTCAAAATCTGTATTGGATAAGCTGTAAAGTTGCATATTTTTAAGTATGTATCCATTGGATGTCCTTTGAAGTACTTTTAGTCCCTTAATTCTGGTTTTAATTGTTTTCTGCTTTAACTATAGCAATGGTCCCCTAAAAGGGCAGTCCACTGTGTAGACTTATTCTAAACTGCCCCATTGGCTACATCAGCATTTACAACAGCAGCATGATTGGCATTTTAGAGCAGATAATTCTTGTGGATGCTGTCCTGTGCAGCGTGGGATGCTTAGCAGCATCTCTGGCTTCCACCTGATAGATACCAGTAGCACATCTGGTGTAGACAACCAAAAATGTCCCTATACACTCCCAAATGACCCCTGGGAGACAAAAGCACTTCCTACTCCCTATACCTCCTAAGAACCACTGATAGACACTGAGGTTAAAATCTTCTGATGCCTCTTCATTACCTGGAGGCTAAAGTCCAAATTTCTTATTATGATATTCAGGTTTCTTGAAATCTGACCCCAACCTACCTTTTCTTGCCTCATTATTTGTTCACTCACTGTATTTCTCTCATATTCCCTTCTCCTAATAAATTAATTAGAACATGTTGTTTTGGGAGCATACGTTGTGTTTTAAATTTTTTAATCACTTCTTTGCCCTAAAAGTCCCTCCCTCTCTTATTTACATGGAAAATCCCTACCCATTCTTCAAAATTCATCTTACCTGTTGCCATTTCTGAGATTCCTTTCCTGATTTCTATGTGCTTCAATAGCTCTCTACAGCACTTAGTACTTTTTTATATAATATTATTTATATGTTTGGTACTCCTTTAGAGCAAGCATTGCTTCCCATTGATCTTTGTACATCCAATTCTGAGCATGGTGATCAGTCCACGGTGAGCATTCAATAAATGGTTAATGAGTTCCAATATATTATCGATTGTTTTAGGTATGCACACATTAATGCCTCAGCATAGCTAAAGCATGTTTTTTCGTTTTTCGAGTGAATGGCTCCAAGTTCTGGTGTTCTTTAACACACCTCACACATCTAAGTATTGATGCAATATTCCTTGCATATTAAAAATTATTCTTATGACCTATATATGCCTGTATATTTCTGCTAAAGTCCTTGGATTATATTATATGGAAAATAACTATATAGAAAATTATATATAATGAAAATGTAATATTTTCATTAACATAAAGCATACATAATATTAATAAGAAGTCACTTTATTTGAATACATAGTGTTTGATAGTCACTAATCTCTGACTGTGGCTCTCAGGCCCCTGAATTTCCCCCTACAGAGCCTGGATAATCAAGAGTTGGGTAAAATTTCATTTTTGATTGAGTACATGTAAGCTGTGCACTTAGCTAGCTCATTTCCTTCTATTTAACTGCAAGAGACAATTTAAGAAGAAAGTGGGAAATGGATATAGCCCTAGAAGGCCTCAAATATATTCTTACTGACTATTCGCAAAGAATAGAAGAGATAATGATGAAGTGCCTCTAAAACATATTGATGGGTTTCCTTGAAAAGCAAAGGAGATTGTTAGGAGCAGTGGGTTGGAGAAACATATATTAACTATGGTTTCGTGGAAAAAGCCATCAGCCATTATCTGAGTTTGTGCAGAGGTCAATGTTGTAACACAGGTGAGGTCATCCTTGAAGCCTTTTTTTTTTCCTCACATACCACTATCTATTAGTGTACACATTTTAAGGCAGTAGTTTAAGATACTCAATAAATATTAATAATTTATTAAATTGCCTACAGTAGAGAGGTGAGAAATGCTGTTATTTTCACATGATCAATAGAGGGATACATGAAGATATTAAATGACTTGATCATTGTAGTAAAATAAAAAACTAGGGTTTATGTTTGATTAGTCAACATTCAACACTAACCTATTCTGCAGAATTCAGTGATTGGCCTTTAAGCATTCTGCAGCCAAGATTAGTAGTAACAAAAGATACACACATATTGCCTAAGTATAATGAAATTATGTTGAAAACAAGAAGTTTGGTGGGAGGGATTTTCTGTTTTCCAAGTAAGTACCCCACACATATTTCTCTCTGTTGAGAATTTTCAGTGCAAATCTTTGAATGTTGAGTATTGAGAGACCACATTTTCAAGACACAACTGGCTCTTATATGCAATTAACAGATTCAAAGCATTATTGTCTTCTCTGGTGAAAAAGAAAATACACAACTTGATTTCGTTAATTAAAATAACTCAGATGTAGAAACTACAAAAATCTGTCTGGCAGAGAGGAACAAAGTCTGAGTTTTAGCTCATTTATTGGCTTAGTTGCTGATTAATGGTAGCACCTTTGATAGTCATTTTAGGATATTATAGCCATTATGTACCCCACTCCACTTGTTTTTCAAATTTGGAGTTAAAAGCAAAAGCTATATGAAGCAGGAAATTTTTTTTTCACAAAATTTAGAAAAATTATACATATTTTTAAATGCCAAAAATTAGAGTGAAAATGTAGCTATTAAAATTTTCTCACTTTTCAACCTTAAATTGTGATTGTTTAGATGGCACATAGTGTTCTTCAGAGCGGGAAAGAAGGAATTGAACTAGATGGTTTGAAAAAATTAAATATGGCATAAAATATGAATTTTGCAGAAAGTATATTCATCTCCTTCTAATGACAGAAAATGTAAAAATCACAAGTGTGAAAAATTTGACATGTATAACTATGAAAGAACCATGGAGCCTCTTTAATCCAAAAAGTATATTATATTTGGAATTGCTTACAGGTAATGAAAAAAATGTAAATGATAGAAACAGAAATGATGATATCATTCAGAGTTTAACAGTGGAAAAAGAATATTAAAAGAAGCCAACTTCTAAGGACCAAATCACAATTTCTCATTCTCTATAATTGCAAATATTGGTTCCTGAATGCCACAGAAATGCAAATAGAAGAGAGTGGCTCCATGACAATGCAATAGGCAAAGAAAGGTAATACATTTAAATAAAATTGCTTGCATGTGTCCATTTGCATTGCAATTGAAATGGTAATTTGAAGGCTCAGCACACAATTATCCTAGGTATAGAATATATACTAAGAAATATATAGTTCTGGTTGCTGCCTGACAGGCTTTTGAAATGGTTAATGTGAAAAGACAAACTCTTGAAATATGAAAGAAAAATGGAGGATAGAAAGAGGGCATTATTTCACTTATATCTGTAGTTATTTTCCTAATTATTTTATTATTAATGTTAGAGTAAGTGAGATTCCATTCCTGTTTTTCATTCTTTAGAATCTTTATCCTTTAAAAAGGATAAAGCAGATACCTCCTCTTCCTAATTCTCAAACTGACCATCTATATTTTTTCTTATATTATAGACTTAAGAATACTTCATCAATACAGCCCAAGCAAAGATTGCTGAATATGGAAGAGTAATCAAGAGTCCTTGGCCATGGAAGAAAAGGAGGCTTTTCAGTTTTCTACTACCTTGAAAAGGGATCATACATAACAAAGTTCAAAATTCAAGAGTAACTTTACTATTTTTTAAAACCCTCTCAGGTGATTCTCCTCTTCCACTGAGAAAGGGAAAAATAAGTTAATGGTAAATATGTAATTGTATCTCCACCTTATATCTGGGAGTTCAAGGAGCAAAGTATATGAGAAGACTCCAAAGCCCACTGTCTGATTTTCTCAAAGTTCACCATTCTGGGTAATTCAATTGCACTGGGCAGTTGGATCCATTCCTTAAATGAATTTTGGGCAGAATTTGGTCCTTGAGTCTTAGTATCCCAAATGGAGTAACCTTGAAGGGCATGTATACTTTATCTCCACCACAAAATAAGCCACCACCCTAGGATGTCTCTGAGCTTCCCTCTGGCAGTGGAATTATTCTGAATAACAGCTACAATGTATTAAACACCCATTCTACTAGGCATTTTATATATATTAATATATTATGTGCAAGAATCATGCAAGTGAGGTGATCACTTCATTCCATATATGATAATGAGGTTGAGGCTCTCTGAGATTTGGTAGATGGCACAAGATCACATAGGCCACTCAAGGACAGTAGGACTAAAAGGATAAAGTTACCTGATTTCAAAGCATACTCTTTACATAGCATTAACTCCTGAGTTTCTACTGCCAACATAAGCAATAGGACTTTTACCTTCAATTACAAAGATAACACATAAGTTGCCAGAATGCTACCACCTAAGTTATCTCTGCATGCTTTAAGGCAGATACTCAGTAATATTTTACTACATCCCTGAAGCAACATCCGGAATATCAAAAGTCACTACACTTTATTTTTCTCCACACACCCATTTCCAGTGACTAATAAAGTTTATAAGAGTGTTCCCAGCCTAGTGTAGAGTTTGCTTGTAAGCAGCTATACCCACCTACAAAACATAAGAAAAGCAGTGAGTAGAAATATTTAACATTCCAGGAAAATATGGTTTCTGGGGTATAAGCAGGCACATGAATTGTTCATTCCACCAACATATTAACAACTTTTTATTCTTATCTGATATTATGTCATTATGTGTATTTTTAGGAATTTTTATGTTGTAAGTGACTGACATTACTGAATTCAATCCAGATTGATTTATACTGAAGGAATTATGTATTAAATTAAGTAACTGAATAGTTTAGGGTGATGCTAGCTTTAAGCATGACTTGATCCAGGGCTCAAAGGATAGTGCAAATACACATCTTTCAGTTTTACGTCCTTTATGAAACACAGACTGCTTATCTCCTCACCAAGCTGGTTTACATTTTCCCCCTGAACACACAACTAGACTACATTATGTAATCTCCCTTACACTTAATGTGGTCATGAACTGGGTTCAGGTGAATAGAATGTGTGTGAAAAGAATGTATGCATGTAGGCATGGCCCATTAAAATCCCTCAAGCACCATTTCCCAACCTCTCTCTTTCCCCATCTGCAAGCTGGATGCCAACCTTAGAATACAGATGTTGCATATAGGTCCTTCATCCACTCAGGTTCATGGAGCCAAGCACCACCACCACCATCACCACCAACTGGAATTTATGTGAGTTAAAAATAAATTTCTATCCCAGCTACTCAGGAGGCTGAGGCAGGAGGATCACTAGAGCCCAGGAGTTTGAGGTTGCAGTGAGATATGCGCTCTAGCTTGGGTTACAGAATGAGACTCTGTCTCTAAATAAACAAATAAATAAATAGATATGTATCTATTATATTAAGTTCCAGAGGTTTTGAGTTCATCTTTTATAGCAGGTAGCACTGGCTTAATTTCTACTTGATGTTTCCTGAATTCTTGGAACACTGTCCTCTTGTGGTCAGAAGACATTTGTTAGTGTTTCCTTTAACATGGGTCTCTTCCACCAGCCATTAAAGAGAATTACTGAGCTATACTTTGATTAGGCAATGCAGGCAGAATGCCTACTCCTAAGTTAATCATTGCTCGTTAACTAAGTCTCTTCCCTAGGCCCCACCCCTAGAGTTGCAGACCCAGTCAGGTTCTATTAAGCACATATATGTGGCTGGTGAGGGCCACAGGAAGGAGGTGAGGGCCACAGGAAGGAGGTGAAAGCCACTCAAACAAGATGATGGATGTGTTGCCTGGAATGATACGAAATGGAATCTGGGAGGCAAAATTCAGCAAATATTTGCTATGCTAGAGACAAAGATGAGAAAGTCTAAGTTTTATTTTTTACATTTAGTACACAATTTATAAGTTTTTTGTAACTGTTAAAGCAAAATTAAAATAAAGAGCGGCGCTGAAAAGTTTCTGAGCAAACAAAACCAGCTAGGCCTCAAAAGTAGCCTTGACCTTGCATAAACGGCAAAGAAAACAAAACTTACTTTGGTCATTTCTAGTATATGCTTGTGTCAGAGAAAAGCAAAACTTAGCCTCAGCCAATCAAAACAGCCAGCTAACATGATTGTCAACAAGGTAAACCAAAACAGGCAATTTTATAACTGTAATCAATCAAATGTTAGTAAAGCTTTAGAAAATTTTAAAGATAATTTATAGGTTTGCTTTGTTAATCATGTATAGAACATTGTCCCCAACAACTGAAGAGCACTTTTGGTTTTTTGCAAGCAAAGAATGTATACCAAAATAGTCCTTACGCTAGGCCATAAAGCAATTTTCAACAAATTTCTAAAAAATAATATTATTTGATATTCTATGTTAGAAATCAATCACAAAAATAACTTTAAAAATGTACGTTTGAATATTTAAAAATGCATTTTCAAGTAACTCATTTTGACTCAAGTCAAAATTATAATTGGAAAAATGGAAAATGTTGAATACTGTGTGGTAACCCAAACATAGAATAACTGCAAAAATGCTTTAAGAAAACAAAAACAAAAGCAAAAACCTTACACTTAATGCTTCTGTTAGAAAAGAAAGCAGCCTGAAAATTAATGATTTCATATCTATTTTATGAAATTAGAGAAAGAACACTAAAATAAACCCTCCAAAATAAGGATGAAGACAATAATAAATAAGAAAATTATACTTTGTGGAATTAAAAAATCTACATTTACATGAGATTTTTAACTAATTCAAAAGCCAATTTTTTGAAAATATTGATAAAACTGGCAAACCTCTGGTAATATTAATCAAAGGCAAAAATGAAAAAGGAATATGCCTATATTTATAGACAAAGATTAAAAAATTAAGAAAGAATAATTTATAAGCAACTATATATCAACAAAATTTAGGCAAAATGAATGAATTCATAGAAAAATAAACTTAACAAGGAGTCACAGAGCAGTAAAAAACCAAATTGTCTTATACCATTGTAGAAATAAATTAAATAAAAATGGTTCAAAGTGGCATACGGGTTAACAGTCCAAAACTGTCTTTATAAGGTTAAAAATCCACATATCCGATTCCTTAGAAATTTTATTCCTTTGCTTATATCCTAAAGAAAACCTTGCACACACACACCAAATTCACAGCGGCAGCCAAAAGTATTGTGAAAAAATATTTGTAGACTGGTCAATGGATAAAAATCTCTTAAAATTATATAGTGGAGCAATGGAAATCAGTGAACGTTAGCATTAGGCATGGACATCGATACTTTACTGAACTTTTACTACAGTGATCTCCGAAATCTAATTTTCCACCCATGGCGTGGGGGGCATACTAAAGAATGATACAATGTGTTCCTTGTAATGGAAATTATTAATTATTTTAGAGGTTGCAACCAATAATAGACCATAACAACATAGACTTAATTCCCTGATATAAAAACATAAGTATATTTCAAGAAAGAATTAAGAGACACATCACCATAATTCAGCTATAACTCTTGATTTCAAAGTGCTTTAACAAAATGATCTTTCACCCAGTGCATGCTCAGAGGAGCAATGTCTGGAGGTGGCTTGGGCAGAGCATGTAGCCCCCTTTCCAGAGTGTTCACCATCCACTTCCTACATACCCCACCCCTGGAATAAAACAAATCCCAAGGAAAAACAGTCACCTTGCTCTACAAGCACAATTTCAAAAAAAATCAATTAAAATGCTCCACATCCTCACTCCTGAAGTGAGCACTAAGATGCTTTAGTAAAAATAGTAAGTTGTTTTTACAAATATAGCAGTGAAAATAGTATCATGTGCCTTCTTGAAGGACCCTTCTTACCCCTCCTCACACACTGCCAGCACTCTAATCAGAATGCTGCCAGTCAGCTCCCCCTACAGAAATGGTGGGAACCCCACTGCTTCCTGGTGCCTTTATATCTGTCTGGAGTTGACAAAAATATGCAAAACAAGGAGCTGGGATAATAGAGAAATTAGAAATGCCCTAGCTAAAATAATACTAATTTTGTATCTATTTTACTAATGATACAATATATTACTTACTTAAAGAAGCCATCACCAAAGTCTGTCTTTTTTGCATTTTTCTATTCACTTGCTTTCTTTGTGTGGTTGTTGACCACTCTCAGAGGGAAGATGGCCCTGAGAAATATTTAAAAGGTAGATGGCCAGGGAGTCCCAGGTTACAAACAGGCAGGCAGCAGAGTTCCCAGGAGCATTGATAAAGCTCTGAAAAATCTCTCCAAGGCATTTTCTACTGCCATAGTAAGTAAGAGATGATGCTCTCTCATGGTTCAGTAAAAGGTATTGTTGTGCTCAGAAGAGCATGCATGTGAAAGGAGGGAGATGTATATTTCTACAAACTAAAAACTATGCTGAATAATTGGTAACCAGAAAATTAGATTTTCTAAGTAGCTCCTGATTGTGAAAAGTGAGAGAGGACAGAGTATAAAAAAGTAGACCATCATTTTCCTGGGAGAAATGTTAAATTAAAAGTAATTGGAGAACTTTTTGCCCCCCCCCCACTTTTTATTTTTACTTAGAATAGAGCAGGAGGTTTGTCAAAAATTAAAATGGAACTAATAAACACCTTTTAAAAAATTTTCAGAGCATGAATCTATATATTTCCTATAAAAGAGGAAATTTTCCTATTCATATTTAGCATAGAATATAATTTCAGTTTTTTAAAAAAACAAAAGGCTCTTCTACAGAAATTTAACATGATACAGTTTTATTTTTTCCCCAGCCATCTCACCTAAATACTGTGATTTATTATTTGGAATATAGGAAGTAGATCCATTAAGAATACCATTCTTATTTACCTAAGTGTACTTTCAACCATTTGAGATAAGTATTTAGTCTCCAAACCCTGTAGTGAGGTGATACAGTGTCGCTTGGTTTTCTTTGGAACTTTTGTTCCCAACTTTGTATTCAGCGTTGAAACTACATTTTTTGTCCACTGTAGAGATTACATCGCAATTCAGTTTGAGATAAAGTGAATTTATTATCAGAAGATTTAGTTCTGGTACTTACAGGTTAACCTGTTTTAGTTTTTATTATCTGTTTATGAAGGATATAACACCTACTTCAGAGCTGTGGATTGCAACTCTGATTTCTGAAGTATATGATACTTGACTTTGTGGATGCTAACAGTGGGAAAAGGGTGATGGCATACTGTCGCCTCATCTCTCCTTACTGCTGTTAATGCAAGCCATCTGCTAGCTGTTGCTTATTGTTTGTGCTGAATTCCTCCTGCCCATTCTTGGGTAAATCCATTTTCTGTTCTTGCCCAATCTCATGATCCTGTTTGTTCCTATGACTATAAACTATTCACTCTCAGGCTCAAAAAAAAAAAAAAAAAAAGAGCACAATTTTTTAAGGAGAAGTCAAATAAAATTATTGTTTTCTTTTTGTTTTCATGATAATTTTATTCATATTAGTTAACTGAAAATATATCAGATGAAGTTACATACAAGTTAATGCACTGTGAATTCTCTTGAGCCATTTTGAATATCTCTGAATATAGCTCCTTTACTTTCAAGCAGGGATTGGCAAACATTTTCTGCACAGGGCCACATGGTGAATCTTTCAGGATTTGCATTGTGTATTGTCTCTGTCCCAACTACTCATCATTGCTGCTGTAGCACAAATGTAGTTACAGACAATATGCAAATAAGTGAAAGTGGCTCTGATCCAATAAAACTTTATGAACACTAAAATGTGAATTTGGTGTAATTTTAAAAAGTCACGAAATATTATTCTTTTTTTCAACCATTTACAAATGTAAAACCCATTCTTAGCTTACAGGCCATACAAAACAAGTGATGGTCACATTTGGCCTGTGGGCCATAGTTTGCAAACCCCAGCTATAAAGCATAATATTTTAAATTCTGGATCATTTGCCTACTCCAAAAAAAATTACACAGGCATTTTTAATCTATATTGTCTATTAAAAATAAGACAAAACAAAAAATCTAACCATAACCACAATATCTGTTTCTAGTAGAGAATATAGATAACTTTTTCCCCCTAAATGCTTATATATTTTTGAGGCATAGTGTCATTCTATGTATGTTGAAGCTTTTCACTGAAGCTCATTTATAAAGCAATAAATCTTTCTGCTTTGCTTGAACTGAGTATTTTTCCCCCTTAGGTAGTAAGAATCAATTCTGCATTGTGATCAAGGCAAGAAACACATTGTTTGCATATGGATATCCAACTGACTTCAAAGTATCCTTGGATTAAATCTATCGGGTGCAAAACCAGAGAGAATTAGTACTGTCCATGATGACTCCAAACAATCACATAGCTACTGTACACCTAGTTTAAAAAGTCAAGATCTAGAAAATAAATTAGAAATTAAACTCTCTGTTACCAGGGAATTATGGCGATATTTTTCTTTGCAAGCATGAGAATTGCAATTGTCTTGTCTCAAGGTATCCATTTTCCTCTCTGAATCATTGACAAGATTATTATTTGTATCGTTGTCATTACTAAATACATTGCACCTTTAGAAATTAGTGCTTACCTCAATGAACTCTGCCACAAGGAAACCTATGCATAAAATAAATAGCTGAAGGTGCTTATAAAAGCAGTATGATGAAATAATCCTTTTTCAAATTTTAATGATACAACCTTTTCCCCCCCAAATTTCTTATATCTTGTATTTCTCAGAGCTGTATATTTCCTACATCCCTGAGAGCAGGTTAGCACTGTAATCTTTCAGTGGGGGAAAACTAGCCCAGAAAACCTAAGACCCTTATCAAGATAGAACCACCCATCAATGTCAGCAGTTCCAGTCTTCCCAGGGTGCAACGTGTGAATGCTACCCAAGTCTGAGCAACACCAGCAGCGTTAGGTACAGACCAATTTCATAGGCAGAAAATAAGGACAAAAGTTTGGTTGAAAAGAAATATTTAAATTATTTAAACATTTATTCAGCCACTGACTACTCTAGTCACTCACTTTCCTAAATGTGGCATGCTCTTTCTTATCTCATCTGTACTCCTGTTGCTTACTCAGCTAAGAATGTCTGATACCTACATGCAGATGCTGAACCTCTATTCCATGCAGAAGAGTTCAAACGGACTTCACTGATCTCCCCAAGCAATAAAGCATTCTTACTTCAGAGGTCCCATACTGCCATGTACATATTGAATGCAAAAGTCCTTATCCTCTGGTTGTAATGAAGGTAATATATGTTGAACTCAAAGCTTATTTCAGAAAAGAATCATTTCCTTTTTATATTGGTATCCATATGACCTCAAATTGTGTCTATCAACAAATGTTTAGGAAATGGATGAATGAAATTTAGCAAGCAAAAGAGCAAGAGGTATGTGATAGAATTCCACCCACAACTACTATTGATTCTGCTCTGTAAAGTTTCTGATTTCCATGTCTCCATCTGGCAAGAGACAACTGGCATAGTTCACCAGCGGAGAAAGGAGGTAATTTCAGTAGCTAAGACAAAATTAATATTAACAATAATAATTGCAATATTAGTAATATTAGTAAAAATATTAATGAAGTAACAGTTACCATTTATTGTCTGCTTCTCTGCTGAGCATTGGATATATTTTATCTTTTTAATCAGCATTTTTGATTGGAATGAGGGATTTGTACTGAATGTATATGCTGGATCACTAGGTAGTTTTATTGTCCCCTCTCCCACCTCCCCAAATCACTGCCCAGTAATAAACAGAAAACAAGTCCTATCCAAACATTCACTCCTCTCTGATAAGAAAGTTTTAGTTCTGTGCAAGTTTTTCACTCTACTCAGCCTGTGTCTAGTTTGGCAGGAAGACGGGAGTGCAACAGTATGTATAACTGTTAGAACAGACTTTGTTTCAAATTACCTATCATCTGCAAGTACATTAGAAAGTAAAAAGACAAAAAGCTAAGCAGAGAGAGGAAGAAGTATGATTATCAATCATGATTCATTTCAGTATGATAGTGAGCATTGGCTTATCTTTTGCTCTTTTGTAAATTGCATTTGTGAAAGCCTGAGACTCTTGTTACATTTTAGTTAAGTTATATAAGCATGTCTTATACAAGTTAATGAGAATGACATAAGAGGAACAATAAATGTCTTTCTTTATGAAAACGGTATAAATATGTCAGCAGATTTAATATTTCAAATGATTGAGTGATGTTTCTATTTAAAAATAATGTTCAAATTTGTGTTATTTTTAACAAGGTCATTGAAGAATCATATGCTCTATCATATTTAATATTAAATTGCAAAATAACCCTGGATCACCCATTTGTATGAAAAATTATTTCACTTAATGTAGCAAACACATTTTAATGGTACTCTTACATTCTTTCATAATGACCCATTATGCATTACAAAAACATAAACTTCAACAAAAATATCTTTGATGAATATAAAAATTGGTGTTATCTTCAAATATTACTGAGAATATTTGAAATGTACACCACATTTCTGTAACTCACGTTTAGTATCACTCCCCTAAATATTTCACAATGAAGAATTTTTGTTTTAAAAATATACCTCAGGTTAATCTATTTATAATTTTATATGAAGCCATCAAGTGAGTCATTATATAGATGAACACTGTAAAGTAATTCTAAATATAGTTAGAAATTTGCTCAGTTCATTATTTTCAACACATTTATCAATTGTACAATTTCAATCCAGCTACTGCTACATTTAAACTATCGTGTCTAGTTAATATTCATTTAAAAATTTCAAAGACATTACTACTGTATTGGCAGCTGTTGTTATTTTATAGTAAGATACACTTAATGTGCATTAACACCCCTAATGAGAACAGATAGCACTTACCCTTTTTACATTTTTTAAAGTATTAATTATTTCCATTTAATTTCTATTGTGTTGTACACTGGGCACTTTATAAGGTAACATGTTCAAGCTCAGAATGAACATTTGCAGCTCATTTATAGCAAGATTGTTAAGTGGAATTCTGCTGTCATTTTAATTAACTCATTTGGGATGCATCTAAATTCTTCATTATTGATGGCTGTTTTTATAAAAATTCTCTAGTAATGCTGTACCTTGCAAAATGAGAAGTGACATAGCATACTTATTAGTAATCAAAGAGCTGAATATCTTCTGCTATAGTTTAAAAGTGAAGTTGTCCATGCCTTAATTAATGTATTGGACACATAAAACATGAAGCAGTTCTTAGCTGCTTACTTTGTTATGATAAAAGACCAAACTATTTTATTTTTCAACTCTTGTTTTGATAAAATATCTATCAATAATTTTTAAAAAATCATTTAATTGTTCACAGAAACTATTTTAAACATATTTATAACAAAAAAACCACTCGATGACTAATAGTTAATGTTTATGGAGTCCCTACTAATTGAGTTAAATTCTTCACGAATATACAACAACCATCATAATTTTTATTTCAGAAAGAGATTCAAATAAATGACTAACAATGTGTTGTAAATAAAATCTCAAGAATTGTTTTGGATTGGGAAAACTTGTATCTAAATTATTCCAAAAAGATCAATACTTATAAATTAGTCTTTAAAACGTCTGTAGAGAATTACCTAATACTTGAAATGACCAATTTGAATTTATCCACTCATTTCACATTTATTCATTGTACTACAATGTGCCAG
This sequence comes from Eulemur rufifrons, assembly GCF_041146395.1. Classification (NCBI taxonomy): domain Eukaryota; kingdom Metazoa; phylum Chordata; class Mammalia; order Primates; family Lemuridae; genus Eulemur; species Eulemur rufifrons. Next base: position 9,641,329 of record NC_091000.1, on the reverse strand, counting down.
GCATAGTCCTAAACACTGATGATATAATGTTGAATAAAACCTACATTCCTGCCATCGCATGACTTACATTTGGGAGGAAAGTATTATAGATACTAAACAGATCCACAGGTAAATAAATAACATATTAAGATGATAAGGCTTTGAAAAGTTTAAAATCAGGAGACAAAGTCCTAGAAGAATGATTGCTTGTGATTTTTTGAAGATCTCATAAACCTCACAAATACAAATTTAGCATCTCCTCACAATCTATGAAGAAGAATTTTTGAGAACTAGCAAAACATCTGAAAATTAAGTAAAACAAGTTGAAAAGAAATTTATTTATTCCTTTTGAGATAATGTTGATACCTACTGAAAATGGAGGATTTTGGAGGTTTTTAGGGGAATTAAATTAAAAAATTTTCTTCAAATTTTTACTCAAATTGGACTTTTAAGTATGCTGACCAATATCTGAATTCTCAGCCCTCCTTTAATTTTTTTTTCAAATGAATTAATGAAAAAGGTAGGCCGGGCGTGGTGGCTCACGCCTGTAATCCTAGCACTCTGGGAGGCCGAGGCGGGTGGATCGCTCGAGGTCAGGAGTTCGAGACCAGCCTGAGCAAGAGCGAGACCCCGTCTCTACTAAAAATAGAAAGAAATTATATGGACAACTAAAATATATATATACAAAAAATTAGCCGGGCATGGTGGCGCATGCCTGTAGTCCCAGCTACTCGGGAGGCTGAGGCAGTAGGATCGCTTAAGCCCAGGAGTTTGAGGTTGCTGTGAGCTAGAGTGACGCCACGGCACTCACTCTAGCCCGGGCAACAAAGTGAGACTCTGTCTCAAAAAAAAAAAAAAAAAAAAAAAAGGTAGCCACTCTATCATGAAGATAAAATGTGTTCTAGAATTGTTGTTAAGCCCTATATAAAGATTGTCTCATTAATTCTTATAACATTCTTGTAAGCTAGATATTATTGTCTCCATTATATAGAAGAGAAAATCAAAATTACAAGCAGCGAAGTCACTTTCTCAACATATAAATATGTGGCTGACCTGACATTTAAATGCCTCTTGTGCCAGATCTCAAATATTACACTGCACTATCAACCTTGTGTTATTTTATTAGTCCTAATTCTTTTATTAATGAATTAGTGAACATTTGGTAAGTTCATTTTAAAAATTAAGTTTTTTTGGCCAGTGCTAGAAAACTATAATATTGAGACTTCAGCTTAAAGTTCATACACGCTAAAATGAAGCTTGAAAGGAAAAAAGGAGATTACTACAAAACTAAAACAAGAAAAACATACTTAAATACAAAAACTTAAATAATAAAATCTCTCAAGAAAGCAAAAGGTAAAAAAAAAATTGGTGAAAAACTATTAACATTGGGAGAAGACAGGCCCAAGAACCAAATCCAGATGGTGAAATGATCATACTTTGAAAACTCAGAAATTAGCAGGTGTTGAAGAAATGAGCAATGAAGAAAAGAAATGGGAATATAATCATAATCAATATGATACACATTTATTATATCATCATTTGTGTATTATCTAGTAACGATAAATAAAATAATGAGTTACATGCAAATAATTGTATAACTAAAAAAAATCATATTCCGCCTGGCCTCATACAATGTGAGGCATGTGCTGCCAATATGTCAGGCAAGCGACAGGCCTCTGCGACAACTCAAGTGGAAGGTTGATGAAATGCCAAGTTTCATACTGGAAAGAGTTAATGCGGCCTCCAGCCAAGGTTCATAACGTGCTTTCAGGCTATAATTTTTATATTGTTCATGGTACACTTTGTCAAAAAGACAGCATAGTTTACCAGAAAATGCACTTAACCAGGAGTAAAGAAATCAAAATTCTAGTGCTGTACTTGCCCTCGTCTAGCTTAAGGTACATGAATAACTGCTTGAGCAATGTGTAAAATGAGAGTGTCGACTAGATAGTCTTGGGAGCAAATTACTTCATGATTGAAATATACACTTATGTATGTGTATATGTGTGTCTGTGTGTGTATGTATGTATGCATATTCAATTCATTTTATTAAAAATTGAAAAGCGTTAATATGTTAAATGCAAAGTAATTTTTCTTCCAATGTGGAAAATAAGTTCCTATAAGGAACTATACTTAGCAAATGCACTTGGTTATAATTCTATTGCACCTTGTAAAAGGATTTCATTTAAATCATGATGAAAGCTTCTGAGGAATGTTGAAGAAATTAAATGAATATAGACCAGAAACTCCTGAAAAAGCTTATTAAGAGGCTGGGGTGCTAAAGGAAATAGGAATATAATTGAAGAACTCTTAATGTACATTTTATGAGCACATTTGTTCTTGCAGAGGCTCATAAAACAGAAAAGTAGCCAACACAATTTCTTTATTTCTGCAAAACCGAAAGGATCCAAATACACATTCAGCTATTACTATCTAATTCAATGACCACTGTAGCAAATGTCATAGAAACAATTTAAATGGATCAAGTGGAACACATTTCACATCTTGATTAAGGCAAATACAAAGTATTTCAAAAAGCTCACCCCTTTTTTATTTGAAAACTCTATTTCTATATTTCTAGCACATGAAGATCACATCACATGACCACTCCCAAAAGTGTTTTTGAAAATTTCAAGATTTGAGGGAAATGTTGAACATTAAATGACAACATTCATTAAATGAAACATGCATTTTCAATGTATGCCATGCTAATTTAACGTTAGTTTGGAAAAATGTGGGAGATTTTTCCTTGAAAAGTTTTTATTATATATCATAAAACACTCTGGGTAGTACCTTGAGCATCAAGATAAGTAAATATTTGTGGTAATAAAAAAATGTAAAGAAATTATACAGTGAATCCTCATTTATTATCAGTAAGTTCTTGGAAATTGCAATTTTAAGTGATAGGAAATGTAAGAAACAAATTTAAACAATGACTATTTGATTTAAAAAAGATTTACGTTTCTAGGACATATTTCTGGTCACAAAAACATCCCCAAACTTCTAAATAAAGACCAAATAACTTCCAATATTAAACATTGAAATAAATGTGAGCTATATATACATTTAAGAATGATTAATAAGAACAAGTATTTGCCCGCTTATGCCACTCCGGGGTCAGGGTGGCCGGAGCCCAGCCCGCAGCTCAGGACCCAGGAGCCACCCCATCGCAGGGCGCTCACACCCACACCCACTCACACGGGGATGGTGGAGACGAGCCAGTGCACTTGGTGGCGCTGCTTTGGGACATGGGAGGAAACTGGAGTCCCCAGAGAAATACACACAGACAAGGGCCCAGCTGGGAACCAATTTTTTTTTTCTTGCCAACATTATAACAAAATGACTTTGACTGAAACCAGGTTATTCGAGGACCTGCTGCATTATTTTGAAATATTAAAATGATATTGATATAGTTATTGACAAAGTAAACAGTAGGATACTTCCTATTTATATTCTTGAAGTTAAAAGACAAAGTGGGATATTTATTTCTTTCAATTTTTTTTTTAAGTCATACAGAACGGAGATAATGTATAGAAAAAAACTCTTGTTAAGAGGAAGCCTTTTTACTATAGGATGTTAAAAAGACTTGATTTCTGACCCCAATGAAAGTTGTCATCTAAGAAAAGAAGGATTCACAGGAAGGAAACAGAAATTCATATCACTGATAAACAGTTTGAAGTTAAACATACATAAAGTTTACTAAATCATATACCAAACATAAATAATGAAGAAAGCTGACATTGGCAAAATAAAAAAAAAAACATTTTTAAGCAAAATAAACATTTTAGGTTTATAAGAAATAATGCTAATCCTTTTATTTTATGTATTAATTTTCAAATAAAATTGGTCATAGGAAATATATAGTAATTTATGTCCATAACAATTTCTGAACATTTCAGGAAAGAAATATTAATAGCAAAATAAAGTGTTGACAACTCATTCCTTTCAGCCCTATCTGGAAAAAAAAAAAAAAATGCCTTAAGGTCATTTGGCTATTTCTTCCAGGATGCGAGAGCAAAAGTGACTAAATAAAAATCTAACTGAAATGTAGTTTATCCTTCTATTCCAAATAAAAATAAAAATAAATGTTCTGATGGTTATGAATTTTCCAGATAGGCAGTACTGGTCTCATTCTCTCTTTCACTGATGCTTCTCCCTTCCCTAAGGACATCTGACAGGTCAAATGTTAACAGCAGGGACATCTAAGTTGCCTTCACCTGGGAGAAATTCCTTTCCTAAGCAAACACAGAAATCTAAAAAATAATCAACTGTAGCAGATCGAATAATGACCCTTCAAAAACGTCCACAACCTAATCCATGGAACCCCAGAACATGTTCCTGTATCTGGCAAAAAGGATTTTCCAGGTGGGATTAAACTAAGGATCTTGAAATAGGGAATTTATCTAGGAATTTCTGGGTAAGATCAACATAATCTCAAGGGTCCTTATAAGAGTGAGGCAGGAGACACAGAGATGGAGGTTAGGAGGATGCAGGGCTACCAGCCAAGGGATGTGGGCAGATCGCAGATGCTGAAAAAGGCAAGGGAAGCATTTTCCTTGCAGGGATGGGGAATCTGCAGCCTTGGGGCCACATGTGGCCTTCTGGATCCTTGAGTGCAGCCTTTTGACCAAATCCAAATTTTACAGAACAAATCCTTTTAATAAAGGATTCTGTTAAGGGGCCACACTTGGGGATCCGGAGGGCCACATGTGGCCTTGAGGCCGCAGGTTCCCACCCCTGTAGGAGCCTCCAGAAGGAACTCAGCCCCACACCCATTCTAGATTTCTGAAATCAGAACGTAATAAATGTGTGTTGTTTTAAGCCATGAAGTCTGTGGGGATTTGTTCCAGCAGGGATCAGAAGCTAATGCAACAATTATGTGGCCAACTAAACCCAAACTGGGTAATCTGGATCCTGGCTCTTCAGACCCACATTTACATACAGCCTATGCCTAAAACACATCTGCCTGATTATCTACGTCATCAAAGAGAACTAAAGGTTAATAGGTAAACTGCAAATAAAATCATTATTTTCATTTCATGATTGAACGAACAAGTGCCTATTGATTATATCTGTGCTTACAGCCATTGAAGGTTAAAAGACACGTTAGCACATCACATCGTGAAAACATCTGGGAAACAGTACTTTCTTTAAAAGTCTTCTTTGAATTTAGGGAAAGCCTGCCATAATGCTTTTTAATTATTTATCTTTGCTGGTTTTATGAAATTAGTATGTCCACATGTGAATTTTTTAATCCATAAAAGCTTGGTGAAGAGCTGTATTTTCAAATACAATATACAAATCACCAATTGTTAAGCGATGCTCGTTAGGCTCAGCCATTGCCTTAATTATGTTAAAGAGCAGGTAGTACTGACAGGAGATATAAATCTTGTGGTAGCAAAGATAATTTAGCAAAGCACATATTGTTAAAGATTTAAACAAACAACCAAAACAAAAATATTGGCTGTATGTTGATATGCTACACCCTGTACTGGACACAAAGATGGAAAAAAACAGGGTCTTTTTTTTTTTCCTTCCTGTTCACTTGATAGTAGAGGAAGCCCTTGAATGATGAAATAGAATATCTATTAAAGACACCAATTATTGCAGTTATTCCAAGGAATGCTTATGCAGTGGGTAGAATGCAAAAATTGTAGGAACTACTGTTACTAAAAAGCGTAGCATTAGAGGAACCACTTCCATCATGAATTTTTCCCTGACCCCTAACCAGAAGCCCTGCCCCAGGACACACTGATGACAGAGGTTGCAGGAAGAGGTGCTGTCATGTTGTAGGTTCTTAGACAACAGGGCTTTTGTCTAATGAATGTTAAATATTTGGCAGGTTAAGAAACTGGAAACGCATTTTGGGGTGCATTTCATCTGTGTAAGTTTCCTTTGATGCCTATGCTCATCATTCACATTTATCATTATAAACTATGACAAATGCATCTAGATCTTGTCAGAAGAAAGAATGATTGTGAAAGACTTAATTTTAAGTATTAAAACTATGCAAGAAATGGTTTTCTTAAATTTTGTTACCTTTTTGTCTAAATCTAAGAATCAACAAGGAATAAATCCTCATACTTTATACACAAATTAGGAATGGACAAATTATGCATGATTCCACAAAATTACGATTGCCAAATATTTAAATTATATTAATTACAATTTTTTTCTCTTTGAGTCATCTATAAACTCATAATTGTATTAACAGTAACAGTATTATTTTATAAATCTAAATTACATTTAGGAATATTCTAGATATTTATTTATCTACTAAAGTAATCAAAATGTTAGCTCTAGTAATATCAAATTAGTTTTGTAAAGATTCATACTTTTTTTGACGCTGTTTTAACCAAAAATTTACCTATTCTTTAAAAATAAAACAAAATTTGAAGTAAACTTTTATAAAGGGTAACTATATGATATTTAAAGAAGAGAAATGAAAACATGCACAGTAGGCTTGCATTAACTAGGCTAATAAATCTATACATGCCAATGGGGATTGTTAACCTTCAAAAACACTCCAAAAGTACTCGTACATGTTTTCCCCTATTTCACTGGGATGACATATTCCTATTTACAGGGGTTTAACTAGACTGATTTGTTCTGCTTTCAGACATAAGCAGAAAATGTCAGGTTTTCAATTCAACAGATCACAAATAAATATCAGCTTGTTTGTGCACATATGTATACGCGCACTACACACACACATCCCATATCCAGAGTCAATTGGAGGACTTTTTTTTTCCAGATGAACTCTAGAAAACACAGCCTCAGAATGATTGATTTCTGATGCTAATTGCTGTTCTGCAGATATTGTACTCTTCTTGGTCCAGACAGTTATGACAGAGAGGTGCTACTTCCATAATCAATTTTGGCATGAAGGATGCTGTGCTGGTAGATGATGTGGAAAAATATGGACCAGACATTTCATCCATAATTGATTATAGACCTAATGTATTATTCCAAACCCCACAATTCTAGTCATAGCTCATTCCTATTAAACCATTTTCCTGTTGCTGCTTTGCTTCTTGTTGGAGCATTTTCATGAATTTCTAAAGCTGGACTATTAAACTAAGACAAAGATCTTTTGCAGCAGTTAGAGCAACTGAATACTCTAGAGTCCACTCATTTCCTTGAAATATCAAATTCCATAAAATACACACAAGTATTTCAGCCTGAATCTGAGGATTCTGAACATTAAACAGAAGATCAAGTTTCACTCTGAACCACATAAGTGATTCTCTTTTTCTTCAAAAATGCAAACACATTAACATTTGGAGAGCAATAGGTGAATGAATTATTACATTTGGGCTGCGAAAAACAGCAAAGAGTTAAACTAGTATTTTTGAGATTTATATATATATAATATATATAGATAGATTTACATATATAATATATATATATCATGTACTATTTTACAGTATTCATTTATCAATACTTTTTAGTTATAGTCTTTATATTAAATTGCTTTATATTACTTAGAACATATAATGTCCCTATTACCTCTAAACAACCTAAAACTTCTAAGATGTTCTCATGTAGGAGTCAATTGCTTTTCTTTTTCATTAGTCAAAGGTGGCTAATGAAACACTTTTGCACCAGAAACAGTAAGATTTATTTAGAAAATACTTATTGACAAAAAACAGCAGTTAATTGATTAAATGAATATTAAATATGTCTAAGTATATGCTTTTGCATTTTTCCAGAGGAGATGGCAGTTTTCATATATTCAACAAATACTTACTAAATGTGCACTACTTTGAAGGCAATTTGCTAGGGACTGGGAATTAAAGAGTTATCCAAATACACTCATTGATTTGGAAACTTATGGAGAATTCAGACCAGTACTTTCACAATTCCATCACAACAGAATACACAGTGAGAGAACGAAAGTGTTCTATGGTTTCTGAAGGAAGATAAAACTAGATTGATACCTGGATGATAAGCCACAAATAGCCATGTGAGGAAAACATATGTTAGTGGAAGTGAAAGTGACTGCCAGCAGAGGAAATAGCATATGCAAATATCTGGAGGCTAGAGAGAATCTGGCACATTTGTTGGGTGGAAATAAAAGTATATTAGCTTGGCTGGAATACATAATGAGCAGGACATAGTCAAGGAACATAACTCAGACATCAATAAGAACTAGATATTCAGGAGCACGTTAAGAAATTTAGGGTTTTTTCTACTGACGATAAAGACCAATTAAGCATTGTTTATTAGAGGGTGATCACAACAATTATATTTGTATCCCAGCGGTGTGGCAAAGGGAATAGAAGAATTTCAGCCCAGATAGTACTGAAATTTCTGCCGAAATTTGATACTATCTGATGGCCCTTCAGCCAGTTACATGGTTATCAACTCTATGAAAAAAAGGCATGACAATAGCTATGTGTAATTAAGACAGTAGGAAGTTGTAACTTCCCTGTCATTTCCCTTAAAGAGAAAGCAAAAAATAAATAAAACCTGCTGGTCTTCTTTCATTCTTAACTATGCTCTTCATCTTTTCTAAGTAATTAGTTATAGTCTTTTGCTAATCTTGACTCAAAAAAAAGCTTTGAAAATTATATTTTGTTAAAGGAATATTGACAAAGTAACTAGTATTTCATATTAAAACCCGTATTTTTCATAATGTATAAAATTAAGAAATAGGGACGATGAGAAATATACTTAAAAGTGTATATAAGTTTGAAGACATTTATGTGTACAAGTGTGTGTATGTGTATTTACCCATGTATCAATCTACCTATCTATTCTGCCTAAATTTCTAGGCCATGCCTATAGTATTTACTGCTTAAAGAACTCAAAATATACATAGTTTTATTGCTAAGATGATAAAGAATGGTAATTAAAATTATTAGATTTTAATTTTACATATTCTCATGTGCTTATTAATTTTCTAATTACAAAAGTTGACATACATTGTTTCTAATAGCTTTCCTGCTTTTGCAGAAAATGAGCTTATCTTTAATATTAAGTATATTCTAGACTTACCTGGGCAATAATCAGAGGCTATCTTCCAGTGTATGTGTGTATGTATATATATCTTATGTAACACACACATATATAAAAATTATTAACAGGGAAGTACTAAAAGAAGGAAGTTGTAGCAAAAGTATCTGAATATGTTATAGTAGTAATAGTCCCTATCAAAATAGTATTTAAAAGGCAATAGAATAGCTCCTAGGGTGTCCTATTATTGATACTACTCAAATTTATAATCAAGGACACTTGCAACAGGGTATATGCCTTTGGCATTGCTAGTTTGCCATTGCTGTTAATATTTTTAAAGGTTCTTGAATGATAATATAGGATCTTAAAAAAATTCAAATAGAAGATATATCAACAGCTCCAAATACCACAACTATAGAGTAGGCTACAATAGTAAATACCAACTCTTGAACAACCTTGCCTAATAAATCTCATGAACTAAAGCAGGAATTCACATTTCTGTCTGACTACATCTGTCTCTCCTCCATTTATTTTATTTGCTATTTATTTCTCTCTCTGCCCATCTATTTATTTATGTGTCATAATTTCCAAAAGAGCTTGATATGCTTTATAGACATACATTAAGTTCAACAAGTCCATCCTATGAGCTTGGATGTTTGAGAACAGTCCATCTAAATTCAAACCCTTATAATCCAATCATAGATTTAACAAGTTAGATAGTCATCCCCTTAGGCATTGTATATTTCAAAGATAAAATAATAAAATCTAAGGAAAGACATGGCGGCTTAAGCTTATAATCAATCCCACCACTTTGGGAGTCTGAGGCTGGAGGATTGCTTGAAGCCAGGAATTCAGGACCAGCCTGGGCAACACAGCTAGACCCCATCTCTACCAAAAATGAACAACAACAAAAAAAATAGCAGGGCATGGTGGTGCACTTGTAGTCCCAGCTATTCAGGAGGCTGAGGCAGTAGGATGGCTTGAGCCCAGGAGTTCAAGGTTACAGTGAGCTATGATCTTTCCACTACATTCCAGCCTGAGTGACAGAGAAAGACTTTGTCTCTAAAAATTAAAGGAATAAATAAAATCTAGGCCACAAATCTCAAATTTCCTGACTTTTACTTTACCGTTACATTTGTAGTGATTATATACGTTACAAACCTTTATTTTCAAAAGGTGACATTGATAATCTTCACCTCTAAAATCAACAACTTAAAGAAATTGCTCTCAGTTCTCTAACCAGATGGCATTGCAACTGTTTTTTTTTTTTTTCCCCAAATAAGGTATAATGAAGTTAGTCAAAACAATCTCTGTCTTTCAGAGTGAAATTATAAATGTACAAAAAAGTAAATTTCACCCTATTTTTATGTTTCCCAATAAGTACATGTCAATAAGAAACATACTTTTTGATACCTAAAGAAAAGTAAAAGATTGTCATGATGTTAATCAGGGACATTGCTCGATGTGATTCTGTACTGTGTATGAAAACAATAAAATACTTATTTTTCTAAATTTTTTTTCAAAATGTGTTATCAATGATTATCACTAGTAAAAAATAATATATCTTCTTTTCACCTTCACCTATCCTCCCTCCCGTATACCTACAATGCCCTACTGTGGGGTACTTAACACATTATCTACTAAGAAGCAAATTATTTTATATACTGCCTTCGTACTACATGCATATGTAACTGTAGAATCAGCCCAATCTTGTTCTACTTTAGATAAGAAAATGATGAGTGGTTTTGTGGTTGCCACAAACCCCCAAGCTGCAGGTCACGTAACCTGAGCATGCCCAGATGAACAAAGTGTGCCCGAATCATGACCCCAGAGCCAATTGGAACTAAAAAGTCAACCACAAGTAGGACCAAAGTGCTCAGATGGAGGAACAGGGACCGAATTAAGAAGCAAGCCTAGGTATCACCCCATGGTATGATCCAATCAGATCGTGTCTCCTTACCAGCCCAGCCACCAAAAGCCTGTGTCATATAATTGGCTTCTGTGCACTTTGGGCAGCGAGTCCATTGCTTGCTCCATATCGCATAGAAATGTGTCAGGCCCTATGGGTGATATAAAAGCTGCACAGAAAGATTAGCAAAAGATAGCACCCTGGGAGGCCGAGGTGGGAGGATAGCTCAAGGTCAGGAGTTTGAGACCAGCCTGAGCAAGAGCGAGACCCCGTCTCGACTAAAAATAGAAAGAAATTAGCTGGACAACTAAAAATATATATAGAAAAAATTATCCAGGCATGGTGGCACATGCCTGTAGTCCCAGCTACTCGGGAGGCTGAGGCAGAAGGATTCCTTGAGCCTGGGAGTTTGAGGTTGCTGTGAGGTAGGCTGATGCCACAGCACTCTAACCTAGACAACAGAGCTAGACTCTGTCTCAAAAAAAAAAAAAAATTAAGTGTTAACTATAAAAAAAGAAAATAGAGCAAATCATCTTCAGGATTTCCACAATCTAGTTATTAGATTGCCAGACAATTGTGACTGTAACTTGCCTTATATTGCTGTAAACAATGTATAACATACATGGAATGTCTATGTGTGCTAGGCTAAATGCATTACCTACATAGCTCATTCAAATCTCACGAGACCCTTTGAAACAGTTTATTATTGATATTCTGTTTGGAAATGAGTAAACTAGATCTCAGATAAGTTAATTACTTAAGGTCAGTCAACAAGTAGAGTAGATCCAATATTTGAGTCCCCATTCATCAAGGACGTTATTATAGAATTATTCTACTAAAACAATACTCTAGATTCTACAGAATTTAAAAAAAGAAAAGAGAAAAAAAATTTTTTGACTGAAATCATCCTCCCAGAACATATGTTTGAGAATATAAGTGGTAAAGCATAATTTAATTCTATAAGTTGTTCAACACCATTGGGAAATAAATTAAAATGTAAAATTTTCAAATGCTTATGATAAATACAAGGACATGTATATAAAAAGACTATCAAAGTAATGTCATTTCATTATTTATAAATGCCTTTCGTGCCTATAATGTATACAAGAATTAACATTTTTACTGAATAACAATGTAGACAATATCTTCACATGATCAGAGCCAAAACTCTATGAAAATCCATTGCCCATGGTAGGGCAACATTACTTTTTAGTATCTCCTTAATTTTTTGTCAGACTGATCCAAAGTTTCAAATTCCAGACAGCCCTCTGAAGTACTTTAATCCTAATATTAAAGTAACAGGTCATTTTCTCTGGAGTAACAATTTGTCAGTTAATTTTGTTTTCAGTATTGTGAATGTAGGCATTTTCACATTACATAGGTGTTACCTCTTATTGCTATCAAATTTATAAGTGTGATGATTTTTTTTTTACCTAGCGAGTGTAAGGTAGTATACATTACTTAGTCTCTATTTTCCCCCTTAATCTGTCGTTCACGTATCGTATGTTGAAAACTCCATCAAAGAATTTTCATGGAAATTCCCTTCAGTATAGCAACAGATACTATTCAAAAACAAGAATCTAATTAAATAGTTCTAGTGATTTGGGATTTATCACTGGGGAAATTAATGTCCCATGTTATATGCACATTTCAATGATTTTGTAGATACTGCTATGAAGACATAGCAGATAAGCAAAGGTTGTTGTCATTTACTCTGCAATCTAACCTCAGGGTACAAACTGAGAAAAAAATCAGAAGTACACTGCCTAATTTTTTAAAAGAGACGCAGATAGTCCTTTTAACTCAAATGAACTTTGACTTTGGATATGGTCTAACTTTTCCATCAGAAAAATAGTTCTCCGACTGCTCAGTAAATTTCCTAAAAATGGGCATAGAGACCAGCATCAGATGAAAAGAAACAAGAGCTATGGCTAAAGACGGTCTGTCCACAGTAGTCTGACGAAGTCAGAGTCACACAGCTTCTCTTATTCATGCCTATCAGTCTATGTTGCCTCCAGGCACTTCCTAATGAAACTCCTTGCTCCTGGTAACACATTTCAAGCTGCCAGAATGTACAACTAAAGGAGCAATAAAATATAAATTTATTTAATGCAAAGAGTAAGCAGCAGGTGATCACCAAACACTCCAAACAAAACATTTTGCTTTGTTTTGTGTTTTCTAATGCCTAAATGTTAGTGGATAATTGATAGTCTCAATTTTCAAGAGAAACTTAAAACAATATTTTTTGCTAAAAATCTGTTTGAACTCTATGCTTGTTTAACATATAGGATGATATGTTATTATAGTTGCAGAAATTCATTTATTACTTTTTCTACCAGATCTCTATTGTTTGTTTTACTTTGGTTTTCTAGGTCACAACTTTCTGGGAAGTTTTAAGCAAGTCTCAAATGTATGCCCAAACCAAAATCAACAATCAGATCTAAATATCAGAGTAACCCTTATTTTACTTAGATCCCATCTTGTCAATTGTTTTTCAATGAATTTTGCATGAGGGTTTGATCACCAAACTGATAAAACAAAGTAATGACATCAAAGGACTATTTTTCAAAAACAGGTCTTAGCTACATTGACTGTTTCATGAGTGAATCCTCCCAAACACACCTAAGTATATGAAGATATTTTTGGCAATATATTTTAAGCTGCTAGAAACAGCAGTGTAGTGAGATCTAAGATTAAATTAATTCAATCAAATCAAGTCAAGTCTATGAGATGACATTACAAATTCCAAAACAATATCAATGCAAATCCAGGAGGACAGCAGTTGGGCCAGCCAGTCTCCTATAAAATAGTATTAGAATATAAATTACTTTGAAAAATTGGAAAAGCGATCAGAAATAAATTTGATGCTGCTCAATTTAGATAAATGTTGAGAGGGAAAAAAATCACTATGCAAATCCTAAGGGTAAATAAATAGAATGATATCTGGCTTATCACTAAAAAGGTTTGAAGTTAATTCACAGGCTTATACAGGATTTTAAATCCTTTCAACTCACCTTGCTTTTACTCTTGGTTATTATGAAGTAAAAATATAGTGTCAAAAATGTATTTATTCACATCAGGCCTAACTCAGAGAAGCAAAAATATACTGTCTAGTGGAATCAGTTTTCAAACATCTATTGAATATACATAAATTAAGTTTTTCTGTAAATCTTAAAAATGTCTAATAAGAGCCAGTTCCACCATACACTATATTTAAAAAAAAATTTTTATAGGTAAAAAAACAATCATTTACCTCAGGTAATGCAATCCTCCATTTTTTGCAATGTAAGAAGGACAATCTGGGGTCATAAAAATGACCACATTCTTAATTAGTAATAATTTTCTTAGTTTACTTGCTATTAGGTTGAATCCTAAGAAACTGCCAATATTAAATCTTCTTTGCCTCCCCAAATCAGCAATTTCATATGGTTCAACATAATATATTAGTTCCTTCCAATCTAATCAGAATCTTCCCTAAAGACCCAAGTTTGAAAATAAAAAGAGAGAAAGCAAGCTATTCTATAGCTGTCACATGGCATTTACCATTTGTCTCCACAGGAATGTTTGCCACAGGGGATTCTACTGCTTTTTAAATAGAGAAAGATCTCCTCAACATTGCTGTCGTGGAGTAAATTGAGTCTACCCAAAAAGATATGTTAAAGTACTAACCCCTGGCACCTGGGAATGTGGCCTTATATGGAAACAGATACAGTCAGGTTAAGTTCACATTGGATAAGAGTGGCTCCTAATCCGATGACTACTGTTATGAGAAGAGAAAACAGAGACAGACACACACAGGAGAAAGCCATGTGAAGTCAGTGGCAGACACTGCAATACTTCTTGTATGAGCTAAGGAAATGCCAAGGATTGCTGGCCCAACCCTAGAAGGTAGAAGAGAAGTGTAGAAGAGATTCTCTCTCTGAGCCCCCAAGAAGGAATCACTCCTGAGAAAACCTTAATTGTGGACTTTTGCCCTCAAGAACTGGGAGAGAATAAATTTCTGTTATTTTAAAATGACAAGTGCGTGGCAATTTGTTATGTTCGTCCTACAAAACTAATATATTAATAATGGCCAAGGATACCTTCACCTGAGGTTCCCAAAGCTATCATAGCCGCTTTCCCCTGTGGACACTGCCTCTCACCCACCTGAAGCTGCAAAAACAGAGTAGCACCACCACCATGTCCAGTTGTATTTCCTGGAGCCCTCAATATACAGAAGACAGGCCACATCCCATCAGGTAAATGGTGCCCTTCCCATTCTTCTTTATTCTCTCTTATAAGAGTGAAGAAATATTACCTAAAACATCTCATGGTGTATCGGGGAAATGAACTCTTCCATGTTTGTTCTGTCTCATTTTCCTTGTAGTTTTCCCTTGCCTGAGAAATGGAATGAGCAGTTGGTGGTTGAGCTGAGGAGCAGTCATTATACCATCTGCACAATTTGCCCTTCCTAGTCTGTCTGTCTGTCTGTCTGTGCTACACTTGCCCAAACTAGCACTTATTTCACAATAAACTCATGACAATAAGATTCCAGGGCTTGGACTGGGAGCAGGACAGGGGTGAGGATAAGGAATTATCTTTAAGAAATATGTAAGTATGCATGAAACTTACGGTAAATATAGCGTAAACTCAAGTTTGGAAATAAACCATTTCTAGCAGGATCAATGAAATTTTTCCTACATGAATTTGCTTCACACACAGATCTTCTGTGTATTAATGCAGAACTAGGAGAAAATGCAGATAGTTATTAGGTGTGCATTGGGCATAAAAAGTAGGGGTGGGGAAGCTGCGGCCTTAAGGTGAAATGTGTCCTTCTAGGTCCTTAAGTGCGGCCTTTTGATTGAATTCAAATTTTGCAGAACAAAAGCTTTTATTTAAAGGGGTGCAGCAGAAAAAGATGAAGCTTTTCTTTCCTCTTTGGTGCTTAAAAAAGAAGAATCTTGAAATCAGAAGGCAGCAGGTTCCCACCCCTGGTTGCAAAACCAAGAGAAGGAGGAAAACTCTGGATTACATATTTAGAAAATTAACAATATATTTTGTATGGTGAACTACCATAGTAAATGATGATAATGTGAGTGAAAGAGCTTGTATGTAGCATGTTTATGTATACCTGGGCAAAGCTGGCACTAAAATTCAGAAGTTCATAAAGAATGAACACGATCTTAAAAAGTTCTTCTCATGCAATATTGAAAAAGATTGTTAAATATAATTGTATTAAAGATGTAGTACAACCTTTTGAAGTCTGTGGGAGATAAAGTCTGTTAACAGTCAAAAAGAAATAACTCAGAGAATAATGGATTTGCCTTATTATTTTTATAAATAGAAAAAAATATGCAGCTGATTTTCACCACCAAGTGGTTAGATTTGGAAATGCCAGGTATGAATGTGGACAACAGTCAGCATGTTTTGAGACAAATTAAAAGACACCAAGATACACCAGTAAGCCTAGGTGAGGGTAACCTGGGAATTTGGAAGGAACTAAACTCAAGTCTTGCAAATGGCAACTACTGCTGAGATCCAGCTTGAACACGTTTATTTGGGCTGCACTAAGCTTAGGAAATTGAAATGTAATGCCTTCTAGGGAGGCATTCCACACCTACTACTCTTCCCTATTGTGAAGCAGAGGCTCACCTTGCTCATTACATTGTCTTCCTGCATTATCTCTGGGCATTAACTTTTGAGTCTGATGACCAGGTGGAAAACACTACTCATCCTTCAAATAGGTGACATGCTGGCGAAGAGGTGGACTGCTGACTCTTAAGTACCAACTATGCATGGAAGTTGGGTTTATCCTAGAATGCAAATTTATTAATAAAAAAAACACACTGGAGGAAAAAAAATAGTTATGTTAAAGAGAAATGGAATCATAATAATGGGGCTGCAAGGAAGCTATTTGATTCATTTTAAAGAAGATAATAGGTATCTACATTAACAGAATTTAAAGGTTATATTTCACTTGAATATTTTGCAAGTCATTAGGGTTTAATAAATGCAATCATCAAGGGCATTAGCCAGGGAGGAACTTGTTTCATCATAAGTGAAAACAATGAAAGATAATAAGCAAAGAGTAGGGCTCCATGGCCATTTCTCTTCATAAGAAGTATAAGGAATAAACAACATTGTTATAAAAATGATTATGCTAATTAAATATGGGCAAAAGGCAAACATTTTTGCTCGTTATCACAAATATGCCCTTATTCAATAGGAATTAGGTCTGAATAGCAGTTTAGAAGCTAATGAGTCTCAGCTCTTTCTTTAGTGAGGTTTATCCTCTCTAGAACAATCCTGCCTGTGAGGCCACTGCTCCCAGAGTTAATTAGGCCTTCTGGCCATCATGACACTGAGCAAGAAAAGGCAACAGTTTGTTGCACTTTCTAATGAGCACTTCATAATTTTAATATATTTTTAATACTTTGGACATGACTATATTTAAACAATAAATATATTTATTCCCATTTCACAATAGTAAGAAAATTATTTCACTTTATCACCTGTATGTCACATTTATATAACTCTGAGTAGCTTTATTCAGAGGTATCAAAAGATAGGATCGCTGAGATTTTCTTTGGCGCAGCATACTACAACACTGGGAAGAATTTTTCATTTATATGTGTGAATTATTCCACCATGTGAAATAATTCCGTGTCCTTCAACATAGAGAAGCTGGGAGGACACTCAGCTACTCTTCATTAAGGTGCAAAACCTGTTTCACAGTTTTCTAAATGCAGAAGCCATGCATAAAACATGTCCTGTGACTACAGACCATAATTAGCTTGGTACCAAGGCTGTCAGTCTTAATAAGTACATAAATAAGTAACATTTATATTAGTATTTTATGGCTATTGCCAAAAAATGGAATTAAAGGAACTTTTCCTTTATATAGATTTTCCATATTTATTTATCTGATGTTATATGAATGCCTAGAATATAGTCCTCTTAGTATTTTCAAGCATAGGTACTAACAGGTAAACGTGACTCATTGAATTGCAATATCTTCTTGCACTGTGAAATATCTTTCAAAAGATCTTAAGAAGTAGTTTCTTTATTGTCAGCCTTATAAGACATATTTAAATATAAAAAATAAGTGTATCCTGTACTTGAGTGCGTAGAGAAAAATCCTCTCTTGAATAATTTCATTTCTAAAAACAATAAATTCTACCAAATATTCATGGCATTGTTCAAAATTTAATGAAAGGATGTTCATTATCAAAGTATGTTGACAATACTGAAAAATTGAAAACAACTTAAAAGTTCAGCAATAGAAAACTAGTTAACTAAGTTATGGTATATTCACATTATAAGGCAATATTATGCAGCAATTAAAAATGTGTAAATAGAGTTTAAACCAAAAGAGTAGGTTAAAAACTAAACACAGAGAATGCTCCAAGACCAATCACCAAAAGGAATCTGAGAAAAATATTTATTCATACAAAAACAAGACACTATAGGTGTATTCATCAAAATGTAAGTAGTGGTAAGCCCTGGATATTGGGCTAGTGTATCAATTGCTTTTAGTTTTGTTTTTTCTTAAACTATGCTTTTCCCATGTTCAAAAATTAAAAGCATAGTGTTCTAGTAATAAAATAAAGGAATGAGATTATTTTAATTTTACAAAAGGAACAAGAGGACTGATATTCCTAACTCTCCTTTTTATCATTATGTTACGACGATCACAGATGACAAAGCACTGTTCCCAACAGAAGACTCATATTACTACGTAGAAAATTGAGAACTCACAAACAGATGAATATTACCTATATGATTTGGCTTACGTAAAAAATGGAAAAGGAAAAGAGTTAGTCCTAGTCTACTTCAAGCAATGAAAGCTGAGCTATATTTAACAAAAATATATTTCCTAGAAGGAGAGAATGAGTTGTAAATCTAAACGAAAATAACGGCAGTATAGTTTATAAGAAGAGATATATGGCTAAAAGTAGAAAAATTCCCGAGTGAAGGTTATACAGCAAGAGCACACACTGCATAACAAGAAATGCTTAACATAAAAATAGAAACAACCTTTAAAAATTACCTCTGACAGTAGATTTATGACAAACACAAAATGAAAAGGAAAAGTAATATAGCCTGAAATGTTTTAAGGGATAATGTATGCTGTCAGTTGCCACATTTGGTTTTTATCTGGTCATTGAAAATGTCTTTATGTACTGTTTTCTAACAAAGATGTGTTGAAAATGTTTTTCTGAAATGTTTAAAAAAAATCTATATATATATATATATTTTTTTTTCTTCCCACTTTGGCCATGTCTCTAGCACTGAATTCAAACAGCCACAGCATGGATGGTTCAGGATTTTGTCTTTTTAATGATCAATTTAGATTGTTCCATGCTCAATTTACCCATAATAAACCAATCCATCAACCTCTACCTACTCAGCTGTTATGCTCAGACAGGTGATTTAAGTAAAATCAAGTAGCATCTCAGCAACAGTTACCTTCTAATATTTAAATAACATTGTAGCAAGTCTGGTTCCTAGCCCAGTCACCTACATGGTGAAATTTGAAACACATTCAAAAATGTTTCTCCTTGCTAATGAATGTTTGGGATTTTGCCATGTTTCTCAAATATGTTCATTTTGATACTCAATATTGTTGATCTGACATTAAGCAAACTAAAGTTCATGATTTCTTTCATGTTACGCTTTGTTTGATATTTTTAAGCAAACTTGCCTACTTGTCTGTAATCCCTGTTATGTGTAATGCTCCATGGGAGGTGGGAGAGATACAAAAATGGATGTATGACAGCTCCAGCTCTTGGGGGGAAGGTGCTCACAGACTGATGGGAAAGACAGATATTTAACCAATTAAATATGGCAAGTGTTAGGGCCACAAGTTCTAAGAGAAGTGCGTACTAAGGAGGAGAAAAGGCATAATAGAGCAAAAATTAATCTATCAAATCTTTCGGGGAACCAAAAGAAATGCAAGAAGAGTGCACGATAAATATTGAGTAAAAGTGTGTTAAAAAAAATTTATGGGAGGCCACTGATTTGGACTGAGCTCCTGCATTAGGCCCAACAGACCAACTGAAAATGGAGTCACTCATGCTAAGGTCCCATGTCACCAAACCAAAACCTAAAAGTTGTTTACTTGTACGATCTGAACTTCTGAGAAATCAGGAGAGAGATGATAGCCAGATTCCCCAAAGAGGCCAGTTTTCTGGGGAGAGAAAAAGCAAAAACAACACACACATGCACACACTCCCCTAAAAACCCCAAAAAAAACAAAAAACAGGAGAGTCACAAAAACTAATCAAAAGGGGTCCAGTCAACCTGAGCCAACTTGATAAAGAAATCTCCTCTCTTTTAACCCATGCAAGGAAAGTAACCTGACCTAACCTAAAGGGAACCAATGTGCTGTTTGCACTGCACTGTTTCCTGTCTTACATGAACCAACCCTTTTGTCACAGGCAGGGAGCTCCGGTCTGTTTTGAAGACTGAGTCTGCCCAGTTCATGAATCACTAATAAAAGCCAATTCAGTCTTTAGAACTCAATTGGTTGAAAGTTTGTTCTTTCACAGGAGAAAGACTTGAGAGTGAAAGATAATCAGGAAATAGACTCTAGGAACAATTGTCTGAAGTTACTATCCTTGAGTACATCTAGGAAAGGTTCTAAATCTGCAACTCTTTATTTTCCTACTGTATTGTGATTTCAACTTACGATATGGTTCATAATATATTTTTCTAAGGAAAACAGGTTGTAGAAATAGACCACCTACAGGATATCAAAAGCATCTAAAGGACAATAAATTAATGATGTTTCCTTCCCATGAGAGGTTTTTTAATGATAAAAACTATCACCAGCATATCTGCTGGAGTTCACATGTAATAATGAATCCAAGATTAGCATGTTACACATGTATGGAATACTAAAAACTCATAAGTAAATGACATATAAACTCATGGTATTCTACTCTATTTTTCAGTTATCAGCAGAAAAATATATACAAATGGTCCTTGGCTTATTATGGTTCAACTTATGATTTTTTTGACTTTATGATGGTGCAAAAGATACATGAATTCAGTAGGCTTCTCAACTTACAATGAGGTTGAGGGAACACATTTTCATCTTATTATATTTTCAACTTATAATGGGTTTGTCTGCATGTAACCCATCACAATTTGAGAGCATCTGTAATCAACATATATTTCTAACTATAGCCTTATTGACAAAAGACTTCTGATACATTGTTCATGTACATAGCTTTCAAATGATATTGATAAGAACATAACTTAAAAGCTAAGAGATTCAAATCCAAAATTTTAACCTTAATTATATTTAAATTGAATATTTTCACATGTAGCAAATAATGCACTATAAATAATTTCTTCATCATTTGGAATAATACAACTATTATTCTCTTTCAGCAGGAAAAAAACAAAACAATAAAAATGTTTATGAAAATAAATGAGTGAAGATCACTTAAGTGATAAGATTAACTGTAATTTAGGCCATGTTTTAATGTTCTGAAAAGCTATTTATAGATATTTATCCAACTTTAGCTTTAAGTTATCTTGAATAGATATTGATTGTTCGGAAGTAATCTATATTCTAATATTAGAATTGAATTTTGTTTGAACAGAATAAATATGTGAAATGAAGAGCCATAATTTTATTTGTTGAATAAAGACAGAATAGCTTAAAACGTAAGTATTCTTCTCTAGTCTAGCTATGGAGAACAGGATGGAAGTAGAGGAAGTTACATATGTGAAAAGAAATGAGTTTTTCCATTTTAAAATTTTGGGGTGAAAATTCAAAATAGAAAACAATTTAATGTCATACATAATTGTCAAGGTTCTTAACTTTTGGAGTAAAAGGAATGTCTCACTCCCGTTCCAGGTGCTACCACTTTACCTAAGTCCTAAGAATTATTCTCACTTTTTCAATTTTCTACCTATGAGTTTTTTGCTAGAATTGAGTATTTCCTAAAATTGTCAAAGAACAGTTTGCAAAAAGTAAGAACTTTGACACATGTTACTTTTGATAATGTTTACTGTGATTATTGAGAAACACACAACTGAATTACAGACGAGCCTTTCAAAAAGTCACTGCTTATGCATTGACTTGGCATTCAGTGCATACAAAACCATTTAACAAAAATATTTGTATGGCCCCATCTACCTCCATAGATCCACACCTGCCTACTTAACCATTCCTGAAAGGAGTCCTGTATAATTTTTATTTCCCTAAGTCTTAGTCCATGCTGTTCTCACAGTTTTCATGCTCTTTGAGCTTTGCCCTCTCTTTCCTTCCTCACTTCAATCAACATCACCACCAAGTACAATTGTTTCAGCAAGAGAAGTTCTATTTGTACCTCTAAGTCTGGCTCAAAAGGTTGCTTTATTTCTCTAAATCTTTCCTCAGCCTCTCTCACTTCAGACCAAGTTAACAGCCCCATACCGGTGCTTTCATAGCATTTTTTTTCTCATTCCTTATAGCATTTTTGTGCCTATATTTCAGCATTGCTCTTTTTATTCTTGCCTTTCCTAACTGATGGTTAAGACCTTGAAGACAGGAAAACAATATGATAGTTAAAAGCACAGACATAATGTCTACACACACTTTACTGAACACCTTTTATATAACAAATTATGATATCTGGAAAGTTACTTAACCTTTTTTGCCTGCTTTTTATATTTATAAATATGAATAATAAAGGTGTCTACCACAAGATAGTATTATGAGAATTAGACTAAATGAAATATTGCATGCAAGTACAATGCCTGAAACAAAGCAAATGCTAGAAAAAAATTAGTTACTAGTTTAAAGTAATGACCATATAATGAATATAGATTCATTTTGTGAATCCTTCAAGAGACCTAGCAGAATGTTTTGCATATAATAAGCACACAAATGTGGAGTTAAATTGATATCTGCAACTGTATTCTCTAAACTCTGAAAGCCAAGAGCAAATTTCTTTTGGCAGCAAAATTATTAGGAAATTTTGAGCTTCAAAATACTCCTTTAGGTTTGATACACTTTCATAAGTTACCTGCATCAAATGTTAAGTTTCAGTCGCATAAAACCCAGTCTCTGCTTGACATGGCCTTTTGTGGATAAATAAGTGAAACGTGGGGCATGAAATTCCAGTTAGATATAAAAGCAAGGCTTAGGTGGGAGAAACACAGAGGAGTTTAATTCTACAGATCTTCCAACCTCCTGCAGTGCTGAGCACTTCTAATGAAAGGCAGGTGGGGTTATAGTTACTGAAACATGAAGTTCTTACTAAACAGGCAGAGGAAGAGATGGCAGCTAATCCACACCCTCTGAAGGAGAGGGCTTCCCTACATATCTTGTGGGATGCCAAAAACCCCAGCTGTTCTTTAGATCTGTGGATAATTTCACTATACTTAATTTGGCACAAAAGCACTGAGAAAATAAGTGTTTTTAGTGGACGTGAGGAAACTTGGGTCTCAGGTTCGTATTTACCTTGCAATAATAAATTCTGATGTTTGCCTTGAAATAGTGTAGAACATGATTATATATATTAAACATTAAAATTATCCATTGGGAAAAAATACTGTAAATCTAAAGAGGCTTACGTATATGTTTTAATCCCATAAGGTCTATTAACAACAAAGCCAAGAGAAATTTCTCTTTTTGTATATATTTATACATTTATTCCCCTATCCAATTCCAGCTATTTTCCCTATCTTTTCCTAAAACCAATGGTAATAATAATACTAGTTACATAAGCTTTGGAAGACCAATACGAATTTTCTCAGTGAAGGTATAAATCTTTAGGGGAATTGAGGAGAAGCGGTTTGAATGGTAGTTGGTCTGAGGATGGAGGGAAGCAGAGAACTTTAAGTATCACAGAAAGACATGAGAAATATTTCAAAAACTTTTCCTTAAAAATTCCCTGGTAGACAAGGAAGGCTGGTGCTCTCTGTTCCTATGTGGACTGAGAGGCGGCCAGACATTGGTGTCAAACTGGTTCTTTCCCAAGAGAAGTTTATGAGCAGGGTAAAAGACAAGTGGAGTTGAATAGAAGGAAGAAAACTATTCTCTTGAATTTGTTTTAAAACAGTGTCCCCAACCTTTTTGGCACCAGGGACTGGTTTCATGGAAGACAATTTTTCCACAGATAGGAGGGGGCTATGTGGTTTTGGGATGATTCAAGTGCATTACATTTATTGTGCACTTTATTTCTGTTATTACATTATAATATATAATGAAATAATTTATACACCCCACCATAATACAGAATCTAATGCTGCTGCTGATCTGACAAGAGGTGGAGCTCAGGCAGTGATGTGAGCAATGGGGAGCAGCTGTAAATACAGATGAAGCTCCACTCACTTGCCTGCCACTCACCTCCTGCTGTCCAGCCCAGTTCTTAACAGGCCACAGATAGGTACTGTCCACAGCCCAGGGGTTGGGGACCACAGTTTTAAAGTAAATGTGACATTATACAGCATGTAATATGAAATAGTATGACTGAGTTTTAGCACTTGTTAAACACAGTTTATGGGAGGCTCTCGTTTTAGACTAGCCTTCTGCACTAGGTCCCCACAGACCAGACCAAACCAGAATGGAATTACCTGTGCTAGCAGCCATGTTAATCAAACCAAACTTTGAAAAGGGCCAGTTTTCCTAAAAAAAACCAGGAGATTCCAGTCAACTTGAGTAAGCATAAAAACGTTCCTTCTCTCTTAACCCTTATAAAGAAAATAACTTTGAAATGACCAATCCACATTTTGTTCACCATTTCTGCTATCTTTAGACCTTGTCTGCCTATAAAGCCAACCTTCTCTGCTCAGCTCATGGGAGCACCCATTACATTTGATAGAACGGTGTGCTTCCTGATTCTAGAATCTTAATAAAAACCAAGTAGAACTCTAAACTGCATTTGTTACAATTTTGCCTTTGACACATCTTAAATGTTTAAATATCCAGAATAAGAGGTTGTAAATTATTATAAAATAAGAGAGAGAATAATACTTAGTAAGACTTTTAAGGGATATTGTTAATATAATGACAGAGCTACTAACTGAAAATAAAGTAAGACGTAGTTATTTTTCAACAGATTATACAAGGTTAAACATGTTTTAGAATTATCTTAAAGTAATAAATTGGTATTAACTAGGTATGATGGGTAGGTTTATGAGTAATATTTTTTCATGAACTCCTGTATTTTCAAAATGTAAGCAAAGGTAAACTTTGACCTTATAATGAAAAAAGAGTTATTAAACAAATAAGGCCACGTATATGCAATTAAAAATAAACAAAGATTAGCAGAGAAGTAGCTCCAATTGAGATTTGTGTTCTTATATTTTCTGCTTTAACTTGATAATATTTCATTCAACTTCTTCCTATAGATCACAATTGTTTTGATGATTTTTGCTGGTATTTCAAATTTAAAGGCTTGATTTTTTAGAAAATGAGAAACTAGACAAGGCTCATTAGTGATAACAGCCTGAACACTGTATATTTAAGAGGTTTACACTGTCTGACAAAACTGTCCATGCAACATATCAGAGGCCCACAGTACTTGCTCACATGCACTTGGATTGCAGACACAAAGTCTTTGGAGCATGAAAAAAAATAAATAAATAAAATAAAAGTTCATGTCCACTTATCAACAGCTAACTTGAAAGTTCTCTACAAGTCTACTGATTCTCAAAAGTGAGCTACTGTCTAGAGTACCAGTAGAACTTGACTTTGAATTGGAAGGAAAGCACAGAACACACAAGTGTTACCTGCTCTATCATTTCTCCAGATCCCCGAAACATGGATCTCCACTTGTAACAAGCTAAGTGGTTTCTGGCAAAAACAGAAGGGGAAAGGCCTACCTCATAGTGTGGCTTCTCTACACTATCTCTGTAACTTTCTTCTTCCTTGAGGCCATAAATCCCACAATTCTTCCTGCTTTCCTTTGCTTGTTTTTCAATAAACAAAAACAGTTTTTTTACATTATTTATTTTGACATTGTGGATGTGACTAATGTTTTACCTGTGAACATAAATACCAAATGACAAAAAACCAAGTTCTTAGCACCTGGGGTTCAGTAGTGCTCTGCTGTGTGTTCAGTGACTTTATATACTTAGTTATTTACAGATGCAAGTATATGCTCACTTAGTATTAAAAAATGGCAGGAAAGACAGCCAAATATAGAAAATTCTTTCACAGCACTGTGGTAATTTGATGGATTTTCCATATTAAAATGATAGTTATATTCTAATTTAAGGAGAGTGAAATTGAGACTGAAAACTGGTACCTTATTTCAGATTCACAGCACAACATATCTCAAGAAATATGCCTCTGCCTAGTTACAGACACACATGTGCTTTAGGAAACAAAGTGATCACCCTCATGTTGCTATAGCTACACTTGTGTACCTTTAAATATTCTGCAAAAACGAATCCCATTATATCGAAGAACAAAACACCAGAGACATTTCACTTGACAGAAATTTTCAATAGATCTCCTTACAGAATGTAAGGTGAAGTGACCTGTTATTGTAGTAGTTCCTTTCATTATATGCATAAATTTCTAAGACTACTGCTATTTGCACAGTACAAAAGAAATATTTGCATGCTGGGGCATAATAACAATCCATCACAATGAAAAGTTTCATAGTTTATGTAAAATGTTTAGTTTTAATGGGCTCGGTTCTTCAATTTGGGAATATATCAAATTCTTTTGTAAGCTTCTATAAGTTGGAAAGATTTCCTCCTCTCCCTCATAAAATGCCTCTACACTGTAGTTTTCACCTATGGCAGCTATCTTCCCATCTCAGTCTCCCAGAAAGCTAGGTTTCACCTCTCGTCTGTCATGACAAAGAAAATTTGATAGAATGAAAGGGAAATGGGGATTCTTTTTTTAAAAAAAATAGCAAGAGTTATGAAAAACCAGCACACTAGTTCATTTTAGAACCAAAAATCACAGATCACTTATAAGCAATATTATTTATGTTACTATACTATATATATATTATAGTTATATATATGCTATAGTTACTATACTATATAGATTAGTAGCTACTAATATTTCAAGGTACTGGCCTATCAGCCATATGCTTTCTACCGTTCTCCAGTATCTTACTTTCAGTGAATTCTTTTAAATGCTTTCTTCTGGTACATTTCAAGAGACAGCATCATTCCCCGTTTATGAGCATAATCCCTTATATCTGAGAGCTGGGCTTGAAGCCTGGCAATGTTCTTTATTAGTTGTTCTACTTACCTCATCTATTAAATGGTGCTAATCATAGAATCTATTCCATAGCTTGGTTGTGAAGTTAAATGAGAACTCCTTGCAAAGTGCTTAGCCCGGCACTGAGTCCAGTAAGTTCTCAGTGTGAGCTCACTATTATCATTGGTATTTGTGTAGGAACAAAAGTATTATAATAATAAGGATGATAACTTGTGGCACACTGTGCTACCAGATAGATGGTAAGAAAATAGATAAATTGTATCTATCACTACGAATTGAGCTAGTAATAACTCTAATCTTAAAAACAATGCTTTTTTTTCATACTTCAAATGAGCATTAATCTCAGGCAAAGACATTTATTTAATCATTTAAAAAATAACAAAAAAAGAAACAAATAGTATGTGTTGTTTTTACCTAGAGGTCTTTCACGCAACATTGGCTCTGAGGATAACATTATAGTAAAAAATTATGTGTGGAAATCCATCTACTTTATACATACTTACATGAAACCCCATGTAAGAGGTGAAGAGACAAACAAAAGACAACCTGTGCTCTCACACTCAAATATTATTTATATTTAGATCTAAGTTTATATCCATATCATAGTCATATCTATATCTACATATAGAAATACAAGTTATAGTTAGTACTTGGAAAGTTATAATGAATCAATAAATCATACATTTTTGCAAATCTGTCTTGTTAATTAGACAAAATCCTTTTCAAAGACACAGAAGTAAAAACAGTTTCTCAGCTGTCCCACACCTGAGCTGCCTCCCAATCCTGTTTGCCAAATAAAAATCTAGTTTCTTCCATGTTTGCCATCCTGCCTGGATGTCTCCAATTCCATGTTTGTCTGTATCAGATTGTTCCAACACCACAAGCCAGCACGTAATTTTCCATTTATCTTAGCTTTGAGTTTTGTCTGCCTTCATGGTTACTTACCACCCTTTCCTGCTGCCCAGTTATCATGATGAGAAAGATGGACCTCTGAAAATAAACTCCTCCTTTCAACATTTTGTCTTTCTCTGCCTTTGAGACATCAGTGCACCACCCACCTGGAAAACCTATATTAAATTAGCTGGGTATACCTTGTGATAAAAGTGAAACGATTCTTTTCCCCATTAGTAATGCAGCACATCTCGGGAAAACACAGTCATGAATCAGTCTTTTACCTAAATATATTTAAGATTTTTACCTTCTCTAGACCTGAACTCCTCAGAGTTTAATGTGAATACAAATTACATGAGGCAATTGTTAAATGTAGATTCCACCTCAGTAGGACTGAGGTGGGACCCGAGATTCTGCATTTCAAAAAGTTCCCAGATGATCCTGATGATGCTGGTCTAAGGCCACACCTTAACTGGACAGGACCTAAAGTGATCCTAATACTATTCTCTATTTTAATAACTGTAATTCTATTCAACATTATTTATGCAAAATTTGGCATGTTCTACAATTTTTGTTCCATAAATTCTAGCCTTTCATACCACAATGTCTAATAAGACAAAAGAATACCTTCTGGAATTTTAACATTGCTAAGGACATACATACCTTCTAGTAGAGCCTTTCATGAAATCAAGAATCTTTTTCTGAATATTTCAAAGTTTTCTAAGCACTGTGCACATACGTATACATAGACGCACATGGATGTACTCACAAACACACACAGTGACAGGAGTTGGCCATTATATTTTATATCCTATAATCTCCATCAAAAAGACATTCCATTCTAGGATACTATCAGATGATATTGATAGCATAAAATATCAGAGAGCTTTTAAAATTTAATTTTCAATTTTCATTTTTATGGAGGGTGTTGGAGTAGATGAAGAAACTGTACAAAGTGTCAAGTCTTTTGACTACATGTGGTGACAACAATGTCTGAATTTTCTCATTTTATTCACAAAAAAGCTGATAAATAATTAAGATATTTTTTGTGGTGGAGTATAATGTTACTGATATAATGATTCATGATAAGCCTTTTCATCCTTCTTAACAAAAAAGAGACTGGGACAAAATTGGGTTTAAATCTTAGTTCTGCCACTGACTAGCTTTCTGACTTAGCATTCATTCTTAGAAAAATACCTGACACTTAATATTAATTTGATATTAGTTATTAATATTAATCATACTGGTATATTTTAGAGAACTCTGAAATTACAGTTTTGGACATGACTACATGGCAAGAATGAATTAGAGTGGTTGGCTCCCTTCAAGCACATAAGAACCCCACATTAGGAGATTTCATAGAATCCTCAATCGAACCATTGGTCACTTTCTTACATTTCCAAGTTTTTCGTCATGTTGTTAATCTAAAACTAAGACGAGGAAAAAAGCACATCACAGAATATAACTAAGATCAGTGAAGAAATTAGCTACTAGGAAATTAACACAAGAATTTGAAAATAAAGTCCTCAAATTGACAGAAAATTTGATGCTGATGAAATTTATAAGATGTTGACCTAGATAAAGCCAAAAATATCCAGAACATTTCAGCTGAAAGATTATTTATTTTGTTAGTTTATCCATCTATTTATTTTTTAAACATTCCTAAAATTAATTTCAATCACATTAAGTTTTGACCATTGTGTAAGCAACACACCTCATTATCTGCATTTTTAAATGAAATTAAGTAATGCATAAACTTTTTCACTTAAAGTTAGGTATAAACAGTGAACAACTGTGTCTAACTTAAAACCAATTTTGAAAAAATATGTATACTGATGGATAGTCAAGGAAACTCTAAATATATATTAATACATTTAATTGTAATATATTATTAGCAACTATGAATCAAAAGACTATCCTAAATTTCTATAATAATGAAATTTAATAGCTTCATTTTTATGATGTTGTGAAAATTTCACATGACTGCAGTGCCTTCATTAAAATGTTCTATTACACCTTCTCAAATGGCATTTTCAATTAGGGTACAGGTAGATGTCATGTCAAATGTTACGTGTAGTTGTTTCATGTCATGGCATAAACATCTTCTTTATATTTGATCACTTAGCAAACTCAATTTATAGTTATTTTATACAATTGCATTTTAATTTTGTCTATTGAGGCCTTTACATGTTTTCCTGATTTGAGAGATACAACTTGCTGGAGAATTAAAATATGCAAATGAATTATTAAGATATGTATTTATAATTTACTTTTTTCTTCAGCAGTGCAATAATACAAATGTAGAAATATTACTTTCTAAATCTATGGGGATGCATAATGCAAAATTATAAACAACTTAAACCATATTGAATATGTTCGAATAAAATTTTTACTGCTGATTTTTCCTTTATCTAATTGTAAGGTAAAAAATGCATTTTTCCTCCAGATACTGGATACTTTAAGTAACAAATGCTATGTAATGGTACATTGTGACATCATTCTGAATATGCATTGATTATGGATAGTGAATTGAGTTACACATCATTCTCATCCATAATGCTGATTTGTATACATTTCTGTCATTGTATACATGGATGACTGAAACATCGGCTAACATCTGATATGACAACAGAAAAATCCAAATGAAAAAATATTTGGCTCTGAACCAAAGTGAAGGCGTCTGATTAAATCTAAATCGCAATGGCATAACATTATCTAGCAATGTTAATATAAAGGAACTGCTGCTAGAATCCCAATTTACCTTACAGATACCACAAAAGTTAAGTGGTGTTACTAAAATTTGATTCTTAGGATGTTTCTACAGGAGGCAAGTGTATTCAAATGTTCTGTGCAATTTGCTTCAAGATATCTTTTTCAGTAATGATCACTTTATAAGGCTTGTAATGAAACACAAAGGAAGAGCGAACACATGGTTATGTTGGTGTCAGAAGGGTGAATTTAAATTCCGGACCCTGGAACCAATTGCTCCGAAAAGGCTTCTCTTACCTATCACACCATCCTGGTTGCAAATATTTAATTGCACTTCAAATTTTTTAGGGACAAGTTAAAAAAGAACAAGAACTAATGTTTTACTATTATTGCTAAGGTATTAATTATTGATAATGATATGAAATCATTTCCAAGTATTTCATTTAATACTCTTGATTTCCTGGAGGGGGGTGTTTGGAGGTGGGTAATTAGGTGAGGTCTTAGTTAAATGTGTATTGTGCCAAAGGAGTTCATCTTACACAGAGTGCTTTCCCTGTTTGAGACTGTTTGTTAACAAGAATAGACTCTAAAGATTGAAATAGCAGAATGGCTATCCTGGCTATGTGGAGGAATAGAATAACACTCTATTCAGATTGAAGTCTGCAAGTAGAAATTCAAAGATATTTGGGTCCTGGACTACCTCGGATATTCTAAAATCTCTTTTTGGCCTTCTCTCTTGTGGAATGATTCTTGGATGAAATTCCTCACATATATTCCTTTTATTATTCATTAAAAATAATTTGGGATAAAGAGCAGTAAGAATGAATTATTAATAAATATTGCTACATGCAAAAACATGCATGATCTCAAAAACAATACTGAGTGAACAGACACAAGATTCACAAAAGTTCTAAATGCAAGGTTCAGTTGATATCAAGTTCAAAGCTGATGAAACTAATCTATAGCATTAGAATTGAGGATAGTGGTTACACTTGAAGAGGGAAGTGGGAAGAGAGGCAGGAATAGTAAGTGAGAAGGACTTTGGTTTTGAATGAGGTACTGATTATATAAGTAGGTTCAGTTTTTGAAAATTCTTTAAACTTGGCATATTATTTGTGCATATGTTATGCTTTAATAAAACTTTACTTAAAATGATTTGGAGTCATCATAGAGGGGAAATAAGACATTCCTATATGGCCTGTAGTGGTGTTTTATATTGTGTATATTGTGTGGAACAAGTAGTATCAATCTGTTTACAACCACATTAATTCATACGGAGTTAAAAATCAGTGAATGGTCCAGTTGCATTTTTAATGACATTTGTAATCATAAACTAGGTTCATTCCTGAAATATTCTCATGACAGACTTCAATTTTATTTGAAATACAAAATGGAAAATAATTTTTGACTTCTGAAAATTTCATGGATAATAAAATCAGCTTCCTCATTTAAACTATTAAGTTTACCAAGAAATTGTATAAATACCTATAGTTAATATTGGCCAGGTATGCGTCATATGTTTTGCAAATATCCAATTCTACTATCAGAAAGAAAAACTTTAAAGTATTCTTATTTGACAAAAAGGGAGACATGAGTCTCAGAAAGGTTAAATATTTTCTTTGAGGTCGAATGCATGGTAAGAATAAGAGGTTTAACATCCACCTTGTGTTTTCATTCATTACACCAGTGGTTCTGAAACCTGACCATTGTGCATCTGAGG
Source organism: Eulemur rufifrons (assembly GCF_041146395.1). Taxonomy (NCBI): domain Eukaryota; kingdom Metazoa; phylum Chordata; class Mammalia; order Primates; family Lemuridae; genus Eulemur; species Eulemur rufifrons. The sequence goes on along the minus strand of NC_091000.1, from coordinate 9,608,998 downwards.
GCTTATTAAGCACACGGACTGCTGGAATCCACTCACAAGCCTGCTGATTCAGTAGGTCTGGGGTGCAGCCCAGGACATGCATTTCTCATAAGTTCCTCAGCCATGCCGCCACTGGTGGTGTGGCCACCACACCTTGGGAGCACTATGCCACACCGAGCTCCATATAGTCTCTCTCACTTGCCCGTGCCCTCTCTGAGGCCTAGAGTCTGGCTTCTTTTATCAGGTGCCACTCTATTCTCTGAGCCTCACACAGTGTCTGGGATACAGCAGACATTCAATATTCAATAAACACATTTGAATAAACAGATGGTTGAAGAAAGTCTTTATAGGATACTAGCAATGGCTCAGTGCCTCTGGGTTTTGCTCTGTCACCCAGGCTGGACTGCAGTAAGCAAACATAGCTTGGCTCAAGCAATCTTCCTATCTCATCTTCCTGAGTAGCTAGGGTCACAGGCACAGGCCACCATCCCTGCCTAGTTTTTAAATTTTTTTTGTAAAGATGGGGGTTCTTGCTATGTTGCCAAGACTGGCTTCAGACTCCTGACCTCAAGTGATCCCCTTGCCTCAGCTTCCCAATGTATTGAGATTACAGGCCTGAGCCACTACACCTGGCCTATTTTTAATATTAAATACTTTTCTAGCACATTTAGTTCAGCAGCCCCTATGATCTTAATGAGGCCATTGTGTCTCAATTGTTTATTCTCTGCTTTCTCTTATGAAAGTCTGTATTTTCCTTTGAAAGGCTGCTTTTTCACCCTAGGGCACCCAACTTCCTACGGGGACTCCTCACCTCACACTCACTCCTGCCTTTAGGGTCCTCTTGTCTCATCTTTGTACTGAATGCATTTTTCAGGATTTGTTTATTTAATAGGATAAATTCTAGGTATCACTCAGCAAAGACGTCTTTATTGTTAGCTTTCTTCAAACTAAGGATATTCTTAAATCCACATATGTATTTCAGGGAATATTTAAATACTTTTTAAAATATGATTTTACAAGGATTAGTGGATCATAAGACAGATCAAAATCGAGAATGACTCTCACAAGAAGACCACATAGAGAGGTTGTTTCTGAAAGTGTTAATCCATGTGGCATTATAAGTGCTTTCTGCCAGTATTTGGTTATTGTTTATCATCACAGGTTTCGTTTTTTAATTTATAAACATATTTTTTAAGTAGAAATATTATACCATATGTATCTTGCTGTCAATCTTCCTGCATGTATATGTTAAAGGTTTAAGAAGTTGAAGATCAAATATTTTGCTAGAAAAAAACATAAGCAACTATGAGAGTTTAACACATACACAGAAAAACCAGACAACTAACAAGGAAAAACAAACCCCACTTTAGTTCCTATATTGTAAATCACAAGTGAAATCTATTATAAATTCAGTGTTTATCTTGCTAATTAAAAAAAAGGAATCATCAACCCTAGACTACTAGGTGAATTCATCAAATTATAACAGAAAGCCAAGTATAAAAATTGAGCAAGCATTAAGTGATGCTTTGAAAGCATTATCTATATTGCCCAAATCTCTGCATTTATGAAGTTTATTCATTAATTCTATTAGTTTCTGATTATGGGTCGTTAAAATAAGAAGTAATGTATTACTATAATAAATGTTTGATGTTGGTAACCAATAATTATTTCCGAAGACTTTTTTAATTAATGAGTAATTCTATAACCACAAGGCAAGGCAAATTAAATACTACTTTAGTAAAGAAAATATTTTTAAAAGGCTTACTTTCTTAAAAAAGGTAAATGATTAGAAACAACTAAAAATTGACTTTTCAATTTTAAAATTAGTGGCCGATGGCATTGAAAATATGTAATGTTTTCATTATTTTTCAAAATACTTTTTAAATCCCTATGGCATTGAATCACTTTCAAATTTCTGAATGTATACTAAAATGAAATTTTTTGTGCTGAAAATCCACTGGAGAATTATTCTCGATATAGGCTAACAATATATTTCCCATTGTTTCACTCTGATATAACTGTGTATACATTTTTTCTGCATCCATACCTTTAGGGAAGTTTTATTTCAGCATAATAAATGTTCGAAAATACTTCTTAATAGCATATAGCTTTTCTTTTATATGGGAAATTATATGGGAATGATATTTTAACTGGTTAAAAAAAGCTCTCAGATTCTATATTGTCAAACACACATTAGGTGAAAAACATGAAAAGTACCATTTAAAGGTATGCTCAGGGGGTAGACTGCGAGTTTGCTTTCCCCTGACATGATCTAGTACTCTCTCTCTACATGTGCGTGTGTTCGTATAATACATGCAGCTCCCTCCAACAAAAAAGACACTATCAAATAGGGGCGGGGAGCTTCTAAAATCATTTGCAATGTGGATTTACCAACATGGTTTCTGTTTATGTCTTCCCTAAGGCAATAAGCATGTGCAGATGTTGAGGGAAACAACATCCTAGGAACCAACTTCCTACAGTGTTTGAAACACAAATCATTAACTTGTTACCAGTCTACACTGGAAGTCTGAATACAAAACAGTTTAAATATGTTAACTTAGATGTAGTCAAGCTTCCTCCACATTCATTTGAACTATCAAGAAGTCAGTACAAAATCCACAAACTTCCTGTGCCTTGCTTTGTTCTCTTAAGAATATACTACCATGTCTGAATACATTCTCCAGATATTTCTACAATTCAGTAATTTGATAGACATATTCACAGTGACAAGAATACATACAATTCAATATAAAAAATAAGGAATGCAAAATCTTATTGGATAGAACCTGAAAAAAGATTTCATTGTTCAACTAATTACTCAGACAATGTGCTTTGAACATTGTGCGAAACATTGCTAATGGCTCACCGCTATTGAATTGACTCAGCTCATTTAGGCTAAATTCATTCATTTAACTGTTACTTGTTAAGTGTCTACTATTTTCTAGATAACTCAAGTTCAAGGAATGTGAGCTTTCATGACTAGAAAAATAAAACCCTATCATATTCCAGTTTAGGAGAAAAAATATCAATAAACAAAATGAAATAATTAAATACTATAGAATCTTAAATGGTGATAAATACAATGGAGATAAATAAAATTCAAAAGAAAACTAGAGGGGGTTTCTGTCTTAAATAGGCTGGACTCACTGAGATGGTGGTATTTGAGGACAAATCTTACTGAGAAATAAGCCAAAGAGATAATCTGAGGAAGAGCATTCCAGGTAGAGGGGACATCTGGGGAAAATCCCTGGGTTTGAACAACAGCACATCACTTACTTGCTATATAGCTTGTTCAATTACGGAACATCAGAGTTCTTATGCCTAGTGTAGCATAAGGTAGTTGTGGTGATTAAATGAGCAATGGTTATAAATAACTTTGCCCAGAGCCCGGAAAATACTAACTCATTACATTTTAACAATTGTCATAATTTGATGATACCCTAAAATTACTTATTCTTCCAATCTTCCTCCAAGATATCATCAATATACACAGCCATTTATCAAGCAACTGAAATATATGCTAGGGAAACCAAAGCATGAGAAACATGTCCTCTGTGTTTATGAGAATTTCTGTTCTCATTCTATTCCATCCTATAAATATGACAACAAATGTATACATGATCAATGAACATATAACTGAAAGGTGAAGCTAGAATATTAAGAAATTGGTTGAAGTAATTACTATGAATATTTTCAGTTAATTTTCCAAGCCTGCCTGAAGACAAGTTTGATCAATACTGTTTTATATGGTACAGTCAGGTTTGAAACTGATGACAAAATTCACCCACATTTCTTTACTTGACCTTTGTGTCATAGCACATCTATAGATTTTGTGTAGTCTACTATAACTTTGAAGTGTTGCCAAGATAATTTCTCCTCTGCTCACAGAAATTTCTTGTTGTCTATGTTTTTCTTATCATACAATGACTGAAGACATTGATTCCTCATTCTGAAACTAATAAGAAGGGCTTACAAAATCAATATCCATATTATCAATTGGAGCTTTGTGGTCAGATATAGATCCATAGTCTTTGCAGACACTGCTTCATTTATTAAGAAAAAAAATAAAAGTATTCAAGTTTATAGTACAAATACCAACCCACCTTTCAAGGATATTGACCTACTATTGATTTAGGAGGGACTGATTATTACTGAAAGAACATCAGGCAATTTCTTCTTTACTTGAAATGTGGCACCTCAAACTACATGCTTGAACTACAGCTCACTACCAACATGCACTTCCTTCATATTGAAGGTGAAATATTGTGAAAAGACATAGGACTTTTCTCAGAGTACCTAAGGTGAAGAGACAGAACACAAAAGTCCTGAAGAGAATAAAGAACAGAAGAGCAATAAGGTAGTATTAGACAGTCACCTGTTTTCTCACAATACATTAACAGGTGTAAAAACCAAAAGAGCATTTCAAATAACAGAGGACATACCAATATATGCAAAATGCCCTAAAATCACTTCTCTTGGATAGTAGTTGAACAAGACATATATTTCTATGTAGACTTTTGTAGTATCTAGAGCTCTGCTATGCTTATGACTTTATGTTCAATATAGGAAAAATGTGAATAATGCCTTTGTCAACGTCCATCAAATGAAAACATGTCTCTCCGGGACTATTGTAGTTGGGTTAAGTATTTCACGGCAGAAGATCAGGCAGCTTTCTCACATTCCATACACCTATTCAAGGTGGAGAACTTCTTTTCCATTCCTGAATGATTATTAATAGAACCATCCTGACTGTCCTTTGCCCCATTACCCCATCACAGAGGAGGCAGGAGAAATGTCAAATCAGTGAATTTTGGAAGACCGAACTGTTTGCACTCCTCTGAGCTCCATGTTTCTCCTTCTTGTGAGAAATCCTCTCACAGAGAGAAAGAATTTAGTCCTACGCTGGGGCAGGTTCTTCCTTACCAATTAATAACAAATATGTTTGGGCCTCAATCTGCCACACTTTTGTTTTATTTCTCAAATTGTTTGGAAGCTGTATGGGGAAGATGGTTGCTATTTATGGGGCCATTCTAAAGACCTCAAAAATCCTGGCCTTTTTTCTGGGTAGCTGGTTATTGTAGTTAACCAGAAGAGAACATGTTTTGTAGAGAGAGGCATTTCCAGTGACAAAAGAAGTACTGTATTACTGCTATGTGTACAGATATGATCTAGTGAAATACCACAGTAATAATGATGTAACTTTGAGGGCTTACTGTGTGTGGAGAATTGTTTTACACACTGTATTTGTAGTAATTCACTTAGTTCCCATTTTATAGGTGATGAAATTGAAACACAGAGAAGCTGAGTGACTTGCAAAAGTCATCCAAAGGAGTGTCAAAAGGATTTAGACACAGAAAATCTTGTTCTAGAGCACACCCTCAATCACTATGCTATTAATAGACACCCAAAAGCAATTGACAAGAAAAGAAATGCCATGTCATGGCCTACAAGCCTGAGCACAGTGAGAAAAGCAGAGCCACACGAAGCCTCAGGGGCAACTCTCCAAGTCTGCCCTTCCCTAATGGAGTATCTGAAACCTCCCTAAAATGACCAGTTGTCATTGATATGAATTGATTCAATGGGATATTGAAAAGTGATAAAGAACCCCATAACCCGTTTAAAATCCCTCCCCATTCATGCATCGTTTCTATATTTATAAAGCACAAAGGGCAAGTCTGGGGATGCCTAACATGACTGATTTTCTCATACAGAGAACATGTCAAGCTGACTGGCTGGAAAAATTTCTCTTGACCATTCAGCTGGGGAAAATTGAAGAAACTTTCTGCATCCCAGAGGAGACCATAGAGCCTGCTATGCTTGAAATGTGTCCCCTCTAAAAATCAGGAGTTGACGATGTGATAGTATTAACAGGTGGGACCTTTAAAAGGCAATCAGGCCATGAGGGCTCCTCCTTCATGAATGGCATTAGGTGCTCTTTATAGAAGGGCTAGACTGAGGGAACTCGCCCCTTCTGCCCTTCAGCTTTCCACCATGTGAAGATGCCGCAAGAAGGCTCTCGCCAGATGCTGGTGTGTTGATCTTGGACTTCTGGCCTCCAGAAATGTGAGAAATAAATTTCTGTTCTTTATAAATTACCCAGTCTGTGGTATTCTGTTATAACAGCACAAAATTAACTAAGACTTGACACTCATAGTCCTAAAAGGCAGAGTCACCTACTAAGTACCTAGTATTAGCTATTTGGCATTTAATATATTGAATTAAAATTTTCAATGAAAGGCATGATTTCATATAGAAAAGTTCAGTTGTAATGGATACCACAGGATGAAAATTAATAATCAGCTAGGTTATAACTCACCAAAGAACCTGATTCTCAAAGCAGTCTACACAAAAATTATGATACTTTATATTGTTGCTTGAAAATAAAAAAATATATATATGCATTGTATCTGGCAATTATTTGAGGTGAAAAATATACTGGGGAAAGGAAAATATTATTAAATATATTCAGAATATTTAAAAGATTTTGCATTTGTTTTCTAATTTATAAACATTTTAATGCTCCTATGAAATGTTAAGGAGGTGATTTTTATAAGCGCAAAGGCAGAAGAATCAAGGTATAACAAATATGCTTTGTCTGCATGAATGCTAAACTCAAGGTCACTACCTGGCAGAAGATTTATTAATTCAAATATGCTAAGATGCATGTCCAGAACAATCTTCATTAATAACACGGCAAGACCTAAGTGATACAATTTGATATTTAGCAAAAACAAAAGTCACAAGAAGGATCCTATATAAAAAATTTGTCTAATTGTAGATACATTAGAGAGTTAGGTCACTTGCCTTCAAACTTATCTCCAAGGAGAATAAAGTGGCTTAAAATTAAGGGGTGTTGTCTATGGAACATCATTGGGAGAAAGCAAAAATACCCAGACATTCTGGACTCCCCACTAATATTTTCTTTTCTCCTCCCTCATCTTTTCCATCTGAAATCAGAATGGGAGAATTGTTCCTTTGGAATCAACTACGTAATCATTCCCACATGTGCTGTACATTTTGGCTGTCAGGTACATGGTGTCCATATAGGCCCTGCTGCTTCCTAAGTCTTCAGTTGTGCAAAAGAACATATAGTATCAAATGAGAAATTTTCTGAATCTAGATTTCCTTGGTCAATTTGTTTTCTTTGGTATGTTTCTATGATTAAAAACCAGAAGTGTCATTCCAGGTTACTGTTGCCTAGTAAACAGGTTACAAAAAACAAAGCATATCAATCATTGGGTTACCTGAAAGCCACCAAAAGTAATTTATAAAGATAAACTTGTTAAGAAGATGTATCATGAACACAGAAAGCAGTTTGTATTTTACACAGGGAGAACAGTGTAAATTAAGTGACATTTCCCATTTCTTTCAATGGAAACTATTATTTATTTAAAAAACTATTTTTTTTTTTACATTTCATTTTTTTGTGTTTTGGCTATAAGAGACTGATAAGTAAACATGACTAATCAGCTTTAGTCAATAATATCTGCTCACTAAAGACATTTTATTTTTCTTCTACCTGCCTACATTTAAAGTAACGTGGTTTTTAAAAAGTACCTGTTATGGAATGAAAATGAATAGGTTTGTCCCATTTTATTCTGTACTACTCCAACTAAAGTGATGCCAATCATGTGATGAAAGAGGGCACTTCATCTTCAGAGTTCTAAAAGTAGGGAATTAGTTCTAGTCAATACTTGAGTGTATTTCAGAACTGATTCTCACTGGCTTGCTCAAGAAACAGTGTAACATGTGAGAACAACCTTAAAAAATCACCTAAACTATCAACATTAAAAGATTTGCTTAAAATATATTTATAAATTCATATCAGCAATGCTTGTTTTATAATTCTGTTAGTTGAAACATTTCTATTATATTCATGTCTTTATTTTAAATAACATTTTTAATATACATACTGGAGTAAATTTAACTATTACTATTTATTCTAATGTCGATTTCATATTTTTTTCTTGAAAGAGAAATTTATAACCATTTAAGTCCAGAGTACTTAAAATAAAATTATGATTCAAAGATATATTTCAGCTTTATCAAACAAAAGATATAGATCTTTAAGTAGAGTAAAACATCTTTTTACTTTCTATGACTCTAATAATACTGTTTAGGCATTACTTCCTATTTTACCATCTTCTACTCTGTGCTCTAGAAATGCAGTTTTGCTTCACATTCCTCTTTTACAATCTGTCTGAAAGCAAATGTGTTGAACACTACAATTTTTTTCTCTAATAAAATAAAAATGATTAATTTTCAAAACTGTTAATAGTTTTATTCTCCTAAACTAAAATCTTATTATATTTAATAAATTTCAGCCCGTATTAATGTATTCCAAATAATGCCATACACTGGAGGAAAAAATAGCACTCACATGCCAAGGATTAGAAAAATTAACTTTTTCAAACTATTATCTTATTGGAAACTTTTTTCATTAAAAAGTCAGTTCTAATTTCCAATTAAATCAAAAGGTATTACAAATGCCATAGAAATGACAGGGTGAAGAGCCAAAATAAAGCCTGAATGTGAAGCAGCAGAGTTAATAAGAAGCTGTGAAAAAAAACCCTGTGCCCTGAAAAATTATGTGGAATGTACACACATACTCCACTTTCACACAACACACACGCGATATTCTGGGGAAATATTTATAAGGTACCATTTAGTCAAATAAAACTTCCTCATCTTAAAGCAGTTAAGTTTTCTGTTTTCAAATTTCAATAGATTTTGGGAGTAAAATTTTTGTTACATGGATGAATTACATAATGCTGAAATCAGGGCTTTCAGTGTACCCATCACCAGAATAATGCACATTGTCTCCGATAGATAGATTTTGTCCCTCAACTCCCTCTGACTGTTCCCCTTCTTAATTTTCAACGTCCATTACACCAGTTTATGACCATATATACTCCTTGTTTAGCTCCAGCTTGTAAGTGAGAACATGTGGAATTTTTTTTTCTATTCCTGAGATACCTGAGATACTTAGGATAAAGGTCTCCAGTTCCATCCACATTGCTATAAATGGTATTACTGCATTGCTTTTCTTCTTTTTTTTTTTTTTTTGAGACAGAGTCTCACTCTGTTGCCCGGGCTAGAGTGCCCTGATGACGTCAGCCTAGCTTACAGCAACCTCAAACTCCTGGGCTCAAGCAATCCTTCTGCCTCAGCCTCCCGAGTAGCTGGGACTACAGGCATGTAGCTAATTTTTTTCATGTATTTTTAGTTGTCTAGCTAATCTCTTTCCATTCCCAGTAGAGATGGGGTCTCGCTCTTGCTCAGGCTGGTCTCAAACTCCTGAGCTCAAAGAATCCACCCGCCTCGGCCTCCCAGAGTATATTTCATTGCTTTTTATGTTGTTCAGTACTCAAGGTATATATACATATACCATATTTTCTTTACTTATCAGTTGTTGGGCACCTAAGTTGATTCCATACCTTTGCAATTGTGGATTGTGCTACAATAAACAGTTGGATGCAGGTGTCTTTTTTATGTGACATCTTTTCCTTTTGGTAGATACCTAGTAGTGCGATTCCTGGATGGAAGGGTAGGTCTACAACATATCAACATTTTCAAAAGAGATTTGAATTCCAGGCCTGTAAGGAACTCTTTCCATTTATAATGATGTTGCAAGTAGCATTTTCACAGTATGAAATTCCATCCTTTCTCCACTTCCTACAACTACAGCCAGAGTTGTAATGGAAGATTTCTTCTTTGATAAAAGATTCATTTTGCTAGAACACTTCTCTCATAATGCCATTTTTTAATCATTTTCTGTTAATGTTACTTAGTGCTTTTAGGTTGTTTGCAGTGTGCCAGGCTCTGATCACAGCAGCTTTTCTCTATTAACTCATTTAATTCTCACAACAGTTTTGCAAAGGAACTGCTAGTAAACAAATATCCAGTTGGATTCTTAAACAGGGATCAGCTAAGCAACTTTCTTGACATCAACCAACCAGGAAGTGGTGCAGCTTGGTGGAGCCCAACTGGCAGAGCCCATGTTTTCAAGTCCCATTATGGGCACTTTTCACAGGTTTATCCTAAGATTCCTTAATCTAGCAGGCAAGGCCTTCCACAATCAGTCTCCAAATTACCTTTCTACCCATATCTCCCATTATTCTTTACCAGCAATTCCCTTGCTCCTCTCAAGATATGTTAACAAATGCTCCTCAAAGAAAGTTTACAGGATTACATAAACATGAAAAATTTCCTTGTAGACTCATGGCTCTGAAAAGTCCTACAGTAAAGGACTGTGTTTATTTTTACTAAATATTCCTCTAACTTATGCAATCACAAACTTTTTCCCTTTCTTCACAGAGTATTTCATGGGAATACAGTTCTTTATGGAGTACAGTAGGAGAAAGAATATTCTGCAAAAACACTATATTCCAAAGTGATACATTAATTCTTCCCTGAGTAAGATTAAGGCATCATCATTTCTATATTTTTATTCCCATCATTTCCATACCAAAATACCCTTACTCTTTTTCTTAATTCAAATATAACGTACCCTTCATGATTTGACTCAAATATTGCCTTATCACTGACACTTCTTCTCACTGCAATGCCCAGCAACGTTTGCCCATCAAACTCAGTTAGGACATCGTGATGTGCTGCTTAACACCTACACTGCCCAGTTTCATATGTGTACATGGCTTCTCTCATAACCACATGGAAAACTCCTGGGAGTGGCAAAGCATTAAATGATTTTGGAATTCTAGAGAATCATTCACTCAACTTGATTTTTCAGCCATCATCAGAGAGAATACAAACACGATAGTGCTTGAAATACGAGAAAAATCACACTCAAAATAAGCTATCAATGTGTTAAATTAGAACCAAAGATTTTTAGACCTGAAAGGTATCGGAGATAGCATTCATTATAAATATTTATGAAAACTGAGACCTAGGGGAGCTATTCTTATTTACTTTTTATATCCAAATTCTTTCAGTATTTCCAATAAGAAGCAGAAACAGTAAAATAAACACAAGGAGTAAACCGAAAGCTAAATATGAAATGCGATAGGGTAGATGATTGCCACATTAATTGTAATCCACAAAATGTTAGTGCCATGGAACACAAACTGTACATTCTGACAGGTTCAAAGGAAAATGTGATGGGTTACATAGCTCTTCTTAGCTAATAAACAAACCACCAAATTTTGCACATGATGGAAAGGTTATAACATTAATCAAGTGCTTCTCATGGGCCAGATACAGCTCAAGTCAATTTTGGTATTGTTATTTCAATTTCACAAGAGCCCTGTGAAGTAAAAATTATTGTCTCCCTGTATCAGATTAAAAAACTGAGTCTCAATGAGGTTTAAAAGCAGTACAAATTATTTTGTTAATTCTTTTTGTTAATAAATCAAAGCTTGCTTTTGAACAAAAGCCCACCTAATTCCAAAGCTGCTTTACATTTTAATGAAGTGGGTTACAAGATGGCCCATGGGCAGAGATAAGGTTGTGTTTATCAAAATAGCTTGGACCTCCTCAGTGCTGAACTCTGAACCTTAGTTTTGGAGGAAGGAAGGAAGGAAAGAAGGATGGAAGGAAGGAAGGAAGGATGGAAGGAAAGATGGAAGGAAGGAAGGAAAAGAAAAAGGTGTCATTTCCTGGAAGAGTCTGGGGTTAAGCTGTCAGTCATCTGCTTCCAGCATTAGAGGACTTTAATGTGACTCTCGTGGAAAATAAAATCTTGAGCAGACTGCTTCCCAGTGGGTTTGCCAGGATAAATAATCTGCAAATTGTACCCCTAGACAAATAAATTAGTCAACCTGTTGAACAGAGTTGCTTACTGTCATCCATCTGGATGATAAATAGTGCCAAAAATAATGATTTCAGTTTGGGTACAATTTATATCTAGCTTTTTTTTTTTTTTTTTGAGAAATTGGCCAAGAATTTCAGTTGAAACTTAATGTCAGTACTGAAATATGATGAAGACCATTATTATCAGCATATGGAGAACGTTTTATTGCCTATTTACTATGATAGAAAGATAATGATTCAGGTGATTTAGAAATCTTATAAATTATTACTGCTTATTTTAAAAAGGATATCTCTTCCACTAAAATGTATTCTGTAAAAATGTCCACTCTTGATTTCTCTGATTCTCAAAGATGTACTTTTGGTAACTTTTGTCCTTACATGGTGCTTGTCAGCTTGGAAATTTAGCACTGCCAACTGCAGTTCTGAGTGAATTAATGAGACAAGGTTTTAGCCTATAAAATAAGGGTTTTCCGAGGAGTTTTCCCCCAATCACTAGATAAGATGCTTTATCTTTTGTGCTCTAATAATAATACATATATTATTTTTTCTTATAGCCCATTATGCTATGCTCTTATTATCTGTGTACAATTCTTCCTTATACCCCATTAGGGTATAAGTACCTGAGCATGGGAAGTCTATTTTATGCTTCTTTGTTTCCCCAACATGTGGTTCAATGGATATGTAAACATACTCCCTCACCCCACACAGGACTTGTTGAAAAAAATGAACAAATATTTGAAGGCTACAAAATACCTTGAGTTATTTTTAACAAAATTCCCACTGAAGGAATTGTTTATGATGACCTCCAGTAGAAAACAGTGCTTGGTGCCTACCTGTGACTCAGAGTGTATTTGATCAAAAAGACCTTGGTTGAGAGTTTTGTGGTGGTATCTATCAAATTGATGGGCATAGGATTATCTAAAGTCTATTCTGTGAGAGACAGAGGGCAGAAATTGGAGAGGAGAGCGAGAAGAGATGATACTCATAACTAAAGATATTTCCAGTATTTCTTCATGATAATTTTTCTCAACTATTACTCCCCAAATGGGAACTAAATAGACCGATAGAAATGTAACTTTGATCCCCTAACATGTATAAGCATTGATAAAAGAATTTGAAATATTTAGTTTAGTATAGTTGAATAATCACAAATTACAAAAAAAAAAAAAAATCCTTTTACAGGAACATTTCCTCATACAACCATCCTCCCAACTGTTCTCTCTCCCCACTGCTCATGATTTCAGCAGCCATTCACGACGTCAAATTAGAAAACACTAAGTGTGAAACCAGAGGGAAACCATAAGTACTCTAATGCTTCCTACCTGCTGTACATTCCACTGTCACTGTCAATAGAGTCAAGTGGTTGACTAGCTGTGAGTGATGAATCCGGGATCAATATAATACTATATACTTCAGGGAGAGGTTGCAATTACTGACTTGGAAAGCACTCTAGCAAAATTTCAATATTAAGTCAATGCTCTAAATGCCTCTATTTTGATCCACGTTATACTAGCTAAAATGAAGAAAGATATTTTAAGCTGATTCTTAAGACAGGTTAATGTGTGTGTATAAAGGATGTAAAAACTGAGGAAGTACAGCAGCCAGCTCTAAAACCACTTTTCATGAAACAATATTTATAGCATGCAAATGAAGTGATATAAAGCATCTTAGATTAACAAAGGACTCTATCCCACAATGTATCAGGGTACTATAATTACACCCTGTAAAATGCTATTTATTAGATAATGCAAGAGAAATTATGTATATAACTCTGGTTGTGGGAAACAAATTATCTCTAAATGATGTTGGGAGGAGTTACACTAATGGAGCCTGTTTCTCCTCATAGGTGATTCCCCTTCCAGTTCTAAGAACCTGAAGGGGTAGTTAAATCTGTTAAAATGATAATCTGATGTCTGTCTAGATCATGACTTCCTAAACTGTCAGAAATGGCATAATTCCCCTTCTTTTAAACTAACACTATAAATGCTTCAAGCCTTTATATGTACTCTTATCAAAAAGTGCTGAGATATATTTTAGAAAGTTTTATTTTCAGCAAAAATGTCAATTGCATTCTAATGAATGTCATGCTCCACACTTTTTGCTCCTTCACAGATGAGTTTTCCTAACATATCAGGTGAAAATAGAAGGGACTTGAGTCAATGTTAATGCTGTTACTGACAAAGGCCAGAATACCATGTTTTCAGTTTTCTAAGATAGAGAAATTTGCACTGATATTTTAGCGAGAAGAAAACATCCTGATTTGTAAATAAGACAGTGTTTAAAAACAGGACTTATTGACCTAAGTGATATGTTAAGGGAGGAGGGAAGAAGAAGAAAAAAAAATACAAACAAATAAAATTTGCCCATCCAAATATTTGTTTATAAATACCAGTTTGAGAAGTTCACAGGAGTAAATAGAAAGCAGTTTTAGGATTTTCTAAAACTCACAAAGTATGTTTTCTTATATATTCTGTTGTAATAAACTAATAATTTTTAATTAAGTTAAGGTACATATTATGGAGTAGAAAGAACATGGACTTTTGCCTCTGGTAAAGCAGGACATACATACTGTCTCTACCACTTACTGGCTGTGATATCTTTGGCAAGTTGTTTAACCTCTCTGAGCTCCTGTTTCCTTGGGGACTCTAGATTACAAATAAGTAAAAATAGCAATTCTTACTTATAAAGATATTGTAAGAATTAAATTGGTAACATAAATCATGGAACAGTTCCCAAAGCCCAGTAGGCTCCCAACAAATGGCATCTATAACATTACTACTAAAAAAAAGGAATAGAATCAGAGAGGAAAATAAAAGAGAACATAAAATATTTCCTTTTGGAGAGTGAATTTTTTTAGCTTAATTTATTAGGAGATTAAGGCAAAGGCAAAATATAGATTATTGTATTAAAGTATTGATGAATAACCACATATATTAGAAGAACCTTTGGTTAATACTAGTCATCTAAATGAACAACTGAAACATGCTTAAATTGTAGTATACTTTTTAATCTGTCTGTCCCCCAAAAAATACAAACCAGGAAATGTGGATGGGAATCTTTTGTGAAGCTGATGACAAAGAAGAGAATCAGAAGAGGAAGTAAGAATAGATTTTGGAGTAGGTTTAGTGGATATGTACATGGGGATGTCTCAGAGCAAGAGATATTTTAGGGAAAGGTGAGAGATTTTTTGACTCTTGATGGTAAAGTTTTGGTCACAGAAGCAACTTGGACTATACCCAGGGAAGTAGCTATACAATTAAGATGCCTATTAGGGCACCAGTTTGTAGCTGGATGAGTTAGAAATTGACAGATAGGAAACTGGGAGAATAACTTAATAATAGGAAGAAAATTAATTATTAAAAACGGTATGTCATGGGAATACTTAGCTAAGAAGTAGATCACCGAGAGGAGGGTGTGGTGACTGTAATTTTTGTAGGTGTGAAGAGGATAGAGTTGACTTGGTCAAATGGCCAACTCTTTCTATCCTCATGTTGGTCTCATTTTATCACAGAAATTGAGGCATAGAAGTGAAGACCTCTCAGGTAAAAGACAAGCATTGCAAGACACAAAACAAAAAATACTTGGTGTTTGATTGAGCAAAATAACCATGGATTTATGGAACCAAAAGTTATTTGCCTGATTGGTGTAAAGAGAGCAATTGAAAGGTAAGTTAGGAATGAAATATATTTACTTATTGGGATACAATACTAGGCATATAATGTAATGTGATTTTAAAATAGTAATGGTTGATGAACAGGTAGAGAAATCGTTGCTAATATAGAATGTTCCAAATGAAAGAAAAGTTATCTTTTGTTTAAAGGATAGATTTAGCTGTTGTTATCCTGAGGTAATAATCCTATTTGGTTCAAAAATTAATTTTTGGATTAGCCAATGTCATTCTACTTACAGTTTTTCCACTGGCTTCCCTCATCTAATTTATTAGTTTTGTTAAGTGAATATATAGTGCAAGCAGATGAGGGAATTAAGAAAAAAAATTGGTATGGGGTGAAAATAAATAGAAGAGTGAATGCTGTGTGTAATTTGGAGCTAATCCATTTCCATAATGTTTAAAACTTGAAATGTTAATTTTCTCTTTTGTTAAATATTTACCATGTAATTGAAAATGAAATTACTGAATAGAAAATAATTAGATGGGTAAAGCAGACCAGCTATCTACAGAACTTATCATTAGTCACTTGGAATCTATTTTAATATGATTTTATATCGTAAGACCCTTTATATAGTCTTGAGTGCATATCGGACCCCTCTGTTTTTATTTATAGTACCAGAGAATGTGTAGAATGTTCATTCATAAACTATCATATTTGCAAACATTCAATTTATGCTATCATGATTAATCAGCCTGATTTTTAATAGTGCTAGTTTTTTTAGTGTTTACATGACTTCTGACAATTGTTTAGAAACATATTCAAAAAAGCTCTATAACAAAAAAAAAAAACCCTACGTAATACTAAACAACAGATAATAAAGATTGCCCTCTTGCTTTTTATGTTGCTGATTTTTAATTTGTTTCAAATTAATGGCTACTTGATAAAACTGGATTACTTATTTGATGCTTTAGGTATAGTATGTCATTATAATGAATATCATCATGCTGAAATATAATGCATTTTAAATTTCCTCACTATAAGGATTAAATGTGGTGAAATCAAGGTGTATTACCAGCCTTTTGTCATTACAAGAGAACAGACTCTTTAAAAATTATCAATGCTTACTTTATCAGAGTTATTATTTTAATCAAGCACCATTTAATTTATATGGATTGATTCATGCTATACTTTACTGACCAAACTAAGCATTTTGATTTCTTTAATGAGGCACATCAAAAATATTATCACAAAGTCATGAAACTACCATGAGACTTAGTTTGTCTTTCCTCAACAGCAAATATGTCACTACTCTTCATCTGAAAACTTCTAAAGACAATTCAGACATGAAAATGCTAAATAGTAGTATTATAAAAATACATATTTTTTAGATCATTATTTCATCTCACTGAAAAAAAAATAAGCTCAAAAAGAAGAATTAGCATTCACAAAACTTAAATTATTTTCACTTTCAAATACAATTTAACCCCTAGAAATTTAACCTGAGGATGTGATATTCCCTGGGTTGCACTATAACTCTGATGCTTTGCAAGGTACAAAGTTAATGTATTCAAGCATTGCTTTCCTTTAACAAAACAAAAACAAAAGTAAAAAACATTTTCCTGACAATATTATGGAAAACAGAAATGCAATGGTTATTTTAAAAAGCAGACAAGAGCATGAATAAATGAGAATGTGTTATGCTTTCTAAAAAGGATCAGGCTTTTTAAATATAGAAATAATATAGAATTTTTAAAAAAAGGTTAGCAATATAAGGAGCTAGCTGTGGCAATGCATGAAATTGCCCTTATATGATTTACTTATATTACAAACAACGGCATGGTGTGCCCTGACAGTGAAAGGGGGCATCGTACTGCTTGTGATTGACAGTGTTTTCTGGGATGAAATTGCAAACTTACAAAACAATTTTAAGTAGAAGAATGAAGGAATAAAGCATTATTTATAGACAAGTAAACCATGTTTTATTTGTATGAGCAGTCCATGAGAATAGTTTGCTCAATATTTAAAAGAAAGCAGCTGGGATCTTTTAAAATAACATTATAACATTGTGAAATCCAGGTGGAAAATTTTGCTCCCCATTTCTCCCTTTCAAGTTCAAGACAATATTCAGTCATCCAGCATCAATGGTAGTAACTTAGTTAAGAGCTAAAGGAATCACAGACAAAGGTGTTCTGTGTTTAGGTTCTGCCTGTCTTCAATGGCCATGAAACGCAGCTTCTAATATTTGGCACACACAGCCCTTCCAAGGTTGGCCAGAGTGAAGAGAATAGCATCTTTAGCCAGTAGTATTCTTTGCCTCCAATCTTCTAGTTATTTTTCAAGAAAGTTTATCCTAACTCTCTGAGGTGTCCAATTCTCCATCTTGAGGAACAGATGGTAAAAGCTGGCATTTTGAACTTGCATGCCCAAAATGTTAAAATTCTTCTGATGTTACAAGGAACGCCAAGGGGCTGGGCAGACCTGAGCTTTCTCTCTGACATATATTGACTGATAACGGGACACTTGCAGAATTATAATGTGAAATGTGGCACTAAATTGCCTTCTTCAGCAATAATAACTCAGCATTTAATAATTAGATTTCTCCCCTTTCACTCTTAACTACTCTTTCCTTAAGAGCAATCACAATTTGAAGAAGTGTGAATTATCTTCTATCACCTTATAGCATCGTTTGATGTTAAAGGAGAGTGTGGGTTTTTTGTTTGTTTGTTTGTTTGTTTGTTTTTTTCAGTCAACTCTTTGCCTTGGCTCAAAAACCCCTGAATCTTCTGACCCTTTGCGAACTCTCCAACTTCATTTCTCATCAATCTCCCACTCTCTAATTAAGCACAGACACACAGTTCTTATAAAAACACTGACTCTTCTCACATTCAGGGCCTTGGTCCCTTCTTTACTCTCTGCCAAGGAAGCTCTCCCTTCAGATCGTCCCCAGACTGACGGTTTCTGACATTTTAGGTCTCAGCTTAAACGTCAACTCTTTGGTGAGGCCTTCTGTGACCACCAATCTAAAGCCTGCCTGTTTAGTCTCTTTCAGAGCACACAGTTCAAACTTTTCAGTTAGAAATATTTATGTTATTTGTTAGGCTCTATCTTCCTGACTAGAATATATTCCATGGGGCAGGAAACACATTTGTCTCGTTTATATTTGACTGTCTTGAATCTATGTGTTCTACAAATACCTAGTGCACACATCCTCACTCTGCCTCATGATTAGCAGAATAGACAGTCCCTGACCTCCTGGGCTCACTGTCTAATGAGGCTGGAGGTGGAGATGGGGTGTGTAGTGAACAGACAGAACCTGAAGGGCACAGGTGCTCTGTAAGTACATCCCAATCAGCTGGATAAATAAGTTTATTCCATTTCATTTTTATAATTCCATTTAACTGTTACCAAGACATTACTTTAGTGAAAATTTAGATTTTTCTCTGGGAAGATGAATAGATATTTTTTTTTTTCTTAACTATCTCCTGACTATATAGGCATGCTTCATTTTATGGTGCTTTGCAGATGTTGTGTTTTTGACAAACAAATTGAAGGTTTGTGACAACCCTGTGTGAAGCAAATCTATGGGTGCCATTTTTCCAACAGCATGTGCTCACTTTGTTAACATTTTTTAGCAATAAAGTGTTCTTTTAATTATGGTATGTCCATTGTTTTTTCTAGATATAATGCCACTGCACACTTAATAGATTACAGTATAGTGTAAACACAGCTTTTATATGCACTTGGAAACCAAAAACTTTGTGTGACTTGCTTTATCGTGCTATTTATTTTATTGCTAAGGTCTGGAATTGAACTCACAATAGCTCAGAAGTATGCCTGTATATCGTGCTCTATAATTTGGGGGTGAATTTGTAAATAAGGAGAAGGATATTTCAGTGGTTAATTAAGTCAGTGGTTTTAAAACTTCAATGTATATCAGAATCACCTGGAGGGACTGTTCAAACACTAGATACTGCGTCCCACCCTCATAGTTTCTAAGTCAGTTGGTCAGGGCACATTTCTAAACCTTTTCTTGCATGCTGCCGCTGGTCCAAGAGCCACTGACATAAAGAACAAATTGCATATTTGGAAATGTCTATATTTTCTTAATATAGATATTTCCCCCAGCTTCTATCCTGCCCATGCTCTTGTGCAATATCATGTCGATTTGAGTGTTTCTAAGCATTTGGATTATTCATCAGAAGAGGTAGTAGATTTTCTTTCTTCAGTAACTTCTACAACTTTATAGCCACCTATGTGTAGAAGATTTGAGAGGAACTCTCTAATAACTGAGAGATAAGATTGTATGTAACTTTTTCTATCTTTCCTGCCCAATGTTACTATATGAAAAATATTGTACTTTGCATTTCTCATCTTACTATTGATATTTTATTTTTGGTAGCTTCATACCTTGTCCTAAAGTTACCAATGCTCCATTTGACCTCTTAATGTTAGATGATCTTAACTAGTTGAAAATATTTTTAATTATGTTTTAACATTAAACATGTATTCAACAGTTTTTGTTGATCATAAGCTAAATGTAACTTTGAAAATGTAAATGAACACCTTCCTTATTTTTAGCTGGCTTAAAAGATAAGCCAGGTAATGTATATACAAGGAATACTTTCTAGTATCATTTCCAAGGAAGTATTTGATAAGTGCCATATGAGAAGCATAAAGTATCATAGAAGGACAAGGCAGACACTCAGAATGCATTAAGTTAGGATCGGAAGAAAATAAAAAAGTTGCATCTAATCTGTGCCTTAAATAAAAGAATACATCTCAGCTAGTGGCTATTGAAGGCTTTATCATTTTAAACTGAGGAAAGGAAAGACTAGAGGAACACAGGCAGGAGAATGCAAGGGGGAGAAAATGGTTCAGACAACCAGGTAGATACGTAGGAGTGAGGAGGATGAGGCTGGGAAGATGTGGGTTGGCTTGTAGAAAGCCTTCTTGTGCAGCATGAAGAGGTGAATGTCAATATAACAGGAAAGTGGGCATGATGGTAGGATGGAGAGTAACTGAGATACACATGTAAATCAGCATTTTAAGAAGATAAAAAAATAAAAAGGAATAAACAAAAGGACTGGAGTGAAAAAAGCTGGAGGAGAAAAGCCCAAGAAAATGGCTATTTCAACAGTCTTGATAAGGAGACTTACAGTGGACACTGAAAGAAAGAAAGTGAAGAAACTGATTTTTCGTGATAAACTATGACGTTAAGCTTTAAAATCATGAAACTTGATTTTGACGGAGAAAGGGATCAGAATAAAAAGAATGGTTGTGGGACCAGGTTATGTACAGGGATGCACTGTAGCCAGGGACATGTCCCATTTAACTAGAGAAGGAGGTTGAAAAGATTTTAAGGACTACCCACAATTCTGAGGATCAAATGAAAAAACACATGTACATGTTCCAGAAGTGTGCTCTTCAGAGTAGACTTTTGAAAGATACAAATGTATTTTTCTACTCCAATATTACCATTTCTGTCAAGGTGTGATCAGAAAGTCAAGAGTAAATAGAAGGGTACCAGTGAACCAAAGATGAAAGTTGGTTTGGTGGATGGTGAAGAAGGACAAAGAGAATAAGAATGATAGTGTTCAAGGGGGGACTTAAAACACAAGAGAGGAGGAAGCAAAAGAGGTTTTGGATAGACACAAGGGTTCTGAATTCAAGGTCTTGGAGGAGGAGCAGCTGTGAACGGAGTGAGTCCAAGGGGGAAATGTGGGTGTCATCTATTGCATGGCACCAGGGATTGCTCCTAAGGGACAGGAGACTCTGATCAGAGGGTGGGATGAGTCCTCTATAGGGATTTATAAGGGGCAAAATTTGAGTTAGATAGTAAAACTCTAAGCAAGTTACACAAGTTCTTAGAAAAGAAGGGAGTGTGTGGAGGTCAGCAAACCACAAGGTTGTGTATATACAGATCTTATAAAAAGTTGAGTTTCCAAAGTGGGAACTTTGTTAAACAATTTTGAGTGAACAATGAAATGGGATTTTCATAGACAGGTAATACCAAAGAGCAATCATGAAGATTTTGGAATAGTGGAAAAAGGCATGCTGTTCACTGGAGACAGCAACAGGAAAAGTTTTCCACTGCTAGGGACAAGGCAGTGCTTTCTGGAACAAATTGTCCATCTAAGGAGGATTCTTCACAACAGAAGAGAGGCTCCACAGTATACAACCACTCTTAACCCTGCATCATCACAGCTGTGTTTGTCTTCCACACTTGAGTATGTTATGGAGCTCCCCCTTGTAAGCACAGACTTTCCCCAGTTCCTGAATTTAGGGTTGAATTCTGCTTTAGGAACCTCCTCCTACCAGTAAAATCTCTATAACTTAGAGGTAGACCTCTAAGAACCAGCACTGCCTATTTATACCTCTACTGCCGTCCACTGCCTAGACAGTCTAGTGATAGACTGTGAGGGACAGGTGCGGGTTGACAGCTAAGAACAGGAAAAGAGGAGGCAGGGGGGCAAAAATGAGACAGCCAATGAACATCTAGAATCAAACCCACAACAGCAGGAACTTGAGGTTAGGGACTTTTCCTGGCCAAAGGCATGCACAGAAACTAGGAGCTCATGCCCAGAGGTAACCTTTCCCCTATGAATATACATTAGCATAGTAAAAACCACACCCACCAGCTCCAAGACAGTTTACAAATGTCATAGCAACCCCTGGAAGTTACCCTATAAGAAGAAAATTGGGGAGGGCCCTTGGCTGTAAGAACTCTCCACCCTTTTCTCAAAAACATGATCGATATTCCGCCCACCATTTAGCATAGCATAAGGTGTAGTCATAAAAGCAGAAGTATGGAAGATCTCAGCGTGTTCTCCACTCGCAGAGACAGACCCCTTTCCTTTCTGGAAACGTACTTGCTCTTTGAAGCCTGCAATAAAAGCTGCTATGTGGAAGTGCTAAGTGTCCATTGTCACTCTGTCATACCGTTGTCCCTGCTTATTTTACCAAGCAAGGATCCAATGAATAGGGACAACACCTCCCCAAAATCACACCTGATAAGACAAGAGAGAACAACAAACAACAAAAGAAAGGCACAGACAACAACGAGACTAACTTGAGCTGCAGTGGTAGATACTCTTGATTGGCAAACTCAGCCAATACTAACAGACTTATATTATGCTTTCCTTGCCCTCTAAGGAAAAAAGAAAATATTTTCCCAATCTTCCTGGTAATTTTGAGTAAGCATGTGACCCAGTTCTGTTCAATGAAGCATGAAAGGAAGTGTGATGGGGCACTTCCAGGAGATTTTTCCTCTAGCCTGCTCTCTGGTAACAGTCCCTGCCCCTATAAATTGCTTTCTCCTTGTGAATACAATGATGATGTCTGGAGATGGGATCATAATGCAAAAAACATGGAGGAAAAAAGCTAGTCATTACTGACAGCTAATAGATAGAAAGAACCTTGATCCATATGACAGTCCAAGAAGCTGAAACAATGCCATTAAATGGTGTTCCTCATCCATTCTGTGGAAAAATTTAGCTCCAAATGTTCAAGACATTTTTTTTGTTGTTGTTGTTACTTGCAACTAAATGCAATACTAACTGGTGCAAATGACATAAGACAAGTTTTAAGCCTGGGACAACAGCAGTAGATAGCATGTCTCCAGAAGTTAGGAAGTGGATGAAAAGCTAAGTACCATGTTACTTTAGGGAGAGTCCTAAAGATGATTATACTCCAGTGTTCTGAATGGGTGGAATACTGGGGCCATGAAATACGTCCCCTCCCTACTTGGGGAATGTAAATTTGATCTTTATAATCAGAGACTGGTCAGTTTGGTGATTATGTGAAGAAATTTATGTCTTTAGCGTTTGGGGCTTTTATTCAGTATGTTTTATTTTCAAAATATGTTGCTATCTGAGATTTTAGAAAGAGTGAAATTATTAGTGATGTTTTTTATTCAATTGGATTACAAAGGACACATGGACATATTGTACGTAATGTTCCCAAATTCAAATAAGTTTTAAATACTACTGCCATTTAGCTCCGAAAGGAATACTTTCCCTGCCTATTCTTCATGAAGAAGGAATTTAGTAGAATATTTTAAAGAAGTAAATATAAAAATATTGTTCATTACTCTAATATCCTGCTTGCCCCCACTCCATTAAGATGCACAGCAGGACAATGAAAAGAATATGATTTGGACTGGTTATTAAATGATATATCATTTGAAAATATTCAGAATTCATTTAAAATGGATTTTAATAGCTTAATGCACAAAATGCAACTGTGTATTCATGTAGCATCCTAAATGCAATATAGTTGTACTAAAGACACTAATGCACCCCTAATGGAAGAATACCAGCTGTGTAGTTTGTCTTTGGGGCTGAAAAAAACGTAGTCTCAGATAGAGATACATTGCATAAAATTACAGATTTAAGTTAAATATTTTTTTGTCCAGAAACATTTTATCAAGTGCTCTGGTTTAGTTACTTTTCATAATGAAAGATTTGAGCTTTTCAGGTATCAAGTAAAAAGTGACTGCTGTGATTGTCCTGATGGCAGCCTGGTGGCCCTGGTGTCATCAATCTGATATCCTGGAGGGGATGTGAAAATACACAAAATGCTTCCTTCAAATAAGATTGAACCTTTAAAATGTATTCTGAAACTGCCATAGGCAAATTTCAACACTAAGTCTTCAAGTTAAAAGTGAATTACAATCAAGTTCTACACATTATTTTCCCCATAATGGAACCATGTGGCACATTTGCTATATAGCAAATGATAGAAAGGATGAGCTGCTTAGGATGGACAGAGTGACTTGAGGGGAAAGAAAATGTATCACGATTTTACACAAGTCAGAGAAACGAAATGTTGGATTCAGCTGCAATATTTCAGCTGGAAGAAACAATTTTAGTTAGGAAATAGCCTTCAATTAATGTGTTTTAAGTTGCTTTAACGTTTGTATTTACTTAGATGCCTGTCTTAGTGTTTTTGACAATGTGACACATATTCTTTGACGTTTCATTTCAAAGTATAGAGTATCTTAAGGATTTTTCTTTTAAATGGGAGTATCAAATAATTCCTCTATTCCAGTATTTATTACCTTTGGCCTCTGCAGGCCATCTTACAAATGTACACAGTACTGTGTAATCTGTGTTTCAGAATTTATCACCCATAATTATACTGCAGGAACAATGCAAAAGGCCATTAACATTGTAAAAGATATCAAGCCCAAGATATTAGCTAAATATATATTTTATTTTCTTTTTAGTTATTGTTTGCATGCACACATAAGTTATTTTGATTTTTGGATATCACTTGAAATTTACTGGATTTGTATTTAGAAATAATTTGGGGAACAAGTGTAAGTTTTTCTGAATGAGAGTTAAGATTGACATGTGTGGGTTTGCTTTTCCACAGAAACCCACATGGCAGTCCCTCTGTCCTCCAGACATCCTGTCACTCCAGGGTACTGAAGCATGCACTGGAACTGTAAGAGCACCCACTGTTCTGAGATCTCCCATGTACCAAGCTGCAATATTTTAAGGAATGACAGCCTCAGCTTTAGAGAGAACCTTCTTAGGATTTTCTTTTTAGTTATGACATTTTAGCTCCACTTTCTATTAATTCCCTCAGTTGTTCATATATGCAATGCCAGGAAAATGAATGCATTATTTCCTTCTACCTGATTTCTATTCATTTTCTCCCCCAAATCTGCACAAATTCATTGACTCACATATTTAAGTCCTATTTCTTTTTACCTTAACGGAAAGGATACGGCTGTCACATGGAAAGAGCTAGAAAATTGAAAAGTGGGAGAAAAAAAAAGACTTAGGTATTCCAGCAGTGTAATAACTCATGTGGGAGATCAGTCATTAGTTAATAATAATACAACATGTAGGAAGGCCACATACCAAAATGTAAATTCGAAACATTTATTTTAAACTGAGAGGAGTTCAAATTCAGCTTTAATTGCAAAGTTAAAATTCCTAAATTTCTTGTTAATTCACCTTCATTTAGGCTGAAAATGAGGTTTCCAACAAAAAAATTCTAGCTTACACTGAATAATATTTTAAAAAGATGTTATAATAATAAATAAAAGTAAAACTACATTCAGCTGTGATTCAATCTATTTCTTTCATTTTAATCTGAGGACTATATATGTTTTCCCTAATATGGTTTCAGAGATCTTTTTTTTTTTTTTTTTTTACATCTCAGTAAAAATAAATTTTTTTTTCATTGATTCTAAGATTTTGAGCTCTTTAACAATATGAGACCAGAGGGGGGAAGAGAAGAAAACCACTCAAGGAGAAGAGTGAGGAGACAGGAACTGTGGTAAGCACAGAGAGAGATGATGTGACCGTTGAGGTCGCAGGAATG
Organism: Eulemur rufifrons; assembly: GCF_041146395.1. Lineage (NCBI taxonomy): Eukaryota > Metazoa > Chordata > Mammalia > Primates > Lemuridae > Eulemur > Eulemur rufifrons. Next base: position 9,583,304 of record NC_091000.1, on the reverse strand, counting down.
TAACCCACACCAAAGAATCAATTTCAGATTTATTATCTTGCTAGCTTTATGCTGAATCTTTAATTAAAGTCGTAATTTTCCAAGTTTAAAGTGATGTCTGAATATACTGTGCCAAATTTGGGTTTGCATTATGGCTCCAAATCAAAATACTGCTTGTGTTCCTAGTAATAAATACCCTGCAATAACTCAGTAAGAACAAGCATGTGCGAGGCAGAAATTGTAGGCTGGAGGGGCTGTGAAGAAACCAATCATCTCCTACCTCCTGGAAAAACACTCTTAAGTCTTCTTGTTCTAAAACCCCTCCTTTATGTTGATACTCCCATTATGTCTGTAATGTCTTTTAATATTTTCATTACATGTTGTTCTTTCTTATGTTTAATTCAAGTTTTTATATAGGAATTTGCACTGATTGCCTCACGGTCTCCCATAGTTTCAAAAGAGCATTCTAGTAAGTATATTTTCTCTTAATACAGAGAAAGGTCAAGAGAAAAAGACATGAAATGGGCATAGGAAATAATACACTTAAAATACAAACAGTACATTTTAAAATGTTGTTACTTCAGTGCTAAAAATACGTTTTAAACATTCCCTTTTAATATATGCAGTTTCCTTATAAAATTCAGAGTACTGAGAGTGGCAGTGTACTGGCTAAGCCTGAAGAATCTGGAATAAGACAGCTTGAGGTTGAGTCCTGCTCACATATTTTGCAATCTTGAGCCCACTAACCTCTCTAAACCCCAGCTTCTTCATCTGTAAATTGAGTATATCAATGTTACCTGATTTGTAAGTAGTTCTCAGCTATTCATTTAAAGAATTTAGCAGCACCTGGCACATAACTGGTTAAAATTATTATAATGTTTTTCCCTATAAAAAGCATAGAGAGTACTATATTAGCACTTAAATATTTTTCTAAGCTTCCGAATGGAGATTTAGATATTCTGAACTATGTTCACACAATTAATAAAATATATTCACCCATTTTATACTGGAATATGTTACCAAGAATTAAGGATTTTTTATTGGAAGGTGACCGAGAAATGATTTAAAGTAAAATACTACCTAGTTTGAACTTATCTTACATTACTTTAGAACCCATATGAGTTTGGAAGGACATGCCAACAGGAGACAATGAAGTAAAATATATTTTCAGATTCACAATGCCCACGCTTTTCAAGTCCCATTACAAAGACCTGTTAACGACACTCAGCACTGAACTGTAAGTCAGATCATCTAACTTCTAGAACGAGCCTCAACTTAATCTTGTAAATTTGGGTAATTCATTCAAACTTTCTCAATTTCCTCATCTCCAAAATTAAGTTGTAGGGTAAGTGATGTTGATGTTCTTTTTCAGTTCTAATAGGCTATAATTCTGCCCCATTAATAGATACTTAATTTTCTAGAACAGCTTCAAATTTTTTGTGAAATTTCCATTTAAGGAATAAAAGTGTAACAGGTTGAAGCGTCTCAATTCGGTTTTACCATGAACTCCTGGGCAGACTCCATGTCTTTCTTGTCCATTTTAATTATTAAACCAAGTCCAGTTTAAAGATTTAGGCTCAACTTCAATGTAATCATCCTCTCCTCTGTGGTTATTAGGCCCTTGGCTTCAAGCGTGAGAAGGGACACTGTTCTGCTCTTTGACACCCCTTTCTACTTTTGCACTTGGAGTGGGAAAGGAAAAGAGAGAACCTTCATCTAAAATTGTGAAACTCCCTTATTATTTCTTCTCAAAGCCCCTCAATACAGTGTTAGGGGTTGGCAGAGGAAATGGGAGGTGGGAGGAGAAGCTGGGTATCTTTGGATATCACTGGTGGAGAGATAGATCTTATTCTAGCTTGGTCTGTTTCCAACTATTGCTGGTTGCCTTCTTGACACTTGACATCTTATAGGAGCTAGACCTTCCTGCATTAACAACTAAAACATTTTCAATATGTTGAGTCACAAAGAAACATGCTAGATCCTAATACCAATGAATTTAAAAACTTCTAACTATTCTCACTGAAAAAGGAATAAAAGACATCTATAACATTTATTTGTTTCTGTCACATGTTTATTTAGCCCTGAAAATTCTTGGCTAATTGAGCAAAAAGAGAAAGGTTTGAGTTCTGAGTAAGCACCTATACTACTCCTAACATTCAAATATTTTTTGAATAAAAATTTCATATAACTAATTTCTTTGAAAATTAATCACAATTTTTCATCTGTGAAAGACACTGATCTGATAAACAATATCAGATAGAAAGAGTGGTGATTTAAATAATCCCTAAGACAGAAATATTGTCCATTTAGACTTAAGGTATTAAAATAATGTGATAGTTGTGTCTGAATTTCTATTTTCTAAAAGACTATTGTTTCCTCTGTGAGATAAGCCATTACAAGAATTCTTTTTGAAGTAGCTTTTAAAAAAAAAGTTTGCAAGATTTCATTTTAAGCTTGCCCAGAACAACAAGATTTCCACATTTAATAGTGAAGATTTCAAACTCAAAACAAACAAATGACAATGTTGTTCCTGAACAGTTCTACTACATTGTAATTTTTTTTCTTAGTTTTTATGAAATGTCATAAAGATCCTGGAGCCTCAATTGTTGAAATGCATCATAGTTAACTTTTTTCCCCTAAACCTTATTTAATGACAAATTAACAAGTGCCACTTATGGTTACTCATTGATTCTGCTTATCTATGCTGTTTCATAGCACTAAATGGCAGTGAAATGTAAAGAGCATATTTGGTGGTTTTTGTGGCCAAGGCCATCAGTACCCAAGGTGGCTATGAGGTGTCAGGTACTGGGGAAGGGAATAATAAGGCTAACATACAGACATTTAATGGCATTGCCCCTCTCTTCCTTTCCTCATTTACCACCCTCCCACTGGCAGATCATTTTCAAAGGTGTTATTCTATTTTTTCTCTCAATATTGTCTTAGTCTGTTCAGGCTGCTATAGCCAGATACCATAGACTGGGTAGTTTATAAACAACAGAAATTTATTTCCCACACTACTGGAGGCCGGGAAGTCCAAGATCATGGCACTGATGATTCAGAGTTCGGTGAGAGCCCACTTTCTTGTTCATGGATGGCACCTCATCACTGTGTCCTCACATGGTGAAAGGGGCAAGCTGGTACCCTAAGGTCTCTTTGATAAGGGCACTAATCTCAATTATGAGAGCACCATCCTCATGACCTAATCACCTCCTAGGATGCCACCTCCTAATACTATGACCTTGGGGATTAGGATTTCAACATATGCATTTTGGGCAGATCTGAACATTCAGACCATAGCAAATATAATACAAATTCCAAAGTCTCTTTAAGTTTTAGATGTGGAAATATTATAAAAACTGTGGAAAGCAACTTTTTTTTTTTTTTTTACTGAACATTGGAATAAGAACCACCTTCTTAATCCCAGAAAAATTCCACCAAACATTCACTGTTTTAGAATAATCCCCAGAGCATGCTTTACGTATTGTGAATCCATTGGGCAGAAGAAATTACTAATGGTTGTTTTACGGCCGTTGTTCCATATAGATTCAGTCTTAATAAAAATGGAAGGAAAACAATACAATATTAAGGTAAACCTAACAAGATTTTTAAAGATCACATTTATATCTGCATTTGGTTTCAAAGCCTTAAACAATTATCGATGAAAAATAGGAATTTAGAAGGCTTTCCACTGTCTATAGTTATACAGCCAATTTCAGAGATTTTTCTAGGAAGTGTGCCCTCTGTTTACAGCTGAGTTGACAATCTTGTCTCATATAGACATTTAGTGGGCAAAACATTCTGCACCTTAACAAGTCCCTAATGTAAACATAAAGAAGACTGATGTCTCAGCAATAAAAATAGCACACCATTATGTTCTTTTTTAACACATTTACCGTGTATGATATTGACAGATAAGAGCTTTATGGCTTAGAGCGTGTTTCTTGGGGTTCATAGTCTTCAAACTACCTGTCCCCTGGGATCCTGCCACTTCTAAAAGGATATATTAGACATTCAGGTAATAAGGACAGACTTTTGTTTACCAGCATGGTATCACAAACCTTTCAAAAACAGTATGTAATTTGCTTCTCAGCGTTATGTCGGTGTATATTGTATAGTTCAATGTGTCTCAAGTTGAGCAGAAGTAGTCTGTCAACAATATGACTAAAACTACATAAGTTGTTTCCTGTAATATCTGATATGCATATAAGCTCTACAGGTTGGCCTGCATGCTGTGTAGACCTGTCACTCATTTTCTTTACAGTCATCTTGTCTGATTGTTTTGGAGAAAAAGCTTTCCAGCTGGCACAGCAGGCCCTAGGAAAAGTGCAGTTGCCTTTCACATCTGCAAATGAAATCGCTAATCTTAATGAGTCAGGCCAAAACTGAGAATGAGTTAGATGTAATCTTCATTCATGCATATAAAATCACTGACAATCTAGAACAACTGAAGACAGTGTTTCAAAAAAACAAATAAATCAAAGGAAACACCTAAGCCAAACTGAGGATCATTTCAACATATCATTTTAAAAATGTACATAGTACCTGCCTGCCTGTGATTTATAGCAGCTATCACATGCCCTTGAGCAATAATACCCTTTAGGATGTAAAATATAATAAGATATTCTAAAATCGACAGACATAAGCAAAATAATATGCAAATTATGGATATGTGCCAAACCACAAACAACAGCAAAAATTAATTAAGAACAATAGTGTATTTAGGCTGGCTCTTAATATAGATTTTAAAATGGATGATATTTCAATAGATGATAAATGTTTTACTATAAGTAATAAAGATTTCAAACCTGATTGTGTGATTCCATTTATTCATATCTCAGTAGAACAATAATTTGCTGAGGATTTAATAAATTATTTTTAATTTGATAATACTTGTTTTCCAGATATTTATAAGAGGAATACACATACAATTAAGAAATAGAATAAAAGCAAAATATATACCAGCTATCATAAAATTCCAAATGTTGAGTATGAGAATATTGATACTAAAGTAAAGTTCAGATTTTACAAAGTTCTCTGACTATAAAGGAGCGTCTATCATCGTTATACTCTTTGGTGAGACTAATAATACCATGATATTTTGTTCATCTGCAGAATTATAGGAAATGATTTTATATTAGCCTAACATGATCTCATGTACTTTTAGTATGTTTAATATCTATTAGTCATACCTTTAATATACATTTTTTGGGAGGCTTTGCTTACCTAGATTATTTCCTGCAGAGTGATTTGCCTTTGCAAAGATACCCTAATAGCAACACAAGGGACACTAATTCATTCAACATTCATTCTTCATCTATTTATTGAGCATATTCTTGTTGGTACCCAATAGTTAGAAACAGGTGATAGATAACCAAGTTGTGCAAGCCTTTGGAAAGCTCACAACTTCATGCATAGATACAAAAGAAAGCCAAGGATTATAACATAGTGTTAGAGATTTGCTACCAGCATACGGCAGGTCTAGCTGGGTCACTTAAGTCAGTAAAGTTAGGATTGATCAAGGAGATAATGGTAAGGAGGAGGAGCCTCAGACAATTTCTGAAAAACAACAAATTGGATGGGCACACACAGGGAGAGGAATTCCTTGTACGAGGCATGGGATGCTGAGAAAGAAGGATGCCAAGTGCTTCATGATGCCTGGAACATTAGTGCCTATGAGGAAGTGGTAGGATATGAAGACAGGGACCATTATGCCATAAGAACATAATAAGGAATTTAAATTCTAACTTGAAAGCAATTGGAGGCCAAGTGCAAGAAGATTGTAAGCTCTGAGGTGACATAATTTATTCCACATTGTAGAATGATGTATCTGTATATAGTGGGACGGATTAGAAATGATCATGGCTGAAGACCAAGAGATTTGTTAGGAGGATGCTATAATACAAAGAGAATTTGTAACCACTAAACTTTAGTAGATGTTTAGGAGGTAAAATCTATTACTGGGATGTGATAACTGACATTTTGTTTGTTTCTCTTTTTATTTGTTTTTGGTTGGGGAGGAGAGAGAGGAAAAAAGTTTGATGACAAACTGATACATTTTCATTGTAAAATAAAACTAGCAATGTAAGAGTTATGAAAAGGAAATTAAAATTGACCACAATCTTCTCAGTGTTATCATTTTTACCTTTTGCATTATATTTTCAATTGAATTAATGAAACATATTGGAAAATATGTTTCATTAATTCAATACGTTCTCTATTGTATAAAAACATCATTTCCATCAATTAAAAAGATTTAATTCAAAATAATTGTAAGCATGACATATTGATCTATTTTTAGCTCTTTGTTTTTGAACGTAGATTTTCTCACTGACTCTTTTGCTTAATTGATCTGCTTGGTTTAACTTAGAAACCACACTGCAGTGTGTAGTGTCTGGTAAACTATTTATATCTGAAACGAAATAAACTTTAAATCTACCAGCAATTCAATTACAGGGATGAAGTAATTTATATTATTACCATATATACAAAGCTGAGCCAACTAGAAATTCAAGTATTTTAAAAATTTATTCCAATTTTGCAAACCTAAAGTTCTGAAGTTTCCTAATAACCTATTTATTAATGTTAATGAACTATGGGAATAAAACATATGTTCAGGAAGAATATGCTTTTGATAATGCTAAATATTAATGGATTTATGGAAACAAATTGATGCACAAAGAGCTAATCAAAATTGGACAAAATTGGACTTAAGTTGGACAAAATTGGACAATATGTCATAAATGTGAAATCAATTATATAACGTAGAAAGTGAAACCAATGAAATACCTTAGAAAGAATGATGAAGTGAAGTTGAAGTTAACACGGAGGTATAAATGGTGAAATTAAATCACAAATATGATTTTACAATTGTATCCAAGATAGTGTCTGCTAGAACATAAGATGATCATGAAAATAGACTTCTTTAATGGGCTGACAAAAGTATTGCTTTGGGGCTATGACTTAGGAAATGGAATGAAATGAAATGGGTTTCATCTAAGTTTGAAATTAGACCTTTTTCTTCCCCTCAGTCAGGAGGAAACTATTCAGTTCTCTTGCTGTAATTTGACATTCATGAAATAATCTTTCTGAATTAAAATTGATTTTCCTAACTGGGAAATGAATGTGTAATGTGAATTTGTTCAACCAATTTATCAACAAATAATTCTGGACCCAGAACTATTTGCAAATCATAGAACAAGAAAGGTGGAGAAAACACACTAGATTGTGAGTATTTTTAAAAATGTACAATAGAAAATATGAATGAATGTAGAACACAAGCATAGTCCTCTGAAAACTAGCTATAATACAAAAAAATTTCAAAAAATATATACATAATATGTATATATGTGTATGTAAACATATGAATCAGTAAAGGGAAATAAGAAAATCTTCTACATTATCAAATTGTATTGGCTTTCTCTGCATGAATGACAATTGTGTGAATTGGTGCAGTATGAGCTGATGCCTTATGATCCGATCAGTGTCAGAAAGTTAGACGATCAGAACTGATATGGTATGAAGCAGAAATTTTTTATTCATTAATTTGACAATATTAATTAAGAATCTTTGCTGTTTCAGAACCTATTCTTGGGAGCAAAATATACAAAGTCCCCGCACTTTAACTTTCACCCTCATGGGCAGGGCAGGTAATATTAAACAAAGCAATTAAAAATATATCAGATAGTAATAAATGGTATGAACAAAATATAAAAGAAGACAAAGGAGTAAGGCCATGCCAGGGGTGGGTGAAGGACACTATTTAGGTAGGGTGTCTGGGGAAACCTTTCTAGTAAGGTGACATTTGAGCAGAAACATAAAGGAAATTAGAGAGTGAGATCTGCAGACGGTGTTAAAATAAACACACAGATATTATGCATAATTTTTTTTTTTATTTCATCTTGTTATGGGGGATACAGAATTGCAGGTTACATACGTTGCTCCTGTACCGCCTTTCCCCCCAGGTCAGAGCTCCAGGCGTGTCTGTTCCCCAGGTAGTGCACGTTGCACCCATCATGTAGGTATATATCCCTCCCTTCCCCACCCCCCCTTCCCGAGTCAGCACCTTCAAGCGTTACCAACCCCCAAACGGTGCGCAATGCACTCATTGTGTAGGCATACCCCCATCCCCTCCCCCACCCCCCACCTCAGTCTGATATCCAATTGGTGTCGTTCCCAGATGTGTATTTAGGTGATGTTCAGGGAAACCAATTTTCTGGTGAGTACATGTGATGCTTGTTTTTCCATTCTTGGGATACTTCACTTAATATAATGGGTTCCAACTCTCTCCAGGAGAACCATAGAGATATCGTATCTTCATCATTCCTTATAGCTGAGTAATATTCCATGGTATACATATACCACAGCTTACTAATCCAATCATGTATTGATGGGCATTTGGGTTGTTTCCACATCTTTGCTATTGTGAATTGTGCTGCTATAAACATTCGGGTACATGTGTCTTTGTTAAAGAATGACCTTTTTTCCTTTGGGTATATGCCCAGTAATGGGATTGCTGGGTCAAATGGCAGGTCTACTTGAATCTGTTTAAGATACCTCCATAATGCTTTCCACAGGGGTTGCACTAGTTTGCAGTCCCACCAGCAGTGTATTAGTGTTCCTGGGAAAAAATTTTTGCATAGTACACATCAGATAAAGGACTGATAACAAGAATCTATTTAGAACTCAGGAAAATCAGCAAGAAAAAATCAAGCAACCCTATCAAAAAGTGGGCAAATGACATGAATAGAAACTTCTCGAAATAAGATATAAGAATGGCTAACAAACATATGAAAAAATGCTCAACATCCCTAATCATCAGAGAAATGCAAATCAAAACCACAATGAGATATCACTTAACTCCAATGAGAATGGCCTTTATCAAAAAAACCCAAAACAACACATGTTGGCGTGGGTGTGGAGAGACAGGAACACTAATACACTGCTGGTGGGATTGCAAACTAGTGCAACCCCTGTGGAAAGCATTATGGAGGTATCTTTTATGCATAATTTTTAAAAGCTTTGCTTATAAAAACAAATAAGCAGAAAAAAAAAACCTTTGAAAAATCATTGATGTGCTCCAAACCACAGTTAATTACCATTACCTTGATTGAGATTATATTGCTAAAACATGGTGAAGTCTAGATCTAAACAGAAAAATGTCTACTTCCAAAGCTCATATCACTTTCTATCATACTTAAATTCTATATATCCTATACTCCTACAGTTACATTCCACTATTTTGCATTGTTTACATTTTTTTTAGTATTACTTACATCAGTGCACATCTGGCCAAAAGTTGTTCATAATGAATACATTTGAAATTTTGGAGTTTAAGATAGTCTATTTTTTAAGTTAACTTTTTAAAGAAATTATTTTCTCAGAAGACTGAAAAAATCTTTTTATTTATCCTTATATAATTGTTAAGCTTTGGAAGTTTTTTTGATGGGTACCAGAAAATCAACACCAAGAGTTGATGTGAAACTTAATATTGGCCTCTAGGGACTCATGGGTCCTGGAGGGGTCCCTTGCAATTCTTATGTGACATCCAACATAAAAAATACAAAAATCAATAATGAGAAGAATTTACTTTAGATCTAGACTATAAAGACCACTCTTGAGAATAGGACCTTATAGTAACCCCACAGAAGATTGCTAGACCAGACAAAGAAACATCAGGTTCATTCTTCTTAAAATGTAAATAATAAGTAATATGAATTCTCTTTAAGGTAACCACCTCTAGGATAACAGAATGAAGTTTGCGAAAGATGATGGTTAACAAGTCACTAGGGGAATATTTTGAAATTGAAGCACTAACATCACAGCAACACCTTGTCAAAAGCAAATATATTTTTCCCCAGTAGACACAGTGGGAAATATACTTCACTTTTGGTAAAATCTAATAGAGAAAGGAACTAAATAGCCTCTAGAAATAACGGTGATATGACATCTCTTTGGTTCTCCTAGAGAGAGTTGGAACCCATTATATTAAGTGAAGTATCCCAAGAATGGAAAAACAAGCATCACATGTACTCACCAGAAAATTGGTTTCCCTGATCATCACCTAAATTCACATCTGGGAATGACACCAATTGAGTATCAGACTGAAGTGGGGGGTGGGGGGAGGGGATGGGTATATGCCTACATGATGAGTGCATTGCACACCGTCTGGGGAATGGACATGCTTGAAGGTGCTGACTGGGGGAGGTGGGGGGTGGGAGGAGGGGATGGGGGTATAACTACATGATGAGTGCGATGCACACTGTCTGGGGAATGGGCAGCTTGGAGCTCTGACTCGGGGGGATGGGCGGTACATGGGCAACGTCTATAACCTGAACTTTTGTACCCCCATAATAAGCTGAAATAAAAAAAAATTAAAAAAAAAGAATTCTTGGAAAAGTCGCTCTCCTTGCACTGGGTCTTACAAAGTAATGCCAGCATCCTGAAAACAGAATTGGGTAGAAAATGAAATAAGTGTAACAAAAGATCAGTGGGGAATTAGTGATAAAATCAGCAGGAAATCCATAGTGCTCCAAACAATAGTTCAACCAGCTGACTATTGATAAACAGAAAGGGAGAAAAGGCAAGCACAGTGATAAAAAGCAGGAGGAAAGTGGAAACACCAGCAGGAAACCGCGGAAGTTGCCAGGGGGTCCATTGAGAAGTTAATTGAAGCAACAAGCTGAGAGCCCTGGAAGTCAGAGAGCAAGTTCAAGGAGACAGATGGAGAACAGCAGCAAGAAGGAACTGACACACCAAGAAAGAAAAGACATCAGACAACAGAATGAATGAAGAAATACCGATGTGAGCCAAGTCTTGGATAATCCTTGGCTATCCACGAGGCCTATAGCGATAGTCCTTACACTAGCAAATCATCAGAAAAAACAGACAGCCCCATGTCAGATGCAATGTTAAATGTTCATGTGAATTATGTGGGAAAACATGAGTAGTCTTTTCTATTCCATATTTATTTTAACGGTCTATTTAATCTAATTCCTTATTAAAAATAAAACATAAAACAAAACTATTACTAATTTCTTTGTGCTAGTACAGTTCAGAAAAATAATTGATAATGATATGGTTGGCCATAATAACAAATTATTGAGGCTGAAGTTTTAGACTTTGGGTTTGGAAGACATGATTATGTTGAATAAGCAGAAAAAGGAGCTTTTCTCCTGGCAGGCTCTTGAAAGAAGCTAAATTTATACACAGGTTGTCCTTGCCCTGTAAGTTATCTATCAGACATACTTGCTAGTACTACGAGTCAATGGGAAGAAGAGTTTTCTCATGCTCATGGATATTGTAAATGCAGAGATTCAGGTGACATCAAAAAGCCATGCCAGATCAGACTCCACAAAAAAGATCCTTAAAGAATGATTTCTTTTTTTGGTCCCCACTACAGAAACTGCACACATTAGGAACAGAGATGGGCAGAGAGCAGAGTATCTGGGCAAGCTTAGCTGAAAACAGATAAGCTCCACTTCTGAATGATTGTATTTGAAAAAGAAATAATCACAAAATATATTGAAGGATATGGACCACATGCTTCTGTCTTGGTGTTGAATTTGTAGAACTGATTTCTTTTTTAGAATTTGTAAGTGTGTTTTCAGAGTGGCAAACAGGGAACTAGTGCCACTGTCAGCACAACTGTGAGCTCAATGTAATCGGAGTTAGGTATAATTTCACTTCTGGGATAAAATAAAAAATAAGAGTATTTAGAAAGATTCTCATCACTCATTATAAAAATGTCTCCACCTTTGCATTTTTAACTTATTTATCAAAAATTTAACAAGTTCTCTCAAGACATAGTGTATATACTTAGTGATAAAGAATTAAGGAATAGAGAAAGTTAATTAGGCAAAGTTAATTAGAAAACAATAAATAGCATTTTGAGCTAGAGAAGACAATTAAATATTTTCAAGAGGAATGTAGTAGAATCAGCAATTAGATATAGAAACATCTCATTCTTAAAAGAATATTTTATAAATATGAAGTATTACGCATCAGTAAAATGCAATTTCAACTACAAAGTAACTTACTATCGATTTAACCAGAATATTCTAAAAAGTACAGAATTCTTGATTTGACTTATTTTCAAATATCATAACACTGTTAACTGATATTGTTTTAGGATATAAGGCTTATATAAAAATAATTTGATGAAAGATTAACGTTGTAGAAAAGGTCATTCTTTTCTCATAGAATAAACTAAATCCCCAAAGAGTAAAAGCTTTTAGGTAGTTTGGCTCATATAAGAAGAAATGAATTTTGTGTAATTTATATGAAATCTTATTTTTTAGTTTACATTTATGTTAAGCTAATTTGAATGGAATTTTTTAAAAAGTCAAATGCAAAACAATGTGCATTAAACATTAAAAATATCTGCTGTGCTTCATCCTATGATGTATTTATTAGAACTTGACTCTTGCATCAGCCGACATCTTCTGCTGCAGTCATAGTTTTTTTAAATTATCATTTATTAAACATTTGTTATTGTTCAAGAATTGTGATTTTTATATATACGTAATTACATTTATTCCTTAATGTAGGTGTTATCGTCTCCATTTTGGAAATGAAGAAGTAGTTGGGATTTAGACAAACTGACACATGAATATGCACAAAGTCATATGGGCAAGATCAGAACCATTAGACATTTTTGTCAATATTCACTTAGAAAAATCAAGAAACTATAATTCTTATGGTGTTTTATAAGTAGTAATTTTCAGAATGAACTAAAATCAAATTGTATTATTGGAAAACATCCTGCAAATATACTTCTGGGAAACTCCTAGAGAAGAAATCTCTTGCATTCAGTACATGCAAAGGGTGTGGCATTTGTGGGAAGGTTAAGTGTATGTTATGTCTTCAGATATTATTCTCACACTCTTTTATTCATTTCTTGGAGCATTGATAAATTAGAAAAGAGGGGGAGAGAAAACGTCTCTAATAATTGTTAGCCATATGAAATAGTGGAAGAGAACTGGACCTTGTGTCAAAAAACTAGAGTTGGAATTCTAGACCTTCCACTTACTAAGTTTGAGCAAACCAAATATCCTCCTTGAACCTCAATTTTCTCCTCTGCAAAACGGGATAACAACAATGAACTATCTAACAGTTTTTATGAGGTCCAAACAATATTCTGCTAACTAAAGCAATTTGCAAAACTGTAAGTTGTTATCTTCACATAAAGCTTAAAATTTGATTATTATCAGTATCTCTATTTTCCTATAGACATATCTAGACATTCAACCTTCTTTTTAGTTTTTACTTGAAATATTTAGCATTATTATAAAACATTTATTTTACTGTATGCCAAGGAAACTGGAAGAAAGAAAAAACTGTATCATTGTATGGTGAATAAAAATAGCTCTTATTTTGATTTCTATTTTTGCCTTTTAAGAAATTAAGCGATGAACAACATTTTAGAAAATACAGAAGCTTTTAAGCCTCCTGTGGAATGAATGGTGCTGGAAGGAAGGGGGCTTTGAATATGTACAAAGGAAGAAAACATGGTGTTCTGTGCACCCTCCCCTCTTTACAGAGTCTAATGGCCAGAGACCTATAAGCAACAGGAAAATTTAGAATGTACATTTTCAAAACTCCTCAAATATATATTTATGCCATAAATAAAAAGTTAAAATAAATGGGTATAGAATACAAGTGACAAAGTAGACATTTCTACCAGGGCTTGGTGGAAACATAGACAAGCACCATTTAAAACTCAAATATATTATTATATCATGTTACTTCAGAAACGTTATGAACACCTACAGATCAAGGTTATTTTCTAAATAGCTGTGACAATAGTTGAATCATCAATAAATCACTGGAAATATATCCCTCATGCTAAAAATTATAAATTAATCTGAATAAACTTATTCATAAATTCTTATGAAAAAGAATTATATTTTTAAATATAATGTTGATGAACACATTAAAACCAAATCTTTTGTATGAAAAATAGGTTGGAATTCTTATACAAAAACATGATTTTGTACCCCCAATTATAATAAATCTTCAAATGCGTCATCTTGGAAACAAGTAAATATGTATTTAAAAGGGGCTGATTAGACTCTGTCATGAAATGAAACAGAATTTAATAATCAAAAAGTCACTTTTATTACAGTTAATCAAATGAAAGCAGGGTTTCATAGTTAACAAGTCAAGTACTTCTGTGCCCTTTCAGTATTTTAATAATTATACACAATTCTAGACTCATTAAAAAAATTTGGACCTCATTTGATTGGCAGTGAAATGGCATTGATTATAATGATCAAGCAATTGGGAGCCAAGGACCTACCCTGAACTCTCACTAAATTTAAAGTATTATTTTAGGCCTGTACGTATACAAATGATTATAACATGTGCTTGAGGATTAAAGGGTTACACACAAGGAAGACAAGTACTTAAATCAACAATATAGAAGGTAAGGAATGTGAAGGAAGGAAAAGGGAAAGGAACGTTTTGCTTGAACCACAGGAACATGAGTGGGGAAGGCAGGCATGTTTCACAGAGATAGAGGCATTTTAACAGGGAGCTGCATGCTGAGGAGGATTTCAATAGTCAGAAACAGGTGGTGCTAGGATAGAGGTAGAATTCTAGGTATCAAATATGATAAGGGCAGGAGGAGAAAGAAACTGCAGATGATTTCAGAAACTGATTATCTGCAGTGACCAGGAGATCGTGGTCCACGCCTCTGGCAGGCAGGTGGTGACCGGGTGCCCAGTGCCATGAAGCACCATCATTGTGATCAAGTGGGTGAAACTTTGCCTGCACAGAATAGATAGGGTTGAATGCAGATGGAGGTTTTAAACAGGGGAAGTATGTGAGAGATCACATGTGAGGCTGGACTAGAGAGCAGGGAGTTCAGAATCAGGGAAAGGATTAGACCCTTACTTCAAGAGTCAGGGCTGATGACACAAAAGGCTGAGAGCCCTTTGTTCAAACAGCAGGGGAAAAAAAGTGTTAAATGTGAGACATGTAGCACTTTTTTTCTTTCTTATGTCTCTTCTTTTGATGTGTCATGGTGTTTTTTATTTGCTATTTAATGCTTACTCCCTTGGGCGTTGGGAGTACTGGCAGAGAAGAGTGTGGATCTGCAACTTGGTGAACTGTGTCCACAGCTGCTCAGGGACCCCCTTCTACCAGCCTCTGGACAAGGGCTATGCCCTGACCAGGGCAGGGAGGTCAATCTTCCCTTCCCAAGGCCTATAGCCCCAACCCACAGGAGACAGCACCCCCAAGGAATTACAACCTGTATGCCATACCAGGATGGGGACAGGTGACAGGCTCACCCCTGACGAGCCACTTACTGAACACTCTCAGATGTTGTCATGCCCTGTCCTGAGAGGCCATGGGGCAGGCTCCCACTCCAGACCCTCATGGGGCCAGAACTCAGGCCCCCCCTGAGACAGGGGTGGCAGGGGTCACTGGGTTGGAGTGGTCACTGGACTACCAAGAGGTGGACCAAGTGGCTGAGAACTTTTCTTAAGGAGGCAGGGAGGCAGCCAACCATGCTCCTTTGTCTCTTCATACTTCACTTATGAAACCCAAATTCAAAGACAGAATTGTAAAGAATTGTAAGATGGTGGATCTCAGAGCATGAAGCCCAAGTGCAGAGCCTTTCTGAGTATGAGGCCATGTGTGACTACACCAGTCACACAACCATGAAGCTGGTGCTGACCACAGCCATGCCATTAGATTAAGAAAAGCCCAGACTAAGGCACTGCTAATGGTAACTGAAATGGTATAGCGAGAACAAAGAGCAAATCTGCAAGTATGATAACTTGATGGCCCATTTGAAATGCAGTTTGAGTACAAGAGAAAGAGAGAGATAACTAAGATTCTGGTTTGGGTTACCTGGTGAATAATGATGTCTCTAAACAAGAAAGAACCTCAGAGGGGTAATACATGAAGTTTGTGAAGGAAGGGGAAAAGAGATTTCACTTAAGACATGTTACTTTAAGATGGCTATTGGATATACAAGCAGAGAGGTCAAGAAACCCAATAGTAATATGATTTGGATCCTTGATAGAGGAGAGCAGATTTGAAAATCATTCACATAGACTTAAAAGTAGACAACGTAGTGAGAAGAAAAGGTAAGTATTATATTCTGTTCCAGAAACTTGTGCCTGGCCCGGGATAAATCAATATAATTGTCTCAATTTTGAAAAGAAAGTGTTACTCAGAAAAACTTCACAACTGGCACAACATCACTCAGCTAGGCTTAACTCAGCCTTTAATTTCTCTAGTATATTAATGAATGAACACAGACAGATCAGGCAAAGATGTAATACGGAGACCTCTCAGCAATGGAGAAAGATCCAGGGAAGGCGACTCATAAAAAGTGGTCAAGAGAGTAGCTGAAGAAATGAGGACAGATTTATAGATGAAGTGGCAACAAGACTGAATGTTTGTATGTTCTTCCCCTCCCCAAATTCCTATGTTGAAATCCTAATCCCTAATGTGATGATTTTAGGAGGTAATTTAGGTCACGAGGGTGGAGCCCTCAGGAATGGTATTAGTGTCCTTTAAAAGTGATCCCACAATTTAAAATTTTAACTCTACTTACCTACCACCCCTTCCACCTTATAATTTTTTCTAATCTTTTAACAACATTAAGTTCATAAACCGGTTATTCCAGAATGATAGGTATATTCAATAATTATGTTAGATATATAGAGATTATGTCTCTAAGAAATATATATATGTGTGATTCTGCTTAATGTTTATTTAGGTATAAACACTAATATGTACATATTTTATCAGTTTTACATATATGTTATTTGTGCATATACATAGAAATGTATATATATGCATGTGTATTTATCTGTATACATGTGATATAGCTATATTTATACAGATAAGATGTTATTTATTTTAAAAACCAGACTATGAAGGCATGTTACTCTGTCTGTGACATCCTTATGTTCAAGTTAAAGGTTAATTATTGAGAAAGGGGCTCTGTAATAAAATCATGCCTGGTCTATTGTGAATGTTCTCCCTTTTAAGCAGGAGGATTTCTTCCATACTGTATGTGCCATATAATTACTTCACTTGAATGCAATACTTTAATGAAGACCAGTTTAATTAAATTAAATTTCTCCCTTGTGGTGACTCAATCAAAATGCATCATCCCCTCATTATAATGTTATCTGTAGGAGTCCAACGTTATAAGTGCTATAAGGAGGGTTTATTTTAATAAGGGCAGCAATAATAAACTCTATCAAGTTACACAACTGAATATCATAACTGAAAATTTCATATTAAGTTCGCAGCACATGCATTTTAGTTCCTAATTAGTGTAGTCTGTTTACATTGCTTTATTAGAGGTAATGCCATTCAAATAATTATCTTTTTTGACAAATATTTGTGACAAGCCTCTACTTAAACTGGAATAATTAAATTTACATAAATAATTAAACAATTTCTTTCCAGTGCAGTAGTTATCATCATAGCTTTGTTTTAAAGACGACTCATTCTGATTTCATACAGTCCTGTTGACACTGGGTATATTGTGAATTGAAAGAATTTCATCTACAGTTTATAGGGTCAAGGCAATTTCAGGAGAATTTTCAACAAACTCAGTGAACTAGGGAAAATGAGAGGGAGTTAATCTGGTAATTTATAACTAAGAGTATTTTGAATAAACATAACTACTTATGTTTTGAGAGGATTAAAAATTACCTACACCAAAATAAATTATATATGTTTATGTCTTTTCAGTATACATAACCAGAAACACTAATAAACATGATTCCAAAGAATGTATTTCTCAGGCAAACAATACTTGAAAACATATAACTATAGTAATTAGCTTTCCTTTTACTAGACCAAAATCAAGCTGTAAAATTATAACCATGCTTCAATACAGATTGCTTTTCAACCTTTGAGACAGCATAGTGTGGCAGAGTTATATTTCCATTTACCAGCCTCCCTACAGAGAGAGCTCAGATTCATCCTAGTTTTCAAACTGTTCCTCTTCCTCTGGGATTTGGTTGGCTCTTGAATGTTATTGACCATACAACTTAAATGTCTCTGGAATCCAACTACCCTTTCTCTCTCGTCACTGTCACTCTCATAATTCTGGTGGGTTGGAATATTGCAATAGCTTCTTGGTCCTTCTGCCTTGAGACTTAGCCCCTTCCAAAGTCATCTCCATACTGATTCCAAATAACTTCTAGATCCCACATATGACACACTATCTCATGCCCAGTTTAGATTAAGCCACAGGGACCTCGATGTATGCTGGACTCTTTTTCTTCTCTTCCTGCAGCTATACCCCTTCCTGCGGTGCAAGGAATGTCCCGGGAATTCAGGATGTGACCACCCAGAGCCTACCACACACTGGTTCCAAAACTGTAATCCCCTCAACACAACTGAGGCAGCACCAAAAATCTGTTTGAACCTCTTTTTCAGGTCCTTTCTTCTGAGGACAGATTGCTGGAGTGCTTACTTCTAGGCCTGAGAAATGTCCAAGGAGCATGTGTTTGGGGAACAGGAGGACAGAGCTTAGACATATGGGCTGGGCTGAAGTTGTTGGGACTGAGGTGGGGAGGGGACCAATGAAGACATCTGTATCTCCCTATACTGACATGTTGTCCTATGGAACTCCGAGGAGGCTAAGAACTCCGAATTTGATCCTGATCTTCCACATTATGATAAAAACATGTACTGTTAAGTAAGAAAACACAGAAACATTTTATTTAACTGTTTATTACAGGTATACTAAGACCTATAGTATGTGAACCTCCTCTGTCTGTACTCTTACTCAGGGCCCTGTGAACATTTGGGAGGGCCAGCCTCCATGCCTCATGGGACTTTTACATCTGCTGGGAATTCCGGTCTAGTTTTCAAGCAACTACTTCCATGAAGCTTTCCCAGATCCCATTCTCAGGAAGACTTGCTGTTTCCTAGTTTGTGTTTCCATGTGCATACTTTTATTTTAGACGAGATCAGGAGTGTTCAGGGTGGTATGGCCGTAGACTATTTTAGAAGTATTGTAATTATGGAGAGGAAAGCTAAGTGCTAGTACTGGAGTTTCATTTACTAGTTGTGAAAATACTGGCAAATTTTATAACATTCATAAAATTTGTTTCTTCTATAAAAGAATCTGGTTGAATTAGATAATCTTAGTTAATGTTTTTAAGTAGTTCCTAGGTACTGTTTTAACTGATTTCCATTATAAATTCATTCATCCTAACTAGAATCTTGGGTACCATTAAGTCATTACATGAAGAAAATGAGGCCAGAAAGGTAAAGAAATTTGTCCAATATGACTAAAATTGAAACAATTTTGGCTAACCTCCATTTAAGAAATAAAATGAGCAGTTTCTGTTTGAATCCATTTTGTAATTTCTAATCAATAAAGTCTTTTCTTCATTTTAGAAACTATGGTAAATAATCAAAGAGTTATTTAGACTATTTTTAGAATATTAATATTTAAAATATTAGTCCTTCCATTTATTAAATGCAGATATAATATTTACTAATTTTAAACAGAACTTTTGGAAAATGTTTTG
Organism: Eulemur rufifrons; assembly: GCF_041146395.1. NCBI lineage: Eukaryota > Metazoa > Chordata > Mammalia > Primates > Lemuridae > Eulemur > Eulemur rufifrons. Next base: position 9,563,808 of record NC_091000.1, on the reverse strand, counting down.
GGACTTACTTTAAAAAAGAGAAAAATTACATGGCTAAGATGTCATTAATATAAGGAAAGAGTTACCCCTTTGAAATTTTTTGATTTTTATTTTGAAATATCAGTATTCTTTCCTTCAATAATAGAATTCTAAAGAAATAAAATTCCTTGATATTAACAAAAACCAGTCAATGTAAACCATCATTTTGAGCACATCTGAAACTAAAAATGGCAAATTCTGTGCCTAGCCTGAATAGGAATGTTCTGCAGTGCTTTGTGCTGGCTGAGCATTTTGCCACTAATCACCAGGAAACAAGAAACAATAAGGCCAGTTTGAGAGCCTCTGAAGCCAAAAATAGCCAAGAATTAGAAAGAGAAAAAAAAAATACTAGAAAGGAAAGTCAATAATAATACAATACTTTCATAATGCCTTGTTTTTCTTTTTAAGATATATATATATTTTTTTAACAAGGAAGTCTTTTCATCCACATTGATATAGTTACATTAACTATTAATTGCTTACATGTATATGGAAATAATATACACACAACTTTCCCCCCTAAAAATGTATAAGCTACAAAAGATGATATTTCATATTAATGTGTTCAGAACCACAATCAATGAATGAACAATGTATCCATCAAACTCAGTATAAATAAAAATCTCTCAAGATAGAAATTTCAATAAGTAAAGAAATATCAGAGTCATAACTACAGACATCGTTCTTCTTACATAGGAGTGGAAGAGTGTGTGTGTGTGTGTGTGTACGCATACATGTGTAATATAAGGAAAGGGCTTAATATCCAAATTTAGTTTAGTGTGTTTTAGATTCGAGATATTATACAAACAGAATATGATAAAATGTTCCATAAACAGAATTAATTTGTCTGAAACAAGATCTCAAAATCTGATATGACCACAGATACTGAGTACACTGGCATTTGTAGAAATCTCAGGGTGTGCATTAGATTATCCAGCAATCCCAATGTCCAACTCAATTAGTATCTAAAATCACAGGGCTGAGGTATTCCTAGATGACATTTTGGTACAGAATGTTAATGTTACTAATTTCTAGCTACATATATGGAAATAGAAGGTCCACATCTAAGTGGAACCCATTACTTAAACTGTATTAGCCTGAATTTCCTGTTTATTAAAGTGGTAACTATTGTTAGAACAAAATGAAACATAAATATATTAAGTTACTTACTCATTGTCTGGCAAATAACTGATGCTCAATAAATATTTCAGAATTTGATTCTAAATACTAGATAGCTCATTTAAATTACAGAATATATAACTCAATTTCTCCTAGACACACAAAAATTCTGGTAGGAAACCAAAGGAGCAAAAGTGTCTACTTCTGACTTTCCATAGATGTTTGGGTAGAAGTGAGAGTATGTAAATAGATAAAATTTATGAAATTTGAATTCTTCCTGAAATTGTGCACGTATATGTACATATACATATACCTATATATCTCTATCTCCATGGAAAGCAGGGATGATTTCAAAATTCCCCCAAACTTTTATGTTCCAAGAAATGGCTAGGCAAAGACCACTCTGCTCTTGCATGTTTCTACCTGCACCCTTCCTCAATTACTCAGTTAAGAACCATCTCCACTCCCTCCGCATGACTCCCTTGTCTACCTGCATCTGTAAAACCCCAGCCTTCTCTCCTTTTTTGGAAATATTCCTGATTAATAAACATTCTCCTAATTGCAATAAACTGAACAAAGTCATCTTAATTATCTGATGCATGTTAATTTCACAATTGCAAATTCCTTACTTACAATTTGGTTTCTATGAGCTGTCATTTGTTCTATGCCAGGCAAAAATATCCAGTAATAGCATTCCATTGAATAAGACAGGTTAAACATTTCTGCACTGTGAAAAAAATTTCCTTTAAAATCAAAAGGAAAATATAATAACATTTTTTCCTTCTTTTTTTTTTTTTTTTTTTTTTATTTCATCTTGTTATGGGGGATACAGAATTTCAGGTTACATACGTTGCTCCTGTTCCGCCTTTCCCCCCAAGCCAGAGCTCCAGACGTGTCTGTTCCCCAGGTCGTGCGCATTGCACCCATCATGTAGGTATATATCCCTCCCTTCCCCACCCCCCCTTCCCGAGTCAGCACCTTCAAGTGTTACTACTCCCCAAACGGTGCGCAATGCACTCATTGTGTAGGCGTACCCCCATCCCCTCCCCCAACCCCCACCTCAGTCTGATATCCGATTGGTGTCGTTCCCAGATGTGTATTTAGGTGATGTTCAGGGAAACCAATTTTCTGGTGAGTACATGTGATGCTTGTTTTTCCATTCTTGGGATACTTCACTTAATATAATGGGTTCCAACTCTCTCCAGGAGAACCATAGAGATATCGTATCTTCATCATTCCTTATAGCTGAGTAATATTCCATGGTATACATATACCACAGTTTACTAATCCAATCATGTATTGATGGGCATTTGGGTTGTTTCCACATCTTTGCTATTGTGAATTGTGCTGCTATAAACATTCGGGTACATGTGTCTTTGTTACAGAATGACCTTTTTTCCTTTGGGTATATGCCCAGTAATGGGATTGCTGGGTCAAATGGCAGGTCTACTTGAATCTGTTTAAGATACCTCCATAATGCTTTCCACAGGGGTTGCACTAGAAGACCCCCAAGGCAATCACAGCAGCAACAAAAATTAATGAATGGGACATGATTAAATTAAAAAGCTTCTGCATAGCCAAAGAAACAGTCACGAGAATAAACAGACCACCTACAGAATGGGAAAAAAATTTTGCATACTACACATCAGATAAAGGACTGATAACAAGAATCTATTTAGAACTCAGGAAAATCAGAAAGAAAAAATCAAGTAACCCTATCAAAAAGTGGGCAAATGACATGAATAGAAACTTCTCGAAAGAAGATATAAGAATGGCTAACAAACATATGAAAAAATGCTCAACATCCCTAATCATCAGAGAAATGCAAATCAAAACCACAATGAGATATCACTTAACCCCAGTGAGAATGGCCTTTATCAAAAAAACCCAAAACAACACATGTTGGCGTGGGTGTGGAGAGACAGGAACACTCATACACTGCTGGTGGGACTGCATTTTTTCCTTCTTGACCACAAAATTTTTGGTGTTAGCATATTCCCTTTCTCCCAAGAAAACATACTTTTTTTGGAAAATGTTCTTAAACTCTACTGCACTGTTCAATGCAGTAGCCACTAGCCATTTGTGATTATTTAAATTTAAATTAACTAAAATTAATGAAATCATTGATTTAGTTTCTCAATTGCACTAGACATACTTCATGTACTCAAGAGCTGTAGCTAGTGACGAACATATTGCACTATGCAGAGATAAAATATTTCCATGATTGCATAAAGTTCTAGGGGACAGTGACAATCTAGAACTTCTCTTAGAGAAAGTATTACATCATGTATTAATCAAAAGGTATCATGGAAAGGAAAGAGCAATGTCTTGGCAGACAAGTTACCAGGCTCTACCATCACATTTCAATTACTTTAAAAATATAGTTTCTGGGCCCTGGTTCTCCAGATTAGGAATTGAGGCTACATGACCCCTTCTTACTCCAGTACTCTTACTTTAAATATTAGTTAAGTTTTATGGTACTATTAGTGGATGTGCTGAGGTATATAGAGGAACTTATAATTTTACAAGGCATTTTTCTCCTACTCAGAAACAACTAAAATTGACTCAGTTGTGTAGACACAGGTAGCAGCAATACGAAAAATTTATCAGATATAATAAAATTTCAAAGTAAGTTAAGGTAAATTCTTCCTACAGGTATATGGTAAGGGTATATCTCTTTTTGGAAAAGATTATGTCACTTTAGGTTTGAGAGATTGGTAGGATTTTGACAAGGGAAAAAGAAAGCACATTCTAAATAAGCATACAAGCAAAGACATAGTGATGGGAAAAATGCAAGATGTGCTCAGGAAAGAGTACAGTGCCATCACTGGAATGTGTGTGGCACCAATGGGTGTGTTGTATGTGTGGGAAACGTGTAGCCAGGTGTATTGGAGCAAATCATAAGAGGACTTTGAATTCCTTCATTTGGAACTATACCATAAGCAATGGAAAAATTGGTCTGTACCTAGTAAAAATAGCTTTGTCAAGAGTTTGAATGATGGGTAAGACAGGAAAGATAATTAATTTTAAGGAGACCCAATAGATGGCTTTGTAACCAGGGCCTAACATATATTTTGAACAATACATGTGGGTGGTAATGCTGGGTGTGGTGGCTGACGCCTGTATTCCTAACACTCTGGGAGGCCAAGGCAGGATGATTGCGTTAGGCCAGGAGTTCAAGACCAGGCTGAGCAAGAGTGAGACCCTGTCTCTATTAAAAAGTAGAAAAAAATAGCCAGGCATGGTGGCACACGCATGGCTGTAGTCACAGGTACTACGGAGGCTAACGCAGGAGGATGTGCTGCCAAGGAGTTGAAGGTTGTAGTGCGTTATGATGATGCCACTGCACTCTAGCTGGGCGACATCTGTCTCAATCAGTCAATCAATAAATAAAAAGTGGATGATGAGGTAGCTTGTAGGATTATTTCTGGAGTAGAAGTCACAGAATTGGCAAAACATTGAGAATATAAACAAACACAAACATTCTTTGCTGTCCAATCTATTGTAACTTCTTTTGATCATAGATGTTTGAATGTTTTCCTTAGCAGCTTCACTTACATTTTTAACAGTTTTACTGTCTATCATAACACTTATTTTTTCATTAATCTTTTTAAAAATCTATTTTTTCTATCTAGATGATAATTTGGAATTTTAAAAAGAAATTCTAAAAATAAAACAAGTGCATCATGTAGTAATAGTAACAGTAACAATAATGATGAAAATAAAGCATAATTCCAAACTTTAGTAGTTTGATGTCTCTATTTAGAGTGCCTCAAATCCATTTTAGGTTTTACTAGTGGATGGAGATGCCTATTTAAACTAAAATGGTGATTGGATCTTTTTCAATTGGGAATATTTCTGTATCTTGTGATGTATTTTAAGAGACATGTGTTTGTTTTAAATGTTATGCATTGAGGCATGCATGCAATAAATAGATATCAATGATGCAAGATACTTAGTTCAACTGGGTGATTTAAAGTACATAAAATTGCTGAAAACATGGCCTCAACTCCCAAGAAGCTTCTGTGTCAGTACAAGTAAGCCACACTCACTTGTAGGCATCACTATCCTAACTGGGTTGATGAAGAGAAAAGGAAGAAGATCAAAGAAAGCATAAAGCAAATTACAGATAAGCCCCATTTTCTATGTGTATTAAAGTTCTTGAAGTTTTGTAACAGTGTGTGTTAAATAAAACTCTGAGTCCCTGTTCTGGCCCCAGTACTTTCTCAACACCTGTATGAGCCACCTGAGTCTAGGGATGTATGTTACTTTTGATCAGGATCAGCATATTAAGGTCGTACAATTTCCATCCAAGTAAAACCACTGCCAGATGAATGAGGTGTCAGAGAGAGATGTGATTAATCACACAGAGAATCAATACTGTAGGATTGCTCACTTTGCATATATGAAAAAATGTACAACAAGCTAGATATGTATGGCAAAAGAAAAAGCGTGTGGTAATCATATCTGGGATCGATAAATTAAGCCTTCAGTGATTATAAAGCCCTGAGCTTCTATAACTCAGTGATGCCTCCTCTTGCTGTAAGGTTGCATGTATCCCTTTCTTCTCCAAACACTTGCAGATTAAATCTGTTTGGAAACTCTGGAATTGAACCTGAGGAGACCTCTCATACCTGGCCCAATCTACAGGGATGGCCCAAGAAGCTCGGGGGAGAAAGTGAAAGAGAGTGAGATCCCACATCTAGACAGCAGCTCATGGACCACTACAGGAACCCACTGGAGGTTAAGCACTGAGCTGTCTTTCACCTTTATCCCAAAGAGATAAGTGCATGTATGTTAGGTATTTTTAGGAAGGTGTAGTTTAGATAAGTTCTATGATTTCATATTGGATAATATTTATTTTTCGTAGTTGAATAATTCTTTCGTAAATATATATAATTTGAAAAGGCCACCTATGGTCAGTTTCCCCATACTTTGGTCAAAGCCAGTGAGATGATCGTGGTCTAGTTCACTGTAAGTCCTAGACTCTTACAGCTTTGAGAAGTCTCAGTCGGGTCCTGGAATTTGCTCACCTCTCCCCAGAGAGGGTCCACTAATGAGGCAGCTGCTGAATATGTTTATTTGGGCTGGCCTCTAACTCCCACTGGACAAAAGAGGACAAAACTTAGGCTATTGATAGAAAAACAGAGGAGGCTTCTGGGCTGTCACTCAGGCTCCAACCACAGCTTCTTTCCCAGTGTTTATTTTCTACTGCTTCTCTCCATCCCCATAGTATTTCGATTATTAATGCTCATCTACTGCTGCCAAATGCTAGAACACCAAGGGAGATGGGACAGACCCAAATCCCTGCTGTGTTTTAAGCACAATTAACATGTAATCCTTCTCATTTACCCTGGATATCTACAGTCTATAAACCTACACTATTTGGAAATATGAAGTTGTTGGGCAAACAAAGGCAAATGACCAGACAACACACTGCAAGCTTTAAAAGCAGAACTGGATGGGGTATCTAGGGATCTCTAAGCCCAATGTTACACTCCAGGGAGGAGCTCACTGCATCACAGGGGCTTTTGAGCTTCATAATTAGGGGACACCAGCTCCTCCTATGAGGTGTTCAGAGACTGAGACTCCACAGCAGTATTATAGGACAGAGCCTGGTCTCTGCAGAACACCATCTTCCTCTCTGGGATGTCAGCCTGCAGGGATCAGTCTTGACTTCTCCTAGAGCTAAATAGAATATGAATACTTTACCGTGATCAGAGAAGGGATTCATGGAGGAGATGGTATTTGATCTAAACTTACATGAATGCACAGAGTTTCAAAGTCAGACAGTGAAGGAAGGAAATTCTCGGGGAAAGCTCAAGTGTTCAAGACATTAGAAGCAGTTTAAAAGATCAGGGAAATAAATTCAGCATAAGTACTAGACATCTTTGAAAGTCAGGCAAAGGTTTTAGGCTTCATTTATGCAGTTCTGCAAGAATTATCAGCAGATGGGATTAAGGAATTCAAAAAGATGAGAGAATAGGAGACAAAGAGATTATAAATCAAAGGTCTGAAGTCAAATAGTGGTAGTGGGAATGGAAAGCAAGTGGTTTATGACTTATTCAACTGAAGCACTAGATAGTCAATAATAGGGATGGGTGCATATTAAAACATATAAGTCAAATGTGATTATTTTTCAATTAATCTCTAGAAATGAAAGCTCTGCATATACAGAGTTACTCAAAATAAACCCAAAAATAAAAAGCAAATCAATTTTCTGATAGGAAAGTCAATAAACCTGCAGTTATTTGAGGATTTATATATACTAAAGCTGAGATAAACAGATATAGCTGATGCAAAAAGTGACCATTTGGACTACCTTTATAGTTTTTCTTTGAAATAACTTTTTTTTTTTTTATTTAAAATTAATGTCATTTAAAAAACCACCTAGCCTTCTCCCAGAGAGGAAAAAACATCAACTATAAATATTAAAACTTTATTAAAGAAATAAGACCAAAGGTAATTGCATTATTATCTATTATTTTTTAAAATGGTAATCGAGTGGATGTTGTTTTGTGAATGAAACAAAAAAGGCAGCATTAATAATGTACAAAAACTGTTTATAGATTTATTAACAAAATAGCAACAAAAAGTACTTCTAAAAAGGTATTAAAACAAATCCTGCCATATTATTTACTCAAATATTTCACATTTTTTATGCACTTCATCTGGAGACTAATGTTGTATACAGCTTACTTGTGACATCAATTCTGTAATTTATGACATTGCTAGGCCCACATCTCCAAACGTTTTATCCATCATTTAGACTATATTTAAAATGCCCATATCCACCTAGTTCAGGGATTGGCAAACTATGAAGCCAAATGCGGTGCCTCCTGTTCACCTGGGTAAAGCTTCATTGTAGCACAGCCACACTCCTTTGTTCACCTGTGCCACATCTATATCCCATGTCTGTGCTGCTTTAGAGCTATAGTCACAGAGTCAAGTAGTTGGAACAGAAATCATAAAGCCCCAAAGCCTAAAATACTGCTACTGGCTAGCCCTTTTAGAGAAAAAGTTGGCTGACTGCTGACCTACGATTATTTTTTTCCTTACTTTTCCTCTTTTTTATATAGAAACATATTTTTAAATCTCTCTTTTAAGGGAGCTCTGAAAGTCTGGGATTCTCACCTTTTTCTGTCATTGTATAAATCTGTTCTCTTAATATAATTAAATAACCATCATCATGCTAATTTTAAATATTGCTTCTACATTATATAATGTTTTTGCTATCTGATGAACTCACCTAGGCTTCTCTGAAATTCCAAAATATATCACTTTATGGTAGAAAAATACTTGTCATACATTTTTTTAAAAATAATTTCATTTTTAAGATTCTAGTGACTCAATTCTAACTTACTAAGATTTTCAATAAAGAGTTACATTCATTTTATTCAATAAAGTTACCAAATAGAATGTGGAAACACAATGTCATAATAAAAGTGTTGAAGGAACATTTTTGTACTTAGATTTCTTAGGAAATGATTACATTTGTGTTGAAAACTCTTATTGAGGGCCTCTCAGAACTTCTAAGAGTATAAAACCCCTTGGAGAGAATCCAAGGACACTTATTATATGATAAATCCCACTCAAATTCTCAGAGAAGAGAGGTATAAGAGGGTTACTATGTATTCACAAATACTCTTCATATCAAGAATAACCAACCTTAAAAATTAAGAGTGGTACAGTTAAAAAAACATTCTCACCATCCTTACTGGAAATAGTGATGAATGAAAATTATTGCCATAATTAGGTTGCTTAATCAAAATGTGAGAAGTCCAAGGGATCTTAAAAAATACATATTAGATTTTCCGGTAAAAAAATATGTCAAGTACAGAGAATATTAATTATGTAAGAACTTAATAAAATGATACTGAGATGTAATCTTACCTCTTCTGTGTGGATGAAAAACTTTTCCTGCAGAGTTTTTTATTATAAACTGAAAGTTCATTAAGGGCAGGCAGAGAATGCTTTTGTTAGGTTTGCTGTTATATTCTCATCGAATAACAAAGTATTTGGCAAATAATAGTTGATCGATCAACATTTACTAAATAAATGAATGTATGAATGGGCAAATGCATGCATGGATGGATGTTTGGGTGGAACAAATTTTCTTGTTTTACTATATATTTGACATGGTTTCCTTTGACTTACAAAGAACCATTGGCATTTGGGTGATGGGCACACATATATCCTTGACTCAAGCATTACAAAAGCTAACCATGTAACAGAAACATTTGTACCCCCTTAGTATTTTGAAATAATAAAAAAGAACCATTGGTGGTAACAGTATAGATTCCATTGTCTAGATGGAATGTTCAAATATTGAGATGAAAGCCAAATTGAAAGATGAACCAGTTTCTCAGCTTTATATTGATTCTATTATAAAATAAGATTGTCTGTAGTCCTAAATGATGATTTTGTATTGTTGCAACATTTATAATTATATTGTTTAAGCCGTTAACATTGATTTGAAAATTAGGAACAAGCTTCACTGGTCAATGAAGAAGTATAATTTACTCTAGATGGATTTTATTACATTTGAATGTAGTTTTTACATACATCAGCTTTAGTTTGCAAATAATACATAGTGGTGGTTGAGAGCATGGAATTAGGAACCACATAGAACTGGATTTGACTTTTGATTTTCCCAATTATTCAGTGTATAACTTTGATAATGAACTGATATCTTAATTTCTACATTACTTAAAAAAGGGATATTTTCTTATGGAATAGTTGTAAATTTTAAATGTGATGAAAGAAAAATACAGTAGGAAGGAAGAAAGGGAGGGAAGGAAGGTGGGAAGAACATAAAGGGACTCGAAAGAGGAAAGTAGCACCTAAAGCAGAAGAGGAAGGATGACATTAAGTGGGGGGAAAAAAAAAGGTACATCCATTCTTATACTTTTCTATAACACTTAAGAAATCAGGTAAACTGCCTTGAAAGCCTCATGTCTGTTGTAATCAAGTCAACATCCAACATTAAACATTGGGATCTTATGAGCTTAATCTCTGGGATTGGGAGTCAGGTGGCAGACTGAGTACCCTATGTTTCAAGACCAAAGAGGAAGATTAATGTATTTTGTATATCGTAAAGCAAACAGTATGGTTACTGAAAATATTATAATGCTAAGTGAATCAGTAGTGAGAATTTTAAAATGAAATATTAGTCTAAGTAAAGTTGATTTTAAATATATAAAGAGCTGGTTCTTAGCCAGATGTCCCTGAATATGAAGAATGGCATAAAGAAAATACTTGAGCTAATTAAAAAGATGCTCAATAAGAAGGTATACTTTTGAGATATAAATATACTAGAGGTGAAAAGTGATCGCTATTAATTGTAAGACAGCAATGAAGAAAAAAAGTGCAGGAAACCCTGAAAATGAAAATCCAGCGGAATGGCATGACCTAACACGAGTTACATAAAATTGAAGTGAATACAACAGAAGCAGAAGTTCAAGGAAGCCACGATGAAAGATGAAAGGTAAATTGCTTAGAATATGACGGTAAATAATTAGGTCCCTGGCAAAGAGATAATGCTTCCATAATGAGCCCTTTGAGAAATTTACAGGAAACAGTGAAAACAGATATGGATATTTCACTAATTGAATTACTGTTCCATGTTAGCTTTGACTATAGTGGGAAAAGTGATTGTCACATAAATTGTATGATGGAATTACAAACACATTTAAAAAATGAATGATATAGCATTGCCTTGGCATTCAGGGAGGACAATTATGCCATTTGCAATTAATAAAAGACATTAAACAATGCAGATAATTTTCTTCCCATGTATAGAAAAAGTAAAGGAGAGGATAAGATCTCTAGTTCTTGATCCCTTTAGAATGTAGTAATGTAAAATGTTTAACTATGAATTTAAAATGAGACTTCTGGCCATAACTGAGTAACTGGAACATGACACACATTCCTGTTAAAACCAATTATGAAACTGAACATAATATATAAAGCAACTGTATCTAAATTTTGGAGAAGAAACAAGCAGCACAGGACTTTGATCCCCCAAGGAAGGGAAAGAATGGTGTGATCCCCACTATTGCTTGAACTTTCTGTCAGAAGGCACTTTCCAGGTTGTGTTTCAGGCAAGAGAGCCCCAACAGAACACAGAGGTCTTAGTGACTTGTCACTGAGCTGCAGATGAAATCAGAACTGGGGGCTGCTGAGGCCAGTGGAATTGGAGGGGCAGAGCACTAGGGAGAAATGAGCTATGCAAAGGAGGGCCTCCAAGACTCTGCATAGGGGCCCCCTTAGGACAGTCCTCAGCCAAGTGCCACGCTGTGCAGGTAGGAATCAAGACTCCCAGAGGCCTGATGGAAATCAGCTACTGGGAAGCTGTAAGCTAAATTGAAGTGAAATATGGAATCGAACAGCAAAACAGTCTGGGAGTGTTGACTATTTCAAAACTAGTTAATGGCAGAGAAAAAATTTAAATTGAGGGCCCTTGGATCTTTCCAGAGGTCTCTCCATCATCTGGACACCAAAGAAGTATGGACTCTGACGGTGGTGGTAACAATGCTACCATCACCTCTATTTTATTTCCTTCATTTTCTCTTCCCTCTGCTGCTTCTCCTCTTTCTAGACACTCTCTGTAACATCGTTCTTACTTTTTCCTTCTCCCCTGTTGGTTCAAAAGTGAGACCTATCAAGAACAGATAAGGAAGGGGATGCTGAACAGCACTTACAGCAGATGCCGGCTCTGCTTTCCAGGTCCCACAGCATCTAGTTACCAAAGAGGTTTTCATGCAGAGATATTCTAATATTGACTAGCATTGACATTAAGAGACATAGCCTGTTAAACTGGAAAAGGTTTCAGAGGGCTCCTGTATCTTAACTCCCTTCTTAACAGCACGACTTACTCTTCAAAGTTCCAGGTCTGCCAAGTGTATTTATTTGTGTTATGTGGTTCTGCTTTATAGGTTAATTGCATAATAATTCACCTATCTATAGTTTTGACTTTGTTTCCTTTTAAAAATCACTCCCTCATGTTTGTGTGTTTTAGGAAATTTATCATTGTCCATTGTTTTAATATTAATTTTATTTCCTGCCTTTATCCACCTTAATTTTTTGCCTCCCCTTTTCCTCTTGTAAGTGTATTTTCATTTGAATATAATTAAGAATTATTTTAGGCCGGGCGCGGTGGCTCACGCCTGTAATCCTAGCACTCCGGGAGGCCGAGGTGGGCGGATCGTTTGAGCTCAGGAGTTCGAGACCAGCCTGAGCAAGAGCGAGACCCCATCTCTACTAAAAATAGAAAGAAATTATATGGACAGCTAAAAATATATATAGAAAAAATTAGCCGGGCATGGTGGCGCATGCCTGTAGTCCCAGCCACTCGGGAGGCTGAGACAGGAGGATCGCTTGAGCTCAGGAGTTTGAGGTTGCTGTGAGCTAGGCTGACGCCACGGCACTCTAGCCTGGGCAACAGAGTGAGACTCTGTCTCAAAAAAAAAAAAAAAAAAATTAAAAAAAAAAAAAAAAAAAAAAAAAAAAAAAAAAAAAAAAGAATTATTTTAGTTTGCCCTTAACATATGTAATTATTTCCAATGGTTATAAAAAATGTTTTATTGCCAAATGACAATGAAATACAAAGTATATACCAGATGTTGCTTATTATGGATCACAGTTAATATAAATTGATATTATGAGCAAATGACTAAAGAAAAGTCAGATGCGTCTGCTATTGTGTTAAGTTTACGTTATCATATTTTGGAAAATACATAATACTCTAAAATTCTATCATAAGTAATATCTAACCATTTTTATTAATCTCTTTTTGGGGATTTCAATATATTGAAAAGATTTTAACCTTTTTACTTTCTTTCTATTTAGCTTTAAATACAGGAAACTTTGTTGATTTACTTGAGTTGTTTTTTAAAGCTGGCATTATTTAACTTTTGATAGACAACATTTGAGCAGGTTTTGTTGTTTGTTCTCATAAGCAAAATAACATGTGCTTCAAAAACAGCATGCAGCAATGGTTGCTGCAATGCAGATATAAGGCCAGCTGGATGGGCCTTATATCACACTTTCATTATTCCACAGAGTTGGGATGTTTAAGGGAAGATTAAAAGTTGTATTTCTTTCTTTTTTCTTATAAAAACTTATATTTGAGGAGATTATTCAGATTTTAATAAAGTAATTCTTAGGTTGTTCTTTGGCACCAGAGAAAATATTGTGAAATGAAATAAAGTAGTGATTTGGGACAAGTGTATAGAAATATCCTAATTGATCCACACATTAATAAATAAACCTATGGTTAAAGGCAATTTCAGAAAAAAAGTTGAGCATACCCTTATAAAACCTACACATAATTTATTCTTTGTCAGCTTTAGACACTGATAAATTTGCTTAGAGCTGACCCAAACTCCTGTCCTCAGATGTCCTACAAGGACTCAGGCCCATAAAAAGATCCTGCTCTGAAATTCATACTTTGCTTTCTTATTCTAGCTCCCAATGCTTTCACCCCTAGTACAATTTTATAGATGGACTATATAAATGGCCCACATTTTTCACGCCTCCTTTTATCCATACATTTCGGTTGTATTCTCCCATACTGACTCCTGTTTGTCCAGGCCAACAACACTTAGACTTGTAAAAAATAATAAATAATCATTATTCTAAGCCTTTAAGCAACATCTGCTAAATACAACGGCCCTTCTCAGATCTAGCTTTCTATGTTTAGAGGGAGACAGTGTTCTCAGAAAAGTCTATGACATGAGGGAACTTTGTTTTCTCAATTAACTGTATCTGTACCTTGTTCCTAAATATTGTTTCATTATTTCACCAAAGGGAATCCTAAATATTAGGGTATTAATCTTATAATTAAATAATAATGTAAAATTTCCTATTTGTCACCTTAAGAGTTCAATGTTTTCACTAAGAGTCCCCGGTTAGCGTAAAGAACAACTTCCGGTATAGATGGGAAAACAAGGACCCCCATCTCCCTTGTCTGCGGCAATATCAATGTACTCTTCCCTGGAAATCAGAGATTTTACCTAGTTTGGTGTAAGGGATGGTGGGTATTGGTAGAGAATGTGCAGACAAAAGTGTATTGAAGATTTTCCTTTTTCAGTGTCTGGAAGTGATGCCTGTGGAATTCGGGGTAGTTCTGTGGGGGCAGGAGATCTGTACTCAACTCAAGTGACTGGAAAAGGCAGCAGATAGATGAAAAACGTGACCAAGGCACAACAGAAAGCCTGGAAGCAAAGAAGAGTATGTGTCAGAGAGCGGCACCAGAGTCAGCATGTAAGAGACCTGGAAGGACATTCATGTGGGACTTTAGGACAAACAGATATTAGGAGGATCACATTTACAATTTCCCTGTGGCACAAGTAATATTTTCTTATAGTCAAGTCTTTTTATAAAATATTATATTTTATTCATACTTGTTAGCATACTAAAGGGCTAAGTTGAAACGCTGGGCATAGTTGTATAAGTACCCTACACATTTCGTCTTGTCTTCCTGCATGCCACTTCCCACATACCAGTGTCATCTCTAACACACCTCAGGGGCATGTCCAACTCACCAGCTATATTAACTCAGCTATGCTAACCCAGCTCAGTGAGTCTAAGCAGCTTGTTCATACAAATGACAATGGGAGATGCCCAGATGAAACTTTAGGAAAAGGGAATAAAAACTTGAGAAAGGTTTCTACTAAAAAGATCACCTACTAAATTGGACAGATTCATGAGGATGTATTTAAAACACCACACACACATAAACAGACATACACACAGAGCACTGTGTAAGCATGTATTTGATACCTCACAGTAGTTGATTTCATGGCAGATTAAACTATAAAGTTAATTTGAGTTTAAAACATGACTTTTCACACAAACCCAGGCAAGCTGTTAAAAGTGAGCAGTGGTTCTACTGGTCTAAATATTGATGTATAAAATAGCCTACATGACTCTAAATCATTGCCATATGTTTTAAAAACACAAAGGACCATCAGTGAAGACTATACGCAGAAAAGTTTAACAGATTGAAGACATTTGCATAAAATACTTGTCATTATGAAAATTATGATACAAACCTCAATTAATGTCTAGGACTCATGCATCTACTTGGCTAAATTATTATAAGAGGTGATTTTAATGGATAGGAATTGACTGATATTTAGACAGAAAGATATAGTGACTTACAATTCCAACTGGCTAGAAAGATGTAGCATGAATAATATATGCCTATTTTCAAAATTTTTGATTTAAATGCTTGGATTAAAAGTCAATGGAACTGAATAACATGCATTTTTGCGCATGACTCATAACATATTCCTTGTCCCATAGTATGCATGGTTGAAAAACGCAATATCCCACATCCAGTAGTTGCTAACAAACACCCAATTATTTCTCAATTTAGCTAAAGAGTGAGGCAGTTACATTATTCCATGGTCTCATATAATTTTGAAATAACAGAATTACCCATTTAACTGATAATTATTTTTATTCATTCACTTTTACATAGTACCATATTTTGCAAAAACCTAAAATTGCACTGTTATTGCAGTAGCACAATAGGGTTCTAATATTCTTTCAAAATTAAGTCATAAAATGTTACACAAGAAAAAAGAAACCCTCACATTTTTAACTGTGATATTACATGTGGTACATATTTTCCTTCTTGTTATATAGTTCAGATAGAATAATTAGAATTACCATCAGGCCACTTGTTTTGTAGGGGGAAACACCAATCTATGCATGCTGCTTAGTTGGCCATGATCCAGCACTAGTTACGTTCCTTGGAATAACTGTTGTGCAGATTCTACTTGCAGTAAGTGTCATTCTGAGAGGGTTTCTATGGCTCATGTTATTAAAAGAGAGATCACCTAAACCTATGGATTCATTGTACTTTCTGATTTATCAAACTATCTTATACAATATCCTTATTTCTGGCTTCTAAATAATTAAGGTATATCTCTATGAACATATGTATTCTAAGAAGGTATGTATAGATATTCATGTAGGGACAGTTATAAATTTATATTCACAATTGTAACTTATAATATTAGCCAACAGTTTTTGAGTATTGAGTCAGAGTAAGTGGTTTACTTGACTTGATTGATTTGATACTCATAAGTACACTTTGTAGAAGGTATATTATCCCCATTTTGCAGAAGATAAAACGAAGATACAGAGATATTAATTAATTTTCTTAATGTTATTTCATTAGAAATGACAGAGCCAAGATTTGAATTCAGTCTGGCTTCATTCATTCATTACAGCATAATGGAAAATGTCCTGACACTGGACTCCCTAAGTTTAGGTTCTAGACCAGGCAAATGTCAACAGCCATTTATTAAGTCCTTGGGAAAAGCATTTAACACCTATGATCCTTGTTTCATAGCTATGCAATGAGGAAGTTGGGCCACATAAGGAAATTCTAATAGCAAAAACACTTATTTGCTCTCTGGAAATTTGAGACAGGTAATCACTTGCACAAGCTTGAAAATTTTCTTTTGTTGTAAGAAAATGTCTTATACTTGACATAAAGTCCATGTTTTTAGCCCCATGTTTAGGAAATACAGTTAAATTTTCAATCTAATAAATCTATTTCTAATATTTTATGTAGAGATGTAAAATAGGGCCTGTCTCCTGACTCTATTGCCCATGTGGTTATGATCCACAGTCGAGGAAAGCTCTCAAAGAGGCCCCTGAATGTATTAGCTAGTGCTGACATGGATGTCACCGTTTGTCAACACAAATCAATATCTGCTGCCTGCCTTTAAACCATCAGCACAGAAACAGCCCCTCTCTCTTAGAATATGTCCAAGGTTGAAATAGGTTGCAGTCATTATCATAGTCAGTAGAAGAAGACTGTACATATTAATGGAGGGAAAAAGGAAACTCAATCATTTGGAGGTTTGAGAATTCTTAGAGTCACAGAGGTAAAACGGACATTGGGGCTTAGACACGAGCAAGGAAGCACAAAACCAGAGTCATAAAAAGGTTGATTAGAGAGGTAGGTGTTCAACTCAGAAAGCAGGATGTCCAGACAAGACTGCTGACCACTGATTCTGTGGATGTGTGCATACATGTATTTGAGCTAACGTGAGAATTCTTTTCAATGCTATCATATAGTCTTACCTCCAAGAACAAATGGATCATGTTTTTGGTCAGCTATCTGATATCACTGAATCAAGTTATATAAATCTTTTCAAAATCGGTAAAGACCTTGCCAGTTAATTTGGTACATCTTTAATTAAATCAGTGTCTTTAGCCCTTCTTCTTAGGAATTTCTTTGCTCGGTTTTGTTTGCTTGATTGGCTCCCCGGGCGCTGGGCCCAGGATGGTTTAATTTATGTTTATCACTAAGTGTGGAGTCCCGATGCTGCATTTTCAGTCAACACCTTATGAATTGTTGTCATTATAATCTGCAAACAGATGTGAAATATTTGTACATAGGTCTCAGGTTTGGTCATTTTAATCTGTATCTGATTAATATTCTGTTTGGGGGACATTAAATCCTGTAATTATTTTCAGAATATTACCAAATAAAAATGTCTACTTCTTATTCAACCTGACAGCCTCTTCTCAGTAATTTTTTTTGGAGATGAAAGGAGACTTTATTATTTTTAGTGCTGTTTAGCTAACAGAGTCCTGGAAAGTTGAATTTGAATATGGAGTCTTCTGCAACAAACATTAGTAAAATTGTATTCAACAATTGAGTGGCAACAATAAAGAGGTAAAATTAAAATGATAACAACTTTCTTGATTTATAAATATTACCAAATAAAAAATACCATTTATAAGTTTCAAAAAAAGGCTCTACTAAATTAGCTCTTGATATTATATAGAGAAAATATTATACAAATAGAATCACCTATATATTTTGTGGCTAGGATCATAAAAATCTGCATTTAAAGTATTTTAAAAAGAAAGAGGTATTTTTTTGTTGTTACTTTAACTCCAAGTAAAAATTTTTCTTTTTGGCAAATTTTCAAACAATTGTTAAATCTTCATCAGACCAAGCCTTTTTGCCTCCAAGATTTATAGCGCAAACATTTATGAACTCCAGGATCCTTAATTAAATATGGCAATATACATAGCATAAGCTTAGTAATGAAATATTTTCAAAGGATTAAAGCAAGACTTAAAATGTCTAATATTTAAAGAAATCTTGCACACAGAAATTACTGACACATTTCTATTTCTACTTTAAAAGAGACGATCTATGAGTTAGCATGACTAAGTTTATATGCTGCAAATTTAAGAAATAATCAAAATCAGGTATCCAAAAACATGGGGGAATAAAGAGGAGGAAAATTAAAATGTATAGATAAAATTAGAATTTCATCTAAAAATCAATCTTCTTAATTAGCAAACTTTGCCCTATGCCAGATAGGATAAAGAATAAAAATGAAATTGATTGGTTTAATTTGTACTCCAATAGTTTAATTCAATTTGTTATTTCCTAAAGAATCTAAGAAATAATAAAATACTCAAATAGCCCCATATATTGCCCTGTTTATCATACTGACCAATTGTTTCCTTGAAATTATTAGTAAAGCTTGATATTGGGTGATAATCTGATTCGTGCAAGACTGACTTGACAATCCAATCCTTTGTTTTTGCTCACACAGTTATCCCCTGATAGAGTCAAAAAACTTTACATTGTGGTTTCTGTAGGAAAGCCTTTTCTCTCAATAGCACTTCTTAGGATAGTATCTAAGAAAAAGGATTAGGAAAGTTTTAGAAAATGTGACTTGGCATTCATTAATGCCAGGTGACTTCAGGTATTTATAAAGAATATACTTTAGAAAATGATGTGAAAAGCTAAATCCAGTTGATTCTTGGATTACATCTTCTCAGTCTCTAAATTAAACACATTAATGAAGAGAGAACATAAATAGATTCGATTAGTGTGCACTTGGGGGATTGGGGGAGAAGAATGAGGACATCCCAAGCACCACTCAGAATCAGTCATACTCAGCTTACCATGCAGTATATTCAGAGTACTCCAATCATTTTTCATGCACATAGTAACGCTCTTTTTAATCAAAGTAAGACTTCTATATTTTCAAGCCAAGCCAATTTTTGAGAAAAGATCACATGCATTGAAACTGCCATTGTACATAACACTTGATTTCAGTTATAAAAGCCTCTCATTGTGAATCTTTGTAGACTTTTGATGAATATCCCATTAGGATAACAATTCAGTCAGCAGCAATATTGTTTATAATTTTAAAGCCTTTTAGGCTGCAATGAAAGGGCAATAATTTTGTTTCAATTAAAAGAAAATAGTTCTGAAATAACTGAAGGATAGTCAAGAAAGAGACAGTCCTATTTTTCTCTTCCATGTATATTTTATTACACAAATTAGGTTTTATTAGTCTATTTTACCAAATGGTTTCTTTAAAACAACTTATATTAATGTAAAAGATCTCCCTGCCTTCTTTTCTTACTTAATATGTTTATACGCATTCTCTGCCTTGCCTTGTTCTGCTGGGCCACCGAAGGCAATGAACTAACGCAGAGACGATGTTCCTTTGTATTATAACCATGAAGAATCAGCAAGGTCTTCTAAACGCCTTGCTGTTTTTAACAATGGATAACACAACTATAAAAAAAGAGAATTTCCTAAATCTTCTAAGCTTATTAATGTTGATAAAACTTGGCCATAAGTTAGCAAATTTAGTTTCCTTTGAAACTTCACCAATAATCTAAGTTTGCTTCATAGCAATAGATAGATAACAGTGAACCTAATTTTGAGACAAACTAGAAAGCACATATTGCTTACCAAAAGACACAATTGACACATGAGACAAAGTTGGTCTTATAATACAAAAATATAAAAGCCTGACTAATCTTTTGGGCACAGAAGTAAGCTCCAGAAGTACTAAGAAAAAGAGCTCACACTTTCCTCAAAAATCAACATTGAATACATTAAATATTCAGCAAAGTACTCTAAACACCGAAATGTTGTCCACTAAAACTTAGAAATGATCAAAACCTGAATGATCTAAGAAAAAGAATTAGGGATCATGCAATAATGTCTAAAGAACCTGAATATGATTGTTGTAATTAAAAGATACTTTTATAAAACAGGCCTAAGAGCTTTGCGTAATGTTCAGATAACCAATAGTATTGAAAAGCTTCAAGATGTCTTTATTCTTTTTACTAATTATAGACAGATTAACCAAACCATTTAAAGCTACATCACGATTATCCAAACACCCTGAGAGGAATCTAGAGTAGTACTGTAGAGAACGCTGCACCACCTGTGTTCCTCTTTAGGATGGAAGGACTTAATCCTGCAGCTGCCACCTGCAATGCTTTTGGCCCATCAGCCCTCTCTTGAAATTGCCCTCGGCTGGAGAGAGCTGCCTCACTCCACGATACCTCCCTGTTCCAGAGGTAAGTGCATCTAATGACTGGTCCATGAGGAATATAGAGGCCTGATCCCCCTCACTCCTGTACCCCCTAATTTAGGACAACTTTGAAGGGCCATTCCAGAATCAGAATGTCCTTGAGTTCAGCTGAGGCTTTGTTTTTACTGCATCGCAGCCTAAATTATTCCTCTGCCCAATCCTACTTCCTTTTTTTCTTTCATAGGGGAAGGACTAGACTTCCTACCTGATAATCTTGGTCTCAGACTCTGTATTCCAGGGAATTTGACCAGCAACACCTGTCTATGTTCACATAAAACTGTAGGTCTTTAAAATCCTGATAGTTCGCATTCTACTTTATAGACATCAAATAGTTGTAGAGGGATCTAAAATGGCATGCACAATTGAAAAAGGGAGGTTTGCCACATTTTCCAAGGCAACGTTTTAAAGACATTTTCAAAACTATAGGCACGAAGGGGTAAAATCTGAACTATTTCCAGATGGCTGGCAATTAAGAATAGCATGATTACTACCTTGGTGTGATGCCAAATTTCATTAACTTTAAAACGTAAAGAAAAACTTCATGGAGATGTGGAGATAAGTTGAGAAATGTGATTATTTTTGGTAGTGCAGCAACTGGGTAAAAGCAATCATTTCTCAATTCTATGATTAAATTATTCCTCAGAAATCATAATGAATATACTGCTCACATTATTTGGGCACATAAAAATATTAAGTACATTAGGGGGTGTTATGTAATCTAAACTGGGTATGGAGTAATCTAAATAATTGATAATTTCTTTAGAAGTTCTGGCAAATTGAACTTCCCAGAAAGATATCACGATATCATAAATTGAATGACTCTTGATAAGCTCTACTAGCTAGAGAGGTCATGGTCAAAAGCAAGTGGCCTCAGGGAGGGCTGATCCTAATGATGACTGATATCGAATAACCACTTAAAATGAGATATTCACCTTGTAGTTATTCACTTGCTAAAGTAGATTCATGAAGAATTTCTGAAACTATTTTATTCATGTATTCATTAATTTCTTAGCAGGTGGCTAGTAGTATTATCGTGTTGTCAAAGACATAAACCAAATACAAAACTGGCTGAGTTCTTAAAGAACATTTTTTTTGCATAATGAGAAATATGATAATCATCATAACAACCTCAATAACTACCATAGTCACCATTTACTAAATTCCACTATTTGCCAGGCACTAGGCTATGTGATTTATGCACATTACTTTTAATTCACGTCAGCCATAAGAAGTAGACGCTATTTATCCCCTTAATAAATTATGAACTACAGGAATGAAAACTATAGGAACTACAGGAATTGCTTAATGTTTCCCTCACAATTAGCAACTCTGGGATTTGAAATTAAGTACGTGTGACCCCAAATTACAATTTTTTTTTTGCTACCATTCTAAACTCTCTCGTGAAATGTTTAAATAGCAATAAAAAACATTAACTATTAAATGCCAAAGTAATTAAATGATTGATAAAGATAATCAGCACTCAAGGAGCCAAGACAATAACCAGGGAAATGTTAAGAAAAGCTTCATTCTCCCCCTTTTTCTTAAGAAAGTATTGAATTTATCCCTGAAATTTTTTTAAAAATATATAATTATATTGGGAACTTTTGCTGTGCAAAGTTAAAGCAAAGATGGGATTATTTGGTTTAAAACATTCAGAAATTAAAATTTTCTTAAATATATAGTAAAAACGTAAATGTACTTGTTTTAAAAAAAATACATTTGTTCTCATAAAATGAGTGTGTACAGTTGTGTATTCTGTTTTCCAGAAATTCACCTGTACGAGATCAGGATTACAGATTGGATATTGACAAAAAGGAAGGGCATATCACTTCATTTAATGCTTTAATAGAAGTTAAAGGGCTACAAGAAGAAATACAAGTACCCTGATCTACAGTATTGCATCCTTATAAGCAGTACTATTCAATATTGAATAATCCACACTTCAGAAAACACATTATTGTTGACTGGCGGGCTGTCCCATAGGAGAAGGGAGAAAATTCAAAGTCATATTTATAAATAGAGAGAAGCTCTAAGAGGTTTTTAGTCCAACATAGTAAGGTTGCCTTCTTTATTCACCCACAATATTAATACATAGAAATCATGTCTAGGCGATTTCATCATTGTGCAAACATCATAGAGTGCACTTACACAAACTTGAACTCAGGTGATAGTGCTACGTCAAAGAAATTACCCTTTGAAGAGAGGGTGCTAACCCCCTTACCATGGCAGTAAGCAAAGAAGAAGATGGAAGCCAGAAAATAGGGCCACCTTATAAAGAGATGTAAAGGGATATACCCTGCTGCAGTCTTCTTTTCCTTTAAGTTTGTAAGCTATTCAGTAATTATTTGTTTAACCATTGCCATATAAACAGCAATGCCTGTCATATAATGACATAGTTTTGGTCATTACATTTCGTGGCACAAGCTCAGATATGAAATGATTAATACTTTTATCATGAAAATTTTTAAAAAGCCAAGTTATTGTACTACTATATTAAAGCCCTTAAACAAGGGAGGGTTCTCCAGTGACTTCCATCAGGTAACCATGTCAGAGTTTACCAAACTGGGAGAGAAGGATAGCAAAGTTAGAAAGGACTTTTAAGGATACCATAAACTTTTATTTTTGTCCAGCAATATTCAAATCAGCTAAAGACTGTGACTAAGTTAAATACAGTCATGTGCTGCATTAGGATGTTTTGGTCAACAACAGACCATCTATACGACGGTGGTCCCCTAAGATTATAATACTGTACATTTTCCACATTTAGATATGTTTAGACACACAAATACCATTGTGTTACAACTGCCTACATTATTGAGTACAGTACCATGTTGAAGAGGTCTGTAGCCTAGGAGCAACAGGATAGCCCATAAAGCTGAGGTGTGTAGTAGGCTGTATCATTCAGATTTGTGTAAATCCACTCTATGATGTTTGCACAATGACAAAATCACCTAATGACACATTTCTCAGAACATATCCCCATCATGAAAAGATGCACGACTGTACTCTACATAACCATAGATCCTAAATCCTATAAATAGGTCCTACAATACCGATATCAACTAAAAATCAGTTTGTAAAATTCTCATGTGGAGGATCAACAGTATTAACAAAGCTGCACTTCATATAGGGAAACCACAAAACACCACCTGGACAATATAATACACTGGGCGTCTCCGCTTCTTCCTCTTTTGCAAAGTAACATTGGCTGGTATGGTTTGATGACAGCAAAGACTTTGTTTTATACCTAGACAAGCATTTATCTTAGGGGAACAGTGTTTCAGCTGTGTTATTGTTGGAGTATAAACACTCCAGAAAAAAACAGTATAAAAAAGTATATTAATTAATGAGATTGGACATAGCTTTGTTTAATTAATTGATACAATTCTAAGTACGTAATTGAGGAAAAGACAATTTTGGTTACTAGGACATACTCCCAAAGTATAAAATCAACATTATATTTTCTAATTTGTTAATAACTAATATGGCTGAATATATTAACTACTTACTTAGTTCAATTATATTATAAAAGCTAAATTTATAGTCCTCCTATTTGCATCCAAATGTAATACTGCAACCCACAAAACCCAGCTAGAAGCAATTTTTGCTTACTTCACTATAAATGATAATAAACCACAAATGTTTTCTTAAGAAATTCCATAAATGCTGATATTATTAATACACAAAATTTTATTCATTTTAAATTTGCTTAATGAAGCCCTAGGAGAGGACAATAACTTTGAATCTTATGATAATTTCTGACATTTACATTCTCTGAAATAATGACACTGAAATGTTCATTAGAAATAATATCAAATTTTTAAATAGACAAGTTGGTTAAAGATCACAGGTAGCAGATATTTACACAGTGGTATTTTTTTAAAAAAGTTCTTCTCACTTGCTAGCCAGTCATGCTGAAAGATAAGGAGTAAAGACAGGATTTAGTGAGGTTCTTTTTATCATATTTCCTTATATGTTTTATTGAGTAATTTGATATTAGATACCCTTAGTAATAAGGAATAGATTTTTTTTAACAATGGCTTTTATGATTTCACTTCTGCTTCACTTAAACCTCGAATGCAATGGACTGAAAACAAAAGCCATCTTCTCTTCTAATCTTCCTCCCCTTTGTGACCATTTTTCCATTAATAACATCATAGCATCCAGTGTTTCAAAACTAGATCATTAGAATCATCCTTATTTCTTTCCTTTCTCTGCTCTTTATCTCCTTCTATCCCTATTCAGATAATTAGAATCATGTATTCTTTTCCAGTTCTCCAAATAACTTAGTCTACCACTCAAGTCCCCCTTGGCCTGCTTGTTGAAAGCTCTGTATATCACTGTATTTCTCTCATTCATTAAAAAAAGTTACTGAATACCTGCAATATAACTGTATGTATTATAGGAATTAGAATCAGACAAGCCAAAGGTGGATTCCCGGCTCCACCACTGAGTGGCTATTGTGAATTTGAGGGAATCATGCAACATCTCTAAGGCACGATTTCCTCCTTTGTAAAGCAGGGGTAATTAATCTCCTAGTGTTGTGAGAATTAAATAAGCAAATTCATAGAAAGTAGATAGAACAATGGCTACTATGTGCTAAGTATTAATACTATATAAACATCCTCCTCTTCTTCTTCCTAAACATCATCATCCTGCTGCACTGAAATGCTTTCTACCTTCCCTTTAGTTATGTTCATGTCTTAGCATACTGACTGGATTTTCAGATGCACGTCAGAATCACCTCTAAATTCCTATAATTTAGCACAGTATCTTTCATGGCAGGAGTTCAATCTACATTTGTCAAAAGTATTAATGCCAATATGTTTTGTTGACAATTACATCTTTAAGTGTCCTTCTGTTGGAAATGAAAAGCTGTATGCTGTTTTCATGTGTATTGTTGCTTACTGAGAATCTACATGAAGAACAAATTTATAAAATAAAAAGCAATAATAAAAGCATTTGGCTAGTTTGAACAAGAAGGAAACCAGTTAATAGACTGAAAATTCAGTATTTTTTTCAAAATTCTTTATTGAACCAAGATTTTATCCATGTATATATGTCCACATCTCTTTCTTTCCCCCTATATATATATATGCTCTCTATATAGTTGTGGATACAGTTATTCCCTACATTGTATAATTATATCTCACTAGAAGGCAACACTAGTTAAAGGTAACATCTCCCTTTCCAGAAGCCCAATGACTGTCAAATGTTTTGGATTTTTCACACAAACATAGACAGATCCACACACACACAAACACACAGTGCTACTCAGGGTGGAAAAGGAAACTCAGAGAGGATAATAAGGCACAAAGATAAGTAATAAAGCAGCATTTTTTGTTAAATAAAAAAATGTCAGGATTTTTCACTATCTTGTATGTTCCATGCTAATGGTTGTTTGCACTGAATGTTGACTATTTAATGATCTAGAAGATCAGTTACTTTTTGAGGAGAGATCCTAGAATGCAGTAATCATGTATTTTCTATGATATGGTCTATAGTCATACACTTTTATAGTGATAGTAACCAGGAATTGTCACTATTTGATTACATACCTAGTAAAAGAAGATCAATTATTATCACCCTCAGCTGAATTTTATCTATTGTGGATATGAGAAAAGGTGAAAAACTAGGGTGCTAAGGATGTTTATATCAGGGAGATGAGCAACATATATAACTGAGATGAATCTTTTTTTTCCAATGATTTTCTCTCTGGATCACACTGCTTTTTTTTCCTTTTGTATCATTTTACTTTATTTCAAACCTGTTCATTCTTTGATATATGTTCAGCTGAGAATTGCAAAATATATTGTTTGATAAATTAGATACTATGTCCTTATGAAAGATAGAAAGTCTTTTTCAAACACAAATATTATTGCAACCTGTACCCAGGAGGGAAATGGGATAGACAGTCCACTTAATTTCCTTTATAGTTGAAGAAAAAAATACATGAGATCAAGAAACCAAATTCTTGTGGATTTTTTTATTGACTGTGATAGACCCTGTTAAAAATTCTCTGTACTATTCAGTCTTGCTATTGTTAATGCAGTCCAGAACTTTTGCACCAGAGAAATGGTAACAAGGCATTAATTGCAAATAGGAGTTAACTTTCTTCCCCAAAATGGGTGCTATCTTTCGGCTTTTTTACTTTAGCTGGGAAAAAGGAGGATGTTAATTGCTTCATTTATGTATTTAATTAGTTTGGTTGTCTTTACTAACAAACAGAACATCTTTTAGGTTTTATATCATTAGATGAAAAATCTACAGATATATAATAAATTTATTTTATAAGTCAGTAAGTCATTTAATTCTATAACAGTTCAAAAGTACTTTTGGGAATATATAATATTTGACAGATGTTTTTCTTAGTATATATAGCACATTTTAGTATATATCTACAGACATAATTTGTTTGTAGCAAAATAGAACTGAAAGTTTTCTTTTAGACTTTTGTGTGTGTACGTGTGCAAAATATATTCTGTAATATCAGCTACTTCCCCACTGGTATGTAAGACTTCATCCCTTTCTCTTTACAGGCCTAATTCAAATGCCGCCTCTCCCAAATATCCTCTGTGAAACTATTCTTGTCCTTATGACTCTGTTGTGCCTTTGTTATTTACTGTTTTGTAGTCTACCCATTATATATGCTGTTGCCGTGTCATGTTTTAATTTTTTGAGGAAGTTGTTTATCCTTGCACACTAAATTATATAAGGTCATGTACATAATCCTTCATACTTTATTGAAGTGAATGGAATATAATGAAGCCTTTTCTTTAACTCTTTTTCTCCATCACAAAATTTCCTCATTTGCAAATGAAACTGCAGAATACAACACCTCGAAGATAATTTCAGACCATGTTTATGCTGTGGAAGCTTGACACTTGCCATTTAGCTTTTAACTTTTTAAATTTAACATTTTTCTTTAAATAATTTCAAACATGACTTGAATACTGTGTCTTTGTGTATATTTCTTAAAAACAAGGATATTCTTGAACGTAATCTTAGTACCAGCATTAAATTCAAGAAAACGAACACGTGATGGACATGCAGCTGCATCCAACAGATCCCCCTTTAAGAAAGGAAGAACTTCCTGCCACAGCTGCTGGGAGTGGGTCAGCCGTCTACCAAACGTCACTTTGTTCAGGGTTTGCCTCATCTGCAGAGAGCAACCTTGGGCCACATCCAATCACTGATCACAGAAGGGGTATTTTGGCTCAATGTGAGTCATATACAGCCTGAATGGTTCTATATGCTCTAGAACTTCTCATGGAATTGGCCAAGCCTTTATTGTTGAGACTGCATCAGCTTTTGTCTTGTTTCTCCACCGAATCCATCCACAGACGTTGATTCCTACTTAGTATTCTACATGCCTATTAATATACTATCTACCTCAGTGTTTGCTTCTGAAAGAGCCAAACTGCAACGACATTGATAAAACACTTTTATCTAACTATAGTCCATTTCCAATTTTGTTATTTTTTTCCTAACAATAACCTTGATAGTATTTTTTCCTCATCAGTACAAGCTTCAGTTCAGGATGAAATAATACATTTACTTGTCATTTAGTTCTAGTCTATTTTAATCTGAAACAGTCTCTTAGGCTTTTTATCTTTTGTAATGTTTGCATGTTTGAAAAATAGAGCCTAGTTATCTTATAGAATGTTCCTCAATTTAGGTTTGTTTGATATTTCATCATGATTAGTTTCAGGTTATATATCATCAGCCAGTTGGCAGCCTCATGAATCTCTCATTTGAAAAACCCAAGGCAGGGGTTGGTTTCTGCCTGGCTCAAACTAAAAGAGCACTAAGTGCATATGCAGATGTTTTGGAAGAACTTAGATTGGTTTTTGGTTCTTAAACTATAGGAACATTAGCGATCTCACATTGAGACCTCATAAAATGCCACTGTCCTTTTATGATACCAAATTTGCCATGTCCTTTTTGGGCTCATTTTGGATTCAGCAACTCAATTGAAAGTCCATAAATTGGGCCCTACTTGCAGATGATTTAAGTTCCCATTAATCCCCTCCTTCTCATATCCTTTTTCCAGAACCAATAGAACTGGAAGACCACCTGAGGTTTTTGCTAAAAGGAAGGTAATGCCATAGGCTATTATAAGGAGGTAATTGACATTTTACTCTAGTCATTAAATACGCTTCCTTTGCATGTTATTCATTATTTAAACAAAACTCACATAGAGTGCTATGCATTCTCAGAATTTCAGAAACCCATCTAGTGTTATTTTTCTGAGATACTTTTTTTTTGAAGAACAAAATGTTCAATGATGTAATGGTTAGATTGTTGGCTACATGTGCTTTTAGCTACATGAGCTTGAGCTAATGAAAGATCAATAATTTCAAATTGTGGAATATAAATAAATGAATTATACTAAGCATCATAAGGAAATAATGCAAAACATAAAAAGAAAGTTAAAAGACTCAGTTGTAATTAAACATTAAGTTATATAACACGGTTAAACTTATTTATCGCTAAATATTCACACATACTTTAAAATAAAATCAAACTCTATTAGTGTTTGATTCCTTTTACTCTAAGTGTTTATCTCCTTAATTTTATTTTAATTAAAATTATATACTTAGGGTATATATACCATTTATCACTGATAACTCAAAATTATTTTATATAACAAACATAAGATGAATTATTTTCATCCATAAACCTTGGCAAATAAGGAATAATGATAATCACAATGTAGAATTGTAAAATGCTCAATTTAAGGATTCTGAGACATTAATCCATGATAATATTTGTTGAAAATTGAAGAAATTTTTAGTTCTTATTCTCTCAGGCACTTTTCTTCCTTTTCTTTTTCATCATGTTTGCTAAAATTTAGCACCTCTTGGTTAATAATTTCTTAAATTTTTCATACTTGAATGAAGATGTAAATCCTAGTGTTTCTGTAGACTTCAAGTTTTCTCCTACCATTGGCCTCTGGGTATTCCATGTCCTCTGCCTGGAATTTTCTGGACACTCTCACCCCGGTGCATTCACTTTCATCTTTCAGGTTTCAGCTTTCATGTCACATCCCATAAAGG
The DNA here is from genome assembly GCF_041146395.1 of Eulemur rufifrons. NCBI lineage: Eukaryota > Metazoa > Chordata > Mammalia > Primates > Lemuridae > Eulemur > Eulemur rufifrons. The sequence continues at coordinate 9,534,221 of NC_091000.1, read as the reverse complement.
TCTTTCCTTGTTACCCAAGATAAAAACAAGACTCCTTTCATGTTCTCTGTATTACTTTGCTGGGGTTACAGTAACAGACACTGGGTGGTTTAAGCAACAGGTATTTATTGTTTTCACAGTTCTCTCTTGGTTTCCTCTCAGGCCTCCTCCTGCGTTTGCAGAGGGTGGCTCTCTTGCCATCTCTTCACATGGCCGTGCCTCTGTGGGTGCATGCTCCTGGTGTCTCTCTGGGCATCCAAATGTCCACTGCCTTTAAGGATGCCAGTCGCGTTGGATTAAGTCCCACCCATATGACCCCATTAAGCCTGAATTACCTCCTTAAAGGCCTTATCTCCAAATGCAGTCACATTCTGAGGTACTGGGTGTTGGGACTCCAACACATGCATTTTGCGGAAAACACAATTCAACCTATAACACACACTCTCATCATTCTTTATAATTTTTTGCTATGACTCAGTCTTAAACTTTTTTCATTCTGCATTTTTTTTTTTTTTATACTTTTCTCCCTCCCTAGAACTTAAGCTTTACGACGGCAGGGAATTTATGTTTGCTTTCCCTCTGTAGATCACATGGTTTGTCCAAATTGTATCCACAGCACAAAGTAGGAAATCAGGAAATACGGTGAATGGGTAACTCATTAAGATGGCCAATACACTTCACTAAGGGTGATTTCTGTCATGCCAAAATAGCAATTAGTCCTACTTTTACTTTTGAACTATTAAGAAAGGAAAAGTAGAAAACCTCCTCCAAAGAATTAGCTTGACTGGTACACACACTCTGTGGGAATGAGCACCCCACTGTGTACACAATTTCAATGCTTGTCTTTCTTAACATAGATTCAGGGATTATATTTTCCATCCTTCTTTGCAACAGAATGTGAGAGGAAATTTTTTTTTTCCATTAATGTTTCATTCCCCAGTCTACCAAATGAAGGATGCAGAAGGAGAGATCCACAACTAGGGAGGTGTTTGAGTCTATGAGTCTATGTTTGAGTTACATGAAGACTACCTGTCAATCAGAAATGCTTGTATTGGATTATTATCTGAACAAGAAAACATCTTTTGTATTAAGCTGTTAAGATTTGACCCTTAGTTGTCATAGCAGCTAGCATTATGCTAATTCATTTATGCATATGCATAATTTAGCTAATGATATATACTTATGGAATTAAAAAGCTTCTCTAGTTTTTACTTTTTGCTCCTGATCATTTTCTGATTCTCAAGAACTTCCTCACAAAAACACATAGCTGCAGGTATTTATAAAAATACACAGCTTCAGCTAAATTTAGATTTTATTTTAAAATTAACTATTTACATACATAGAAAGTGCTTGTCCTCATCTCAAAATATGTGATTGAAATAGTACTGATCACACTATTTGGTATTTGCTGGCTAACTCCTAATAGCACATAAGCTCTATGGGGTAGAAGCCTTTTTTTCTTCACAGTTGTTTTCTTGGGGCCTAATTGTTCACTGTGTATTATATGTTTTCAGTCTGAATAAATAAAATAATTTCATTCCCAAATATTTAAATTAAGCTTTGGCCTAGAAGGTGTAAGTTTTGCCCTAAAACGACATAGTTACAATAATACAAATGTAATTTAATAAGTCATTGATTTCTGCCTCCAGAAAAGGGCATATAATTATGTATTTCCTTATATGTGTTATGACTCTATAAATGTTGCCAGAATGAATTGCCTCTAAAACAACTGAAGAGGCCTAGTTAAAATAATTTTTTTTATATTTGTAATTTTTGTCCATAACTGAAGTCTGGGAATTGATCTGTAAAAATTAACATAAAGGGACACATTTTAAAGTTATCATTATAGTGATAACGTAAATAAAAATTTGACTAAAATATTTCTAATTACTGAGGGTAATTAAAAATATTTTTCTCACTTATAAATAGGCATATAACCCATAACTTTCTTAATTTTACTAAGTGAAAGATATTATAAAGAGAAACTGGGCAAACTTTGTAGGTTATTCCACTGTTTAAAAAAAATCCAGAGTATGTCTTGCTAGCCTGGGATGATACAACAACAAATCCAAGCATTCCAATATATCCCATGAAACTGTATTTCTACAATTATTACGTTCAAGTCTCATTTAAATTTCTCTCAGATAAATCAGCTACACTAACAAATAACTCTTTCATAAAACCAAAGTTCTCAGGCATAACATTTGTTTATTTACTGTTAAATGAGTTAAGACCAGAAGTCCTCTATGGACTCCTCCCCCTGCATATGTTGATTTTCCCAGTCATCATGTATGTTACCGGTAAACTGCCCACCAGCTTAACTTCTCATCCTGCCTATCCTTTAGAATAATACTTCCCAAAGTCTGTCCTGTGGTGATATTCAAAAAGATTGTCATGGCGAAGTAAGTCTGGGAAACAATTACAAATTTATATTTTCCTAATGCACATCTACATTTAAGATACAGAACCTTTTTTTTCTTTTTTTAACAGTAATACCTGTGAGCATCTCAGCATGGAATACATTTTTAAAAGGAAAACAGTGTTCCAGAATCATGATTTCTGTATCATTTGCATTTCTACATAATTTCTCAGGTTCCTACCTTTAATGTGAATCTCTACAATATGGTGACAGGTCTTTAAACTTTAATATGAACAATAACATGCTTTATTCACTGACACCGTATGCTCAAATTCCATCTATCATTAAGCTCAATGATAGCATGTATATATAAAGATAGAAACTCCAGGCTTACTGTTATTCTATGGAGGTTACATTTGTGATTTTACCATTTCCCCTTTATGATCTTCTACTGTGATTAGAATTGCAAGTGTTACATAAAACTGAGAACTCCCTAGGGACTAATATAGTAACAAAAATTCCTCATCTCATTTGGCTCAGCTTTTTTTTTTTTTTTTTTTTGGTAGCTTTTGATATTCAGCAACACCCAGATTTAAACTTTGTTTCCTTAGCTGCTATAAAACGAATCTTTTTTTTTTTTTTAATTTCCTATTTCTCTAATTTTCTTAATTTTTTTTCCCTGAGCCATCTTCCTCCTATTGTTCTCTAACATTGAGTATTTTTATATGCTTTGTTTCCCTTTCTCTGCATTTGTTTTGTTTATTCCTCCCCTCTTTTTTCCTTCCTTCCTTCTGAGGACTAAACTCAGATCTATTTCTTTTGTCCAAATTCTTTTCTAAGGGGGCTTTGTGAGTCACACCTACAAATGATAAAATCTCGGTAAACAGGTTTTTATGATGTGGTTTACTTCCCAACCTGACTTTGGCATAGCATCACATGAAAGCTAGAAGACCTTAATCTTAACTCAAGCATTCCTTTCCAGTGATTCCTGGTCTTTTGGACAAAGCCTAACTATTTCAGCCAACTGACAGCTAAAGAATCCCGACACTCACCTATGACTTGTAAGCCCCTGCTTTGAAATGTCTTGCCTTTTCATGCCAAACCAATGTATGCCTTCCATGTATTGATTTATGATTTCACCTGTAATCCCTATCTTCCTGAAATGTATAAAAACCCCACTATAACCCAACCATAGTGAGTCCACTTGCTCAAGGCATCTTGGATGTGGCTCTGGGTCATGGCCCTCAAATTTGGCTCAGAATAAACCTCTTTAAATTATTTTACAGAGTTTGGCTTCTTTTCTGTTGACATTTCCTTCCAGTCTTATGGTTTACACTCACTTTATAGCTTTTGGTTCACAGGAACATTGATGGCAAGACAGTACACTTTCTGCATTGCCTCAAGAAGGTGCATATCTCCTGGTAAAAGGCTTGAACTATGCAGTCAGCCATATCTGGATTCCCCTTGCTTGCTCTAGCTCAGTTACTTACGTGTGAAATCACATCAGAGAGTTTTTGTGACAACTATATAAGACAATGACTATGATTAGAAAATGCAGTAATTGAGAAATAATTCTCTGATGTCTAAAACAGTATAGCTCCATAAATATTTATTGAGTTAATATTAACTCTATTCTAAACTGTGAGTGTTTAACTAAAGCAAGCTGCTCCCTGGTGTGTTTATATGTTCTTGGGATATAAGCACTATTGTAAATTTGGAAAACAGCTTATTTTCTCTCAATTATCATCATTTTTGAAAAAATGTAAACACATATTAAAACATCTAAGAGTACACATTATGAACTCTTATGAGCTGATTTTCTTTGTTCCTCATATTTGGAGAATATTAGACTATATAAATTATCTCTATAATGTGGATTCAAAAATTTACAAATGGCTACTGAAAATGATAAAAAGATTACTATTATGTCTTTCATTACTATAAATCAGTACTTTAATACTACTTAATCTTAGTCATGTGAATTTAGTTTTAATTTATTCTAATACTTTATACACTAAATTCAAAACCTTTTTAAAAAAAATGTATGATTTTATCTCTACCCCTTAAATTTAGCTGGTATTTTTTAAAAAATCTTTATTTATATTCATCTCTCAAAAAGTATATATACAAAATATTTTTATAGCAATAACCAAAGGGAGGCAGCATTTTTTCCCCTTTAACTTGAGAAAGAAACTACAAAGAGAAAAAAAAAGCATATACTGCTTCTTTCTAGACTTTTTCTAAATTTTATTTCCATTGGGCATCACTGTGAGAATCTTTCATCAATCAGAAGACATTTGCTCAACAGCTTTACTGAAACATTCTAAGCTTTGCCATTTTGAAACACTCCAAGCTTTGAAATTTTTTTTTCAGGTAAATGATCTAGCTGATTTTATGATGCAATCTATTTTAAAGTTAACTTGTTAAAATAGCAATTAAATAAAACTTCAAGTTAAGATTTAAAAAACTGCTTTCTAAAAAATGCTATCCTTTGAACAAGTTACCAGATATAAGGACTGTTAATGCAATGTGATGAAATAGAATTTGAACGTAAATTGAGACATAATTTGGCTACTCATTCACTTTTCAGTATTTTTTAAGTGCCTTCCATTTGTGAGGCTGTATGTAAATCTAAGAATATAAAGAAAAATGGAAGATTATTTTCTAGAGGGCCACAAAATGTAGTTGGCAAAAAATGTAAAGTGTGACAGTTTGGCAAACCAACCATTGGAACAGTTATGTATTTTTATATATCTCTAAAAGAGGTATGTATAAAGTGTTACAGGAGAAACACAGGAAGTATCTCTCTCTCTCTCACACACACACATACAGAGAGATAGAGAGAGAGAGAGAGAGAGGGAGAAAGAGAGAAATCAAAAAAAGACAGAGACAGTAGAATTTCAAGGGGGAATTACCTTTTATCTAGGTATTTAAAGAGAAGTTGGAAATTTGTAAGTCATTTTTGATAAAAGAGTCTGGACATTTAAGCCAAGGGAATAACAGGTACAATGACAAGGACATGCGGAAGGTCATAATAGGTCAAGAAACAGGAAAACACAGTACTTTTATGTGACTGTAGTGAAATAAATATAGAGCGGTGAATGTCACCCAGAATCTGAAGTCATCCATTCACTCTTGAATGGGAGACTTGAGGAAACAGATATTCCTCAAGTGATCATCTTATTCAGTTTTTGGCAAACGAGGATATTTTATCCCTTGTCCATGAGGTCATTCTAAGACTTCTTGCAAGGAACAAGGCTGTTCTTGGACTCTTAAAAGCAAAGGAGCTTGAATAAATTTTTTGAGTCCTTGAGAAGAAACTTACCATATTGTCTAAGACAGAAAAACACACTGAGAAGGAATTTTGTTTTGTTTTGTCTTTTTTGGTCATGAAAGTTTGAAATGGAATGTTTTGATGAAAATAAAATGGGTAATATTGATTAAAAGGAACGTAAACCTAAATGATCCTCTTTAAAAACTGTATCAATTAGAGAACAATACATTTAACAGGGGAAAATGCATCCTTTAGTTAAACAATACCAGAAGAAAAGTAAAATTGCACAATTTTTTACAAAGCTCCTATCTTCTGCCCCTCCTTTCCATTCTCCAAGCCCCTAACACCCTTCTTAAAAATACACCCACCCAATGAGGACACTGATCATTTCTTGTTTTTCTTTCTAGTCTCAGGGACTTTTATGTAAGTGTGCAAATCTTTGTTAAATTGAACTTAATATATTGCCAAGACATGATTATCTTTCAGAGGCAGAAAAGATAATGTTGAGAATGAATTTTTAAATGGATATTACCTAGTGAGACAACCCAAAAACAGTCCACTGTTTTAGTATTTCATCTAGACAACTGTGGTGTAGTGAAAAAAGCAAAGGGCTAATGACAAGGCAAAGAAGAGGATTTGAGTTCTATGTGAGTTGAGACCAAGCACTTTACATTCTCTCTCTCTGTCAATGGAGATGACAATGTTTATTTGAAAGGCATTGGGGCAATACACAAATGGTGAAGCAGTAATGCTAGAAAAATAAGCAAATCACAAAATTTGAAAAACATTCAATGCTCTTCTCTTTACATTAATTTTTTTTTCTTTCTTTCTTTCTTTTTTTTTTTTTTGAGACAGTCTCACTCTGTTGCTCAGGCTACAGTGCTGTGGCCTCAGCCTAGCTCACAGCAACCTCAAACTCCTGGGCTTAGTCGATCCTCCTGCCTCAGCCTCCTAGTAGCTGGGACTGCAAGAACACCACTACGTCCAGCTAATTTTCTTTCTGTTTTTTTAGTAGACATGGGGTTTCATTCTTGCTGAGGCTGGTCTCAAACTCCTGACCTCAAGGAATCCTCTCGCCTCGGCCTCCTAGGGTACTAGGATTACAGGCATGAGCCACCATGCCCGGCCTAGATTAAAAATTCTGTACTCATTATATTCCAGAGGGTAAGAGAAGCACTATATGGTCCTGTTTCTGTGACTATTTTAGGATGAGGGACCATAAAGGGCAACCTGCTTTTAGAAGAAGGACAATATTCATCACACATAGGCAGTCATCTCCTATGATATCACCAAGCTCTACTACTCTCAATATAAAATCCTTACCTTCTGTATTCAGCATCTACAACCCCTTTGAGTATCAGAATAGAGCAAGAATAAGCTAGTGAAGATTGTTTCTCAGAAGTGGAACCAGAGGACTCAGACCTGTTCTTTTGTTTCTATTTCTTCCGTTTACTTCGATGAGATTATCACCCAATCTATTTATACTGATGAGGTGATTAATTACATGTTTAAGAAAATGGGAGGTAGTTACAAACATCTTAGTCATTTAATTCCCCATTTAATAACTTCTAATTAATTAAAAATAAATATTTTTACACTGATTCATTTCTTTCAGCCTGAGCTGACTACACAATAAAACTTATGTACATTTGAAAACTACAGTAAACTCTTTTAAACTACTAGTTGCAACTTCAAACCAGTAATTTTAACCTCAATTTGGGGAAGATCATATGTTGGGAAAAATACATAAGAAATCCTTTTATATAGACTTTTATTAGTAATCAACTTTAAATTAATATTTCTTATGTAACATATGTATTTCTGAATTTCTTAATTTCCCTTTTAACCATACTTTATCAGGCATAAATATCAGATTATTATAATTCATAATTTCAATACTTGGCATACTTATCCTAAACTTGTAAAACTAGCAGTAAGTTTAAATTCTAAGTAAATTTTAATCCTCAATGTTTCATTCATTAATCAGTGATAATTTACACTAATATAAGTTCATTGATCTTATTCTTCAGACTCTCCCATGTGAGTAATTTCATCCTTAGAAGACATTATTAGATACATTAAGCAATGGCATTCCATTCCAACAAATGAGCCTGGCTTGACTGCTGGAGAAACACCCAATTAATAATGAAATATAAAGTGACTTGTATAATTTTTCATATTGTAGCATCTAATTTATTGTAATCCTGGAAAAAATTCACGTGTAGCCATTAGGAATGAATTATCAGAAAATGTGCATCACTAAAATATTGATTAAATCAATTGAGATCTACATATATTTCTCATGTGTTTACCTTTAAATATAATTGACTTGGAAGTTCTTGCTTTTTAAATGTATCTCATGAACATTTAAAAATGCTGTTAACCCTTCAATTTATTAATGAAATTTTAAGGTTTTTACTTTAGAAAGTTTCACTGACTTTATTAGACTTAAAAAGTATAGTCTCTTTAAAAAACTACTTCTGCCTTTTATCGTTTCTTTCTTGCTTTCAGAAATGTTTTTAACTTAACATGTATCATGACCACAGGGGGGAAAAAGTTATTGTGGTGTCATTTTTTCGTGTGATATCTTATTTTTAAAGAGAAAATTCTTATTACTAGTACTACTAGAAAAAACAGAGCACCTTAAATGTATTTTATTATCTGAATCTAAAAATTCTATAGGTGAGTAGTGGAATAATATTGATAATATTTTGAAATATGCTGCCCTCCCCTTCTGCATTTTATTACCTGTCTTCTACTACCATTTATTCAGTAGCATTCATTGTCTTAACAAAGAAAGAGCTGAAAGACAAAGAAAAGCACTTCAAATTCAAAAGTTTAGCCTTTTATACTGCTAACGCCTTCACAATAACTAGATGAAGACCAAACTTCAGGCTTGATAAAGGACTCATTAGCAGGGCCAGAGGCAAAGGAAAAGCCAGGACAGCAAGCACTAAAGCAAGAGGAGGAGAAAGCAAGCAAGGCTTCCCACCTCTGTGGAAGCAAAGAAGCTGTCAGGCTCCCAGAAATCGCCACACTGGGTATGATGCGGGCACAGAAGACAACCCAGATTCTTTAGAAAGACAGTTGTGATCCACCTCCCAAAGATTCACTCAGCTCAAAGGGGTTTTGGAATAGCAGTATGACTCCAGAACAGTCAACAGATATAAGGGTTGTGCAGTTGGGAGAAAGAGACTGGGATAGGAACCTTTATGGTTATAAAAGAACCAATGAAAACTGATCTCAAAATTTTCTTGTAAATTTCCCAGGGAGCAAGACCAATGACAATCCTGGAGAAAGTCTTCTGAGGTGGGGCAAATTACTCCAAGAATCAAATGTATCTGAGAGTATTGGCATGGAAGAACACATCAATGTTTACACTGGGGAGCTCTGCCTAAAGCTGTTCGTTGGAGCCAATACACCTTCCCCAGCCAGCTACTAGGAATGTCAGCCTTTGGTAACTCACAGCTGTGTCCCTCACTGGGCATAGCTGCAGAGATTTGCCCCAGGATTATAAGTGCAGCCCCTGGGTGATGACAGGCCAAGGCAAGGGGTTTGTATCAGCTCCATAATCTTAATTTGGGTCAATTCTCAAAGTCCATCCCAGCTCCAGAGTTCTTTGGAGAGTCAGTTGCGATCACATTGAAGATCAGCTCCTCCCTCTGCCCACCTGCCCTTTGCACTTTCTTATAGGTGTCTACCTGGCAGCATTCCTTAAGGACAATTTCCCTTCTGTGCTCAACTCACCATCTTGAGTTTGTTTTCGGGGAACCCAATCTAGAACACAGAGATACAGAGTAAAATAAATGTAATCTTGAGAGTCCCATGGCAGGCAAAGGTGGCAGGGTTATGAATATTTATGGGAGAGAAGAAAGGGAGTCTTGATAAGACAAAAGATTTCTGAGCTTTTGTACATAGCACTTGCTGGTGGAAGTGTACTGTCTTTCAGAGACCACCGTCTGTATGCCCTGCAGAGAAGCCACACTAGGGACCAGCTCTGATATCCTCTCCCACACTGGCTGGCCCCATGCCCTCCATAACTTGGATGTAATCCTGGTAGATAGATGAGGTGTGAATCTTTAATTTTTCTGATATGAAGTTTCTAATATTCAAAGTACTAGGAGATAATGTTAGAAATTAACTGTTATAGAAGAATCGAGAAACATTTATTGAATATCTGTTGACTGAAATTTCTGCCAGTTACATAAAACAGGTACAATATTGCTCATTTTACACAAGAAGAAACTGAATTTTTTTATGTATATGTGCTTGTCCAAGTTTATCTTGATTATTTAATAAAGCTGTCAGAGAAAGATTTGAATACAGGCCTAACTCCAAAGCCCTTATTCTTATCACATCCCTATATAGTATCAAACAGCTTAAACAACTATTTTCACTCTCCAAAACTATTTTATAATTATCTTTAGTTTTCTATTTATGATTTCTCAGGGATTTTTAAAAATGTAGCCAATGTTTTCTCACACCACACATATGAAATTATTTCTAATTGACATTTTATTGCAACTATGGGATTAAAAATTTCAAATACCGCTGAATGTTTTGTAAATTTAAATATTTAAAGGATTAGGTAAATATATTTGCTTTAATTTTTTTCCCATTACTTTGTCTCTCCACAAATGAAAGAGTATATCTGTGCCTCATTTCTTTTTGTGTTTTGCTGTTCAATATTTTGTTATTAATAAATAGCATTCAAAATGATTGAAGCAACCATCAAACTCTGAAGATGAATATTAAACCTTTTATTCTATTACAGTAATACAAATTTTCTTATACCTTGGGGAAACAATCTCAACCAGAAAACTTAAAATTTTAGAACAAATTATTGACAAGTATTGTCATATCTCTAAAGATTAAATAATATCTTTTTGTACGTATTGAAAATATATTAAAAATTAATGTGGGACAAATTTTTATTTACATCTTCAACTACTGCCACAAGCAACAAAGAATATATTAAAATAAACTTCTCTAAGAGAAATAAATGTGAAAGGATGATTTTAGAATCCTTTCAGTCATTAACGTATACCTTGGGAAGAAAAATAAATGCATAAACAAAAGTCCTTGGCTAAAATCCCAAAGAGCTTTGGAGTCCGGAGTCCTCCAACAATTGGAGCAATATCAGAAAAATATAGATCTAAGTTATGCCTAATTTCTTCAATAATTTCATTCCCAAAAGGTCTCCTTGAGAGGATATGTGAAGCTATCTGCTATCTTCCTATTAATATTTCTTCTTCAAATCAAAAGCTTAATGAAAATAGAAAAAAGATAATGGATTCTCATAAATTACCTTTGAGCTTAAAAGTTATTTTCAGAATTTCTCAGAGAGAAAGCTGAGAATATTGCAATATCTAATCAAAGGAAATAATACTTAAAAACCCTGTGACTAGTGCTAGCTGCAAGAATTCTAGGATCTTTCCCTTTGAAGAAAAACAAACCTCACCAATGACTATTGCACAGATAATATTTGTACTTTCTTATTAAATACATTGAGTGAGTGACATTTGTTTCTCTTTTATCAGTATCTGATATGAATCTTTAGTTTCTTAATATTCTCTTCATAAAAGTATTTATCACACAATGTTCATGAATTTAGCTTCTATCATATTTTCCAAGGTTTATTAAGATAACCCTTTGAATGACAGTCTTTTATTTTTTTTTCTTAAGCACAGAGGAAGCTAGGTAGATATGTAACAATGCTTCGGAATTGAAATCACTGCTCATACTGCACTACTACCTAGAGGACTGTGTACATATGTGTGTATACATATCTTTTTATTTAGCACAGAGTGTTAATATTATACAAAATACTGAATAAATTACAGCAGTCACAAGAGTCAGTTTATTAAGTATAATCATCGTATCTGTGATTCGAAGAATATAATGGCAGATTAACAACATTCAAAGAAGTCAAAACTGGTGATACTTTTCATCCATCATGTATTAATTCATTTGTCAAACATGATGCTCCTGGGTATATCTGTGATTATTTCAATTTATATGTTGAAATTAAAAATTTATCTCTTTGCTTATTAGTATGTTGTGTAATGTTAGGTTTGGTTTCATTTCTAATTGATAAAAATTTATAAATTATTTAAAATGTTTAAAGAAAAAAGAAATTGATGTATCTGAAAGGTTATGATTATATAAAAATTAGTGTAATGTTAAAAAGTTAATAAACCATAAAGATATAACATGAAATAGTCTTTTGAACAAAATAAAAATGATAATGTGGCAACAACTTCCAATTATGATATTAACGTGGGTAGACTTGGAGCCTTGTAGAAGGTGGAGACAGGTTCAGAATTTGGCCACTCTTAGACTGACTATAGAAAAGATGAATATTGCTTTGTATTTCCCTTTTTTCTATTGGTTTTAATTAGAGAACAATGAAGACAGAGGAAAAGAGAAGGAGAAGGATGAGAAGGAGAAGATGGTTAAGACTTGCTAAGAACACAAGTCAATTACTGCTCTCTGGGAGTTCAGGATGAGCAGAAGGCAGGCTAAGCTGGGGATGTAAGTGCCTAATTAAAGACTAAAGTGCACTGCCTAACGGGGACAAGAGGGTTACAATGAAAATACCACAAATTACACAAATATTTAGAATTGAAACCTCTGAGTACTAAAACAGATTGAAACCATCTATTTCCTGGACTACTAGCGTCTGCGGGGGCCGTTTGAACCATGAATTTATAAAGTAATTTAGAGCCCTAAATTTCTGAAATTGAGGGAAAGATTTGAGATACTTAAAATAATGATAGTAGCTAGCAGTCTGCTGAGAGCAGTAGAATTTTAGGAGCAGCAAGGTAATGTAAATGTGAAATCTACTTTAGTGTGGTAGCACTACTATGATCTTCCTATGTTTTATAGAGAGAATATTTAACTGCCATATATGTATGTATATATGTATATAGTGTGATTCTTTGCTACATAGCAAAATAATATGAAATTACGAAATGGTTAACTCTTTGGGCTCATCAGTAGTTAGAATCTTAGTAATTTTAAGTTTTACCTAAAGAGACAAAAAATAAACAAATGTTTGAGAAATATTTTGAATGGCTATATCAAACTACCTTACCTTATATACAATAAAAGAAAACAGCCAGATATCAAAACAGATATATTCATCTCCCTACTCAATTTCCCATTCCCATATAGTCTTAGTTACTCTAAATAGTTAACAAGCCTAGGAAACTTGGTGCTCTCTGAGTCTTTTTGTTGCAAATCTACTATAAATAATCAATCTGATTATTCTATGGCTTCATCTTTGAAATAAATCTCAGGTTCTCCTGTTTCACAGTTTTCCATTGCTAAAACTCTTATTCTGACTTTTCTCATTTACTTACATTCGATCATTACAAGAAACTGAATTTTTAGCCTTGAGTCATTCATTATTTCAACATATAAACCATTATGATATTAATATTTTTAAAACACTAATGGTACTAACTTAATATATGTTACTCTTCTGCTCTAGGACTACCACATACATTATACAGTATCTTGTAAAAAAGATAAAATAATTTATATTAGAAAGGTGATAGAGATATATGTGCATGTGTGTGCTTGTATGAGTGTGTGCATGGAATCCAATTAGACAATTTGCTAATCATCTAATTTGATCAGAACCACTCAACATATTAGCTATATTCAATGGAGATCTCAAACTAAGCAATTTGAAAAATATCACTGTGAACTTGTACCTATATACCTATATGTTCCATTATACATCCACAGCATGACAGATGGAGGAAGAATTGAAATATTTGGTGAGAAATAGAGATATATAGAGGTAATAGAGATACATAGATAGAGAAAAATACTATAAGGTGAAGTAAAGGAAACTTTTACATTTGCTTGTTTTTATAAAGTAGTCCTTTATCAAAAATTCTCATAAAAAAAGGAAGAACAGAAAGGATATTTTGGTAGGATATAGCAGCTGACTTAGAAATATAGGACCCAGAAAGGCAATGAGAGTTTTGCCCTCAACCACAGATCTTTTCAAAGTCTGTGGAATAACCTACCTATTGAAATAAGTATTCCCATTTCATGGATCATTAATTTCTTTTTCAAATGATTAAAGATATATTATAGAAGAAAGTCTTCCCCAGACCAGGAAATAGGACATTATAAAGTGGCTTTCTCTCTATTAGGTCCCCAAAGGTTTTATCTTGTCTGTTTTTGATCATCTCTAGTGCTCATGTCTACATGGAAGAATATTCTTTCTAATTGTTCTCAATGACAGAAACATTTTTCATTATACTTAAATTTTTATCTTTTTAAAACTTCAGATCATTATTCCTAGTTCTAAGACCTTAGCTAGCTAAAATAAATCTTCCTTCTCCTTTACAGCATACCATTGAAAGTATTTATAGTTATAATATCCACCCATTCGTCATAATTTCTCTTAGCCATACATATTAAATATCCTTAATTTTCTTTATTAGATCATATGCCTCTTTCCTTTTATCATTTTCACCATCCTTTAAACTAATATTTCAATGTGTCTTTATGTCAAAAAAAAAGATGGGAGAGAAAAGAAGAAAATGAGAGAAATAATTGAAATATATATATTTTGTTATAAAAGACACAGCTGTTTTATTGTTATGTCATAACTCATCCACCTAAATTTCAGGTAAAAAGTTTACATGAAGCTGACTTTTGGCCAGGCACGGTGGCTCACACCTGTAATCCTAGCACTCTGGGAGGCCAAGGCAGGAAGATCTCTTGACCCCAGGAGTTTGAGGTTGCTGTGAGCTAGGCTGACACCACCACACTCTAGGCCAGATGACAGAGCAAGACTCTGTCTCAAAAAAAAAAAAAAAAAAGCTGACTTTTGACTTACATTAACATAAAAATAGTCAAATATCACTGGCATTTTATAATCACATGCTAAATATTACCTCTAAACCTTGTTGTATGTTAGGCTTGATTTTCTTTTTAAAACAAAACAGATCTTGTAGATGTTTTAGAATTAAAAAACAACAACAAAAAAACAAACAAAAAACCCAGCAAAGAAACAGTAAGGAAACAACTCTAGCCCAAGTTTCTTAATTAGTCACACACTTTTCTCATTATCCACACCTGAGATCCTCCTGCTCTCTCAATCAGGAAAGCTCTTTCCCTCCGTTTCTGCTTCTTGAGACCTTCCCGAGCTTCTCCTGTATGTAGGCTTTTTGGTTTTCTCAATTAATGTGTTTCAACTTTATTGTGAACATGTCATTTATCACATACTTTTGCATTCGTACCCAAGTGTAAAGCATTTTGTTACTTACAAAAAAAATGCAATGGTGAGAGAATGTTATCTGCTCTTGTTTGTAGTACTTCTATTTCAGTGGTAAATACTTTAATTAAATAATCACACAATTATGTAAGAATTAATTATGATAGATTCTAGGAGGAAAATAAACTCACTCTGTTATTTGCTCTTCTCACGGTCCAGTCCTTTTTACACCCGACGGTTAAAGTAGTCCACACGCTGCTTCCCTGGAAGCTGGGAGGCTTCTTACGAATAGGGATGAGTGCTTCTGTTTCTTATATACCCCTCATGAAGTCACGCACTATTCTCTAGCAGGTGTTAAATTGAGTGCAGGTGTGCTCACTGGGGATTTCTTTCTTTTTTTTTTTTTTAACAGTATCAAAGTAAAGTTTTCAGACCACCTGCATCAGAAATACCTGGGGTACCTGTTAAAATGCAGGGCCCTCTGTGACCTTTTGAATCAAAATTTTTGGTGGAGACTGGGAATTTAAAATTTTCAATTAAGTTCCCAAGTGATTTTCACACACGCAATTATTTTGGGAATCACTGCAGCAGAAGATATGGAGCAAATGTCTAAAGAACAATTTGCTATTAAATAAAATCTTTACATTTAATATAGTTGGTATACAAAGTATGAAAATAACAGACTTTTTTCGTATTTCTTTGTATATATAGTTGAAACTATTTTAAGGGCATATTGTATTATAGATAGTGTGTTTTCCCAAATCCCTCAGCAAGATTTTCTGTCATGTGTCTGTAAAAGAAGAAGAACATATTCCTCTTTGCCCACCTAACACCCTTTCTGTCTTTCTTACTAATAAAGCAATGACTTTTGCTCTGGCTGACAATGTCCCTATGTAAAAAGTACTAAACTCTCCTGGCTGCTTTGCAACTACAATTATCCATATCAGCTGGCTGTGGCCAATAAAGGTTAAGCAGAGGTAACCAAGTAGGTTTGCTAGGAAAATATTTTAAAGCATGACTAGTTGTCATTTCTCCTTGCCTTTTCTTTCTGCTGAGAATATGAGCATGTTGGATAAGGATGAAAATCAGGTGGAGTAGAGGGATTAAGCTACCTGGGATGTTGATAACAACGTGGAATATGCACTAGCTTGTCACTCCAGACTTACTATGTGGAAAATACAAACACCTTTATTATATAAACCACAATGATAGGACTTATGTCCTTGAATATATCCCCAAATGAGATATCCCCAAACAAGACATCTGTGGTAGGCAGAGTAACGGTCTCCCAAAAATGTCCACATCCCAATCCCTAGAATCTGTGAATATGTTTCATTACATGGCAAAGGAGAACTAAGTTTGCAGATGGAATTTGTGGTTGCTAATCATCTGATGAGAGATTACCCTGGATTATCTGAGTGGGCCCAGCGTAATCAGGAGAGTCCTTAAAAGTGGAAGAGGGAGGCAGAAGAGTCAATGTCATATTGATGCAGACTGAGGAAAGACTTGATTGAGCACTGCTGGTTTTAAACATAGAAGAGGGCACTTCTAGAAGCTAGAAATAGCAAGGAAATGGATTCTCCCCTATAGACTGTAGAAGGAATATGGACAAATTGATTTTTAGCTCAGTGAGACTCATTTTGGACCTTTGCCCTCCAAAACTATAAGATTGCTTAAGCCATTAAATTTGTGGAAAACGTTTGACTTGAATTTGACAGCAGCATTTGGAAATAATATAATACCTTCAGTTCAAAAATATAACCTAATGCCTATTTAAATTTTAAGAAATATTAAAGACACTAAATAGCATTTAAAAATTATATGATCTGGGTTAATTTGTATACATACATACAAAAATTAAAAAAAAAAAAACTGCAGAAGAGTCTTTTCATGAAATAGGCCAAGAATCTGTCAGGAATAAAAAATATTCTACTGTAAAATGATTCTTTGCTAGAAGAACACAAACTACTGCTGTATATGTGATAATACTTTCCCTATATAAAGATATAAGCACTATAATTAAAACATTCTGTATCAAATTCATTAGCTCTTATTGACTTGTGTCTCAGTTGCAAACTAGGAGGTAATCTGGAGTTGATCAGTGTAGCCCTAGGTTGCCCTAAATTATCAGGGCCTAATTATATGCTAACACAGAAAAGAGTTAGCCAGAGGTTGTAGTCCTCAGGAGATGCAAGACTGAATTTCTGAAGACCAATCAGTACTTATTAATAGAAACTTTTCTACCTGGCTATTTGTGCACAACCGCAGAAGTTAATTGGTCCTTCCTATTATTGGTACAATTTCTTTCTTTTGTTTTTCCAGAAATATGTAGCTTACTACCAATTTTCTCTTTGTCCAGGATGGCTCTATTTAAACACATGAAGACAATTCATTTACACTCTGCAGACAGATACTGACTTAAAAGTGGAAACAGACTACCTCCCTATAACCAACAGTTATGTTTACCTTTTCTGGAACTTAACTTTCGCTAGATAAAACATTACATTAAACACGCTGAGACAATTTCCTGGTTGCTTCTAACACCTTTGATCCAGGAACTGGACTTCTCATCCAGGGTGAGGTTGATGAATACAAAAGGGCAATGCACAACCGACAACCTACAGGTTAGTGATTGTGGGCCACGTTCAAATGAGCTCTTGATTTGACTGGAATAAAGAAAAAACTTTCAATTTTTAGGCTAGAGAAATTTACCTGTTTTTAGGCTAGAAAGATTTGACTATTCAGTCACATGCCTGTGAATTTATAAATAAGAAACATGAAATGAGCCGGGCATGGTGGCTCACGTCTATAATCCTAGCACTCTGGGAGGCCGAGGTGGGAGGATCGCTAAAGGTCAGGAATTTAAGACCAGCCTGAACAAGAGCGAGACCTCGTCTCTACTAAAAAATAGAAAGAAATTGTCTGGACAACTAAAAATATATAGAAAAAAATTAGCCGGGTATGGTGGCACATTCTTGTAGTCCCAGCTACTTGGGAGGCTGAGGCAGAAGGATTGCTAAGCCCAGGACTTTGAGGTTGCTGTGAGCTAAGCTGCACCAGGGTACTCTAGCCCGGGCAACAGAGCAAGACTCTGTCTCCAAAAAAGAAGAAAGAAAGAAAGAAACATGAAATGAAACAACCTCCGATTCAATTATTAAATATTTTATGAATTATCATCATCTGTGTTGCTTTTTAGTCAGGATTTACCATGACATACATAAGTTATATTACCAGTTTTTTGTTTTACCGCAGATGGATTTTTTTTTTCCTCATAAGCTCCTGCAGTTTTAAAAGTCTCTTAGGCTAAACTCTAAAAAATAGATTTTAAAACCTATCTTTTATTCTCATAACCCAATATAATCCTTTATTCTAGATTTAATTTCAGAAAATGTTTGCTACCATCAAGTGTGATTATTAAAGAATTTAAAAGGTTTTTTTAGTATTATTTATGAGATACAAAACTATTACATGATTTGTATTCATAATTTGGGGTATAGAACAATTTATTATTATTTTACAACCCAATTAAATGGGTTTGGCAAATATCCTTCTCTCCTAGATGTTTTTATTCAGGGTTGGAAGGAACCTCAGAAATCAAGTGGACCAACTCTGTCATTGTAACTTTGAAGAGACCGAATCTCGGAGATTTAAACTGTTCAAGGTTATCATCCAGTCAATGTTACATTCTCATCTGGTTTCACTATAAGAACCTGCAGAGCATCACTCTTTCACAAAGACGGGTCTGCTTTTCTGTTGTCATTGTTACTAATCTATGTTCTAAGAAAAGTGAAATGAAAATCATTTAATTCCCACACAAATAAATACTTTACATAAGGGACCAATTTAGATATATTCACTATGTTTGACTTTACTAAAGGGTCAAATATTTATGTGTGAAAAATTGAAAGATGTTTTTCACATAATAAAATAATTCACCCTAATTAATAAATGAACTAAGTTACCGGTGCACTATCCACACTGCCATAGTTCTTTGAGTAGTAATAGAAAAAGAAAACCGATGGAAAACACCACGTAAACTACTTTTCTTGTTTATTTCAATAACCTGGGCTATCACTAATAATTTGTGTCATATTTCTAAATTTAACATTATCCTCATAAATCAAAAGAAATAAACAGTAAAAAAAACCCAGAACTTTTATTTCCAAATACTGTGGATTTCCTAAATTAAGTACAAAGCATTATAATACTGGATCAGGTACTAAACTATTTTTAGTTTTTTAAGCAAACATGTTTATTCTACTTACTACGTCATGATTTTTTAATAGCTTTACATTCATTAATTTATTTAATCTTCATAACAACCCTGTCAGCTTTGCACAATTACCATCTGTATCTCACAGATAGAAAAATTCTCCTCTTTGCCTAGTAAGTGACAAATTCAAACGCTGGAATTCTATTGCCAAAGTCCACATTCCTCAACAGTGTGCTGAGTGACGTCTATGATATGACTACATTGTTTTCAGCTTAGTCCATTAGAAGGCAAACCCTACGGTAGATCTGAAAAATGATTCAGTAAATCTGAAATCAATTGAAAATATACTATGCATGGTTATATTTAATGCTGAAATAATCAATAGATTAGACTTTACTTTTTATTTGCTAGCATTATTACCACATAATTATAGGTACATGTACATGCACATATATATTTCAAAATGTTCTAAATATAAGATACTTGGTAGAGTTACTAAATTGTTTTTTTACCCAAGATCTACCCAAATATTAGTATAAAATAAAGACATAAAATACAGTAACAGAACTAAAATCAGAATAGAATCCAAAAAAGTTCTGACATACTGCAGAGATCAATGCAATTACAGGAGTAAAAAAATAATCTGGAAAACTTGGGTTGAAAGAAAAATTTGTACAGGAGAACCATTTAACAAAGACATACAGTATGTTCCAAGAAGTTTAGTAAGTAGTTCACTTTTGAATGAAAATTTGAGAAAAAAGTTGTTAGTGTCAAAATAAGCTATATTAGCAGAAATGAGGTATCTGGAATGATAAAGGGGCTGTCTCCTTGCTAGTCCTTAAATAGGGCCTTTGCACTTGCTGTTTTCTCTTCTGCAAATACTTTTTCTCAGGTATCACTTAGTTTACTACTCATGTTGGTCACATCTGTGCTTCAATATCATGTTATATAGTTATCTCTTTACCACCCTACTAAACACACTACTCCCCCTTCATCCTCTATGCCTTGTTTTATTTTTCATTCATGGCACTTATTTATACTGGATACTCATATATTGCTGGTGGGTAATGCCAATTGGTACAGACACTCTGGAAAACAGATTGGCAGCTTATAATTAAACTAGCCATCCTAGTACAATAAGACCCAGAAATTTCATTCTTTGGCACTTATCCCAGAGAAATGAAATTTTATTTTCATTCAAAAACCTTCTCAAAACTTTACCTGCTGTAAAGTATGTTTACAGCATCTTTATCATACCAGGCAAAAACTGGAAACACCAGGTGAATGGTTAAACAAATGGTGGTACATGTATACCATGGAATACTTCTCAGCAATAAAAGGAACAAGCCCTTCAGACACACAATAACTTGGATGAATCTCCAAGGGAATTATGGTGAGTGAAAAAAAATCATATCCCAACAGGTTGAATAATGTGATATTCCATTTATATAACATTTTTGAAATGACAGAATACTATTAATAGAAATGGAGAACAGATTAGCATTTGCTAGGGGTTGGGGATAGGAGATGGGGGTGGTTTCAGAGGAGAACTATGAGGGATTTGGTTGTGGATGTAAAAGGGCAACATGAGGGATCTTTGCAGTGATGGAACCACAGTCATGCACCGCTTAATGACAGGGATACATCTTGAGAAAAGCATCATTAGGCAATTGCATCATCGTGTGGACATCAGAGTGCACTTACCCAAACCTAGATGATGTGGCCTACTGTACACCTAGGCTACATGGTTATAGCTTACCGCTCCTAGACTATAAACCTGCACAGCATGCGACTGTACTCAATCCTGCAGGCAACTGTAACACAGTGGTTAAGTACTTGTGTATCTAAACATATTTAGATGTTTAGATACTTTTTCTATTTAAAAATTACAGCAAAAAATACAGAATCATAATCCTATGGGATAACCATTGTATATGTGATCTGTCCTTGATTGAAATATCATTATGCCCCACATACTGTATTCAGTATCATGATTCTATTGGTAATTATGTGAGCCTACACATGAGATAAAATTGTATAGAAGTATACACACACACATAGATGAGAACACGTAAAATTTGGAAAATCTAAATAAGATTGCTGGATTGTATCAATGTCAGTATCCTGGTTATGATATCACAGCATAGTTCTCAAAATGTTACCATTTGGCAAAATTGTATAGAGAGTACAGGGGATCTCTCATGTGAATCTACTATTATCTCTAGAAATTTCAACCAAAAAAATGAAATACAGCTCATTTAGTCAGTTACTTGACCATGCTCACTTTTAGCCTGAGATGTCTGCATTAAGCATATGAAAATTATGAATTATAAAGTGTTTAAAATACATCATAGTGATTGTATGAGCTGAAACTAATATATAAAAGTGTGATATATTAAAGTTTCTGAGAGACAATTCTGCAAAATGTGATATTTCCTAAATATATAAATCAATGATGCTTCTACATTTAAAAAAAATCTATTTTCTTAAAAGGAAAAAAATATGTATTTTTTTCCTAGAATCTTCTGTAAATTATATTGATTAAGTTCTTTCTGCCCTTGCCCTCACCGTGACAGATCCCATAATCAACAAACTTGAGTACAGAATACTTTTGTACTCAAAATTAGTTACATTTAAATAAATGGTTACAAATTAAACAATGTTTGTAATGGGTTAAAGTTTTCTCTGATATTTCTTGTTAGCTCTTCCTTATTTTGAATTATTATTTTTGTTTCACATAGTTTCCCTTTTTCTGACATGTATGTATGACAAATAGATATAATTTTCTCTGGGCACGTATTTTAGAAATTAGCTATTTTAGTAGAAAGGATGGGAACAACTGAATTTTCAGATTATGCACCATGTAAAATTACATATTACTTAAAAAGAAGTTTAAATGACTTACAGATTAATTCAAAGTAGCCTCTAAATTTGTCTATTTATGAATCACTTTACTGGTCTTGATGTACGTCTCCATTTTATAACAGAGAAATAAGTATTTATAAGGTATAATTTTATCTTTATATGACATCTAATAGAGGCAATTGTTTACTTAAAGAACAGAGAATACACATTAGATATGTCAGGCTATAATTTAAATTTTGATCAGTAAATCCTTTTTTTTTTTCCAGAGTATATATTAACAGAGATTTAGCTGTTTTTTCATGGTTAATCATTTTTCCATCCCTTATTTTGGGTACATATGACAAAAAATATTTAAAATGCAATCATGAAGAAATATATTAATGAATTGCTTTATTCAGTCTTCATAACATCAGACAGTAGTAACGTAATTTATTTTTACAATAGTTTAGCATAATCAGTCACAAGTCACAAGAGTGACTTAGTACCCACATTTGGAGCAAAGTTACCCTTCCTCTCATTATGTAATGAGGTCCAGAGATAGAAACTGGTTTTTTTGTGCATGAATACTGGTGGTAAACTTGGACACATAAAGATAAAGGGCACGACTTCCACTTAATTAGCAATGAACGTAACACCTAATTTAAAAATGTTTTTGTTTTATCATATTTAAATCATGTACATTCAAAAGTCACTTATGTTGAAGAAAGTACAGTTTAGCCAGGAGTCAGGAATCAGGGCTCCAGTCCGGAATGGCCACAGAGTTTAGTTTTATCATATAAACTGATGTATTTCGAAAGTACTCTATTTTTCCTATTCAACAAGAAAATCAACTTCATTCAAGTGGTACTTAATCAGAATAAGGGAGTAAATTGTTTGTTTCTTTAGACAAAATAGCAAAAAAAAAAAAATAGCTATGCAAACAGAGTAGCTACAGATATTAACATATGTAAATATAATTAGTAACAAATATAAAAGTAAGATTGTACAAAGGCAAATAGATAGGGATAACCAGGTGTTGACTATGTTAGAATATTAACACGTTACATCTTTAACTGCTATAAATGTGCCTTAAAGAAAAAAATAGTCTATTGGCAATACAATGCTTTTAAGAATCTCAAGAAGTTATTAAAAGGAAAACTGAAAATTATTTAGATACAGAGAGCTGCTGGTTATACTACACAATCTATAAATAAGGCCTTGTTCAATTTATCTATTTTCTTGCTTCATAGAACAGTGCTTGTACTAAAGAAGTGTTTAAAGTGCTATGGCTTTTGCTGATTTTTCATAGTTGCCAATAGATATGGTCGTAAATTTTTAGGCACACAGAATATGAGACCTTGTTGCATATTATAAACTGTCACTTAGCAAACCTGATAGATCACACCAACCTACCATTTCACCTGATAACAAGGTAATGGAAATCTTTGCTTCTCTCAAACAAACTAAAACATGTTGGTTAAATCATTCTATGAAATTTAGAAGTTATTTTTTGAAAATTCTATTAATACTTCTAAATAACACCAAATTAAGAAAACATGGGCTCAGCATATTAAACTCAGGAAATACTACTATTAAAACAATTACAAATCTAATACTCACTGGAAAACACCTTTAACTTGTTTAGTCTCTATGATGTGCCATTTAATTTACATGCATTATTACTAACGTATGAAACAGTTAAGTGAAGGGCCGCGAACACACAGATCATTGGTGGTACAGTTAAAATTCAACTCTATATGGTAGTTTGCTTCAAAATCGTTGGGCTTTTCTCTGTACTAAAATGACATTATTTAGGAGACATATTTTTTAAGCAAAATTATTTTACTGCTTTTATTAGTTTCATCTTACTTTACTCCTATAAAAATCAAATTTTTCACGTACTGTGAAGTTTCTTCTAGCTTTTTTGGGGAAGCTTTCTCCTTCAACTACCCCTCTTTCCTATAGCATTAAGCTCTCCCTCTCTACTGAATGATTCCAACCAACCTAACTGTATGCTCTGACGTATTCAGTCTTAAAATAGGTTGCCATGTGTTTCCCCAATATCTTTACTGAGAAACTTGCCAACAAAAATCATCTGGGTTTCTTTCTCTAGTCCACACACGCGCACTTCTCATCCACTCTCAGTTCATTCTTCAATAGCACGCTGATGGCTTTGTCTTCCCAATCTGCACCACCACTGGCAGTAATCCTTGGGGTTTCATCTTTGCAATTCCAATGGGTATTTTCAACTTATATTCAATTTCTTAACACAGCAGTCCCCAATCTTTTTGGCACTGGGGACTGGTTTCATAGAAGACAATTTTTCCACAGATGGGTGGGGTAAAGATGGCTTCAGGATGATGCAAACTCATTACATTTATTGTGCAAACCTCTCTGCTAATGATAATCTGTATTTGCAACCACTCCCCAGCACTAGCATCACCACCTCAGCTCCTCCTCAGATCATCAAGTATTAGATTCTCATAAGGAGCGCACAACCTAGATCCCTCACATGCACAGTTTACAGTAGGGTTCACACTCTTATGAGAATCTAATGCCCCCACTGATCTGACAGGAGGAAGAGCTCAGGCAGTGATGGGGAGGGAGTGGCTGTAAATACAGATGGAGCTTTGCCCATCTCTCACCTCCTGCTGTGTGGCCTGGTTCTTAACCGGCCATGGGCCAGTACTGGTTGGCTGCTAGAGGCTTGGGAACTGCAGTCTTAACACATTTGCTTACCTTCTCCTTCCTAAAACACCCAAGCGATTTTTGAGAGATTGTGCTCTCTTAGTTTTCTTCCACCTTAGCTCTGGTTTTTGCTCTTCCTCCTCCTCCGCTGGACTTCTGTCAAAGGGTCTCAGAGTTCATTCCCTCCTGAGATCTGTTCTCACGTCTGTTAAGTTTTCCACATGCATATACCACTTAATGACACATGTTGTCATATTATGTTCAGAGCCCTGTACCAAAATATCAACATGCTTCCTTGACTTCTGCATTTAAATGTCTGGCAGTCCTTTCAAACTTAACATGGTCAAATGCAGCTTCTGATCTCGACCTTAGACACATCTGATCCTCAGGTTTCTATATCACCTTTAATGATAAAAACATTCACTGCTTTTATTTCCTCATTTACTCATCATCCAAAGCTCACCCTTTTCCAAGATCTTGAATATATATGCATTTTTCCATCCTCCCTGTCAATTATTAGTTCTAGAACTCACCATATCTACGGTTTTCCTCTTAATCTTCCTCATCCATCCACCACACAGCATATAGAGTGATATTAGAAAAATGTGATTCAAATACTTTCACACTATTCTCCCTTCAAATCCTTCACTTATTTCTCACCACATGTAAAGTAAAATTGAAGTTCTTTGTTAGGGCATACAGTGGCCCTGAAGAATGTGACTTTTCCCTGTCTTTCCTAATTAATTTAGTCCACTTTTTTCTTTGCACCAAAGCCACCATCTACATTAGTCTACTTTCTGTTCCTTGATCACACTAAGACTTTTCCGTGATTGAGATTTTGATACATCTTATCCCTTTTCCTGTATGTTTCCAAGTCTGGCATTTCAGTAAAATGCTATGTTCTTAGAGAAAGTGTCTTTCCCAATTACTCTTACTCCATGTTTTATTTCCTTCAAACATAATCATGATCTTTATCTTGTTTATTGGCTATTTCATTACTTTATTTTATTTTTTTCTGCTATGTTTCCCTCATTGGAAAGCAACTTCAATGAAGGCTTCTTATATCCCTGTTGTATTCCTGAACTTAGTAATGCCCAGTTAATAATTGATTTAAAATGAATATGTGGGGACACCTTGTGAAAATAAATCTGGCTTTATTTTTAAAATTTCAATCAATGAAGTTAATTCAAAGTTTTGACATAACCCACATATGTATCTCATATAGTTTGTTTCCTCAGAAAAAATGAGACTATTTCATAATTCAGTTTGGTCTCTTAAAATAGTATTTTTGTTCTTTCAAAAAGTTTTGAATTAAGAACATTTTATGGTATTTTTATGATACATTTCAGGGCATGTTTAAACTATTTGTGCAAATAGTTTGAATAGTTCAGTGCTCAATTGGTTAAAAGACCAGGGAAATTCTTTTATTGTATTTGTTAACGCTTGGATTTTATGGGAGCTTTGTAAGTTTGATCAGAATGTTACTATCAAGATGAAGTTCTAGAAGAATGTTTGGTCAGAATGTGGTTTAGGAAAGAGGCTTATGATACAGAATTAATTGAAGAGAGGTTTCTATAGTATATAATTCTTTCATATAGAGCCCTTTATGAAGTTAAAAATTTGATCTCATGCCCCCTTAGCCCATGAGTTCTCTCTCACATTTACTTTGTTATCATTTTTGAATACTCCTTTCATGTTTCTAGATTGCACTTGTGTCAGAGCAGGGATCAAACCTATCTTGTTCATTATTTTATTCCTGTATTCTATCCTGTTTCCACTATAATGTGCAGACTCAACAGATGTTTGGTGAATGACTAAATAAAGTAATAAAATTATCTCAATAGCAAAAATAGTGGAAACTTTTAGTGTTGCTGGCTTTCTGGCTATTTTTCTTTTATAATAAATTTATTAAGGATACCTATTATATTCTATTTAATTTTTTTAGTATTTAATATTAAATTTCAAAATCTGTGCCTAACTATGATGATATATCACTGAACTATGTAGTTGGTTACAGTTCACAAATGGGAAATCCTTTAGTGAAATGAAATATTACAAGTCTGAATTTAAACTAATGCTAATCCAACAACATTAATGATGAAGTTAACAAAACTATGTTCCTCAACTAGAGAAGTAAAACTAATATAATTCCAGAGTAACTTATGTTATCACAGGCCCCTTAAAGTGTGGAACCACACTTAACGAGAGAGAGAGAGAGAGAAAGAGAGAGAGAGAGAGAGAATAAGCATAAGATAGCACACTGTTTTGAATTAAATTTATTCTAGTGTTCCTAGAGAATTCTATAAAACCCCTACCATCAACATAGTAAACATGCGCTATATTTTGTGCTAATATTGACTCTGAAACACCATTTTGAATTCTGCATAGAACTGAAACCAAAATCACACATCCTAAAAAAATCCTAGTAAACAATTCCAAATAAGGGATTGAATAAAATAGATGAAACCATCTAACCGTGACCTATTTTAGTACACACATCTGTACATCAAACATTTGCCTCTATGATTTTCATGCTGCAAACATTTTTCAAATCTTTGACCCTTGAGATTTCTGTACTGCTTAGCATGCAGCTAAATTGCATTCAAACAACATTTGCATATGTAGTATGATTTGGTAGACTAAACCCCGAGATGCTGTTCTCAAAAGAACAAGCTCTATGTTTACTTGTGAATTTACTGACTTCATGCACTTTAAATATGAAAAATGTGAAAAACACTCTTTTGGGGGTTTATAAGAATAGTTTTCTATTCACACAGCTGAATGATATGTAAATACAAAAACTTTTTTCCCTTCCTTTCTAGTCTGTGTCAAAATTATATCCAGGTACTGAATGATAAAACAGCAACAAGAAACTCGGTGGATTCACCACGTTTCAGGGTAAGCTTCACTTTATACAATTTTTCAGATGGGAAGGATAAAGTAGAAGAGACCTGGCAATCAATTAAATGTATATTAATAATCAAACTGTAATCTTTAATTCTAGGATCTTTGAGGTAAAATAAGTCCCTGCTAAATATTCCTATGAACACAAAAAGGTATATGTAACAATCCTGGTTCATTAGGAAACTAGGTTTGACTTAGGGAAGAAACATAACCTGCCCATGAAATGTTAATTTAGTAGCATTATCTAAATTAGAAATGCAAGAAGACATTTCTCCAAGAATACAGAGGCTGGAGGCATTATTTGGGCTTTGGTGGTAGGGGAAGTTTTAGTAGAAGGAAACCTGGTACTATAATAAAATATGGGAAGAATTGTATGAGAGAGACAAGGGCAAAGCAAGGTGAAAATTTTAGATGCGGAAGAAAAATTTAGATGTAGAAGAAAAATTTAGATGTGGAAGCAGACATTTGGAGTTTTTAGATTCCAGTGAGTTTTTGAGAAAACAGTAGGGAAGTCTGTCTGAAGCAGTAATGTCTCATGGCCTATGGTCATAGTGTTTCACCTGTATTGTAAAAACCATATGAAAGCAACCTATTACCTTAGCAAATTATGCCAGTTAATTTCAGAAGCTGAGTCAGAAAAGTCAAAAAGGTCATAGAAGATGTGGCCCACAGTCTTTGGTACTATTCTAGCAAATGATCTCCTTCTCCATCAATTTTAGCGGCTGTGCTTGCAGGGACATCCAAGATAGGGCATCTGCCTTGCAAGGCAGAGTGTATCAAATAGGATAAAGAAGATAACTTTAATGGCCCAGGTGGATAGGCAGGCCTGTGAAGCAGGTTTTATGATTGTTTAATTATATCAACTGGTTTGACAATGATATTAATCAAAATTTGCTTAGACAAAAAGTGTGAGAATTTTTATCAACTATGTCTTTCCATTCTCCAATATCTTCAACAGCCATGTTTAATGGACAAAGATTCTGTTTTGTTGGGTATCACATTAGCTATGATGGTTCAAGCCAGTGTTTTATAATACAGCAGCTAAAATAAAGATCAGCTATTTTTATTTTGAAAAACGCTTTATGTCTGGGTGTGTACAAGTGTGTTGTGGGGTAAAGGTAAGGAATATTTTATATTCATTTAAAAACATAATTTATCTATAATCAATTCTAATTATCTTGGCTAAAGGAAAGAGGGGCTTTGGGTTTTGGTTTGTTTCTTTGTTTGTTTTAACCACATCTATAGTCAAGGGACTCAGTCTTTTCCTCAATGGCCAAGTGAGATGGTAGATTAAAGATCAAAACTTTGAGATTCAAGATCAGGAGTTCTGAGATTCAATATCAAGGGTTTCTGGGACCAGTTTCCTTATGGATGCTGATCTCTAGCCACGTGGCTAATTCTTTAAAGTTTGTCTTTTCTAATAATACTACTCATACTAGTTAATACGTATCATGTGCTTAACTATATGTCAGGATATCTACTAAGTAATTTTATTAATTAATTTACTAATTCATTATTTTTATCCTTGAAACCTCTCTATCTATATATGTTATATATAGATACACACACATATATACATACACACACATATATATAATATATATCAATGCAGAATAAGGAGGTTAAGTAACTTTTCCAAGGTCCCAAATTCAGGGGATAGGAGATGTATTTTAAGCCCAGAGTCAAGATTCAGAGCCAGTACCCTTAACTAAGGCACAACACTTCCTCTTTGTCCAGATTTCAATATTTCTTAAACAATGATGTCCACATAATCATGTGATTCACCTATAGTTTATTACTCCTAAATGAGATAATTAAAATTAAAGTATATTTGGGAAGGAGTGGGATGATTAAGGTGGGAAATGGAAGGTAGAGAAAACATATATTCCTTTACACACGGATTTCAAATACTAATGGGCATAAAATTTTAATTATATACAGAGCATTCTTTGATATTATCATCACTTTTGACCAACAATTTCCCATAAATTATTACAACAGTCTTCCCATAAAAATAATACTGTTTCTACCACTCCTCCCAGTATAACTTGTCCGTGGAAGAGAAGATGCCAGGGCCTCTTAACTTGTACATATAAGCCTCCACTGAAAACCTTCTGAGGAATTTAGAAAAGATATTTCTACCTTCAACACTAACTTGCATCGGGAATCTGGGGAAAACATTTCCTCTTTTAAAGGCCTCAGCTGTTTTAGTTGAAAAATTGTACTATATGATCCCAAGATATTCTCTAGCTTTAAACCTATCTCTTATGGTATGTTTAAAACTCTTTAATGGCTCCTCTTTGCAATATACAAAAGAGAACAAAATCCATGACATGGTTTTAAAGCCCTGCACCATGCTGTGTGCCATCCCTAGTCTATGTTCTGCTTTCTGGCTACACATCCCTTCCTTCATTTCTTTAAAAGCTCCTGCTCCTCCTAGCCTGAGAGCTTTGCACATACTGTTCCCCTTGCCCAGAGAGCTCTGCTCTTCTTCCTTCCCAACCTTGCTGAGATCATTCCTGTGAATTCTTCAGTGCTCTGTTCAAAGTCCTGAAGGAAGCCTTCTTGGATACCATGTGTCATTCTCTTCACCATACTTCTCTTTCATAACATGCATAGCAATTATAATCTCTGAATTTGCAATTATGCGTTTAACATCTGTGTCTTCAAACACACCATAACGGATCTTCTTAGTTCAATCCTACATCTCTAGCATTTAGTACTGTTTGCACAAAGTAGGCACTCAACAAATATTTATCACATAATTAAATAAATGAATTAAAAAATGAATGACAGAGAATTTCCCCAGCCTTCTTTATAGGAGCAATAATTCTTACAAAAGCAATATTTTTCCGCATATTTGTTCCACCATCTAATATCAAATAGAAAGTAGTCAACAATGCTCAATTTATATCTATCTCTTTTCTAAAGAACATTTTTAACAGAAATATTAAATATTTCCCTTAACTGGCAAAAGTATCAATAGTATCCTATACTTTGCTAGAAAGAAAAAGCATTGCCAACTCTCAAAAAAGTATCTTCTTTGCAAAAACAAGAGAGTATTGAAAGATTTAAAACATTCACTTACTCTCAAAATTTTTCATTAAAAAGTTACATTAAAAATAAATGAACACACCAGCTCCCAAATTAAGTATCTGCTTATTACAAAAGAAAATGTTAAAGAGTGGATCAGTGCATAAGTTAGTATCAGAAGAAAAATATAATATTTCTTATCCTTTATGTAGAGGAGAGTTGAATGCCGTATGTTTCACCCTCATACATGACAGAACTAGTAGTCCTTGCCTAATTTGCACTTATATGTAAAAATCCACAGGATTCATTTCCATTTTGATGTCTGTCTTTGCAGTTTGCCAATGTGCAAATTAACAAATTTCTAGTGCATGGAATTCCTTCCTTCTCATAACCACATGCATTTCTTTTCCTCTTTTATAGCAGCTGAATGTGCATAATGTAGGGCTTTCATTCCCTAGGAGCTCAGAATTACATCTACGTGGTGGTGGTGGTGGTGGTGGGTTACACAAGGAACTGGGACTCAAAGCCTGAGTCATCAGGCACCTAGGCAATGTGGGCACTGCTCACAAGTCAGGCTGCACGAGCCAGCATGCCACACCAGCACACATTGTGATTGTTCCACTCGGGTTACCATCTCAGCATCCTGTCTGACCTGGGTGTGCCCTAATCATTAGCAAAGAAAGGGAACTCTGTTAACAGCTATTGAGTAAGGTGACTCCTTTGTTTTCAGTCTTTTTCCTCCTTGCTTTGTCCAGCCCTGTGTTATGCCCTTTTGATTGTGACATACTTTTCCACATAAGGCAAAATGAATTCTCTTTATTTTAAAATTAAACATAATATATTGTAGCTTTTTCTTTCTATCTTGCTCTCTCTTTATTTTTAAAGGGAATTTTGGTATCTTCAGATGGTTTCCCATTGGACAACATCAAACCATATTTCTTATAGTATCCATTCTTACCAATAAGATACAATGATAATCAGGAATGTTCAAAATATGAGGGAGAAACAGGAAATAAAGACAAAGTCAATATTCAAAGCAAACACTCATGCAGTGCCCAGGCTGCCAGTGTCCAGGGGCAAAGTAGCAGAGATAGCCAAGGGCGCATTATCAATGTTTTATCAGAACTTCTGCTATTTCAACCAAATGCAGGCATTCCACTTGGAGTTCTTCCTCTTAACAGCTTTCATAATTGAATAGCCAGCCCATGTCAAACATTCCAAGCAAAGAGATCTGTCAGTTGTTTTGATATCAAATCTGTGTGCTCTCTCTATTAAAACAGATATGCTCCTGGTGCTCTCCCAGCTAAGACCTTGTTTGAGAGAATACATATCACAAGAACAGAACACTTCCTAGATAATTAAGAAACTCATTGCATTAGCCCGCTGATTGATGGTTTTGTGGTAACGGCATACAAGATTCATCCTTATTTATGATATTTTGCATTACTAACATTACACGACCTGTTTCAAGGATACTCAAAAATTGTTCCAGCTATGAGTAAGAATGGGTATTTGTTTGAAGTCTACAGACAACAATTTCAAGTCATTTATCTATTATGTAAGAGCAAATGAGTAATGAGGAGCTCATGAATAGCTACTATTGATTGTTTGTCACAAAAACATTTCTTTTTGGAAAACTGATGCACTGGAAGATTACATCATAATTATTATTTTCAGTTTTTAAAATGAGCTATCACTTATTTAGTATTAATAGTTGCTGACATACAATAGTACTTCTAACTGTACAAAGGGCAAAGGATCATGTGGATTTTGTTTTTATTGAGACTTTAATGGCTCCCAGACTTTTTCAGTAAGGACCATGTTAAACTTTTTCCAGTGTGTCTTTTTGTCAAAATCTTTTTTTTTAAATCTGCAATTTTACATCTAGTGCACCATTTATTTATTAACGACTTGTGATGTATTGTAAGAATAAAGCTGCTTTAAAAATAACACAAAACAGTATTTTGGAAACTTTAATTCAAATTTAAAACAGTGTCAGTTCATTAACTCTTCATTCTCCAAAGACTAATCATCACATATCCTTTTGTCCAACCCATCAAAAAGTGATGCTTGCTTAAAGATTTGTAGTAGCTCAATTAGTGAAACTCTTCGTGCATGCTTTTGGAAAAGCATTCAAAAAGACATCACTAATCAAACAGAATAAGCTCAGTGCAGATTTTTAAAAATTATTTTAGTATTGACTAGTCTTTATATGAACAAAAGCTCAAGCACACCCCTGCTTTAGGAAGACCACAAAAGATTAAACCAACAAATTGAAAATAAAATAGAAAGAAATAAAAACACAATGAATTTTACTTTCTACGTGCTACATATTGTAGCTAACAAAGTCATTGGTTTGACAGAAGAAAATGGCTTTATTATATGTAATAATATTTCCCCTTGGAGTAACAGATAATCATTTGAATTATTAAAAGTTATAACTAGGTTTGTGATGATAATGCTAGTTAAGGAATGGACTGATATATATAAGTCAAACTATTGAAAGCAGTCTTGCTATCATATGTGTGTGTGTTGTGTGCATACACACATACGTTTCTAGAAGGAAAGGAGTATTTATTCATTAGAAATTAGAAAGAAAGTTTTTCAGAGGTGCTAAGTGAAGGAAGGTCATACAACTTTTATAAGCCAAGTTCTAAGCAATTATAAAAATAGTAAAAGGACATTTACAAGTTTTATAAAGAATTATTTTAAAATGAAGGCTTGCCTTAATTTATAGGATTAATTTACATATTCATGTACTCATCAAAATAATTCATTAATTATCTCAAATGAGCAAGTATGGGGGGGGTGTGTGTATATATATATATGTCTTAGAGACCCCCTTTCTTAGGGAAATTTCTAAATATTGTATTGCTTCAACGATTAATATTATAAACCAAGAACATCAGAAAATGCTACACAATGTGGCATAACTTTCCAACTGAATATTGATTTTTTTCTCTCTGATTTTATTATGAATGTTGTTTTGAATTTTTACATGTATGTAATTGCAACATATGTCCTGAATGTCTCCAACCACAAGTGTGTCTCCACTTCTCTTGGTGTGTATATGTTGGGGAATGTCTGATCTATCTATCTATTATCTCGTGAGAGTATCAAAATGGAAAAGAAAAAACCAGGGGCCAAGGGCCTGTAACTACCTCTCATGGAACTGGCCTGGCTCTTAAGTTATAGATTCAGGTACTTCTGAACTGGAATAAATTAACAGGCAGCAGATGTATAGAAGCAAGAGGAGATCTGTCATGGGGAATGGGTGATAGAAGATTTAACTGGTGTCCAAATCTCCAATAATCTTACAAAAAGTAGGTGTAGACAAAGCAGGGAGACAAAAGTGCCCTAGAGCCTGGAAATCTCCACTTCATTATATCGTGGTGGATTGGAGCAACAGATCAACAAAGACTCAAATTGTTATTCATGAGTTTCTAAATAGGGTGGTGAAGTGGATTGAATTGTGTACCCCAAAATATTTGTTTCTCTCCTAACCCCCAGGACCTGCAACTGTACTCTTATTTGGAAATAGGGTCTTTGCAACTTTAATTAACATAAGGTCATACTAGACTAGGATGGGCCCTAAATACCTGTGTATTTATAAGAAAAATGAAAGGACATACACAGAGACAGATGGCCTTCTGAACACAGAGGTGGGGACTGGAGTAATGCAACTGTAAACCCGGGGGCACTAAGGATTGTCGGGGGCCACCAGAAGCTAGAAGAGGCACAAGATTCTTTCCTAGAGACTTCTGAGGAAACATGGTCCTTTCCATATCTTGTTTTCAAACTTCTAGCATCCAGAACTGTGAGACAATAAATTTAGGATGTTTTAATACCTACTTTGTGGTACTTTGTTACAGCAGCCTTAAAAAACTATGCAGGTAGTTTTGCAATAATCACTCCTAACTACACAACTGAGTTGTTTGATCAAAGTAGATACTGCTGAAAGTTTCAGTGATTTTTGACTATGTGAAGAATTAAAACAAGGTCTGAAGTGAAATCATCTCCTACCTAGTTCATTTTAACTATAAATGTATGTATTATACTTTTTATTTATAAAAAAATACTTGGACTTTAATTCTATTTTGTCTTCGGGTCCAAATAATCTATACTACAGATTAAATTTTAATGCTAAGATTTTAATTACAAAATTTAGTCAATATAATTCAATATATTCTATTTAAGTTTTTATATATAACTATAATTTCCTCATGCAACTTAAAATGTTAGAGTGAAGAACAGGAATTGATAGTAGGAAAATGTGTGCTCTCTTTGATTCTAACTGATGCTATTTGCTTCTATGACTGTGCTTGCTTTTAGTTGTTTGATAAATATAGTTAATCAGAATGAAAAACAGGTATAAGAGCAAGGGTAACTCCATGATAGGCTAGGCTTCCTGGATGTGAGAAGCTAACAGCCTAGTTCTACTTCTGTATATATGGCTTGCTGGCTTGGTGGTTAGCTTAAGTGGAGCCATGGCAGGCTTCACTAAAGTAAAGGAAAACAAGGCCCCAGGGAGGTAACCGCAAGTTACTTCCTGATAAAGGGCTGGAGAGTCCAGGGGCCCTCCAACCAACTAAGTAGATAAGAAGGGCAAGACATGATCAGCGCATGAACGGCTTGTGCAGGGCGTGTGTTCCCAGTATCACTTGTAACCAAAAACTAGAAGGTATGCAACAGCAGCCCCCCTCCCCCGTCGGAGACCCTCCTCTTCCCCTGGATGACGTTAACTACAACTGGCGCCAGCGCGAAAAGCCTGAAGCTTAGAGTCAACAAACCAGGAGCCAATGCGATCAGCCACTTCTAAAAGAACAAATAAACTAAAGGGGAATGGAGTGCAGTCCAATATGTCGTGCGCAGACTAGTGTGTCGTGTGCAGACTAGTGTGTCATGTGCAGACTAACGTGTCGTGTGCAGACTAACGTGTCGTGTGAAAACTAGCATACAGAAAAGTATAAAAGCTTAACCTTTACCCCAGGGTGGGGTCCTAGTTCGTGGAGAGGCCACTGCCTTGGTGCTCTGGGACTTGGACCCTAGCTCGAGCTAGCCAATAAACTCCTTTGCCTTTTTGCAGCCTCCATGACTCTGCCTCTCTGTTCCTGGGGCCGAGGGGAACCGGCTCTAACAAGAGTTCTGTTTCTGCTAGGACAAAAGATTCATATCTCTTCTTCCAACATAAACATATAAAGAGGAAAAAATAATTCCTCTCTGCTGATTTATCCAAGTATGAAAAACTTTTGTTGTATTTTTCCACATAGAGTTGTGGTTACATAAGTCTTAGAGTTTGGGGCAGGTGTAGAAATTCAGCCACTGTCCCAGGGTGACTTCACTGAGAATTTCAAAGTATCAGATGCAGTTATATGTAAGGTCAAACACTTTAAAGTACAAAATGTCCCATATGATCAACTTTTGAATTATCTACTGTATTAATTTTCTTTATATTATTTTTAATAATAAGCAGGCTGTGCTTTATTAAGAGAGGTTTTCTTTTTTCTTTTTTTCTTATTCAATTTGCCAGTGTCAAAATAGTCACAGTAACAACTATCTATCTTTTTTTTTTTTTTTTTTTTTTTTTTGAGACAGAGTCTCACTCTGTTGCCTGGGCTAGAGTGCCCTGGCATCAGCCTAGCTCACCACAACCTCAAACTCCTGGGCTCAAGCAATCCTTCTGCCTCAGCCTCCCAAGTAGCGGGGACTACAGGTATGTGCCACCATGCCCGGCTGATTTTTTCTATATATTTTTAGTTGTCCAGATAATTTCTTTCTATTTTTTTGGTAGAGAAGGGGTCTCGCTCTTGCTCAGGCTGGTCTCGAACTCCTGAGGTCAAATGATCCACCTACCTTGGCCTCGCAGAGTACTAGGATTACAGGCATGAGCCACAGCACACAGCCACAACCATCTATTTTTAAAAGAAAAACAATCTCTAGAACATAGAGAAATGATATTTTTGTTTATGAAGAGGATATTAGGAGTATTTAATAGTTTTCACAAATATATTTGTAAAAATTATTTTATGTACATTTGATATCAACCACATTAAAGATGTTTCATTGTACATCCTTTTTTTTTTTTTTGGCAAATTCAGCAAAGTAACAATAAAATTTAATCTACAAACAAATCTAGCCTTAAAATTTCTAAGATAAACCATCACTCAGTCCAATATAAAATTATATTTTCTTGTGATGAGTCCAAAACAGCAAGTAACTTGAGAGTATTAACTTAAATCACAAAGACATAGATGATGTGCCTCAGCTCTGTTTCCATCTTTAACAAAATCTTAATAGATCTAGAACTGATTTTATCTTGTTTCCACATCAATCATGAATCTCTTTCTGTATTTCCTAGATGGAGAATAAAAGCTCATGTAAATTTCATTGACTATAAATGGGGCCTTGGTTTGAAATCCATTTTAAATGGAAAATATAATGCCTTAGTGATTAACTAGTATTCAACAAAACACTTGGAAATTGGAACAAAATATGACTTAACTGGATATATAGTAACTATCTGGCCATAGTAAAATACACAAAAAATAAAACAAACAAAAACAATAAAAAACTAGTTTGTACTGCACATTGAAACATTTACATAGGTTTCAGAAATTCTATTCTAGCTTTTCGTGCCTTCATTTCTTAGTCTTATGCACAATGCACTGATGCATGTCATTCCTGAGAACTTGCAAGACCTATTCTTTAATCTCCAGATCACAGTCAAAAACACACTTTGAAAATTTCAGCAATAATAGAAGCAGATAGAACAGTACCAATGGATCTGTTGAATGAATAATGAGAAAAAAGAGTATCACCACAAAGTTCTGCGATTTCAGGGTGCACAGCTAATGGACTAATGCAATCTAGTCATTTTTGT
Organism: Eulemur rufifrons; assembly: GCF_041146395.1. NCBI lineage: Eukaryota > Metazoa > Chordata > Mammalia > Primates > Lemuridae > Eulemur > Eulemur rufifrons. The sequence goes on along the minus strand of NC_091000.1, from coordinate 9,496,806 downwards.
GTCTCATTTAAATATAAGAGTCTGTTTCTATCTTTAATCTTCTAATTTCAGGAAATTAGATGTAAAACTCCCCTCATTCATTATAGGTACAGAATGATCAAAAGAATAGAAATTTTCATCACAAAGCTAATTGCATTGTCAAATGACCTCATACATAATGAATCATTAAAAATGGTCTATTCTGTAATAATTGTATGCTGCTAAAGGTTAAAATAGCTTTAACATGTAGGGAAAGAATTGTAATTAAAGTAAATTCCAGCTTTATACTGCATTTGCCAACTATGAAATTACTGGATGATATTTGAGTTTTATAAACTTTATCTAATGAAAGTGCTGATATTTAATGTGCTGAAAACCTCCCATGACATAAACACTCCAAGACTGATATGAAACAAACTTTTAGAATATCATCAACATTGATCTTGGGTAATTAGCTTTTTCAGATCACTGATCTCTAATTACAGTTCCTCAACAAAAGTTGTTTCACTCCCAGAGAATCCAGTATCAAGCAGTAGAAATCATGTTATTTCTTTCATGTTTCCAACAAAGACTCCCCCACCAATATTTTGCAAATTAAAAAAAATCAATTTATTTATGCATGTATAAATTATTATTAGCAATAAAATCTCCAAGTCTCAATACTGTTGAGTTGGGATACGGTCATTTTTTCCATAAACAGAAATAGGTTCTGGACATAGGTTCTCATTCTACCATATGAGAATAAGTCCAAACAGAACAAGATAAAATTTCTATTAACCCATTAGGGATCATGCTGACTTCTTCTATAGAAGTGAAGTTAAATTATAGTAAAACTACAAGACAAAAATAACATAATGGGTATTATATGATGTACAAGTTCATGAGGATTCAAAGTGTTGGTAAAGCATCAGTTCTCAGCAGTACAAAGTAGGTGAGTGAGGGATCATCACCTGGAAATTGCCTAATAATCACATTTTATCAAGTAAACATGAGATTCAGTAATCATGAAGAGCCTGCATTGTAAGCATTTATTTTCCAAATGAAGTGATTCCTGATAATGATAAAGCATGATTGCTGTAACTGTTTTATACTGAATCAGAAAATATACAGTGATTATGCTAATAATATGGTTTTGAGGTTTCAGAGTAGAGTGCATGTGTTTCTTAAAGCATATTCCTAAATATCAAGGTCATTTCATTAAGGGTGACCTCGAGCAATGACACAGCAGACAAAGGCAGAGGAAAACTCTTACAGCTCTTGGCTTGTGGGGTTGACCTAGGCAAGTGTTTAGCACCGTAGAAGACTGGTCGCTAGCAATAGTCTCCAACCTGAGAGACATATCAAAAAGCCAAGGACAAGAAAAATAGCATTTTTCAAAGGCCAAGGAACATCATTTAACTTAAAGATTTTAAATGGTGGACAAAAATATTTTTTACTGATAATCAGAATAAGTTCCCAAATTAGAAATGGATTGGGTTTCACAGTTGATTAATGAGTTGTCCCAATTTACAAATCAATTTTACCACTGAAACAATATTTTAAATAAGTTCCCAGTATATCCCACAAATTTTTATTTGAACTAGGATGTAGGACATAATGTACTAGGTTTTGAATTTAAAAACAAATTCTTTAAAAATATTCCATACAGAAAACTTAAAAAAATAAAAGCAACACAACAGATGATTAAGTGATAGCATGCTCAAGGAGGGGAGAGAGACTCATCAAAATCTAATGCTATATTTATCTTTCTACCTTAATCTTCCCTCCAGTCATACTGTGTCACCATTTCCTCAGACCTCCTGCCCTCTACTGCCTCCATCATACTGGCATACATCAGGCCCTCTATTTGTACAAATATTCCCCACTTTTCCCTTGAGAACACCTTACCCATTCTAGAAAGTTCTATCAGCCCACTCTGTGGTCACAGCTAAGTGTATGACACCACGCTCTATGGCAATGAGTATCATGCTTCGTGATTTATCTTTCTTATGTGTTTCTCTGTCTCATTCAACTGTGAGATCCTTTAGGTAGGGCAGAGACCATATTCTTACTGTTCTTAGTATCTCCAGCATTGGAGTCAGCAATGCTTCCCTCTTAATTTGGTCCTTGCATGGAGGTCAAGTAAATAATTGTGTTCTCCAAATTGTAATCAGGAAGAAATATCTTTATATATCTTTTAAAAGCTTTAAAATGGATTCAAAACATCAGAAGGTAAAGAGAAATAAAACAGTGTGCTATGTTTAAGCAGTAAAAAACTAGAAATTTGAAAAAAAATAAAACCAGCAAAAAATAAAAAATAAAAATAAACTATGTAAAGTTTAAGAATCTTAGAAAAAGAATAGGTGAAAGAGTGGAAAATTATTAATCCTATGAAGAACTCAGGTATGTCATGAATTAGATGTATAATCATGAATATATCAGTGAACTTTACCAGAAATAAATCAGTCAAGGTAATGATCTATGTAGAAGATGCCTTCTAGGCTAAGATGCTAATAATCAATATTCTATACAGAATAGGGAAACTGGTTCCAGGAAAAAGGAGAAGAACTATTGGCATAGGAGATGGCATATATATATTTTTTTTACCTGAAAGGATAAATTAACATGTGTTTACATCAGATGATGAAAAAAATGCCTCTGATACCAAAATTTCTAAAGTTTCACGGAATTAACCACACAGATGCAATAACTGTCTGAGAAAACCCTACCACATTAAGAATCCTTAGGTCCTAGTGTATCAGTCTTGGGGAAACATATTAAGGGAATGAAGTTCTTCATAATTCATACCAGAGGCATGAAAAATGTTTTTTTTTCAGGCTTTTATTTGTAACATATAGTAGAATGCAATAATAGTATAATATCTTCAAAGTGGCAGGTAGAAATGTATACTTTGAAAATGCATACATTATAGATGATTGAATCTGCTTTAAAAATAAAGATAATGTACCATTTATTGATACAATGCAAAGATAACATTAATAAAAAAGTGAATCTTTCTAAAAAGTCCTAGATAGTTCAGCAGTTCAGGGTTTTTTCATTTTAAGATTTATAACATTTGAAATTCATTAATTGCATGAAAAGTTTATTGGATATCTAAGATGTGTCGGGAACCGTTCTGGGAGCTAGGGGTACAGACGTGGGGGAAAAAAATCTCTGTTCTTACACAGTTTGCATTCCAATGTATGAAGATAAAAAAATGAGGGAAAAAAAATGTCGATTTAATACGATGTTAGGAGGTGGAATTAGGAGACAGCATAGTATAATACTGTCACTGTCAGAACTTGGACGGTAAAGCCAGACAACTACAGCTTCACCACATTCTAGCTGTGTGAAGTGAAGCAAGATTCATAAACTCTCTCTGCCTCAGTTTTCTTGTCTATAAAATGAAATAATATTATGCCTGTCTGATTGCATTTTATGAGAATCAAATAAATATATATTTGTAAACACATTAACAAAGCACCTAGTACATTGTAATTTCTACATAAATATTGCTATTAACATATTTTTAAATTATCAAAAAGATGTTAAATATTAAAAATTTTTCTACGAGGTCATCTATTTTCATTCATAATCTGATAGATTTCTTTTACAGAATATATACATCTGATGTTGAAATTTGTTTGCCTAACTATCCACTATTCAAGACAAATTGGAAAGAGAAAAGGTGTGGGTATTCACCCTCAGATCTGTAAGTTTCTTTAACAAAAATTAAGCTAGAGTACTGTATTTAAACACTAGCTATTGGCCTGAAGTTAATTAAAATACAAACTAAGAGAGAGCTCAGAAAAGATCCATGATACACAATAGAAATGTCATTATATGTCGATATGAAAGGATAAACTATTCAATAAATGGAAAATAAATAGAATTGATTGATGCCTTATACTACAAAGATAATTTCTTGATGGATATAAACCTAAATGTATGAAAATAAACAATAAAAACAAAACAAACCTACAATATTAGTAGAAAAAAAATCTTTATGTTTATGAAGTAAAAAGTAATATCTTCAACAATGAAAAGTGCCAATTATAAAGTAAAAGACTGCTAAATATACTATTAATAAATTGCTTATTTTTTATTTCTCTATCTTTATCACCAAGTACCCAGTTTCTTTTTTCCAAGTAGCACGTGTGTGCATAGGGATGTTGTGTTTGTATCTGTGTGTTTTTGTGTGTGAGGTGAGGAATAAGAAAGAGACAGAGAGATAGTTTTAAAAAATTGAACAGCTGATTAGAGTAGAAAAGATACTCCAAAAAATCAAAACAGTATAAGATCTATTTAAGAAATGTACTTTAAATACAGAGAAAAGGGGGAAAAAAGATGAAAATGTTGAGAAAGCAGCAAATAGCTATGGAGTACAATTAATGGAACTCAAGCCCGATAATTATAGGTGTTACAAAAGAAGAAAACAGAACCAACAGAAGAGAAGCAATAATAGGCTGTATAACTTAAGACAAGTTTAGTGGGCCGAAAAAACAATATGTGCTTGGCAAATTGAAAAGACTCGTGTAAAAGGAAAACTAAATGGAAAGAGACCCACATCTGTGCATATCTTGGGGAAAATTTTAATGAAAGGAAAAATGCTTCTACTAGCATACAAGCAGAGAAAATAAACTATAAAGGCTGTCAACAAGAAAAAAAGCATCAATGATCATCACTCAATGCTATATATCACAACTGAATTTTTAAATTCTTTAACAAAAAATGGTTCTTAATTATTTCATAGTCAGCTAAGGTGTTAAGATGTAAAAACAATGGAAAGATATTTTCAGACAAATGAGGTTTTGAACATGAGAAATGAACGAAAATGTAAAACTCAGGAAATACCTAAGAATATGACTTAGGAAAAAGATAAAAATTAAATGAGGAATGTGACAAAGGAGAAATAGTCAGATGTGCTTCACAATTATAAGAATTATCCTCAGCAACATTTGGACACTGATGACAATGTCAAATTCTCTTCACACTTAGGAAAAAAATTAGAATCCTATTCCCTGTCAAACTAGCATTCAAAAAGGATTTGAACACAAATGATTTTGCACAGGAGAAACAGAAAAGTCTGCTACCCACAGGAAGATTTACAACCCAAGAAACAATGATAAGTACAGGAAAAATGGAGGAAAAAGACAATGCAATAATGGTGCTATGAGGCTTTGATAATTCCCAATAATCCCAATATCAAAATTGAGGAACCTGCAGTGAGAACAGGGAGAGTATGCGAAAACTATGGCTGCAGGGAAGATAGATGCCAATTAACTCTAGTGGATTTAAAGAAAAGTTTAATTATATATGTTATATATAATGATACAATTTCAGAGAATGAAAAAACGAGATACATAATTTAGAGAACAAAAAGTGAGGTACATAATTTCAAAATACTAAACAAAATGGAAAAAAACAAAATCTACTTAAATACAAATGATAAGCAAAACTACTAACAAGAAAGCATGGCCTATAGGAAGCACAAAATAAAAGGCATAAATCCAAATAAAACAAATTATAATAAAAAATAGATATTAAAAAGAAGGGTAAGTTTATATGAACATAGGTGGAGAGTTCTTCAAAGTATATGAGTAAGGGAAATATAATGCAGAATGACATATTTTTGAATGGCATAAATAATGACATATGGAAAGGTATAGATAAAGGAGAAGAAGGATAAAATCTCTACCTCTGCACAGAGGGGTTGGGAGAGCTGGAGGGAGAGAGGGAGAATGTGCATGGTGGTGTAGAGGGTGCATGTATGCGTATGGGCAGGGGGCTGCTTTCATGCTTCTTCCATGTATTCTCATATATTTTGAGTGAACATTTCACATAAGAATAATTCCCTTTTTTATTACTTGTGTAATATATTAGTACAGCAATGAGAGGAGAAAAATGAGAAAGTTATCAAAGTTAACCTACTCCCCAAAGGTTCTAGCCCCAGAAGATTTTACAGCTCATCCCCGGAAAGTGTTTACATTTAGGTTAATACCTATGCTGTAAAAGTTGCTCTATTGTTTAGCATGAAAAACCAGAAATGTATTTCAAAAGACATTATAAAAGAAAATATAACTCTGTCATCAGAAGCAACAAAGAATGCACTTAAAAAGAATGCATTAACTTTTAAGTATACCTATCAAAATGACATGCAAAATGTGATAAAATATAACACAGTTGTATATTACAACATTAAGTTAAGAAATGTGAGAATGGTCTTGTTTGTCAAATCGTTATGACCTTTTCATAGGTAAACAAAATGTCTGTTGAAGAAGGCATTCGTTTGCTTCACTAAGTCTTCCCTACTTCCAAATGAGGTTCTTTATGACAGCGGTCCCCAACTTTTTTGGCACCAGGGACCAGTTTCATGGAAGACGATTTTTCCATGGACTGGGGCAGGGAGGATGGTTTCAGGATGATTCAAGCACATTATATTTATTGTGCACTTTATTTCTATTATTATTACATTGTAATATTTAATGAAATAATTATACAACTCACCATAATGCAGAATCAATGGGAGCCCTGAGCTTGTTTTCCTACAACTAGACAGTCCCATCTGGGGGTGATGGGAGACAGTGACACCTGAAGTGTATTACCTATGTCCAGTCTACTCCATAATCTCATTTTTGTTGCTGTCACTACAGAAAACCCTGCTTCACAAAGATAGGATGTTGTAAATGGAAGCAGGCTTTTTGGTGCTTATGTGGTAGGATATTCTGCCTTAACTTTAATCCAGAACATATGAGATTTGAAGTTGTCTCAGACATACTTTTAAGGCCACTGTCATTTGCAATTTCAAGCAGTTGATCCCCTTCTAGCACCAAGAAAGCTGATTGACCTGGCTTATTCACAAATGGGTTGCAGATCCATTCCTTCCTAGTTTGGGGGTCTTGAAATGCTCAAACTCAATAGAAAGCTGAGAGAGATGATCATGCACCTTTCTGGGAGAAAAAAGGCCCTGGATCAGTCTTTTTCAAAATCTCTGCTAATGTTTGAAACATGTCAAAAGTCCCAGTGTTCACTAATCACCCCTATAATTCCAGTTGGCTTTGAATGCAGCCACTTTATCTGCCGACTTGAACACAGTTGTCCTTCTCCCCTGAAGTGATAGATTGAGTTCATTGAGCAGGTTGAATATATCACACAAGTAAGCAAGTTTTGCAACCCATTCTGTGTCACTGAAATGTGCTGCCAGTAGTGACTGTTTTTCTAAAAGAAATATCTGGAGTGGCTCTCATGACTCAAAAACTCTGGCCAGTGATCTACCTTTAGATAGCCATCTCACTTCCGTGTATAAGAGAAGATATGTGTGCTCTGCATCCATCTCCTCACAGAGCTGCGTGAACAGATGTGAGTTAAGGGCACATATTTTAATGTGGTTGATAATTTTAGTCACATCCTGCCAAATATTGTTTAGTTCATGTGACATCTTTGACTAGCCAGCATTTCTCTATGGATGACCCAGTGCGTAGAATCACATTCAGAAGCAACCTTCTTGACTGTAGTAGTGAAACCAGAAAGCCATTCAGTCATGGCAGCCACTCCATCTGTGCATGTACCAACACAAAATGACCAATTCAGTTTTCCTGATATGTAATCATTCAAAGACTTGAAGAGTTCTGCAGCTGTGGTGTTGGCTGGCAACAAAAATACACATAACATATCCTCATGCACATCTTCCTGAAAAATATATCGCACAAAAACAAGCATTGTTGCCTTGTCAAAATTGGTAGACTTGTCAATCTGGATTGTGTACCATGGTGATTCATTAATCCTCTCTAACAATTATGCCTCTATAATCGTCTGCTATTGCCTCAATTCTACTAGTTACGGTGCTAGCCGAAAGAGGAACACGTGCCACCTTTTGAATTGCAGCCTCTCCTAAAAGTTCACTGCAAATGTCCTTAGCAGCAGGCAGGATCAACTCTCCACCAGTAGTAAAAGGCTTCTTAGCTTTAGCAATGCAGTTAGCCTCTAAGAATGATGCTCTCAGTGCAGACACATTTGATGAAGTGGTGGCCTTCAATATTTGCTTCTGTTCTTTATGTTCATGTTTTTTTTTTTCTTTTGAAAAACTCAAAAGGCTTTTCTTTTAATGCAGGGTACTTGGTTTCCATGTGGCAAAGCAGTTTTGAAGGTTTCATGGCTTCGTCGGATAGCTGGTTGCCTCATATTATACACAGCAGGCTTGGAGAATGTGAATCACCTGTTGCAATGAATCCATACTTTAAATAGGACTCTTGGTATTTTCTTTTAAATGCAGCTTTCATTTTTTTGGCAGTCTTAGAGTCTTCTGCTGTCTCATCGTTGGGTCTATCCCCCTTTTCAAAGAAGCTCACTAGTGACAGTTGTTTTTAGTCAGTTTTAGCTTACCAAAAGCCAACTGGGACTGAGACAAGTGTGCAGTTCGGGAAAGAGGTGCGGATGGAAGTGGTAAATAAAATAATGGGTGGGACTAAAATAGTGTCAGATTCTGACTTAAAGCCTGCCACCAGATGCAGCTGTACAACTGAAGTACATCAACTCACTTGCCACTATGAAGCCTGCCACCAGATACAGCTTAATTGTCACCGGCCACTCACTAATAGGGATTAGATATGAGTCTGCAAGCAATTGATTTATTATGGTCTCTGTGCAGTCAAACCTCTCTGCTAATGATAATTGGTATTTGCAGCCATTACCCAGCACTAGCATCACCGCCTCAGCTCCACTTCAGATCATCAGGCATTAGATTCTCATAAAGAGCCCGCAACCTAGATCCCTCACATGTGCAGTTTACAATAGGGTCTCTGCTCCTATGAGAATTTAATGCTGCTGCTGATCTGAAAGGAGGTGGACCTCAGTGATGAGAGCAGTAGGGAGGGGGGTGTGGCTGTAAATACAAATGAAGCTTTGCTCACTCCCCCGCTGCTCCCCTCCTGCTGTACTGGGTTACTAACAGGCCATGGACCAGTACTGGTCCACAGCCCCAGGGTTGGGGACCGCAGCTTTGTGAAAGCAATGAGGTTCTGTATGAAACCCATGAGGTTCTGTGTGAAACAAATAAGGTGTGTCGAGAACATGAGTTTATCACTTCTCTTTAATAAAATCTCATTAAAGGGACAGTAAAGGGGGAAAAAGATGACTCTCTACGCAACAGAATAAATCAGGAAGAAAGAGTTAAGGGAAAGATATTTCAAGACACCTTTGGAAGATGAAACGTTAGTAGATACATCAAGACTCTTGAAGCCAGCAGGGGAAAGCATAGCATAGAAAACTTAAACAGGTCAGTGAAGGTGAGGAAATAGCATTATCTAGAAATCCCAACATCTGTGGAAGTTTCTAGTTAGCTGGGAACTGAAAACAGTCCCTGCCCTACCCTTCTGTGCACTGGTTTGCAAAGCCCCCATGGTCATGTGTTTATCCCCTGGCAAAAACAAGATTTCTTACAAACAACACAAATGAAACTGTTCTGAAGAACCTAAAACAGCTTGCTTGGGAAATATTGCTCCACAGGCAAAGCCTTCCTCATTTTGGCATTTTTGTATTTCTAGAAAGGAACAGCAAGAGCTCCGAAAGCCTGCTTGACAACAAGATTTCACTGCTTATATAAAGCTCACAGGTAGGAGGGGAGGTGTGTGTGTGTGTGTGTGTGTGAGAGAGAGAGAGAGAGAGAGAGAGAGAGAGCGCGTGCGCATGTTTAATATTGTCTTATTCTAAGGGGACCAAGAATCACTAGGCATTTGAGGAAGCATCAACAACAAAATGTCTGTAAAACTTTGTACTACAACTTCAGGGGATATAATGGGAAGATATTTCAGATAATTTTTTAAAATGTCAACGCATTTTGTGGCAAATCAAAATGAGAAAACTATACCAAAGTTCTGTGTACTTATTTCTCCTAGTGGAATTATTTGCATAGGAAAAAAAATAACCTTAATAAAATGGAGAGCGATTCAAACCAAATTAAAATAACTCACAGGAAGGTTAATAGGGTACTCTATAATTTACATTTATATTCTAAAAGCTGACATTTGATTTGACAAAGGTATACATAGATTAAGGGATAAATACTTCAGAAAATAGATGTGCTCACTTATTGAGAGTTGAAAATTAAATAATTTACAAGAATTACTTTTATTTAAACTTTAGAGGAAGTAATAAAGCTAGAAATTGATGCTTTTCTAAATTTAATAACATTTCAGTACATATTATCCTAAATTTAATATTAGCCTGGATTTAATAAGTGAAACAGATAAAACCACACATTGCAGAGAAGCGAAAATTAAAAGGACTGGCAATGCCATATGTTGGCAGGGATGCAGAGTAAAATGCACTCCTGTGCACTACTGGGGGGGGGGTGTGAACTAGTACAACCACTTTAGAAAACAGTTTGGCCTTATCTACTACACGCAAAGAAATGAGTCCCTACTACTTACTCAAAAGTATATTCCCAACAAAAATAGGGTAGCATATGCTCTAGAAGACATTTATAAGAATGATCTATGCAGCATTATTTATCATGGACAAAAAATGGACATAAATTAAATGTCCCGCATTTGAATGAATAAATCAATTATGGTATATTCTATATTGGAATACTACAATATCACAAAAATATAAATCTACAGTTGCACGTACTGCAATCTGTGCAAATTTCACAAGCATAAAGTAAACCAAAAGAATAAATTCTGTATGAGTCCATTTATATAAAGTTGAAAAATCAGCAAAACTAAAATACAGTAAAGAGTGATATATTCTTAGGTGGTAGGACTGCAAACTTAGGGCTTTAAAATATAAACAAAATAAAGTAAATTATTATCAGAATAAAAGCCAGAGTAGAAGTGATTTTTTTAAGGCAGGAGAAAGAGTGTTGTGATTGGGAAGGGGAGCGCAGGGCATACTGGCATGCTCTCCTAGTAGCATTCTGTTTCCTCATGGGGCAATGGTTACAGGGGTGCATTTTAACATAATTCTTTGCACTGTACATTTATGTTTTGCATTTTTCTATATGACTGTTACATTTAACAATACAATTATCTATAAATAAAGGCAAGTTATATGATCCTTGTGAAAGATTTCCCTGAAAAATATTCTTTTAAAATATAGTGCTATTTCTGGTCTTAATATACTTATGAATAGGTCAGCTCCTTATTGACACATTAAATAATATCTAAGGAGTCTGACCATATTTATGTATCTAATCTTAATTCCAAATTTCATGTAAATATAAACAAGCTAGTGTTTAAGTTTATAAGATAACATTGTCAACATTTTTATCATTCATAAACCTTTTTCTGGATGAAACATAGTTATCTTTAAATTTTCATTCACAAAGTTTAAACTACTATAAGGTATATATGTTTAGTATTCTTTAAAGATAGACAAGTTTATTCAAAGTTTAAGCAACTTTTGTTCATCCATCCATTCATTCAACTATCCATTCACTCATTTATTTATGCAACAAATATTTAACTGGAACTTGAACTATAACAACCTTGTATTGTAAGATTAAATGATAGGATCCCTGTTATCATGGAGCCAATCTAGTCAAGGAAACACTCAGAAAGAATAATAATGCAGTCAGGCAGGGAGATAACATTCTGAGAAATGCATCGTTAGGTAATTTCATCATTGTGCAAACATCATAGAGTGTACTGACACAAACTTAGATAGTACAGCCTACTACACACCGAGACTGTATGGTACAGTCCTGTAGTCCCCAAACCACAGGCTGAAGACCAGTACCTGTCTGTGGCCTGTAAGGAACCAGGCTGCACAGCAGGAGGTGAGCAGATGAGTGAGTGAAGCTTCATATCTATTTATAGCCGCTTCCCATCACTTGCCACCCCTACCCCCATTCCTAGTCCATAGAAAAATTGTCTTCCATGAAACTGGTCCCTAGTGTCAAAAAGGTTGGGGACTGCTGGCAGCCTATTGCTCCCAGGCTACAAACCTGTACAGCCAGTTACTGTACTCAATACTGGAAGCAATTGTAACACAAAGGAAATTATGTATCTAAACATAGAAAAGGTACAGTAAAAGTACTACATTATATTCTTATGGGTCCACTATCATATATGCAGTCCGTCATTGACCAAAACCTTGTTATGTGGTGCATGACTGTATATTGTGTAAAGGACAGTGCTATAAGAAAAGAGAAACTATGAAATTTAATCTATGCTAAGAAGGCCAGATAGAGCTTTGTGAAGTTGATTCTGAACTCCACTTCAGGTTTGAAGGTGAAATATACAGTTGGAGAAAGATTATTTGGGTCACCAAAATTTGGTCTTTGAGAGAATTAGTATATCACCATAAGATAACTCAAAAATACATTCTTGGGAACAGCTCAGTGAATTATTGTAAATATACCTCCTTTCATTCTCTTGACCTCTAGCAATACTTCAACTAAGACCATCAAAATGATCTAGCACTACTTTATGAAGGAATTACTTCAGAAGTCATATATGAGAATTCAAGTTGAAATTTAAAGAAATACTATTATGCAATTGCAGTATTTCATATAGAAACTAAGATTTCTCCAATCAGATGCAATACATTATGTACAAATCTTATAAAACTAAATATTTGTATTAAAATCAAATTCAACCATTCTAGAAAACTAAATAATAAATAAATATTAATAGAATGACTTAAAAATTCTAACAAACTAAATACAAACATAAATTTGTTTAACAATACTGACATAGGATTCAGTTTCTGATAAGAGGAATACTAGAAATGCTGGGAATGTCAGATTTCTCAGTTTTGATAGATTTTAAAAATTCAGTTGCATTTAAGGTTTAAAAGATACTATAATCAGAAGGGTGTCTAGAAGAGGGTGACATGTATTCCTGGGTGCCTGAAAACAAAACAGGTAGTGACTGAGATATCTGACAATGTTTAACTTGGAGAGAAGAAACCCATTTTTTTAGGTATTTGGCTGGAAAGTGTGGATTTACTTTTTGGTTTCCATAGGAAAAAACTAAGCTCTGTGAATGTAAGTTACAATAAGTATTTTTCATTATCAGAAAAAATACTTATAAAACAATTAACAATTATCACAATAATCAATGATAAGTAAGTGATTCTTAAAAAGAATGGCTTGCCTAAATAATGGTTAAATTCTAAGGACATAAGTTATTTAATTGTTGTTGGGAATACCACATGAGCGAAATGATGAGTAGAGGATTTTTCTCTTGGAGTAATATTGAGCTGTGCAACTTCAAAGCATCTTTAAATTTTATGAACTCATGAATTTCATGATTTTAGAAACAAGTTTTAAAACTCACCTATAAAGAAAATACTGGAATTAAAAATGTAAAGATTAGCATTTGGTCTTAAATTTTTGCCATGATAATGTTATAAATACTATTCTTTGTAATTTTTATACCAATTATTAAGTAAAATATGCTCATTAGAGCAGGAGAGTAGGAGATAGGGTTCAGACCAGATCAGGGGCTGGCAGAGTGGGTGTAGGTGCTAATGTCTAACTAAGGGGGGTTTGGTAACCACAGACAAGAACTGGCTTCCACTAGCTTGTCAGTTTTCTAGGTCACCTTAAATAAACTTTGGCTCATAACAATATTATTTGCATCTGGTTTTAAAATTTTTCTGCCCTTAAAATCACCATGACAGTTCCAAAACATCTATATACAGTATGAAAATGGAAGGGAATCCAATTCTGCAAATTACTACCCAAATTCTTAGTAAAAACTAACCCCTTAACCTTGAATATTCCTTCCCTCAATCAGTTAAACTCCGTAAGACCAAAACCCTCTTTCTTTTGGTGCAGCTTCTCTTTTCAAGCTGAATGTTACTTTCACTTTCAATAAAAGCTGTTTGCTTGGCTTACATGGTACCCTGAAATTCTTTTCTACAATCACAAAAAAGCTGAAGATACCTCCACTCAAAGGCCAGTAACATACTGGCATATAACCATTTGTCATTCACATCTGAAATTTTGAGTAGGGCATGTTGAAACATCTAGATTCAAATTCTTCAGTCATGTGGTTCTTTATTTGACTTGACAGATGTTAAAAATAAGAATATTTCATACATAAAACTAGGGACTTTAAATTTTAAAACATTTCTTTGGCCCCACTTCTGTAAAACTTCACCTATTGATTTTGGTCTAGCATGGTTCCATGATTAGCTCAGTTCCCATTTTTAAGTAAAAAAACCCAAAAAACTCAGATAAATATATTAATGAAATAATATCACATTCCTCTTTTATTACAATATTTTACTACAAAAAGAAAAAGTTGTTTATATCATAAACCAGTTGCTAGCCAGAAGAGACAAGGATATTTTTAACAATCAAGTTTTACATATAACCTACTAAAATAGCTTTCTACTAGACTTTTCAAAAGGGAATAACAGCAACTGAGCATGTTAACAGCCATATGTTTCACATAAATTTTAGAAAAGTTCTCTTTGTCTGTTAAAGCAGGTTTCTTTGTGATTTATCACATAGAATAAGTTTGATAGTTAATTTCAAATGCCCTGGATGGATTCCAAATCAAGAATAGAATCTGCACATACATAGAGGAAACAAATAGAAAACTTAAAATCTCTTTGTTGTCATTTCTCTGAAATTTAAAAAAGCTTGATATGCTAAGAAAGAAATTATATTAAATATATTTAACATCTTAAATAGCAAATTTAACATCACACTATTTATTTATTTATCATCTCTTAAAGTTCAGTCTAAGTACTTGCTTCAGAGAAGGGTTTCTAATACCGATACTTCAAGTTCCTTCAACACACCTAACACATGTAGGCAATCAGTGAACATTTATTAAATAAATGGTGACATAATAAGCTGAATAGTCAGAAAAGAGACATTGCTAAGAAACATCCTAGTGTATCTGCTTGAAGGGTACAAGGTGAAAAGATAAAGGAATCCCTAATTTATGCAGAAAAATATACTGCAGAGCAATCTGTCTTTAATTAAAAAAATGCAATGTATTTTTGCCTGGTGGGCCCTTTAATAATCATTGTACAATAGGGTGTACACAGGATGTAGCGCCTGCCCTGCATGTAGCAGCTTGAGCTGACTGGGCTAAGGAACCCTTCTGCCAAGAACAGATCCCACGCTAACCCAGCTCCTATAATCCTCGGTATTGGATCCCTCTCTTCAGCATCTAAGCTGTCGAAATGAAAACATGCTACAATGTAAAGTTACCATGCTATAATTAGCTCCTTTGTGCATCTTACATAAAATAGTTTATTTATCAGATAGTTAGGCACTCATTTAATAAGATCTCAGGGGATACAAATACAGCAGATAATTTGGATGAGCAGAGAACTGAAATGTGTAGCCAGAGATCTGGGAAGACCAAGAGGTAGAGGCAATGTATTTCTTATGACATCCAAGCTGGGAGCTGTTTCATTTCATCTATTCTACATATCTGAATACAAATATGTATATTTATTATATAAACACAATCATATGTATTAAAATAAGCATGTTTTAAAAATGTGATTATCATGACCATATATTTCCACTGGAATGAAAACTACTGTTGGAAAGGTATTTTTTTGTCCCAAAACATAATTAAAAAAAATTGTCTTGTCAGATTCAAGCTAACTTTTGAGGTATGTTTTAATTTGACATTCATAAAAAAAATACTTAATTTTTTCTTTGTTTCTATATACTGCTTTTGTTATCAAATAAATACATAGTTTGACAAGTCAAATAGTACTTTGGTAAACAGTAAGTTGCCTAAATATACTAACTGCTTTCAACATGGCTTGATTCTTATAGTATTTGCCACCATATTTCTAAATAATGTGCTAAAACTAATATTTCTTGATTTCTCAGTTTCAGACACTGTGCAGTGTCTTCCTACATAAAGGAAGATTTAACTCTTTGTCTCTCATTTCTTGCATACACACACACACACACACACACACACGCTTTTGCTCCTCTCAGCCTCCCAATAGAGTTCTACCACAATTTTTAGCTAAGTCAATAATGAGTTGATAGTTTTTTTCCCTACAAAATATGATTCATAAGTGAATCCTGCACAATATTTATGATTTTTACAAAATATATCTGTTTTGTGTGGATTTTTCAGTTAAGAAGTCTGTTTGTTTTGTTTTGTGTGTGTGTTTTGGCTTATTTCTCCATGTACTTACCACTAATTTCTCCCAAACACTGACAGAAATGCAGTTTGATGGTATAGTCAAAAACATGAAGCAAAAATCCCTCTCTTTCTGACCTAACTGCTTTTAAGGAATGTTGCACAGTGTCACTAGGATCCTTTCACATCACCCTGAGACTTCCTAAACATCACCCTGAGAAATAATTACTTCCACCTCCCTCCTATGTTGAAGCCCAATGTCCTCTGTCCCATAGCTTCCTTTTCCTTTGTTTGTTTATTTATTTATTCATTTTTGGCTTGAAACTATCTTTTTGTGATTTCTTGAGCAATTTGCAGAGGAAGTAACATATTTGAAAACTGGCATATCTGAAAATATCTTTCTCTTTTCACACTTAATCAATAGTTTGGCAGGGTATAGAAGTCCAGGTTGGAAATTGTTTTACCTTGCAAATGTCAGGATATTTTTCCACAGTCACTAGACACCAATATTGTTATTGAAAGGCCGTATAAATAACAACTTGAAACCTAATCCTTTTCATGGGATCTAATTTTTATCTGGAAACTTCTGGAATTTTCTATCTCTGATAGTTTAAAATTTTACAATGTAACTATTGTTCTAACCTTGAGATTACACTTTATAATATAAAAAGATATATATTCTGTTCCTGGCTTTATCTGTTTTCTCCAAGTCCATTTATTTACTTGCCTGTTTTGTATCTATTTTTAATGTTGCAGCTTTTCTCATGTGTGTGATAATTACCAGTTGTTTAGCCATAATGGACAGTAAGGCACCATAAACACAATGGGAGTGTGGTTGGAGATAGGAGTTGGGGAGTGGTATGTAAACTGATGCGAAGTCTTTAAGGAGCGTCTTCACCAGAAGAAATTGGGATTAAATATGATATTTAGTCTAGAGTAAAAATAAGACTGGTAGTAGGATAAATTGAGTTGAATTTTGGACAGGTTTTGTTAGGGATATGTGAGACAGATCTAGGAGAAGGTGGAATAATGCATACAGCTGTAAATAAAGCTCTGGTGTCATTGATATACAAGTGACAGCTGAACCCAGGTGATGGACCACAACTGTTAAGAAAGGCAAGTATATGAAAAAAATGGTCACTTCAGTCACTGGGCAAAATCTGAACTAAAATCCAAATTACTATTTAGAAATTTCTTTCTGGTTTTTGGGAATATCTTCCATGTAAGCAATAGAAGAGCAATCATTAAAAAGAATGTATTGGGTGGGAAAATTATTATATTGTAATTATTCAAACGTGTCCACACTTAGGATAAAAACAATTAAGTTAATTGGGTTGATAATAAAGATTTACGATATTCAGCATTCTAAGCACTTATTATGTCTAATTCACAACTCGTAAGTACTGCAGTATTAAAAGAGCCCTTCATGTCACAGATTTCTATTGTAAAATATGAAAATCTGCTGAATATTCATAAAGTCCTCTTGGAAATCATTGGCAACTTTTGTACATACACGGAATTATTAATTTAACTGTGATGTGTACATTCATTCATTAATCCATTTATTTTATACCCATATGTGTGTATGTATATATACAAATACATTCTTAAATATATGTACACACAAACTTGGCTTTCAACACATTTAATCTGAAGATTTTTAAAGGAGACTATTTAATATGGGTCATAACATGCTGATAGTTTGACCTAAATTATTTAAAGTTCTCATCTGGAAAATCTGGGAGGCTGATGTCTTGGCAACATTCTCACTGGTGTTTAAAAGTAAAAGTTCATTTAGGTCAAATAAAAATTATAATTATGTATTAATTTATTTGGTCATTCTCTTGATACTTCATACTTCTACTAGTGGTCTTATACATACCAACTTATTATTGGGAAAATATACCTGTTCTCATTCGTCTCCCAGGACTGTGGAAGATGACACTGTGAGTATCAATGCTTTTCCTCTATGCATCTTCACTGCCTCTGATCATGGCAATTTAATAGTAATAGAATGAGATCCACAAGTTTCCCACTATACACTATGCTGTCTTCATTGTTAATGATGACGGTGAAAATGATGAAGAGGGTATAGCATACTGGCAATAAGGAAGGACGAGGATGCAAAATATCCAGATTTGAATTCTAGTTTTATTGTTCATAAACTGTATGAACTTGCCTCTTCTGTAAAAAGATGCAAATTAAATTATCAAGTGGCTTCATATGGTTATAATGCAGAAAAATATAAAGCACTCATCACAATGTCTGGCATGTAATAAAAATCCAGTAAACATTAGCTACTATAATAATGATAATGACAGCTGATATTCAAGGGCTTCTGCTGATCCAGACACCACCATTGTAAGTACTGTGCCCAGCTCTGATTTGTCCACTTTCTGCAGAGAAGCACTTCTTGCTGATTTCTATTTAACACTATGCTATGAACGTAGTTTTACCTCATAAGGTACACTGTTCTATCTCTGCATTTGAGCTATTGTCTTATTTTACTTCTGTTCTTCCATTGTACATACTGCTGATTAAGAACACCAGAATCGGAGAGGGAAAGATGGGCTTCTTGTGCATGATGAATAGCCCACCAGCCCTTAAGTTCTCACTGCCATTCAAGATACTTGGATATAGGCATAAAACCAGAAGGAGGAAACTTAGGATAATGAACCTGAACTTCAGTTTAATGAAGCAAAGCTAGAAAACCAAAATGAAAAAAATAATAGCTAAAAGTAATATTTGGTTAAAGTTTTACCTTAATTGAATACAGAAAAGAAATAAAAATTCTTTTCACTTTAAGTACGATATTTCAAAAAATAACAAGACTAGCATTTTCAAAAGACATTATATTGTTAAACGAATAAGAAGCAAAGGGACATAAGGAAGCAACAACTAGAATTTTATTTTTTTAAAAATGAGCCAGGTCTGAAATCAGTCCAGATATTTTAACATAATTTTGATTGTGGTGGCTCTTTCCGTTGGATTGTTGACCATTTAGTTGATTTATTAGACTTCCATTCATGTTGCAATTCTCACCTTAACCCATTATAAGAATTAAAATAGTATTTCATGACATACTGAGTAAATTAGAACTTGCTTCCATAATCTAATAATTCTGAAATTCAAAGCAAGCAATGAAATATTTTCTTAATTAAAAAAAGAATAGTCACTCTGAGAAAAGGAACTGTATAACATTTTTATGTGTTATTAAAATATTTAAAAATTTAAGGGCTACTCTTCTAACTCCAGGATACAGAAAAATCTTATGGGACATTTATCTCAATTCTCTAGAAATAAATGATCTATCATCTGCGTGTGTGTGTGTGTGTGTGTGTGTTAATAGTTCTCTTGCCTATGTCTAAGAATGTATTAAGTGAAAGGTTTGCACGATGAACATATGACACTGAAATTCATATTCAAATATAATTTTTGCCTTCTTCATTTTAAATTAATTTTGATAAACTTTTATTCATTTTTCTAAAAGCTCTGCAGAACATAAAATATTTTATGTCAGTGTAACAAGGCAGCAACAGAGAAGATTTTGGTAAGATGGTGAATGGAACACAAATGGAACACCAACTTCAAACCTACTTCCTTTGAGTCTAATTGCTGCTGGGCTTCTGCTAGGTGAGTTGGACATCCAGGATGTGGGGGACTGAGGATGAAAGATAAGGCCCAGTAAGGATTCTATAGGCACAGAGAGGGAAAACATAAGAGTGAAGAGGGGAAGCAACTAGAAAAATAAGGATTCTCTCATAGACAAAGACAATTTAAGCAGAAAAGTAATAAGATTACTAAAGAGATTCATGTATAGAACAACAATAACAACAAAAAAACAACAAAAACTGTAATAATAAATTCTTGATTGTCCAAATAAAAAAATGTATTGTGAATCATCAGAGGGAAATGAAATTGACTGGAAGTTCAAATGAAAGAAATATATTAAAGTATAGTGCAAAATATAAAGAGAAAGAAATCTTGAGGGAAAAAACAAAATGATATGACCTGGATATATAACATATAAATAAAAGGAATTCCAGAAGGAAGAGATAAAGACAAGTGTAGGAGATGCATCAGTTCAACAATACAGGAAGAGAGTTTCAGACTAGAACCCTATGCTAGGTCATATAGTCTTCTTATTTGAGAAAAACAAAGTTTTAAAGGTAGAATATGTACAGTGAAGTAAGCCACACAGTTATGTCATTTAAGGAAAGTAATACAGAGGAGTGTAACTAAACAATAAATGGCCTAGAACAGAGACCTCAAAAAGAATGAGGAAGAAGTAATCACAAACTCTGAGCCTCACACCCCTTCAATAAACACACACACACACACAGCATGATTTGTGCCCTAAGAATGTATAGTGTAAGTCATAAAGAAAAATAGTGAAACGGCAGGATAGACTGCAAAGGAAATTCTAATAATGGGCCAGAACACAATATACTACAGACTCCAAGAAAGCCTAGATATTGGGTAGGTTTGGGTTGAAAACAAGACAAAAATCATCCAATTGTTTTATTTGATAGAGGGGGTGGGGGAGAGGGGTGAGCAGGAGACAAGTGAACACATCCTTCTGGTCTGTTCTGGCTGAAGTTGAAGTTTGGGGGTAGGGTGGGCATGGAGTAGGAAAAAAGTAGGGATTTGATAATCACCATATATTTAGGGGGAAATATTTTGTTTTAAAAAAACAATGAAATATGTATTTAATGAGAGTTAAAATAAGAGAAAGATAATCATATCATAATGTATAGAACTTCTGAATTAACAAGGAAAAATAAGTGCATTGGACTGAAAAATGAGAGGCCTAAAGTACAAAATCTAGTAAACAACAAAAGAGCAAACCACAATACAAATTGAGAAATTTTAAGTAAGATGGAAAGAATAAAACCATGTCAGTCAGTCATCCTAATAAAATGATGCAATTTTCCTTTTAAATATCCAGGCTGTCAAATGAAAAACCATTTATCTGTATACTTCTCATTAGAAAAATAATTAAATTGATAAAGTTGAAAATATAAAGATGAAGAAAATGATAACATACAAATGCAAATAAAATGAGATTATAATGTTATTTATTTTCTGAAAAATCATAATGTTAAAAATACAAAGCAGTATAAACAAGAAAACTGTGTAAGGATAAAAGGAGGCACAAAGACCAGGATGATGTGTATCTAACAAACTTGTATTTACCAAACAACCTGGCATCTATATACTAGAATGTAACAGAAATAAAATACACTTGGATGCTTAAACAAAATTCTTTGGGAATTGAAAAGATCTAGTATATTTAAAATATAAAAGATAGGGTGAAATGAACAGTATAGTCAAGACATTTGATTTAATATATACATATAGAACTCTGGAAGGTTGGAAGGAACTTGTGTGTGTGTGTGTGTGTGTGTGTGTGTGTGTTCTTGTGTCTATGGAAGGTTTTACAAATCTATCACGTAGCTGGTCACAAACAAAAACTTAACACCTTTTTGTAAAAGCAGGTTATAAACAACCCAGCATCTTTACCTGGAAATTAAAATAACTAGAACAAGATTAAATTGCTCTTAGATGAAAAAGAAATCACTAACTAGCAGGAAATTAATGAAAGGCTAACACTTCCAACCCAAACCGATGAGAAACTGTGAAAGCTGTACTAAGAATAATATTTATGGCCTTGAATGTTTTTCCTATTAAAGAAGAACGATGGAAAAATAAAAATTACTACAAATGGAAGAAATTGAAAAGAAAGCTACGGATTAACAAAACAAAGAATGTGGAAGAATTAATGAAGGTTAAAACCTGAAATTAATGAAAGAAAAAACCCTAGCAGAATGTGCATATAAGTACTAAAATATGTTTGCAAGATTAAATACTTTGTAAGCCTGATTAATAGAAAAAAAGAAGGGAGCTAAATAGTTGTATTAGAAATAAGAACAGAGAAATAAGTAGTAATATGAGACAGATTAAAAATAGAAGAAAATTCTATAATTATTGATGGCAACCAATTTGAAATATTAGAGAAAATGGATGGTTTCTGTTTCAGATTCTAATATTAACTTAAGAAGAATTAGAACACTTGAGTAGCTCTATTATCAGAGTAGAGAGTGGGAAAGAGATTAAATTAAATATATACCATTGAAAAAGTCATTTAAAACAGCTGGGTTTACAGATGAGATTGACATAACCCTTAAAAATGCCATTCTTTCCATTTTATTTACCATGCATCTTATTCTAGAAAAATATACAAAGTGTACATTTTATGATCTACTGTCATCTTGATATAAAAATGAAAACATCAGACCATTTTCACTTATTAATACACAAACCAAACGTCTAATTAAAAGGTTAACACATATAATGCAAAACATTGATCAAAACAATAGTACATGATTACCAAGAAAAATTTATTTTAGAAATGAATTCAACACAGTTCAGCGTATGAATTTAAAGAATTTCCAGTTAGAACAGGTTTTTTCATTGTAGTTATTAATATGTAAATTTTTTAAAGTAATCCTAAAATTTGTATGTAAGAACAAATGTCAAAAATAGCTGTGGAAATAGTTCTGATTTTGTGTTTGTGTGTGTGTGTGTGTGTTATACAGATACATGAGCTTTCCTTCCCAGGATCTAGACTGTGCTTCAAAGCTACAGTCCTCAAGTCAGTGGGATACAGGTATGGGAATACATAAAACAGCAATGGTACAGAACAGAAAATATGGAGAAAGATCCCTACATATTTAGTACATGACAAAATTAATGTTTCCATTCTGTGGGAAAGGTCAATACTTTAAAAAACTACACAACTGATTATTCATGTGGTAAGAAATAGAAATGGATATTTATCTGTAACTATATGCAAAATTAAAGGCTAGATGAATTAAAACTAAAATATGAAAAACAAAATAACTAAAATCTTACAAAAATATGTCTATATTCAAAATATGGGATATCATGCAACAGTAAAATTAACATTACACAAACAGAATATTGAACAAAATCTGCAGAGCAATTTACACACTACATGAATCCATTAATATCAGGGCTCAAAACAGAATCAAACATAAACTATTCAGAAATATGTACATATATTTTAAAATTATAAACAAAAACAAAGGAATTATTGACACAAAAATGCAAGACATTGTTTATATGCATGGAGGATAAGGATGGGATATGACTGGGAGAAAATATACCAGCTAAGGTAGGGAGGTGTGCATGAGGGTCCTTTTTACTATTTTCAAACATTACATACATACTATATATGCTATAAAGTGTGTCAAACAGGCCGGGCGTGGTGGCTCATGCCTGTAATCCTAACACTCTGGGAGGCAGAGGCGGGCGGATTGTTTGAGCTCAGGAGTTCGAGACCAGCCTGAGCAAGAGCAAGACCCCATCTCTACTAAAAATAGAAAGAAATTATATGGACAGCTAAAAAATATATATAGAAAAATTAGCCGGGCACGGTGGCACATGCCTGTAGTCCTAACTACTCGAGAGGCCTCCACATCCCTGTAGTCCTAACTACTCAGGAGGCTGAGGCAGGAGGATCTCTTGAGCCCAGGAGTTTGAGGTTGCTGTGAGCTAGGCTGACGCCACGGCACTCACTATAGCCTGGGTAACAGAGTGAGACTCTGTCTCAAAAAAAAAAAAAAAAAAAAAAAAGGTGTGTCAAACACTGAACAAAATGAGACATGTAAAATATGGAATTCTACAGGTATACTCCAGAGGCTGAGGAGAATTTCATTATCAAGAATGGAAATCCAGGACTTGAAGTAAATACTCATGTCAAAATAAATATAAAAATCTTTTTTTTTTTTTTTTGAGACAGAGTCTCACTCTGTCCCCTGGGCTAGAGTGTCGTGGTGTCAGCCTAGCTCACAGCAACCTCACATTCCTGGGCTCAAGCAATCCTCCTGTCTTAGCCTCCTGAGTAGCTGGGACTACAGGCGTGTGCCACCAT
This sequence comes from Eulemur rufifrons, assembly GCF_041146395.1. Taxonomy (NCBI): domain Eukaryota; kingdom Metazoa; phylum Chordata; class Mammalia; order Primates; family Lemuridae; genus Eulemur; species Eulemur rufifrons. The sequence continues at coordinate 9,472,815 of NC_091000.1, read as the reverse complement.
GGCAGGCTAATTTTTTTCTTTTTTTTTTTTAATCTTTTTTTTTTCTTTTCTATTTCAGCATATTACAGGGGTACAAATGTTTAGGTTACATATATTGCCTTTGCCCCACCCTAGTCAGAGCTTCTAGGGTGTCCATCTCCCAGACAGTGTGCGCCAGACCCATTAAGTGTGAATATGCCCATCCCCTGCTGCCCCCTCCCACCTGCCTGACACCCGATGAATGTTACTACTATATGAGCACCTAAGTGTTGTTCAGTTAATACCAATTTGATGGTGAGTACATGTGGTGATTGTTTTTCCATTCTTGCTATACTTCACTTAGTAGAATGGGCTCCAGCTCTATCCAGGATAATACAAGAGGTGCTAGATCACCATTGTTTTTGTGGCTGAGTAGAACTCCATGATACACGTATACCACATTTTATTAATCCACTCATGTATTCATGGGCACTTGGGTTGTTTCCACATCTTTGCAATTGTGAACTGTGCTGTTATAATCATTCTAGTGCAGCTAGGTCTTCAAAATTTGACCAAGTTATATAAAATTTTAATAGAAAAATGGAGAAAGGACAGGAATAATCAATTTATAAAAAATCAAATTGAATTTACTAGAAAGTACATAAAAAGATATTCAAACATATTGGCTATTGGGTTAAGCCAAATGAAAGTAAAATGAGATATCACTTTCCAGTATTAGGTAGGAAATAAGTTAAAAATTAAAACTTATGCTGGCAAACATCGGTGAGAAAGGTGGTCTCATCATTGTTAATGAAAATGTAAATTATTATTAATACAACCTTTGGGGGAAGCAATTCAGAATACTGTAAGAAAATATTTTCTTTGATTCAACAATTCTAGTTCTGGAAGCATATGTAATGAAAATAAAAGCTCCATATGATATTTGAAAAACATATTTATCACAGCATTGTTCCCAGTGGCAAAATCTCAAGACAAAAATGAATATCAATGAACAAAGGAAAGGTTGAATAATGTATAGTTTATCAACAGAATGAAATATTATTCAGCTATGAAAACCAAAGTCAGGCAGTTGACTTGGAAATATTTCTACAATGTATTGTTGAGAGAAAAAAAGCAAATTGTAAAATCATATATACTATGATTCCATTGTTTTATAAAACTAATTTTAAAGCTCGATGTATGTCTAGTATATATATTTTTATATGTGATGAGAATAGCATGGAAAATTATGAAGAAGTACATACCAGGTAGTTAACATAGGTGACCTCTCCTGGTAAAAAGGAATGACATGGGTAGAAGATGAGTCTGTAGTGGTAGAAAGGAGTAATTAGGGTATAGGACAGAAAGGGGAGATACATAGCGGAACCAGAACATAAACAACCTACACTAAAAAAATAAAGTAGTACAATATATGTCAAGTGATCATATTTGTGATTGTATATAAAATTATTTTTGTCTATAATGGAATTACAATATGGCAGCAAAATGACCATATTTCCTTGGGAAAAATAACTTTTCTTCTATTAACGTAATAAAAATACAAATAAAAATAGATTAAGCATAGAATATTTCCACAATAAGAAAATGGCAATTAAAAAATGTCAAGGAATTCCAGTTTTTAAGAGTTGGAAGTACAAGAAGGATTTTTGGTACTATCAGAATGTATACTTAATTAATTGGCTCTGTCTATAAAATTCAACTTTTATAAAAAATGTGCTGACATTTCAAGTATTGGAACAATTCCACCCAACCTGAGTGACCCCATTAAAAAATTACATACACACAAAAGTAGAAATAATTTATAACAATTACAGAGAATTTTTTTCTCGAGGCTCTGGAGGTAAATAGTATAAATAATCTAATTGGAGACATTAAATATCATTATTTTTTCTAATTAATGGAAATTAAGGAGCTGGTACTTCAGGGTTTTTAGTTCTCTGATTATCATAGCTGATCTCTAATTGTTTGTTCAAATCTTATGCCACTTCTTTTCTGATTAACATCACTTAACTGAAAATTCATTCATTTGGCTTTATTTTCAAACTATTCTATCAATTTTCTCTGAAAAATGACCTAAAACATTTATGTCAATACCCTCTCAAGATTTATTTTGCTTTCTTCTTTCAGAGTTGAGAAATATGTTCTATTTCATTTCATTTCATTTCATTTCATTTCTTGAGACAGAGTGGTCCTGGCTAGAGTGCAATGGCATCATCATAGCTCACCACAACCTCAAACTCCTGGGCTCATGTGAATCTCTTGCCTCAGCCTCCCAAATAGTAGCTGGGACTACAGGTGCACACCACCATGCCTGGGTATTTTTTCTATTTTTTGTAGAGACAGGGTCTTGCTTTTGCTTGGGCTGGTCTTGAACTCCTGGACTCAAGCAATACTCCTGCCTCAGCCTTCCAGAGTGCTAGGATTACAGGCGTGAGCCATCGCACCCAGCAAGAAATATGTTCTTTAAATATGAATATGTAACAATGTGATAAATTATTTTCTTAGCAATATGTAATTGACTCCACATCGGCCCCTTATCTAAACATTGAACTAAAAATTTAGTGAGTTTTTGATAACACTATCCATATAGTCTTCACATATTAGCAAGGAAGCTGAAAGAAAGGGAGACTTGTAGGTTTGTGATGTATTTTTCCTGTACATAAATATGAATAATGGAAACATTTAGTAAGTTGGTTTTAGGTCCAAGAATTTAAATTATTTACTCTGAAACTGAGGTATATCTCTTAATTTGAATTCTTCAAAGGAATGTCTAAGACCTCTTATCATAAATTAAGGAACACTTTTACACTTTCTGGATTAAACACACACACACACTCACACAAACACACATGGGCACTCCACTAGACCACATTTTTTGTGTGTTCCCACTGTATTAATTCTCGCAAAGGTTTGTTCCAGTGGCCATGTGTTTGAAGACACAGTAGCTTTGACTACGTCCCTTGGATTTCAGTTCCCCTGGGTGAATGTGTTGGGCCCCTGCCAATCCAACAGTTTGCCTGACACAGGCTGGTTAAACTGAACCCTAGATAGCCAGAGGTCCTTAGATAAATCCAGTTATGCCAATTTTATTTCTTAATGGTTAACTATAAGATTTATCTTCTGAAAATTACCTAGAATAAATTTCTTTTTATGTTCAGGTGTGAAGAAAGAGTACTTTGTTGCTGATATGTCATTCAGACATAATTTTTCTCTCATCCAACTCCTACTAGACTGAGTCTCAATGCTGTGGTGAAAAGTAGGAACCATAACAAAAAAAGGTATCAGCACCCTGACACAGTTTCCTTAGCTGCAAAGCCAGTATTCTGGGAGTTTATTCCTTTGGGACAAGACCCTGGGTTTTTTCATTATAAGTACTTATCAAAAGTACAGTAACTTCAAGAGAATGAGAAGACAACCCACAGTCAAAATATACAACAAACTTTAAAAACTCAACAATAAGAAAATAAACAACCCGAATGAAAAATGCATGCAAGATCTGGACATCTCATCAAAGAAGATATGCAGATGGAAAAGAAGCACAGAAAAAATAATATCATATGTCATTAAGGAAATTCAAATTAAGACAACAATGAGATACCAGTACATACCTATTAGAATGGCAGAAACCCAAATCACTGACAACAGCAAATGCTGACACGGATGTGGAATAGCAACAACTCTCATTCATTGAAGTCTGGGAAAGCAAAGTGGTACAGCCACTTTGGAATACAGTTTCGTAGTTTCTCACAAAATCAAACGTTCTCTTACCATGCGATGCAGCAATTGCACTCCTTGATATTATTCAAAACATATGTCCATACAAAACTCTGTGCATGGATATCTATAGCAGCTTTGCTCATAATCCTCAAAACTTGGAAACAACCAAGATGTCCTTTGGTAGGTTAATGCATAAACAAACGGGTCCATTCGGACAATAGACTATTAATCAGGCCTATCAATCAACGAAAGAAATGCACTATCAATCAATGAAAAGACATGGAGGAATCTTAAAGGTATATTACCAGGTGAAACAAAACCTGAAAAGGCTACCTGCTATACGATTCCAACTATATGACATTCTGCAAAAGGCAAAACTATGGAGACAATAAAAAAGATCAGTGGTTGCCAGGAGTTAAAGGGAGAAGGGAAGCAAAGGCAGAGAGCAGAGGACTTTTAGGGCAGTGAAACTATTCTGTATGGTGCTGTAATGATAGATACATGTTACTATACACTTGTCAAAACTCATAGAATGTACATTAAGAGCAAACCCTCATGGTGACTATGGACTCTGGGTGATAATGATGTTTCATTTTAGACTTCTTAATTGTAACAAATGTTCCAGTCTTTTGGGGGATGTTGGTGGTGAGGAAGACTGTGTGTGTTCTGGCAAGGAATATATGGAAATTCTCAATACTTTCTGTTGTTCAATTTTACTGTGAACCTAAAACTACTCAAAAAATAAAGTTTATTAAAACAAAGTACAGTTACTTTTAAACTACTTATCAAAAGACTTAAAAATATGGTAGCTTATACTTTTCCTTATAACTGTAACATCAAGTTTTTTAATGAGTGACTATGAATCATATGAAATTGATGACTTTTTTGAGCTTTTAAAAACATCATTTAATATGATATGATTTAATAAAAAGAGCACTTTAAAACTAGGGTTATTCTGGTAAATCTAAGTGTCTGTTCATCCTTTCAAATCTATTTTTCTACCATTTTCAGGATCCTGTTTTCTGCAAACCGTTTATTAACCACTTACCACACTTCACCGCACTCTTGCTTCTGACCAGTATTTTACTTGAAATTTTATCAGTAGATAACAAAAATCCACATAATTTCAATGTATACTGAAGAATATAAATATTCCAATGTCTTTCATACCAATTTTCACTTTCTCGTTAGCTAAATTATAAGCTTTTTTGATGTTGAGACTATGATTTCTTTATCATCTATTATTTTCTACCTACTGCTATCTGTATCCAGTGGATACATAAAAAATATTTAAATGATAATATATGGCTATACCTTTAGGAACCACAGCATAATTCATTGTAACTGTGCGTTACCTGCAGGATAAAGTGAGTGGAAAAAATTCTCCATAAGACTGCAGACTCCATTATGGCCTTGACCAACCACTTGGGCCACGTGAATTGTAATTATAAAAACACTCTCTCTGAATACAGCATCTGTCTACTTCTTGAAAGGGCACAGAGAACATTCTATGAAATGCCCAAAGGCTGTTTCTTGACATCTGGCAGCAATCTCTCTATCCATGTTTTGAGGCCAGAAGGTGAGGGATGAGAGAATGTTTGACAACAGCACACTATCACCACTTTCAATCTATGTGCATGATGATGGGAAAATTAAGAGCTTCATGGAAATATTGGAAACCCTTGCAATAAACATGTTTCTCCTGGATATATGATGATGCTTAAGACATGACCATTCTTAAATTGCTTTGATAAAAATTATTGTATTTAAAATCAAAAGTGAAAAACATGAAAGTCCATTTATTATGAAATAAGAGACCTTATACATGATAGCTAACTGGGCTCTTTTTTTTTTTTTTTTTCATTTTGTCTATAACATAAACAATGCACAATAGAGATGGTTTAGAAATTCTAACAATTTTAGTGTACTCTACTAATTGAGAACTTCTCATATCTGAGTTCCCATAAGGTATATTAAAAAGTGAACATTTGTGTTTTAAGCACAGGCTCTCGTTCTTGTATATAAATGAGACTGCATATACTTAAATGTTAAACCTTACTCCGAAATTGCTGCATTTTTCCCTACGTGCAGAATAATTACTCTATCTTTTATCCAAGGAAATGGAATATTTTCTTATGCTCAAACATCATTTCCAGTAAGAAATATGTTGATGGTAAAAAATATTTTAAGGGACAATTAACATAAAATACATTAGCTATAACCCACTACCTCCCAAAGAGAAACTAATACGTACAGTAAACAGTGTGCACAAATGAACCTATGGCTTTGTTGAGTCAGTGATTTCCATGTGCTGGGTTGACTTCTGGCTCCATCTCTTAACTCTACTCAGTCTCTGTCAGTGACCCTTGGCCGTCTCCAACTACTCAAGCTGCAAACAGACTGAAACCAATTTGTTTTCCTTATGTTTTTAAAGCCACTAGCCTGGTATGCTAATTAGAAATAAATCGCTTGACCCATAAAAAGAACGGCAGGAAACCTGAAATGAAGGCATTATCCAACACTTCATGCTCCTTAGTGATGCCATTTTAAATATTTCAGACAGCCTATAAATAATTAAAACCTCACCACAGCAAATTATGTCCTATTATGCAAATAAATAGCCTCCTCCCTGGTTTCATTAAAGATTCTAAATGACAAGCTGAGCAGTTTAAACATAGCAAGGTATTGCAGTGAGGCGAAAAATCTTTCAATATTTTTTTTAATTGTTAGTGCCAAGTTTCATGTGGATTTTTACTTTAACACTTTAATTTGCATGAGCAAATAAATCTTTAATAAACCTTTTGTAAGTGGGGGAAATGCATCATTTAATTAAATTTGATTTGTTGTGAAACTATTGTGCTTCATGAATATTTAAGAATCACAAACTCTCCCTTTTACTGAAAAGAGTGCAATATTAAGTAAGAGAGGACTTTTCAAGAAGTCAACTGACAGTATATGAGAAATTGAAAGTAATCAATAAATGTTTTGGATTAACTTTTCAATAAAATTGATAGATCTGCACACATATAAATATCAACAGCATGCTCATACTTCCCTACATCATATCAAGTTTTATGCATAATTTTTGAAACAGTGATATCAAAAAGAGTTTTTGTCTGTGAACATTTCAAAACTCATTTGTAAAAATATTTCAACCATCCTTATTTTCTGTTTTTTTAAGGTGTTTCTTTACTTCTTGCCAAATTTAGAGAACCCCAAGGATTATATAGCAAAGTATGATTATCGCAAAACATTGCAGGGGAAAAAAAACCTTTTTCTTAGTCTAAAAATGCTATCTATATTATAAAGAAATGTCACAGAACAGAGATATGGAATGGGCTCTAGTCAAAGTACATAAATATCTTTTTCCATAAATAATTAAAATACTACATTACCCTGAAGCACATTCTCACATTTTTACTTCAATTAAAACATTATAAACATCAAAGGAAATTCTTCTATAATTATTTTACTGGTAATTGATTGTTGAAGAAATGTCTATCACTTTTTACCAGGCCAACAGAGCAACTGATTATAGTAATAATAAATGTGACTTTCTCTTACTTATAAACTGAGGAGTTTTCTAAATAACTCCGTATAGTCTTTATTAACAATTTTAAAAGGCCATTTTGGGTTGGAAAAAAGTGTTATATGTAGTATAAATTATGTTTGCATAAAATCTGAATGAAAATAGGTAGATTTTATTTCCTTAAAAATAAAAGGTTAATATATTTATTATTAATGTGATATGAATAATACCAAATATATCTGTCTTTGAAAATATTATATTATTTCAGTTATAACAGTTAAGATCAGTCTGGATATTTTTAGAAAATAATTTTGATGTAACCATGATTATTATAAATACATGAAGGCTCTTAGCAGAGTCAATTATATTCAAGGTAATGTAATGTTATTTGTGGAAGTAAAAGAACAGTTCAGTAATTATTCCAAAGAAAAGGTAACTTGGACTTTACCAATATGCTCAAACTATCAGGTAACATCCATATTCCCAAAAGATGAATTATAGCTTATTTTGAGAAAGTAGGTTCATTTCTCCCTATTCAACACAGACACACCAAAATCTATACCTATTTTACCTCTGATTGTACGATTTTCACCTATAATCTGCTCTCAGAAGATGAGTTCTCCTTCCTTAGGGATAATCTCTCTAATACACTTTCATCCTACTTCCTAAATTTTCATCTAGGTAATTCTTTGATAATAATTAACTTGGCTTTATTCCATTTGCAATGTCTCTTTCTCTGCCAACTCTCTCTTATTCTCTCTTCCAATAAAATGAATGAACAAACAGGTCAATAAATGGTTCCCATGTAGACAAATGAAGCCAAGAGAAAATGCTCGCTTTGCTCTGTGCTTTCCTGTAGCTGTCATTCCTTTTCCCACTCCCTATTTATATATTTCATTCCCATTATACAAGCATTCCTTGATCATAGTGAGAATTTGGTTCCAGACCACTGAAACTAAGCAAATATCCTATAAAGTGAGGCACACAAATTTTTTGGTTTCCAAGGCATATAAAAATTATTTTTACACTATAGCATAGTATATTAAGTGTGCATAACATTATGTCTAAAATATATACACACTTTAATGTAAGAAGACTTTATTGCTAAAAAAAATACCAGTGATAATCTGAGCCTTCAACAAGTCATAATCTTTTTGCTGGTAGAGGGTCTTGCCTAGATGTTGATGGCCGCTGATTTATTAGGGTGGTGGTTGCTGACTATGGGGTGGCACAGCAATTTCTTAAAATAAGATAACAATGATGTTTGCCATATTGATTGATTCTTCCTTTCATGAAAGATTTCTCTACAGCATGTGATGCTATTTGATAGTATTTTACCCACAGTAAAATTTCTTACAAAATTGGAGTCAATCCTCTCAAACCCAGCTGCTACTTTATCAACTAAGTTTATGTAATATTTTAAATACTTTGTTGTTAATGTCATCTTCACTAGGTGTGGATTCCATCTCAAGAAATAACTTTTTTTGCTCATCCATAAGAAGCAACTGCTCATCAATTCAAGTTTTATCATTAGATTGTAGTAATTCAGTCTGAATTTCAGGCTCCACTTTTAATTCTCTTGCTATTTCCACCATATCTACAATTACTTCTTCCACTAAAGTCTTGAATCCTTCACAGTCTCCCATGAGGATTGGAATCAACATCTTCCAAATTGTTTTTAATGCTAATATTTTGACCTCCTCCCATGCATCAGAAATGATCTTAATGGTATCTAGAATGGCAGATCCCTTCCAGAAGTTTTTCAATGTACTTTGCCAGGATCTATAAGAGGAATCCCTATCTATGGCAGATATAGCCTTAAAAAATGTATTTCTGGCCGGGCGCGGTGGCTCACGCCTGTAATCCTAGCACTCTGGGAGGCCGAGGCGGGTGGATGGCTCAAGGTCAGGAGTTCGAGACCAGCCTGAGCAAGAGCGAGACCCCGTCTCTACTAAAAATGGAAAGACATTATATGGACAACTAAAAATCTATATAGAAAAAAAAATTAGCCGGGCATAGTGGCGCATGCCTGTAGTCCCAGCTACTCGGGAGGGTGAGGCAGTAGGATCGCTTAAAGTCGAGGAGTTTGAGGTTGCTGTGAGCTAAGCGGACGCCACAGCACTCACTCTAGCCTGGGCAACAAAGTGAGACTCTGTCTCAAAAAAAAAAAAAAAAAAAAGTATTTCTTAAATAATAAGGCTTGAGAGTTGAAATTATCCCTTGATTCATGAGCTGCAATGTTGTGTTAGCAAGCATGAAAACCATATTAATCTCCTGGTACATCTCCATCGGAGCTCTTGGGTGACTAGTACATTGTCATTAAGCAGTAAATATGCTATACACAGATGTGCTCTCATCCAGGTTTTGTTGTTCCATTTACAGAGCACAGGTAGAATAAATATTAAGGGCTCTAGTATTTTTCAGAACAGTAAATGAGCATTGGCTTCAACCTAAACTAACCAGCTGTATTAATCCCTAAAAAGAAAGTCAGCCTGTCCTTTGAAGCTTTGAAGCCAGGCATTGATTTTTCGCTAGCTATGAAAGTCCCAGATGGCATCTTCTTCCAACACAAGGCTATTTCTTCTACATTGAAAATCTGTTCTTGAGTGTGGCCACCTTCATCAATGATCTTAGCTAGATCTTCTGCATAATTTGCTGCAGCCTACGCATCAGCACTTGCTACTTCACCTTGCACTTTCATGTGAAGATGGCATCTTTCCTTAAACCTTATGAACCAACCTCTCCTAGCTTCTAACTTTTCTTCTCCAGGTTCCAGATCTCTCTCAGCCTTCATAAAATTGAAGATATTTAGGGCTTCATCTGGATTAGGTTTTCACTTGAGGGAATGTTGTGGCTGGTTTGATCTTCTATCCAGATCTCTAAAACTTTCCCCATATTTTGCTTAGGATATTTGGATTTCTTATCATTTATGTGTTCACTCGAGAAGCACTTTTAATTTCCTTCAAGAACTTCCCCTTTGCATTCACAAGTTGGCTAACTATTTGGCACAAGATGCCTAGCTTTTGGCCTATCTCAGCTTTCAACATGCCTTTCTCACTAAGCTTAATCATTTTTAGCTTTTGATTTATAGTGAGCACTGTGCAACTCTTCCTTTCACTTAAACACTTAGAGTCCATTGTGGAATTATTAGTTGGCCTAATTTCAATATTGTTGTGTCTCAGGAAATAGGAACATCTAAGGAGAGGGAGAGAGATAGGTAGAGCAGTCAGGAAACACAAACCGTTTAGTGATTAAGTTCACCATTTTATATAGGCACAGTGTGTAGTCCTCCAAAATAGTTACGATAGTAACATCACAGATGGCTGATCATAGAACGCCATAACAGATAGAGTAATAATGAAAAAGTTTGAAATATTGCAAGAATTACCAAAATGTGACACAGAGACAATAAGTGAGTATATGCTGTTGCAAATATGGCACCAATAGATTTACTCAACACAGGGTTGCCACGAACCTTCAATTTATAAAAAAACGCAATATCTGCAAAGAGAAATAAAGCAAAGTGCTATAAAAGGAGGTATGAAAACAGTAACATGCATTAATACTTCACTTTCTAATTTTCACTAACTACTCAATTCATTTTAATCTAGCTTCTGCCACTAGTACTGCTATGGACAGTGGTTTATCAAATGATCTTCTGTTTCCTGAGACCAGTGCACCCTGTACTCAAACTCACCACGGCTTTTGACATTATTGGCAATTCATAGTCTTGAGAATCCATCTTTCTTGCTTCCCTGCATGACCCTCTCTGGGTCTCTGTCCTCCTTGCTGAGAGCTCTTTCCTAGGCTCCATCCTCTTTCCTCCTTGTCTCTTTTCAGGATTCTATTCAGTCCTCCCTCTTTCTAACATGACTCCACGGAGATATAATCTTTGCCCTTGGTTTCTACAACCACATGCATCTCTAAGTGTTGCATCTATTTTCTAGTCTGCTATTCTCTGAAATCTGAACACTCACCTGTCTGTTATAGACCTCTACCTGGAAGTTCCATGAGTTCTCCAAAATGTCTTAATTTCACTCCTATGTATCTAAAAGATCTATCTTCTTCTTAATATCCCAACTATTGTTGATAAGTCCAGGCTTTTTGGAATACAGCAGAAGATAAATGGATTGATAGATAGGATACATGGAAACATGCATAGATACTCAGCAACTGATCAGCCCTTCATCATCTATAATCTATTATAATGACCCAACTAGTTTCGCCATCCTGGCCCCATACTTGCTGTTGCTGACAGTGATTTCCTACTTCAAAAGTCTTTTCTAGGTATTCTTTTGAGTAGAATTTCTCATTGTTTCCTCTCATGCACAGGATAACAGTTCAAATTTCTTAACATAGCAGATAGGGTTGCCATTATTAGACCCCACGCTCTTCTGTTTTAGTTTTCTTCTCTTCTTCACCCTGCATGCATATCTCCTCTCTTGGCCTACTGGATTCCCAGCTACCCTCTAATTCCTGCTCAGGGGCTGCCTTCTCCCTGAAACATTCCTTAAAACTCCCAGATATCGAGTTAATTACTACCTTATCTGTATAGTTTCTGTGTCTTCTCTGTAACTTCTATTCACATATCCCATCACAAGGTAATTATTTATTTATGTGAATTTTCTTCAGACTGAGGACTTCCTGTGTATCTTTGTAGCATGAGCACTTATCTTGGTGTCTACCACATCTATCACAAATTCGTTATTAAATGAGCATAAACTAAACTGATCTGGTCATACATGTTAGTTACCGAAAAGAAGCAGAACAACCAATTCTATAGAAGAAAGGTCAAGAAAAAGAGCATTGGATTTGGAGACTGAGACACGAGTTCAAATCCTGATTCTGTCCGTTTCTAGTCTTCACCAAATCATTTAATCTCAGTGAGGTGTAGCTACTTCACCTGTAAATTTAGAAAATAATATTTAATAAAAACCTAGAAGTTAGGCATATAAAATCAGTAGCATGGAATCTGATATGCAATAGTCATTGAAAAAATGGTATATATTACCATAACTTTGGATTCTTTATGGTGACCCCTACCTAAAACATGCTTTCCTAATGGTTAAGTGCTGAAAAATTGCAAAATTATATATTCTCTGATTTGAGCAAAATTTTGTGTTCATTAAGAATAATCTATTCTTAGAGAATTAACATATCAATCTACAGAAAAAAATTGTATATCTTTACAATTGAGTCCATCTTATTTCTGTGTTCCATTTTTCAATATAAGAAAGGACACATAAGCAGAAATATGTAAGGTTACTCAGAGTCACTGATGAAGAGGGTAGGAAGGCAGAGGCTGAAAGATTCTTAGAAAGGTTCAGAGATGTTGACCTTACTAAGAGATTACTGTAAAGCCTTGAACCAAAAGGATTGAAATGCAATAATAAAATATAAATATAAATAATAATTATTGATAGCAATAATGCTGAAATGCCACTTAATACTATTAGTCATAAGATGTTAATGTGTACTAGAATATAGAAAATGTGATTTTGTTTGCTGAAAATCACACATTAAGAAAAGGGGTGAAAAAGAAATGCTACTTGTCAGAGTCCACGTCTTAGACTAATATTAGATGAGAATAAAACTAAAAGAAAGTGCTGCATTGACAGGAATCCTTAAGAATCAGTTAATATGCTTGTCTTAGGGTAGCCTAACTTAAGCCTTCAATTTACATTTGACCATATTCTAGCATTCACGCTTGACATATTAGACATCTCATAATGAGTTTTTCTGTAGGTTTACTGTTTCCTTTTGTGGTTTATGTTTTTATACTTAGACATATGACCATAATTTTGATATTGGTGCTACTCATTATATATGATAGTTCTTCATACTCCTCTAAGCTGGTAAATTAGTTGGGATAGTATAACAGCTCTATATCCCAAATCTAAAATTTCAGTGATTTAACGTAATTAAAATTGATATCTCATTTAATTGCAATGGTTAATTGCAGGTAATTCTGGTGTTCATTTCCATATTGTCATTCAGTGTGGCAGGCTTCTGCCATCTGACAGTTCCACATTCTTAAGGGCCTATGCAATCAGTCCGTGAATTGAGAAAAAATATGAAAGATGGAGGGTGTCAAGGTTTTAAAGCGGAAGTCCTGGAGCTAATGCATATATTAATAATTTCTGCTGACATTCTTTTGGCTAGAGGTCAATCACATGGACAGATTAGACTTGCAGGGGACTAGCAGATATACCTTACTTATGTAACAGCAGAGAAGAAAAGAACATCCATTTGATGAACAGGTAGGCAAGCTTTCTTATAGAGTTTCCTCAAATTTATTAGTGTTTGTTTTGTTTTCAAGTCCTACCAATTCTTAACAGCAATGATACTCTTCCTTATCATTTTATTCTTACATTACTGCTTGTTCATTTCAAATAATATTAATAATCATATCTCATACATTATTTTCATATCTATCATTTATCTAAGCCTGAACACATTCTCTTGAAGAAAGGATTATCTCAATTTTATAACAAAATAGACTGAGAACAAGAGAGCTCCAAAATAATTTAAGAAGTTAAGGAAAGATGAAAATCGTATTCTCTAAATAGTCCTTGTGTTCGATACTATTTTATTTTTAAAATAAGATGGTGGATGATCCCTGTTTTCAATTCCGACTTCTGTGTTGTATTTTACATACCATGCAAAGGTAATCCTTGTTATTCAATGGCCAGGCAGTGTGGCCCATGCCTGTAATCCCAGCACTTTGGGAGACTGAGGGAGGAGGATTGGTTGAGCCCAGGAGTTCAAGATCAGCTTGGGCAACAGAGCAAGACCCCATCTCTACAAAAAACTTTAAAAATATCAGCTGGGTGTGGTGATGGCATATATCTGTAGTCCCAGCTACTTGAGAGGCTTAAGCAGGAGTGCTGCTTGAGTCCAGGAGTTTGAGATTGCAGTGAGCTATGATGACACCACTACACTCTAGCGTAGAAGACAGAGTGAAATCCCGTCTCAAAAAATAAATCAGCCCATAAAATAAAATAAAATGTGTGTATGTCCAAATAAATACATTTAAAATGTTCATTCCATATTTATTTTGGTCTTAATATGATCTTAATATGCCATATCTCTTCATTAATTTTAATCTCAATAAATATGAAAATCTTTATGCTTTGTTTTTAAGTTCATGGATGTCCTTCACAAGAAGCTTCAGAGTAATGTGTTGAAAAACATTACAGATGACAATTATACTTCTACAGAAAGTCACTTTACATTTTGAAAATAGAACTCTTGAGCTTTTTTTTTCTTCAGTGATGCCAACTTTTGCAAATTGCGGGACGTAGTTTTATAAAATTATTTTAAATATCTTAATAAATTGGACCATCTCTATTTCTAATTTTTGGTGTTTAAATGAAGCATTTTAAGTTAATATTAGCATGGCTTTTCTCTTTGGGTAATTTTAAAATACATTTTCTAGTCTTCATTACGCCTTTCAACTGCCTATTATTAAAGCTGATATAAAATATTACATTTTAAAGTTGTGCAGATTGTTCCTTTATTTCAGGACAAAGGCCTGAAAATATGAACAGAAACCATCACTGATATATTTGTGATTTAAATATTTAGCAGGTTTTCTCTTCCTGAATTGAAATAATTATTACTTAAATTGTACTGAATATATTTTAAATAGAATACTTTAAATTATAACTAAATTTGACATATTTAATTAAGATACTTATTTTAAGTTTCATTTTTTTAACATAAGAATATTGACTAATTTATATGAGTTTAAATATCTTTACATATTTATATGTTTGTTTTCTGGAAAAAATAACAGCCTAACTTTCTCAAGTATACCTAACTCTCTGATGTTTTTTGTGCTAAATACAAAAGTTTTAACTTTGTCATCTTCTTATTTTTCCTATCATTATTTCTCTACTTCTATTTATTTCTTTTCCTTGTTATTTTACTTCTATATTTTATAAGCTGCCACAAATTCTTTTTTCATGAGGAATACAGACTTACGTATTTACCAGTTTCTTCCAGCAGACTGAAAATGATAAATTATAGTTAGTCATTAAAATTCTCTACATAGCTTCTGTGTCAGGCTCTCACAGTATTTTGCTAGAAGATGAATAATTCCAGGTAATGACTTAAGATAATAATGCAAACGTACTAAGCTGGTTTCTTAATCCTTGGAAGTAAATATTTGGATGAAGGTATCCTATAAAATAGATGTTCTTTTGGTGCCATCTACTCATTCAGATTGTGTTACCCAGAAATAGTTATGATACCCTTTTATACATTTTTTTCTCAAAATTTTGAGAGAATTGTAGGTTTTGAGAGAATTATTTGTGCCAAATAATACAAAAAAGATCCCAGGCACCCTCTACCCAGTTTTCCCAATGGTAACATCTTAGAAAACTATCGTACAATATCATAATCATGATATTTACATTGGTAAACTGGAAATACAGAACATTTCCATCACTTATTGAAGGATGTCTGAGTTGTTTCCAGTTTGCGGATATTATGAATAAAACTAATGTAAATATTTGTGTACAGGTTTTTGTGTAAACATAAATCTCTGGATATAAAAGACTGGTAGTTCTATTTCTGGTTTTAGTGCATGTTTAATGTTTTAAGAAACTGCTGGACTATTTTCTAGAGTCTCTGTACCATTTTATATTTCCATGAGCAATGTGTGAAAAGTAGACAAGTCATTTCATCTGAAAATAGGGATATTTTTATTTCTTCCTTTCTGATCAGTATTATTTTTTAACTTATTGCACAGTTAGAATTTCAAGAACTAGTTGAGTAAGAGTGGTGACAGCAGACATCCTTGTTTTGTTCCTAATCCCAGGGGAAAAGCATTCAGTCTTTCATCATTAATTATAATGATACCAGAAGATTTTTGTAGATGTTTTGTATTAATATGAGGATGTTTACCTCTATTTCCAGTTTTCTGAGAGGTTTTATCATGAATAGTTTCAAATTTTCTCAAATGCTTTTTCTGCATCAATCGATATGATGCTGTGATTCTTCTTTAGCCTATGAATATGGGGGATTACAGTGTTTGATTTTTTAATACTTACTGAATAGCCTTGCCTCCCTGGAATAGAAGACACTTGGTCATAATATACAATTCTTTTGACATACTATTGAATTTTATGTCTATTTTCTAATTTTTAAAGTATTTTTGTCTATGTTTAAGAAGATTATTAATCTTTCTTTCTCTCATTTCTTACTTTTTCTTTTTTACTGCTTTTGTTTTCAGAGAAATTCCAGCTTCCTATAATCTATCAAAAAGTGTTCTGTCCTCTTCAATTGGATTGTGTAGGATTGCTGTTAATTCTTTAAATGTGTAGTGGACTCCTCCAGTGAAACCATCTGGGCCTAGAGATTTCTTTTTGGTAGTGTCTAATTATGAACTTCATTTCCTTACTACTTAAAAGGCTAGCTAAATTATCTATTTATATTAGTAAATTGTGGTAGTTTGTTTTTTTGCAGAAGTGGTCCATTTCATGTAAATTGTCAAATTCATGTGTCTAGAGTCATTTAGTACAATCTTTTATTATCCTTTTGATGTGTGCAGGGTGTAGAGGCATCCTCTTTTTCCTTCCTGATATTGATAATTCGTGTCTTTTATTTCTTGTCAGTCTTGCTCGTTTTATTGATCTTTCAAAGGATTAGCTTTTTTCTTTCATTGATTTTCTATATTGTTTGTCTGGTTTCAACTTCATTTGTAGCTGCTCTTAACATCATTACAACTATCATTTTTTTTTCTGCTGATGAGTTATTTTACTATTCTTTTTCTAGGTTTCTGGGGTGCAAGCTATTCTTCTAATTTGAGACTTTTTCTATTTTCTAATTATGCTTTTAGTGCCAAAAATTTCCTTTAACACTGCTTTATTTCTGTCCCACAACTTTTAATATGCACTATTTTCATTTTCATTCAGTTAAACCTATTTATTTTATTTCCCTTGAGACTTCCTCTTTGATCATGGGATTATTTAAAAGTTTGTTGTTTAGTTTTAATGTATTTGTGGATTTCCTGTGGATCTTCTCAGAGTTACATTATTCATACATAACTTAAAAGAGTCTACGGAGGTATCATTTCATCAACTCAAATGAAGTACAGAAACTTTACCTCCTTTTATGACCCTTTAATCTTTCCCATTTATAATATTTTGCCTTAAATATTTATTCTACATACATATAGAACCACATGAGGCATGTTATGTTTGCTTCAAACATCAAACATAATGAAGTTAAGAGGAGATGGAAAGCTCATTATATTTACCCATATTTATATTGACCGTGTTCTTCCGGCCTCCTTGATGTTGCAAGATTTCTTTTATTTATTTTTTTTCTTTCTGTTTAGAGAACTTCCTGTAACAATTATTTTAGAGTAGGTATGCTGGCAACAAATTTTAATTTTCTATAATCTGAGAATGTCTTGTTCTCCTCTTAATTTCTGAGGGCCAGTTTCAAGGCTGTAGGATTCGGTGTTGACAGTTCCTTTCTTTCAGCCCTTGAAATATATTGTGCCCTTTCCATGGGGCTTCCATAGCTTCTGATGAGAAATCTATTGTGGTTCTGATTTCTACCATGAGTAAGGGGTCATTTTTCTATGGCTATTTTCAAGACTTTTTGTCTTTAGTTTTCATAAGTTAATTATGTTTGATGTGGATTTTTTTGGATTTATCTTGTTTAAGGTTTCCTCAGCTTCTTGATTTTGTAGTTTCATGTATCTTGCCAAATTTGGCACTAATTTTTTCAAGTATTTTTTTTGCCCTTGAACCCCTGTCCTCTCCTTTAGAGAGGCTGGTCACACAATTATTACTTTTAAAATGTCTTTTGTTATAGTCCCATAGATTCCCAAGGTTCTTTTTTTCTTCCTCTTCTTTTTGCTGGTTACTTTTTCTCTGTTGTTCACATTGGGTAATTTCTCCTGCTCTATCTTCTAGTTCACTGTTACTTTACTCCCTCTCCTCCATTCTAGGTTGAGCCCATCCACTTAAACATTTTATATTGCTTATTTTATTTTTAAATCCTCCAATTTCCCCTTGGTTCCTCATGTCTACTGTTTGTCTCTTTGTTGACGCTTTTTATTTGTAACTACTCACTGGAATATTTTATCATAGCTGTTTCACAACTTTTTTGGGTAATTCTGTATCTGTTTTCACATATCTGTATCCGTTGATTGTCATTTTCATTCAATTTTAGATCTTCCTGGCTCTTAGTAGGACAAGGGATTTTCAGTTCAAAACTGGCCATTTCCAATTAGTTTAAGAGACTTTTATTCAAACTGTCTGTTCTAGCTGGCTTCCTCTGATTCCACTGCAGCAGCAGCAGAAGGAGCGCTTTGTCATTACCGCCAGGTGGAATTAGAAGTCTAGGTCCCCTCTTGGTCAGGCTCTAATAACACCGGAAGGGATTCTCCACCAGAGCTCCTTTGACCCAATCACAGCGCAGGGCAGGGTGCCTTGTTACTGTGTGGTGAGGGTGCACGTCTATGGTCTTCACATCATCTAAACTGATACCATGGGCAGGGAGTAAGGAGAAAACGGCTATGAGGACATTTTACCAGCATAGAAGAGACAAAAATCAAGGTTTTTTATTGGGTCTTCTCTAGCGCTAGTCAGCAGATTTGGGGAGCATCTCCTTCTAGCTTCACAAGGAAGGGACTTTTGGCTTCCCAATCCACATTCATTGGTGGGAGTGGCATTAGGACAACAGTTTGTTTTTGTTTTTGTTTTTTTTTTCTGTGACATTTGGCTGTACATGATGGGTTATAGTCTCATATATTGTGTCCTTTCTGGGCTGTCCCTTTCCTGGTCCTTTGCCTAGAAAAAGCATGCTTTTGTTGAGTACGGTTTTGTCTGCACCTACTAATATCTCTAAGTGGCTGAATTAGATTCAAGATTCAATGATGAATTAGATGAACAAGATTCAAAAATGTGAGATCATAGGATAATCCAGGAAACTCACCACTGAGTTTTTCTGCAGGTTCCAAAATCACTAGCTCGTCTGAATTGCTAATTTGCTGTATCCAATATCTCTAATGAAGTATATATGCTTAGTTCCCTCCATATCTTGAGTTATCTGTGTAAGAGTTACCTGAGATATCTGCTACTGCTTTCACTTAATATCAAACACATATGTTTTTGCATTGGGAAATTCAACTTTTTAAACTCAATAAAAATCCTCATAGAATTATTTAAAATCTGTTATTTACATTTACATATGAGAAGTAGGTTTTATTGGGAAATCCATGGTCATGTTGATTATATTTTCTTTATCTTTCAGGAATTTTATAAAGATTATAAATCCAAACAACTTTTTGTTTCATTTTAAGAATACATGGTAAACTAAACATATATTATAAAGCATTATTTTATACAAAAGAAATGTATGCCATGCTCCTTTTGTTTAGTAAATAAGCCACATTATCTATCATTCTATCTTCTTTTGCATACTCATATATACCTCACTTCTTATGGGTGCATTAGCCATTAATCCCTTCATTTTACACTTTGTTCCTAGTGTCAAAAGCTTCATAGTGTGTTCAGAATTGCTCAGCCTAAAATAGCCATTCTGACTGTAGAGCTTTGCCTGAACCTGCTAAGTTTCTAGATTCAGTTATGTGCTGTTTATTTCTCTTGCTGGAAGGAAAATTTTATGCAAGCCTAGGAGAAAAGATCAGAAACCAATTCTGAGCTGTTATTGGAGAAAGCAGAGCTTGTACAGAGAGTCAGCCCTCAACCTTATTTAGATGGTTAAGAATGAGGATCAAAAAGTTGAGCCAATCTGTGTCGTGTCTAGTATGCCTCACGATCAAAGAGCAGTAGACAGTGCAGAGTTCCAGCTTAGGGCTTGGCTTCTTAAAGCCTTGGTTTTCTGTGATAGAACAATCTCTTTCTATTTTCTATTATTCTTTAACATACATATTATTTCCCTCTCTCCCTCTATGCCAGTCTATGTCTCTTCTCTACATTTCAGTCTATTGCCTAATTTCTCTTTAGATATAAACCCACTGCATTCCCAGCTATTATCATCCTTTGAAAGTACATTCACCTTGTCCAAGACTGCTATTTTTATATACTAAGAGAAAACGACCTGATAAACGATTTGATGCAAACATTTCAGGAACAGTTTGGCAGTTTAGTTTCTGAAGATATATGGTAAGCATTTACTCTGAAATCCCTACATTGAAGCCTTGTTTCTTAAACTGTGAAATAAATGCAATCAGCATCAATTCAAGAAAAGTTATTTCAGTATATTTTTTGTAAATGTATTTTGGTACAGATTCTTACAAAAAAGAAAAATGTAAAAATCCTACTTTGATTGAATTGGTGCCAGAATTGGCCTGACCTTCAGAAACAATGCCTGTGTGTGTGTGTGTGTGCGCACGTGCTTCAAAATTGAAGCACATATGAAAAATTTTTATCAAACAGAGTTTTGACACTCAAATAATCTCATATGCTTTCTTCTGAGTGTAATTTTGGTGCAAAACTTTTAAATTTTTGGAAGAAAATTCCAAAGGAAATATTATGAATTTAAAAGATAGCAGATTGTTCAGTTTTCAATAAATAAAATCTACAACCCATAGTTATAATAAATATCCCATTTACAAAAATTGATACAATAAACACAAAAATATCAATAGGTAAATTCACAGTGGATTTCAACAGAGAGTACGGAGACTGGAGTTAGTAAGCATTCATATTATTTAAATCAATACCCCCAAATTAACAAACAAGTGGTGAATAAACAAGTGGTAAAAGTTCAACCTTATTATTTAACTAAATAAATTACAATTAAAAGATGAATAAAATTCCATTTTCATCCCTCAAATTTTCATAGTCAAACTTTAAAAATGTTCTCAATATAGATGCTTACAAACACTGCAAAGATTGGATGAAATAGCCACTCAAAATTTTTTCTCAAATGTGATTTCTCAAAACATATCAGATACCTTAAAATAAAGAGTCCATACAAGGATGAAATAATCCATATGTAGGAATACAACCTAAGGATATATAAAATTGGTCAAGGTTTTATTCTCAAATAAGTTTAATATCAACTATTCTCTCTGGGGAACTGAAATTAATATACATTTCCATGACCACTAATTCAAATCTAGGTAAATTAAATATAGTAAATAACATGATAAGCTATTATTTGGCCATTGAAAAATACTTTTTAAGGATATGAGAAAATTAGTACCAAACAATATGAAATAAAAATGTATACAATCGGCCTTATATGTCAAAATAATAAAAATTGCTTATCTTTGACAGAAGGGTCATTGATCACTTTTATTTCCTTCTTTGCCCTTCCTATATATTAAATAGTATTTGAATTCACTAGAATGCAAGGATTTGACATTCATAACATACACCAATCTCGAGAATAAAATACATGATCCATTTTTATTTTGTATGGAGCTAAACTCTTCTAATGGAAGAGCAGATTGAAAGTTGAACTTAAATCTTAATCTGAAGTAAGTATATACAACATAGAAGAAGTGAGAGGGAAGCAAGTGCCAAGAATTCATAGCTGGATTTGAACTTGACTTAGAAATGAGTTTTAAAAGTGGAGACAATCCACAGGAAAAGAATTCCAAATGAGTAATAACATTTTTGTGTGATATAGACTGGGTTTACCGAGCACACGTG
The DNA here is from genome assembly GCF_041146395.1 of Eulemur rufifrons. Lineage (NCBI taxonomy): Eukaryota > Metazoa > Chordata > Mammalia > Primates > Lemuridae > Eulemur > Eulemur rufifrons. Next base: position 9,450,945 of record NC_091000.1, on the reverse strand, counting down.
AACCTGACCCATTTTGTAGAGTCCCTGTTGAGGAAGTTTGATCTCCTCCTGGTGGGGATTTTGAGCTCCTGGCAGTGCTGTGGCGGCACTCTATGGGGAGAGCTGCTGGAAGCCAAGCAAGGAGCATAAAAGCAAACAACGCTTTACCTGGAAAAGGATAACTCAATCAAAGAGAAGGGACGAACAGGGGATTTTTTTCCCCCAATACATTTTAGCTGTCAGGGCAGGCTTAGAGAACAAAGAAACATTATAGGGAGCAACAAATTGAGAGACGCATGTAAACCTCCTTGAAAAACTATAAGAAATAAAGTTCTAATAATTTTAATGTCAAATTTTAGAAGAGGAAGAAAATAACTGCAATGAAATCATTTCTTTAAAACATATATTTATGAGAACACTTTTTTTTATTCAAAATAGTGGATGGTGTGATACTTTTCAAAAGAAAAATATTTGTCTGAAAAGGTTATTTTCTATGTTTGGTTTATTTATAATATAATTTATCTCTTTATTCACAGTGATTTTTCTCTACATTTACCTTCATCAGGACAAAAAAGACATGTATTTTAATATTTGCCTAAATCTTTGATGTTGGGACACTGCACAGATGTTTATGAATATGATTTCATTTATTTTTACTTTGCGTCTTTGAAGAAGGCAGAATTTAGATATAATTTTTTTCATTCACTATATTAGGAAACCAAAATTTCCAGGGCTTAGGGACAAGCCAGCTGGAGGTAAATCTGAGATTTTAAAGTATTTTCTAGTCCCTAAAGCCAATTCAATATAAAGCAGATAATCAACAAAGTTTATCTGAAATAATTTTGAAGTAATTTTAAAGTTATAAAGTTACCATAAAGTCCATCCTGTAAAATAGCAAACATTCAAGATACCAACAGGTATTGAGCATTATATTCATTACAGTAGCAACATAAAACAAATAGAAGAGAATGTGCACTTTCAAAATATCTGCTACACAGTTGTATTTGTAAACTCACGATTCCTCCATTGGTTACAAAGAGGAAACCTCTGCTGACACTTGGGCCTTCTCAAGGAAGTAAGCGAAGGGTGCTCCAACACCCACTCTGGCCAATGCCTTACATATTCCTTCCCAAGAGGGGTGCATGACTCACTCCACTGATAGGATTGTGAGGAAGACCCTTTCCAAAGCATGCACTGGTCTTCTGTTTTCTGGGAGGGTTGATCTGCCTGCCTCTTTTCCTCCCTCCTTTTTTCAAAACATCAAACCTGAACACTCCCAAGCACAGTGAGCTTCTTTTTCTCAGAAAGCCCAGTTTTAATGCTGGGCTGCAGGCCCTAAGGATTGAAAGGCCCATCTCTCAGCTTCTCCATGCAGCCAATAGGCTCCTGTTTTCATGAGGTTGGCTGGGCAAATGCCTTTATGGTGGCAACAGCCTTCTCTCCAGTCTAGTGTTGACGAATAAAACAGAGAATATACTATTAAGTTTGAATTTCAGGTAAAGAATAAAAAAATTAATATAATATGCCTCGAATATTATAGGTGATATACTAAAAAAATTATGTATTGCTTATCTGAAATTCAAATGTGTATGTGTGTCCAGTATTTTTATTTATTAAATCTGACAGTCTCACCCCAAGCAGGCTTCAAAATCTACATTTGAAGCCTAGTAGGAAGGAAGATGGTATCTAAGCTGTTGCTCTATGATTCTATTAGATCAGAAACTAATTCTGAGCTGTGCACAGACCTTGTATGGAGAATCAGCCCTCAGCCTACTTATTAGGCTGGGAGTGGGGATCAAAATGTTGGGCCAATCTGGAGTGTAGTGTCTCATATGCTTCATGATCAGAGAGCATTGGACTGTGCAGAGTCCCAGTTTAGGGTCTAGAGCCTTGGTTTTCTGTGAAATAGAAAAATCTCTTTCCATTTCCTATTATTTTTTTAAAATACATATTATCTCCCTCTCTCCCTCTATGCCAGTCTCTGTCTCTTCTCTATATTTCAGTTTATTGCCCACTTTCTCCTTAGATATAAACCAGCTCCATTCCCGGTTTTTATTATCTTTTGAAAATATGTTCACTTTGTCCAAGCTTGCTATTTTTATATACCAAGAGAAAACAACCTGATAAACAATGTGATGCAAACATTTCAATAACCATTTGGCAGTTCAGTTTCCAAAGATATGTGGTAAGCATTCACTATGAAATCTCTACATTGAAGCCTTGTTTCCTAAACTGTGAAATAAATACAATCAGCATCAATTCAAGAGGGAATATCAGTATATTTTCTGTAAATGTATTTTGGTACAGATTCTTACAAAAAAGAAAAATGTAAAAATTCTACCTTGATGGAGTTGGTGCCAGAATTGTTCTGGGCTGTAGACCAATTTGATCTTATTATTTCTCAATAAGAATAAATTCAAATAAGAATTTGATCTTATTATTTTTAGACAAATTACTTTTTTTATTGGAGATTCTCACTGACAAAATTCTAACCTTATAAAATATGTTAATGAAATCTTTCTTCCAAGAAATAATTCCTCTGGAATTTATATAAATCTAGAAGCTAATATTTTATCACACTTTTAAATATCTATAATTAAATTTTTCCATTTTAGTCTGAAAAACAATATGCCAAATATTTTCCAAAATATTTCCAATGGGCTTTCTATACTTGGTTCCTCACACAATTTTTAAACTAGTGTATTCTATAAGATGTTATTTGTAATTTTATAATGACAACAACATATGATATATATTTGAAGTGCATAAATACACATTTTCTATGACATAAAAATTGCATCTAAAATTTTCATGATAAAAATATAGAATATGAAAACAAAAGATATGTAGAATGCATAGGTTCAAAGAGTAAAACTTTAACTTAAATTTGATTTATCTGAAAATTAATGAGTTTAAAAATGTCAGCAAGAGTAAACTGAGGTACAATACCTAGAGAAAAACAACTAGTTTGGTATATTAAAAATGATAAATATAGTGAGAAGAAAGAAAATATTTTAAACCATAGTAGTGCAAATTTATTTTAAGAAATAATAGTTTTCCAAATAAGCTTCTCTCCATTATTAGTGTAGTCAATTTAAGTTTATTCATATATATTTTGTTTAAGCATCTATTTCCTATACCTCTAGCACTTGTACTTACAGATGGCCTTGCCTGGCTCTATGGAAGTGCTTTAGTCAAGAGTTTCTGTTGTTATGAACCATTCAAAAGCAACTCAAGCAGTCAGTGAAGAACAATTCACTGAGGAAAATCATAATGCCAATTTAGCAAGGAATTTTCAGCCCATCAGTTTTCCCAAACCTTTTGCTACCAATACATATATAAAATTAGGTAGAAAACTGTTACATGTAAATTATAGGTACTCTAAAAATGAGAAACCAGTTATATACTATATTGCAATATTTTCTTAATTGCTATACATTAAGTTTCCTCTTATTTCTTTAATGACTATTACACTATCAGCCAATTCTAGCCTAATTGTGGGTAGAAAGCAAGCAAAGTGAAATTCCATGTTAAAATTTTTAAAAAATATATGCATATTCCATTTAAAAATATTCTCTATAAGCAAATCAAGTGAAAGTAGTTTATTCAATCAGTAGATTTTAAGAAAAAGGCTTTCAAATAAACAAAAACTGCAAATATAATAATGTCCAATTATTCTATAAACTTTTAGTCATTTTCATTTTACCATCCAAAGAAGACTAACATTCAGTATATTAAATAAAATGTCCACCTCATAGCATGCGATCTCTTATATAAATTGATCTTGGAGTGAAATTTTAACACTATTTCAAACCTCACAATCATGTCTGTAATAGCAGACTGAATTGTCATAACCATAGGCTGAAGGAAAAAAGGAAACCTGGCTTCTATTGAAAAAGCAATTTGTTCAAAACACATCTTCGAAATCAACAAAAGAGAATTAGATTTTCTTTATGCATTGCTTCTTTTTTAAGTTTTTGATTAGCACTCATGAAAGCTTTATTCCTAGACACATCAGGTTCATTATTATTATGAGCAGTTTATATTTTTGTTGCTTTTTGTTGCTTTTTGTTGCTTTTCAAAAGAACATTTAATTGCATAGGTAAAGAATAATACTTGATCACTACAAAAGGTATATAATTTAAAAATCAAATAGGTACTTGCATATGACACATCTAAAAGTTAAAATCTACGAAAATGAAAATGATCACATAGATAATTAGTTAATTGAATTTTTGCTGTAATAAGTTCATTTATGTATAGTGCACTGTGGTAAAGAATTATGTTTTACTTAGATTCAAAGGAGCATGAGTTTGTATATCAAAGCCTCATTCACAGCTAATAACTGCTATTTATGAAAGAAGTAAAAGACTAGATTTTCTTTTTTCCTCCTTTTCTTCCTTGATATTTAAATCAACAGATCTTTCATGAAGTATCTATTAGCTACCTGTATGGAAACTGACTATTTCAGAGATAACAATGAAATTAATTCTAGTATAACAAAAATAGGATATATAAATATGAAATTAGGAAACTTGATAAATAACTTCTCTGTAAAATCTTTCATAAATATCCTCATTATGTAATTAAAATTTAAAAAGTTTCAACTTCATCTAATATCTCGGTTTTTGCATGATACGTGTACATTAAAAATCAACTATCACTTATCTTTACCATGTAATTATAGTTCCCTTAAAATACAATATATCTGCTAATCTAATAATCTTTGAAGAATCATTTCTATGTAGTTATGGGGAAAAGTGTTTAAAAACAAAATGAACAACAAAATTATCTTAAGAATTGAACTAAATTATGCAGCTTATTTTACTACTGTTCTTGAATTAATTTAGAAAAAAAAATTTCATGTTAGGACTCCAAAGCATACATCATTTTCTATATCCAGGAAAAATATAATAAGTAGCTTCTATATAATTCAAAATGATTAACTGAAAAATACTATATGTTATACTGATTTTGTTAAGGTTATCTGAAATATGCAAAACTTATAGAAATATATAATTCAAACTACTTTATCAATTACGGAGTTTTAACACTTCATATATCAGATGAATGAAAGACTATGGTTCTGTTCTGTTATATTTTATCCACCAAAAATATAAATATCTTGCCTTTCTCCATAGTTTGCTTTGCTATTCACCGCCAAAGCAGTGATGACTTTATTACTGAAGGTCTTCAACCTCGGAAACACGCTATTATCATGGAATTCTGCTGGGTTTTGTCTCAGCACATACATATAATTAATATAATATAATACTGCTATATTGTGAGATCTAACAAATGGTATATATTTCCAAATTAAAGCCAAATTAAATCTTATTTGCTTTCAGATTCAAATTTTAATTTAAAAATTTAACTGTGATGAATAATGATATTTTCATGAATCAGCAATGATGATCATGGAACTAGCATTTTAAAACTGGTTAAGAAAAGGTAAACTATGAAATGAATTATGAACATTCACACTCTTAAACACCATGAGATTTTCTGCAATATTGTCACTGGAGTTTTCATTTGACTAATAATTAAGAAATTACCCAAAGAAATATAACATTTTGACAAAAAAACTATCATATTCATTTAAATTAATATGTAATTTTTATTTTCTAAATAGGAATCAATTTCTACATAAAAACCTTTCTCTTTCCAATATACTTTGGCATTGAATTCACCAGAACATATAACACACTCTTCTCAGAATATTAAAGTATTATATTTTTATAAAATATTATTTCTTCTGGGCACTACTTCTAGTTATTCCTTTAGCTAACATAGTAAATGTCCTTGTAGAATTTTTAAAGTGAATTTAAATCTAATGTAGTTTTTAAAGAATTTCTCAGCATTTAATTTTGAGAAATTCTCAGCATTTAATGTTCTGGCAGAAGTGCCTAATGCAAAATGAAATGTTTATTCTATTAGTTTTATTTAAATATTTGGTCAGGTACTTGAAAAATCCTGAGTCCATTAGCTTGCAGTTAAAATATCAACTTTGTGCATAAATAAGTATGTATTAATAAATAAATTTTTCAAAATGTCACAATAACCATGAATACTTTTCTTTGCAATGGTAAGTGATGCATTTTAAAATATCTGCTTATATTATTTGTATATATTTATCTATGCATACTGAAACTTCACTATAATAGATAATTTAATATAAGAAAAGTTCATACAAGGACATTTGGTTTTTAATATATTTAAATACTAAAGCTTATAATAGTCTCTATTGTAACAAGATGACTAATGTTATGATTGAAAGTGAGTGAAAACCTTTAATAGTAAGGTATTTGAAATAATTAAAGGGAAAATAAGAATCAACAAAGCATTCAAGAGAATTTAGAAAAATAATAAACGTGGGCTATGATAAAAATATAAACATTATAATGATGCAGTTTGAGCAGTGGCTAGAGAATCCTCAACCAATATGACCTGAATAAATGTGAAATTAAGATTTTCCTCACACCTTGGGCAGTCTCATTTGACATATTATAAATGGTTAGGCCAGATGGTGTTTGGGCAAACAATCAGCTTCGATTGCAAACCTGTCCTCTCTAACACATACACATACAACACAGGCTGCTAAGCTATCAAACTCTGTCTGAATAATGATTGGAAAAGAACTAAAATCAACTGCACTCCCATAAATGAGTTGATTATATCATTTTATATAAAACATGTTATATGTAGCAAATTAAAATGCTGCAACTGAGCTCCAGTGTTTTCTAATTAAAGATCCATGCTATAAAAATGAAAGTAACTCAATTTTGGGATCTCTTTGAATGGCATACATTACTTTAATTCTTCTAATATTAATTGCTATATTTCACAATGTTAGTGGCCACCTGACTTTGGTTAGGATAATTTAGCTAAGAAAGTTCAAAAATTGAGAACTCCCCTCATTGGCCAAGCAGGAGAGAATTAATATTATACCTGCAATTATGTATTTTTAGATATTTAATAAAATAAATTTGGTTTCAAATAGAAGTAACAATTACAGTTTTCTAATATGTATTTATTTCTTTTATCTCTTATGAATGAATTTTAGAAAGTATAACACAAATTAATTTTTAATCATTTTGTAAGATTCTTCCAAAATATAATATTATTCATTTCAGGGTTTTTCCTCTCCTGTGGGTGCTAAATTGATTCTCTGGAGAAAACAAAAATTTTCCAGGAGTAGCCTACTCTTGACTAGGTTAACAACTATAATCTAGTAATAAAAGCACACTGAACAAACTCAAGGCTCTTTCATGACGCCAAAATGTGTGAATTCAATAAGTAACAAAAACCGCACCTTTTTTCTTTGATCTTGTATCCATACCATACATAATGCTTACAATTAAAATCATAACATAGATACACATTTATGTTTTTATTGTCATTTTTGATGGGTTGTTTTGTTTTCATTCAGTAATACTAATGTACAGTTTTAAGTTTTGACTGTCATTTCACTGATAGACTATGTTATAGTAATCTTTATATCTCTAATCCCTAGCACATTGCTTGGCATAAATTAAGAGCACAGTACAAATTTGTTGAATGAATGTACAAACCAAACAAATCTATCAATCAAATCATGCATTTAAATAAATTAACCAATGAATTAAAGGGTCATTTTGCTGAGCTTCTAAATAGCTGTTCTGGTTTCTTAGTCAATGAAAATTGATCTCTGGCTGGATCCATTGTCTGAATCCAGGCATGATATGCTGGCCATGGACTTCTGGCCTCCTCTCCATTTAGGGTAGAAATTTGGTGTACTTCCTTATCCCTGAGCCTCAATAGCTTCTTCCCCAGCTGAAGGCAGAGTCTTCACTGTCTTGGCTGTAGGTTAATCTTCACAGAGGATAATACTGACGTCCTTTGCTCAACTTTACTATACTATACACACATGTTACTTAGGAAGCCAGAATCTGAAAAGAAGGATTTAAAATAGCCATGTTCCTGAACATGCTAAATTACTAATACATCATGAAGTGTGAAGAAGGTGCTGAGCTAAACCGGCAGTGGAACAGAGTAGGTAACTAATGTCAAAGGGAAAAACCCTAAAGTAGGTTAATACAACTACAAAAGCTTAGAAACATGCACGTTTCCAAAATTACTGTTCTTAATTTTTCTCATAGGATAGAAATGTAGAGATAGAGCTGTAGGGCTAAAAAACATACATTATTATAGTTTTCTAATATTTATCATGGTGAGGTCTCTGATTTCCCTGGATGTCTAACTTTTCATATGTAAAGAGTGTGGGGGGGGGAGAGAGAAAGAGAGGGAGAGGAGATCAGAGACCTATAACTGACAGATAAAAAATATCAGATTGAGAGGTCTCAAACTGGATCCTATCTTTGTGACGTATTGGCTTTTTATTATGTCTTTATACTTTGAAACTTCAGAGTTCAATTTTCCTTCTCAAAATTATGTATTTAGATTATGTGTCCTCAATGTTTATTTCTCACTTTAACTTACTCCATTTTAATCTATACATGTCAAATGGACAATCCATCAATATAGTCTTGTGGGGCCAGTTATTACCTAAAACTCAACATACATATAATCCTCAATTCATTGTCTTTCCCATCAAATCTCCTTTATCCTTCTAATTCCTCAAATCCATTTAATTGACAATATCTACTAGTGTTACCTTCTAAATTAGAGACATATTTATTCTTTTTTAAAATGCTGCTTCATTATTTCAAGCCATGTTCATTGAATCCAAGCTTTTATTATAATTTACAAAGCTTTCCATCATTGGGCTCTTGCCGTATCTGGCTTCATCTTTCCCAATTCCCCAGCTCCTGCTGTCAGCAACTGCATTGCACATCATTGGACCCGCATGCCATCCTATGCCTGTCTTTGTTCACTTACTTTACTCTGCTCCATTCATTCATCTTCCCTCCAAGTGGATAGCTAATTGTCTCCTTTAATATTTGGTCGATCTACTCTACAAGATCCTTATGAAGCCATATCTGGGGTTATATAATTCTTCTGTACCTTTCTGGTGTTTATTCATTTGATTATCTGTCTGCCCCAAAGTAATAGGAACAAAATTGTATCTTATCTGTCTTGGTATTATCAGCACCCGTCATAACTCCTGAGACACATTAAGGAGTCAATAATTTTTTTTTGTTAAATGAATGTGAGGTGGGTGGCTATGTAAATATGCAAAATTTAATTGTTTTAATAATTCAGTATAATTTTTAGTTTGATCTTCATTCTTCTTGATGGAGGGGATAGTCATAATCAATTCCAGGTAAACTGAATCAACTCTAATTAAAGCTTAATCAGTTAAGGATTTTTCTGTTCTTCTTGTTCCACCCAGAAGTGAGTGACCACTGGTTGTGAGGACTTACACAGATTTATGGACATATAGCATTGAGATGGCAGGTAGTGTCCATCTCACCCTAGGTCAATCCTATCAATTTATGATGGCACCCACTGATGTGTACACTATCTTGTCCAGTCCTCAGGTATGATTGTACCCACCTGTTGGAACCCAATGACCTGTCCATGTGTCCACATGTCCACATATCCTGTCCTTAACTTAACCTTAATACACACGCATGCCTGCCAGCCCACCTGGCACATCCTTTAAAGACAGAAAACTTTTAGACTCTCTGCCATAGAACTCTGGGACAGTGAGAAGCTGCTCCAGGCTCCCTATGCCTAGACATTATGACAAGATTTTTAAACTACTGCTTCCTATCAGAGAAATGAGCACAAGACACACTTCCCTCAAATGGATGCTGCCCCAAACCCAGGACACAGGACCCCTTCTCAAAAGACCAGATCAACATCTTTTCCATGTCTATCTTATGCCTGGATAATGGCTTTCAAATTTAAAAATTAAGAATGCATCACCTTTCTTCTCTGATTCCATGCTAATTATTTTCTCCTTGGGCAACAAATTTATTTTGTCTAGTGGTACAAATGGGGGAATATTTTTAACAAAGTGAAAAAGAAATATAGAAATTGAGTGAGGTAGGGTAATAATACTGTATCACTTCATACTCAACAATATATCATTACAATACAAATGGGTAAATGCAATTTTTAATGAATCTCACATCAAAAAACTAAATAAATACAATTATTTTGCCCACATGAGACACATTTACTTATAATGCTATCAACTTTTTGGCTCCTCCCATCTAAGTACTAATTAGGCCCGACCCTGCTTAGCTTCTGAGATCAGATAAGATTGGGTGCATTCAGGGTGGTATGGCCATAGACAACTTGGTTTCTTATACACATACTGCTATATGTTTTCACGTCCTTTGAATCTTTAACCACAGAACCTGCCCACATTTATCTGTGCTAGTAAATCTTACCTGTTAGTGTAGGATACTTTACTATTTTTATTCTGCAAATCATAGCCTTAAACTAGAAGATCTTATATTTGGTTGATGAGAGCTCAATTCTCTAAGTAACAGTTATATTTTGCAAGGTATTTGCAGGACTTCAGATAACTAATTTAGACTTTGTTCTTCAATTTAACTACTTTTCTATACCTTCTCTTTTATATTTTTAAGGCTGTGTGTAATTTGTATCTGTAAAATGCGGTCTTATATTTTCATGTGCTTTAACCTCTAGATACTACTAAGCAAAACTTCAGTGATTAACTAGGACTATTAAATATCTACTAGTTCACTATTCCAACAATATTGTTGGAATAGTAACATCAAACTTCACTGCTTATTCACACACAGGTTGAGATGGATTCACTTCCACTATACCTTTCTGCTCATCATTATTCACCTGGGTCTCAGGTCACCTATACGGTGCATTTTCAAGGTTAAAATCACTAGGACAGAAGCTCTCAAACCACGGACATACCGTGCATTCATTAGCCGCATCCTTCCCAAATGCTTCATTGACATTTCTAGGTGTCCACGCTGCATTGCTTTCACCACGGAACTCATATTCAAAAACAACACAAACTTTGGACTTATCCATGGTTTCACGAAAATTGCTCTAAAAAAAATTGAAGGATAATGACAAGCCAAAACGTGTGACTGAAAGAATGGGGATGTGCCTTCAAAATAAACAGAAAACAAGACGTGTCAAAGTGCAATGTCACAGATATCAACTGTCAAACTTAGTACTTGAGGAAATTGGACATTTCATGCTTAATAACCTAATATTAAGGTTACCCTAGCCAATTACACAGATGACTGGAATATAGTTATAAAGATAAGTATCACTGCATACTACAAGATGGCTCAGGATTGACTCTCACTTTTAAGTTCCAGTTTTAAATTAGAACATAACAAAAACATGTTGTCCTTAACACCGTGTATAAACATTTTAAAAAGTGTGTGTAATATGGCACATATACAAAAGAATGTATATATAATGTGTAAAGTTTTACAAAAACTAAGTAAACACCTACATATCCACTATCCAGCTTAGGAAACAGAATGCTGCTACTAGTACTAGTAGCACTCTAGAAGTTTCCCAACTAGGTCTCCTTCTCTGTCCCACAGAGGTTAACCTTTTCCTAGATTTGCTTGGTACTGTATTTTTCTATATTTCAATATAATTTTTGCCTCTTTTTGAATGTCATGTAAATAAAATCATACACACACACGCATTACTGCACACTTTCTGATTATCTTCCTTGATTCATTCAAGTAAAATTTCATAAAGGCTTTTACATAGACTGCCAATTTTGCCTTTATTAACATTCACCAGTGTCCACCAGCTTTATACAAGTGTTTATTTTCGTATGTCTCCATCAACACTCTATTGGTTTCACTGATCATCACCTAAGAGTACATTTAGAAATAACATAAATAACATAAGTCGGTTGTCGGGTAGATGTGGTGGGGGGAGGGGATGGGTGTATACATACATAATGAGTGCAACAAGCACCTTCTAGGGTATGGACACTCTTGAAGCTCTGATTGGCGGGGAGAGAGAGGCAAGGACAATGTTCGTAACCTAAAGTTTTGTACCCCCATAATATGCTGAAATAAAAAAAGAAAAAGAAAGAAATAAAAAATAAATAAATAAATATCTACTAGTTCAAATAAACACCCTTATATCTGCTTCATGAAATTGTGATTTTACTGTCTATTTAAGTTGCTATATCATTATCTTTGAAAAAAAATCACATTACATTGTGATCATTTTACAATGGTCTGTAATGCTTTTAAATATTTTTTGAAAATATAATTTGTAAGTTGCATAGAATTATGCATTGTGGGATAAAATATAACGCCTCATCTCTTACTATTGAACATGTAAGCTTTTATAGGAATTAGCTAATTATGAATCATGTTGTGATTAACATTTCTTTACACACACTGATGTTTAAGGTTTTCTTTTGTTTTTATTTTGCTTTTTAATTAAGATCAATTTCATTATGCTTTTATGAATCAAAGAGAATAACAATTTGAGACTGTTAAAACATATTGCCTGCATTAAATAAAATATTCTTTAAAAATATTTTCTTAATTACCCCTTAAATTAGATAAAACATCTTGATATCAAGGTCGAAGAAATGTAGTGGAAAGAATAAAAAAACTGGATTATAATCAATTCCTGACTTCCTCTACCCTTGATTAATCAGAAGGTCCTTGGGGCCAAAAGAGATAATCTATATTAAATCTATTAAATAAAAACATTATGTGAAAAATTAACACCAAAGAGAAAAAGCAGACTATGAAAATTATTCTGAGTATGAAAATTATTTTGTTAGTTATTACTAATGCTTAATATATACAAAGGAGGAGTTTTAAAAGATTATGAATTATTATTACAGAAAACCATGTTTTAATTATAAACCAAAATTTGACTATGTTTTCTTCTTTCCTTTTCTGTTTTTACTTCCAAAAGAGATAGGATTTTTATTTTATAGCTAAATGGAGGCTGTGAATTGTTTTATAATACAGGGTATACATAAGTTCTGTATGTGTTGTTTTTTAAATCTAGGAAATGACCCTTCCATGATTTGAGGAATTACACAGTATTTTCCTAGCAAAGTTAACGTGACAGTGCACCATCTGGTGCTGACAATGTGGAAATGCAGACACACAGTCCAGAGGCCAAGTAAACAGGAATAGAGTGTTAAATGTATTTTGTCCACCTAATTTATTCATATTCATATTTTTATTTATATAAATAATATACATAACCAAAAAAGTTAGTGAAATGAGAAAACATAAGTTATTAAGTTTTCAAATTCTGGCTACAAACCATTTTTGAATAAGTCAGAAAATTCAATTAGATCATTCAATCCAAAAATCATCAAGATGCCTTTTAAAGGATATAAAAAATATTTGTACTAAAGTCCCTACCTCCTAAAATTTACAAACTGATGGCAGGTTAAGTGTAGCCACAGGTATTTATGCACAGCAAGAGAGGCGTTTGCAATCCATGGAGTTGTGATGCTAGAAATCTTTAACGTGTTTGCTACTTTAGATTCTCATTTCAACTCTGAACAATTCTCCATTTTGGCAAGTTGTCATCACTGCTCCTTTTTTTCTGAGTATTGTGGTGATTGTGAGAAGGCATACAGATGAGTTTTAGTTGAGGGGTGAGTATCCCTTATTGAGCAGCTGGGGTAAGTGGCAAGAGAGTAGAGAACCATGCATGAAAGGAAACCAGTGCATTTTTTAGCAGCCAAACTATAGTCCTACACGTAATGAGGGAAATATAGGGACCTGGTACTCATTGGGTACTCAGATGTATATACTGAGTTGGGTGATGTATACACTATGCTCCTTTCTACCTCTTGGTTCTCATTACCCAGCGACATTGGGACCTCATTATAAGTACCAGTTGCTTTTCTCCATGAACTAGGAATAGCTCAGGCCTGGTAGCAAACACCTAGAATTATCTATCCAATTACTACTAGAATTTCGAAATAGCGGAAACCTGTAAAGATAAAAATGGCCTCTCTTTCTCATGACATTTGTTCTAGTAGTATGGGAAGTGATATTATGAAATAATCAAACTTCCGTCATTGGTTTAGTCTGGCATTAACAGAGCCCCCAGTTTTTAACTATATGTGCATGTATACGTAGATGTTTTATGCATAATATAAATGTATAGGGATTAAGAATATATTATTTAGAGCAAGAGTTCTTGAATTCAAATCCCAGGTTCACCACTTGCTGGCTGTGTGAACTTGATGTTATTTAACCTCTTTGATCCTCATGTACTGAAAGGCATTACAGGGAATGATGGGACCTATCTCATGGGTTTGTGTAAGAAATGAAAGAGTATACATGGGTAAGGTACTTGGAATATATGTCATTTCAATAGAGAGGAATATAAGATAGCTGTGTATTTCACCAAGTGCTATAGGAACTGGGTTGGGAAATGTTCACTTAGACTCTTTTCTAAATCTCCTTCTAACTTAGGACAGAATGAGGACAAACCTTCTTGCATTTTCAAAGCTACCAGAAATCTTTGGTGACAGTTATCAAGCTGGAGTTTTACTAAAAAAAATTATTTAAAAAGAAAAATAACCTCTTGTGAAAACTTCATATTTAAATACATTTCAAACATAATCTTTTAAACAAATACGCATTGTACTGTTCATCATCCATTCTTTCATCACATCTAAATGATTTTTTATTTATTTTTTTTTTTTTTTGAGACAGAGTCTCACTCTGTTGCCCAGGCTAGAGTGAGTGCCGTGGCGTCAGCCTAGCTCACAGCAACCTCAAACTCCTGAGCTCAAGCGATCCTCCTGTCTCAGCCTCCCGAGTAGCTGGGACTACAGGCATGCGCCACCATGCCCGGCTAATTTTTTTCTATATATATTTTTAGCTGTCCATATAATTTCTTTCTATTTTTAGTAGAGGTGGGGTCTCGCTCTTGCTCAGGCTGGTCTCGAACTCCTGAGCTCAAACGATCCGCCCACCTCGGCCTCCCAGAGTGCTAGGATTACAGGCGTGAGCCACCGCGCCCGGCCAAAATGATTTTTTAAAGCAAAACAAAATTATCAACATTATTGGTGGACTTTTTTAGAATCACTTAATTGTTGAGAAATGTTTTAGTATCTTATTTGAATAAACTCTATATAATATTTATCTACTATATGCTAAAAGGCAGTGAAATTACTGATCCAAATTAATTTTGGATATTTCCTACTTTGGGATAATTCACCTTCTATAAATTAACAGACCCTGCACATTTTTCTACAAAATGAATTTAATTTTTTATGGAATTAGGTTATAAGACCATTGGTTTGAGCAAAGTTAAACAATTAATTCTCTGTGAGAGATATTTCTCAGCTCATCAGATTATATTTGTAATTTTTAGCAATTATAGCAACAGCTGCCAAAATAGAGGCTTATTGCAGGGATCAAACAGATGGTGCAGAGACACAATGCTTGTCATGTTGGCTTTTACAGGGGACAGTGGACAATGAGGCAAAACAGATAATTTATGTCCCATCTAACCTGTACACATACACACACACACACACGTGGATGTTAGATATGACATATACATATGTATATATTTAAAACTGCAGAGTCCTATACTGTCTTAATGGTTGTCATCTGTCAACCCTCCACCCCAAATTTAAAATTCATTCTGAGGTAGAGTCTAAGGACATCATGTACTCACCAATGAGAAATGAAAGGAATTTTATTATTCAAATTGATTGGGCTTTCAAGGAGCAGGGGAGGAACACTCCTGTCCCAAGGGCAAGAGGGAAGCAAGGTGGTGGCTCAGGTTTTAATCATGTTTAAGAGGTTAGTCTGGGATAGGGGTTCAAGCCCACAACCTAGGATCTGCACAGCTAGAGAGTTCTGCCAGTGAGAAATTGGGGTTGGTCCAGATGTGGGACAAAGGGAAAGAGTAGCAATGAGCACTGAAGGCTGTCAATAGTTAAACACGCAAAAATAGAGTCTTCCTCTTTCTTACTTATAATTTCTCTTGAATAAGCCAATACTAGAATAAAATAAAGACACATACTAAAGTTGTTACACAGAAAAGAATAGTTCGCTGCTAGGATTCCTGTCTTAAATTTTTCATATAAATATACGTGCAGCAGGATCACAGGAAATATAATCATACACTTACCAAGCAAAAGAAGCAAAAGAAGATTGATGCATTGTGTTTTGTTTTGTTTTTTCCTTTTTTCTTTTTTGGAGACAGAGTCTTGCTCTGTTGCCCAGGCTAGAGTGCCATGGCATCAGCCTAGCTCACAGCAACCTCAAAGTCCTGGGCTTAAGCAATCCATCTGCCTCAGCCTCCCCAGTAGCTGGGACTATAGGCATGTGCCACCATGCCCAGCTAATTTTTTTCTATATATTTTTAATTGTCCAGTTAATTTATTTTTATTTTTAGTAAAGACGGGGTCTCACTCTTGCTCAGGCTGGTCTTGAACTCCTGACTTGGAGCGATCCTCCTGCCTCGGCCTCCTAGAGTGAGTGCTAGGATTACAGGCGTGAGCCACCGCGCCCGGCCTAATGCATTGTTTTGAGACCTGGAAAAAAAAGGAAAGTGATCTTAAAAATGTTTTCCAAGGCTGTCAGGAGTGAAGAAACTGCACAGCAGAAGAGAATGTGTGTCTGGAAAATATATGTCTCTGTATGTTAGTAAGTGGAATGTTGCAGGTGGGAGATTGAGTCCAAAAAGTTGGAAATATCAGAATTATCAGCAAGAGACAAACATGCACTAACGCTACATTTTGAGAATGACAGTTTGGTTTTGTTACTCTTGTGTACCATCCTACTTCTCTACAGAGTATATACGGCATGGAGCGTAAGTATGTCTTGAATCTTCTGATAAAATAATAAAAAGATATATATGTATACATAAAATTTCAAAATACCAGTGAGTGAAAGAAAATATAGAATATTAATTTAAAAAATAAATTATTTATTATAAGGTTTGACTTTTTCTAGAACATTCTCAAAATCGTAATTTTCACATATGACCCCCTCACAACATTTTTACTGTTTGCAGCAATTTTATGTTATTATTTTAAATGTTTTCAGTGTCATCATTCACATATTGATAAGAATGAGCCAAAACGTCATTTCAATATTTGTCCGTCGAATTCTAGTACCCCAGAAGATGTTAATTCATGTTCTACAAAAGGGGATTTCTTATTATCATTTTAGTTAAGGATCAGCTGGATTTGATAAAGTATTATTAGAATTCTCAAAGACTTTGATAGGCTAATTTTACTATAAATTTCAAAAAACATTTTTAAAAGATAAAATTTGATGTTTTACAAATGTATTACTACACATATAACTAATAATTTCCAATATCCCAATATCCAGCGTTTTTTTTTTAAATTTCTAATGTGCAGAGGTGCATTGGGAAGTTTTGATGCATTTATTCACTTGCCATTGTGGAAACAACATAATATAAATTGTTTGATCTGAATGTCAATTGGAGTTTTATGTCCATATAGCTGGTTCACTTTAATCCAGTTTCAAAATGTTATAAAAACAATCTTCAGAGCACACAGTTATCCTTGTTTCCTTAAAAATTCCCTCAGAAAACACCTAAAAAGAGGTGAAAAGGGTTTCTAAGGTCATGAATCATAAAATATTGGTTGTTTATAGTAGTATAAACCACAATAGTCATTTCCTCAATTCCAGCATGGTCTCCAGTGCTGGTTACAGAGATAGGGAATCAGGACTATTTCTCTGTATCAGCAGAGAAAGCTATTGCCAGCCAATGGCCTCACAGGCAGGCTTACCATGTTGGCACTACTATACCCCTTTAGCAACGTTGATGCAGTGCTTGTCACTTACTTTGCTATGAAAAGCACCTATCTTTAGAGTTCCAATCCTTTGTGTCCCTCGAAGTTTTGAAATTGCCTATTGTGTATTTCAACAGACAGCATATCTCTTGTTCCCCCCACCTCTCATCTAACCTTAGAGATCCCATGAGTGACTGGATCTGATAAGAAACTCACACAGCACACAGCCTGGCATCTTCTTGACTTTGTTGAAACATTCTTTCTGAAGAATTACACTCATCAACTATGGAGTTAAGATCACAATCTCCTAAGTCCCTCAGTCCTTTAGAGGGTATTCTGAACACCATCGTCACTCTCGCTGAGTCACTTTCACTCCTTGAAACTATGAAGTTCACGGTTAAGTATATTGGCCATAGCACCAGACCCACTATCATGGAGAAGGAACAGTTACATAATCCATAAAAATAGACCTATTTTTAAGCACATGTAGAGACCCCATAGAATGTACAATCTTTTATTTGGGGGTTGAAGTATATATTCCATACCAAAAAGTGCACACAAGGTGATGGATATTCAGGAGATTTTTTTCAGCTCTCTTTAAATCATCCATTTCCCCCCTCACTCTTATTACCTCTATACCTAGAGTATAGAGTGGACATTGTAGCTGTCTTTCTAAGATCCATTTCAGCCTCCATACTTTGAATGCTGTTTGGAAGGGATGTGCTTTGAGTGGTCTAAGCTAGTAGGAAGGATCTCATTCTCCTTGCCATGGTTGTTGATGTGGAGATGCCCCAAGGCAAGCCAAGTTTATGATTTGTATTTGAAGGTTATGAGAAGTGTCTCTCCCTGGATATGAAGAGGAGATAATGATACTAATAGCTAAAATTTATGAAGTTCTTACTATGTGCCAGACAACAAGTAGTCTAACCATATTCTACAATTTAGCTTATTGAATTCTCACAATAATTTCATGAAATAGAATTTGTGCTTATGAGCTAATCAAAGTACACAGAGGCTAAATAAATACTCAAGGCCAATGGCTATGCTGGACTGTGAACATGCAGTCTGCAGCTAAGGCAATGCTCATGACTAATGCACTGTAACCATTTTTTTGGAGTCAGTTGTTTTTCAACCATGAGAGTAGTACTCTTAGTCAGACAAGAGGTAAGCTGAGAAAATCAAAGATAAATGGAAGCTGAGCCCAAATTGAACAATGCCTGAAGTTTACTCCAGCTCTCAACTTTTCAATTTCAAAGGCCAATAAACTTTATTTACTATAAGTCAGTTTGAGTTACATATTTCTGTTACTTGCAGCTGACAGCATCCTACCCAATAAAACAATTAGTGCCAGAAAGATATAGTAACAAAAGAACAGACTTTAATATGCTTATTTGGTTGAGTAGAAAGAACAGGAAGAATGGAGAGCTCTGAGGACCTTTTTATTTCTGGGGGGACATCTGGTAATTCTTGTTAGATATCAACAATTAGTGACTGTCCTCCAATTAGGAGAAAGGCATTCCCTTTGCTTAGTGATTATTTTGGCAAAGCACCTCTAACAGATCTAAGTCACTGAGTGCACGGCTTTCCCCTTGCCTGGATGATTGATGCAAAGATAGAACAATTCAAGGGAGATAAGGGGTTTTGTTTGACATCATGGAAGTGGCTGTCTCTCCCTCTGCTTCTGCCTGTCAAGGAAGAGCTATGCTGCTAGCAGTCAGGTTTTTTCATGGAGAAAGACACCTGAAGAGGAAGCTGCACTTGGAGAAGCACAGAACCGAAAATACTAGAAAGCAACAAAGGAGGCAGCTTCATTTAACTCCCTTATCATGACACTTTTGGTCTCCTGAGCCAATTAATCCCCTTTTTGTCTATGACACTTTCAGATGGGTTTTATGTCACCACCCAAAGCATGCTAAGTGATACAGTGTCCCCTGCACTCCAGTTTTGTAGGAAAAGTTTCCCCTGGGCATTCTTTGTCTTCTTTTCCTACCCACATCATCTAGTTTAATTTAATCTCTTTTCCTTCCTCTTCTGAGTTCCAATTATTTAGCCTCCTATGCAAGTGATGAGGAATGAGACAGTATATTCTGAGGATGGAAAAAGGGTCAAAGAGGCTCTAACCCTGATATCTCATCATATTAGCTAATAGATAAGGTTTCAGTTTGAGTTTACCTATTACTGTGAAACAAACCATTCTAAGCTTCAGTAGCTTACACCAGCAAGCATGTATGTATTATTTCTCACAAGGTTGTGTGTTCACTGGATGGTCTTTCCATTCCTCGTGATGCTGCTGGCTGGCCAGGTCACTCATGCAGCAGCACTCCACTGGAAGCTTGGCCCAGTTCTTCTTTGCATGACCCCTTTCTCCACATAGAATTTTATCTTCCAGGATCTCTGCAAGTATTTTTTCCCTCCAACAAGTGAGCTTGGATTCTTTATAGCACATAACTGGTGCAATGAGGGGACGTTCTGAAAGGGCAAGCTGCAATGTACAAGGCTTACCAAGCCTCTGCTTGCATCAAGCTGTTAAACCTATTGGCCAAAGCATATTATTTGGCCACACCCAGAGTCAGTATGTTTGGAATTACACAAGGGTTTGAGGGCTTGGGTTGTAGTTCACTGGGTGTTCCCACTGTAATAGTCTATCATAGATAATGAGACCTTTTACATAGTCAGTATTGATTCCCTGTTAACATTGCCTGAAGGTTCCTATCTAAAGCCAATTACCTTTTTAAAATTTGGCTGTATCACTAAAATCTTCCCTTAGTTATCAAGCCACAAAATATTAATTTTCATGACTCAGAAAGAGTGTATATGAAGGAACAGAGATGAAAACCCATTTTATCAGACCCCCATTCTATCTGGTTTAAGTACAATTCTGTTCCATGCACCCAAATATTCCTGAACTAAAAAGAAAGAAAAAATTTTAATGGAAATGAATGTATTATTTGGGATTTGGTGTTACATTAATTAGAATGTGTTAATAGTCTTGCTATTTAACAACTTATTATTAAGTGTACTCTATACCAAATACTGCTAGTAGATTTTCCATGAGCTAAATCATTGAATTTTATCATCAACCTTGTGACATAGATACTTTTATTTTTAATTTTTACATTTAAGGAAATTGGGACTTGGCAAGTTTAATAACTCATCAGTGTCACATAGTAGAATGTAGAAGAGCTAATATTTAAGGAAAATTGGGAAAATATTGTTCTAAAATTGAATTACATAAAAAGGGTAATTTGACAGACATTTCTGACTGAGATTCATCTAGGACTAAAGCCTTCTCCGTTTCCCCGAATGAAAAAGTCCACAGGCCCTTGGACCTGAGGTGATCTGGCTTTGTTTGACATCTGCAATTCCACCGATAGCCTGTGTTGACTGAGGTCATCTGGCTAGCTGCACAATTATGCCTTTTCTCTCTGATGGCTCCATCCATATCCTCTGAAAGCCGTGCACTAGTCTAAGAATGCTGACTTCCTGGAGGGAAGAGTTCGTTATTTCCCTTTCTCAGGCTCCACTACCATGTTTTCATTTATCTTTTGAGTAATCCATTTGTGATATAATTCTTAGACATTCCATGTCCTTTGTAATCTTTGGAAAAATTAAGTTAGTGACTTTGATTAAGGACTCTGGTCACTCTCAGGGTAAGTAGATCAAGGTCCATTCTGCTGCATATCCGTGTTAAGCATCCCTGAAGTTAACAATCAAACAATAAAGCAGGTTGGGAATTGGGACCAGGCATACAGGATAGTATTGGAAACACACCAAGATGAAGGTGTAAGATGAGGAAGTAGCAGGAAACAGGAAGTCAAAAGATAGGAACTATGTTCTCAATGCAAGTCCAGAATTGCAAAGCATCACAGTCAAGACTGCCATCTCACATCAAGACCAGGAGGTATGAGGGGCAGGCAGGCTAAAGAGGGAAAGGTTATAAACTATGACTGGTGTTATACAGACTAGGGTTATATCATTAGCAGAAGTGAGTGTATCTGATAATCTTACAGGTCCTTGTGTGCTTGATTCTTAATTCTATTCAGTGTCTTATTTCTCACAAGGTCAAAAATTTCCCAGATAAATCATTAAAGGTTAAATATTCCCTTAATAATTTGGATTGGCATTTAAATGTTTATGTACATACCAAAATTTGTATTGCTTTTTGTTTGCTTTGAGGAGAAAAAAAAAAAAAAAAAACTGAATCATTTGACTTTCATGACAAACAGTAATACTTGTCAATAATGACCACTTATTAATCTCAGCATATACTTAGAGATCTATAACATTATATATTTAAATATATATGCAGAGGTGGAAGAAGTAAAATTAGTTTCTAATTAGTACAAAAGAGCTAGACTAGAACCTTCAGTATTTTATCTCACTAATGATCTTATGAATGTACTTACAGTTTCACTCTTGAATATAATTTTAACTACATAATATGTTATAGCCATTTATATAAACATTTCTCACCTTAAGTAGGCTCTTTATTCAGGATTGAAATATCCATAAATATTACCAAACAAATGTGAGTCATCTTTATTTGTAATCCAATATTGTTTGTTTTAGAGGACTTGTTCTAAACAGAAGTATCTCTCCTATGTAGTTAGATTAATCAGGATGTTATTTTGTATTGCCCAGAGCAGTGTGTTTAGTAATTGGATAATTTGTCTTCCCCATCACAATAATAGTGGATGGAATCAGTATACTTGCCATGAAGAAGTTTGTTTCTGCCTGAGCTCAGGGAAAATTTGACTACTTCTATCAGATTAACATCCATTTGGAAATAAATTATTCCAGTAATTGTCAATAGAACCCAAAAGCCTGCTGGGCCTTCCTGGGGGAATATTACTGCAGTGGAGAGGAAGGAAGTGTGTGGGGGAGGGCTGGGGAGACATCAGGATGGTGAGGGAGGAAGTCTCTGAGATGGTTTCCTTCCCTTCACGCCCAAGAGGATACACAGTGCTTATAAATTGGGATACAGAAAAAAGTCATTACGATCCTACTGGCATATGGCTTAATGCTTCAGAATGGTGTTGTAAAATGAAGATCACAGATTAATGTGCCATGCAGGGCTATTGTGAGTGGAAAAGAAAGTACCAGCACAGTTTGCATTGCTTTGTTAAAGCATACTATTTGAAACTCAAGAAAGTTCTATGTCTAAATTTAGTTCAGTAAGTGTGACTTTCTGCTCTGGTCACTACGAGGGATCCGTAAATGCGGCTGCCTCATAGTGTCCATGCCTCCAAATTAATGTTTTGTCTCACACACATGCACACATAGATACAGAAATGCCCCCTTATCCATGGTTTTGCTTTCAATAGTTTCAGTTATCCATGGTCAACCATGGTCCAAAAATAATAAATGGAAAATTCCAGAAATAAACAATTCTTAAGTTTTAAATCCACAGTTCTGAAAGGTGTGATGAAATCCCATGCTGTCCCTCTCTGTCCTTCCCAGAACGTGAATCACCCCTTTATTCAGTGCATCCATGCTGTATGCTACCTGCCTATTAGTCATCCACATTGTGTGCTGCTTAAGTCCAACCATTGACATCGACATGGCTTCATGATCCAAGATCTCCCAAAGCAGATGATCTCCCTTTTGAGGTATCATCAGAAGGTCAATAGTAGCCTACTGCTGTGTGACAGTGCTTTCATCATTCATTTCACCGCATCTCAGCACATAGACACTGGATCATCTCACATCATTACAAGAAGACGAAAGATGAGCAAAGTACAGTAAGATATTTTGAGAAAGAGAGCACATTCACATAATATTTATTATGGCATATTGTTATAATTATTCTTTTTTATTATTGGTTATTATTATTAAGATATTACTGTGCCTAATTAACACATTAAACTTTATCATAGTTATGTATGTATAGGAAAATCATAGTATATATAGGTTTCAGTACTATCCAGTTTCAAGCATCCACTGGGGATCTTGGAACGTATCTCCTGGGATAAGAGAGGACTACTGTACAGATGCTCCTCAACTTATGATGGGGTTATGTCCCAACAGACCCACTGGAGATTGAAAATACTGTAAGTCGAAAGTGCATTTTCAACTTACAGTATTTTCAATTTATGCTGGGTTTATCCAGATATGACCCCATCATAAGTTAAGGAGCATAATGAATGTGTATATAGTGTTTCAAAACATTGCAAAGACAAAAAATCATTAAGTCGAGCCATCATAAGTCAAGGATTGTTTTTGTATATATCTGTGCATATAGATGGTACAATTTAACTCCCTTTTACTAATTATTAACAATTATAATATTGTACCTTAGTCCTCTTCACAAATTGCATATTCAAAGAAAGAACTTTAGAGTTCTCAGATTTAGCAGTGTTAGTGGCACAACCTCTCAGACTATGTGCTCTTGTCTTTGAAAATTCTAATGCTTTTCTTCACAGCTGTGGGCTCTTTTATTATCTCAATGTTCCCTCATTTTGCTACCTGCAAAATAACTTCAGAGCAAAAGAAAATAAAAGCATCTTTGCTGGGTTTTTTTTTTTTTTTTTTTTTTTTGCCTCCAGTTTCACCACCTTCTATTTTCACTGCAGAAATAAAAAGGAAACATAATAAAACATATAATCCATCTATATGAACCATACAGTCCCATATGACTCTTTCTCCAATCAGAAGTTTTCTTGCCAATTTATAATTTAGCATGATCAATGAAGTACCTCTCTGTCACTAGTAATCCTTTTTTATAGATTTTTGTATTGATAACTGTTCATAATTAGAAATGTAAAGATTACTTTCTATTGTATTCATTTGTATTAGAATTTTCAGATGTAGCCCCTTGTTAAATAGGATGCTGCCATTTCTATGGTCCTGTCCTTTAAGAGGGGAGAACTGATCATCTTAGATATTTTCTTTTTTAGACTTTCCAATTTCATATTCATGACTATTTAACTTACTTAAACATAAAATTTTAACATGATTAAAAAAGACTTAAATGCTTTTGTGAGCAGCTGTTACAATGTCTACCCCATGCCTGCACTGAAACTCCTTTAAAGCATACAGAATTTTTAGACTTCATTATTGCAAATACCTTTTTCTGGGGATTTCTATGAACTAATGATTCTTTCTCAGTAGTACAAAGGAAATATACTATTAGACTTTTGATTAGTAGATCATTCTATTATTTAGTATGTACAAAATTCTGTTTTTAGTTTTACCTGAAATTAGGTAATTACGTTCTTTATAATTATGACGTTAAAGAAGAAAGTAGGATCAGTAGTCCTCTCACACTAACAGCAATCCAAGTTTATATATTAATTAGCATCTGTTACCATATCAGTAAGTCCATTTTTCTCTTTCTAACTTTGCATTTTAAACTCACCACAACCAAATCTTTCCTCAAAAATAACACTTCCTTTTCTTATTACAATGGGAGAATTATGTCAGTTGTAATTATGGTCCAGCTTTTCACAGTTGGGCTATAGTGTTTCAAGCTGTGTTCCTGTAAATCCTGAAGCATTATCTTTACATATATATTTTTTTATTTTTGCAAGCTATGCATGTGATTGTCATAGCTCCAGATCTCCAATCATCTTTCTAACTCCTCCTTTCTTCAATCAAATGCAAGACACTCACTGGACCAGAACTTCACAGGAAAAAAGAGATGTTCAGATACACTGCTTAAGATCAAGAATCTTACAAGTAATGATTACTGATGGCCTACTATACAGCATGCACTGTATTAGTTACTTTACAGGTAGTACCTTTAATCTTTATAAGAATTCTACAAGGTTGACATTAATTCCATTTTATAGTTCCAGAATATAATGAGTAGGGAGGTTTTATGACTCGCTAAGTCTATTTAGTAATGAGAGTTAGAGATGGACTTTAGACTCACTTTCTAGTTGACCACAGATTCAAAGGGCCCTTCCAATCCTAAAATATAGAATTTTATGAATAAGTCCAGAAAACAACAAAGCAAAGCTACAAACAACATCCAGGACAAAAGCGATATCGTCTGAGAAGTATAAGCAGAATACTAAAAAGATATAAATGAAAAGGAATTTACCTCTGATTGGAGGGATACAGAAAGATGTCTTGAAAAATATCATTTTTTAAGAAATGTCTTGGAAAATATGATGGGGGCAATTAGAGGATGATAGGAGGACAGTTAAAGAGTAGAGTCGATCATTATTTAAAATAAAAAGGAAGAAAATGTTGGTGACCAGAGTGTGGTCTTATTTTGAAAGCATGATAGCAATAATCTTACTATCAGTTTACCTTTAATAAAATTGTTTAAGTAAAAATCATGATTTTATTCATTACTATAAATATATTATAGCATACATTAAATTAAACGTAAAATATTTATTCAGGGTCCACATATTTTCTCTTTGGAAATGTTTTAAAAATGGAAAAATGTTTTCAAAACATTTCCTTTTCTTCTGCTGGTTTCCTTCCCAGATGTTACTTATTCCTACAGCTTATATTAGTTGGCATTGTTCTTCATCAGTGTTACATAGGGCACATGATTTGGAAAAGGAAAGAATGTAGAAGGAAACTAAAATTATTAATTGTCTAATGAATATATAAATACTGTACAATTAATTTTTATTTAATTCTCAAAATTATTCTAAATAAGTTATTATTAACGTAATTTTATAGTCCAACACTAAGTAACAAAGGACATTCAGGAAGTGGTAAAATTAGAATGTGAACCCAAGTCTATCTAACTTTTTGTACTGTCCCTTCAAGGCTGAATGTAAGAGAGAGTTTTAAGAAGCAGTTGGTAGCACTCTGGGAGGCCAAGGCGGGAGGATCACTCGAAGTCAGGAGTTCGAGACCAGCCTGAGCAAGAGAAAGACCCTTTCTCTACTAAAAATAGAAAGAAATTATCTGGACAGCTAAAAATATATAGAAAAAATTAGCCAGGCATGGTGGCACATGCCTGTAGTCCCAGCTACTCGGGAGGCTGAGGCAGAAGGATCCCTTAAGCCCAGGAGTTTGAGGTTGCTGTGAGCTAGGCTGACATCATGGCACTCTAGCCAAGGCAACAGAGTGAGACTGTGTCTCAAAAAAAAAAAAAAAGAAGCAGTTGGACATTAGTGGGACACTACTCAAATATTAAGAAAAATAAGGAAGGATAAAAGATTGTTAGATGTGAAGTTTCAAAAAGTAGGGTGTGAGTAAGTATAAGAAAGTAGTGGTATTGGCCGGGCGCGGTGGCTCACGCCTGTAATCCTAGCACTCTGGGAGGCCGAGGCGGGTGGATTGCTCAAGGTCAGGAGTTCGAGACCAGCCTGAGCGAGACCCCGTCTCTACTAAAAATGGAAAGACATTATATGGACAACTAAAAATCTATATAGAAAAAAAAATTAGCCGGGCATAGTGGCGCATGCCTGTAGTTCCAGCTACTCGGGAGGCTGAGGCAGTAGGATCGCTTAAGCCGAGGAGTCTGAGGTTGCTGTGAGCTAAGCTGACGCCACGGCACTCACTCTAGCCTGGGCAACAAAGTGAGACTCTGTCTCAACAAAAAAAAAAAAAAAAAAAAAAAAAAAAAAAGAAAGTAGTGGTATTGAGTATAACCTGAGAAGTGGCTGTAAAAGATAGGAATATCTTTGTGGGAGCAACAGAATGTATGGAAAAATTTTCCATTTTTATTCCTTTAGTGTTGAGAAATACTCAGTATTTTTGTAGGATGAGGCAAAGAAGTCAGTGGTGATAGATTGAAGATTTGAACAAAGGAAGTAATGATTGATGTACTCCTGTGCCTTGTATTAGTTGGTATTATTCTAAGAAATTATAGGAGTCACAACAAGATTTAACTGTTGTCTATTATAATAACTATAGTTGGAGAGATTATTTATGTGATTCAGGAGGTGCTACCTTCCTGAAATCATCAACAGAGAGATGAAGAAAACTCAAGTGCACAATGTGATAAATGTGATGGTACTATACTTCTTAAAACCAAGAAGATCTGTAAATATAATTCTTTGTCAAAAATATCATTAACTGATAACTACGGATAAAGGAACAATAATACATTTGAAGATATCAGGTAAAATAGTTTCAATGTAAAGAGGCTATTTACTCTAATCAAAACCATCTAAATAGTCCATAAGATGTGCAAATGGATCTGAGTGTCTTGGGACAGAGAGAAGGTCAGACAGGTTTTGTTGGCAGTAAGCTTGGGAAGTTGGAAAAGGGAAGGGGAGATCTAATATGCTGTGCCAGATAGTCAATTGGTGTAAAGCAGAAAGAAACTTGATTTCAAGTTTTCCCATTGCATCATGTTTCTCTTTATCATGTCATACTTTAGTCTTTCATTTACTTCCCTATCCCCCTCCAAAGACTATAAATAATCTGCAAGTACGTATTGTAGCATATATAAGTTCCTATTTTTAGTGTTCCTCACAAATCCTGGCATATCATTAGTATTGAATGTATGCTTTATTGTAGGATGTGTCCTATGGGTAATTGGATCTAGTAAGACATAACAAGTGAAAGTTCTTGAAACAATGGCAAAGGAACACAGGATCTTTTTCTCTACTCAACAACCTTGTCTATTATTGAACTAATAAATAGCCTCTGCTAGCTGGAAGTGGATCTCTATTACAGTTGGGGCACTGCAGGATGGGGTAGCATGTAGGTGTCATGGAGATTATGGGGAAACCCTTTAGCAATTAGCAGGATATAGAGAACAAGTGAGATCTCTGTCACTTTCCCAATCAAATATACATACATACTTGTATGTGTGTGTATACCCTAGAGGGTAGTTGACTCAAATTGCTTTTAATAAGTGACAATATTAATTATTTCTTTCACCATTTGTGATGGGGCAGGCTTATGCAGCCATATTTAATCCACACAACTTGGCCTCCACATGAAACCCTGCCTGCCCACCATGCTTGCCTATCCTGGCTCCAAATGATTGGTCTTGACAAAGAAAGATACCTTAAACAATGACAGGTAATTGGTCAATTGGCTGTCCAGGAACACAGCATTCTTGTTGAGAGAGAGAGAGAGAGAGAGAGAGTGAGTTCGCAACTCATCTATGGTATGCAAAAGACCTTCAAGGGCTCTTTGTTTCACCACTGACCAAGCAGCAAAAGTGGATAAAAGAACAAATAGAGAGAAGCAGAAACTGGAAACCATGTTGATCGGATCCCGAGAGATGGAGAGAGCACTGTTATGGGTTGAATTATGTCCCCTCAAAAGATATGTTGATGTTCTAACCCTTGATGACTATGAATGTGACCTTGTGTGAAAATAGGGTCTTTGCAGATGTACTGAATTGATATCATTAGGGTGGTACAATAAAATAACTGTTATTCTTATCAAAAGAGGGAAACACCATGTGGAGATGCAGACATACGAAGGCAGAAGCCCATGTGATCACAGCAGCAGAGATTGGAGAGCTGTAGCTGCAAGCCGAGAGCAGCGGGATCGCTAGCCACCATCAGAGTTAGGAAGAACAGAAAATGATTCTCCTTTACAGTTTCAGAGAGACATAGTCCTGCCAACACCTTGATTTTGGACTTCTAGCTTCCAGAACTATGAGACAATAAATTTCTTTTTTTTTTTGAAGCCACCAGTGTGGAGTACTTTGTTATGGCAGCCCTAGGAAACTGATTCATATACTTCTCCAAATGGAAATATTTTCTACATTCACTATGTTATTTATTGTAAAGTTTGTTTCCATTCACCCCTCCCTCCCAGTAGCAAAACACTAGTCAGAAATTAGTCTCACTCTATCCCTTTAGAATAGTCTTCTTAATACATCAATTCACAATTCAAATAATCTTCTTATTTTTATGTCCTTGGGGCAAAGAAAAGAATGTATTAAATATTTTTGTATTGTTAGCTAACTATTGTATGGATTTCATTCTATCTCCGTGAGAACATTAGTTTCTCACTGATAACATAATCCTTTTAGATTACTTAATAACCCCATCAGGCATACTTTATAAGACAGTTAACCCTATAAGAAAAACCTCCCCAGAGGGGAAAAAATAATACTATCTATGTATCTCAACTTCCTTATAGACATGCATCTAAATACCCTGAAATTTTAAGTCTCGTATCTCTGATTTAAGATCATAATCATTTTCTTAACTGTGAACTTTTCACTGTTTAAGTATCTAGATACAAAGCCTATTCTATAAACATCAGACTGTTTTCTGAGATGTTTCCAGATTTATCAGTCTATACTTCAGCCTATAATAAGCTTATTCACAATATCAAATATCAATTTCTGTACATGACAGTAAAGTGTAAAAAAAGAAATTGGTGTGATGTAGATGAGTTAATTCCTAGCTTATATACATTTGTAAGTTGAGAGTGTTGAACCCGAGCCCACCTTCCCATTAAAACGATACAGTAATTTTCTACTAGATACATGGGAATCAAAGTAGTCAACTAAACTTTTATCAAGCATCTACTAAGAACTGCAAACCACTATTATAGACAGTAGCAGTGTCACATTGAATAACATCCCTGCCCCTGAGAAGTACATAGCCTGAAGGTAACCCTGAGAACATCATATGAGTTCAGAACCAAACTGCAGTCTATGCCAGGGCTTCGTGAGCCTGGCCTGAAATGTGGATAGGGCCTGTGAACATCCTATCACTGTGGCCTGCAAAACAGGATCCAGTTCATTCCAGTCTGCCTCTCCGTTATCATGGGAAAACTGAGTTATTTTAAGCTAGTTTTCTTATCTTTTCAAAAGTAACAAAAGTAAAATAATACTCTGCCTTGCAGGGTTAGTGTGAGGATTGGCAGGTAAAAATTTGCAATGTGGGCACATAATAGCTAGCCAATAAATGACACCAAAGGGGGAAGAAAAATCGCAAAAAAAAAATAGTGAGTGTTGAAAGTGTCAACCAATATAGAAGGATTTAAATGATATTTCAGAGCAGGCTCTAGGACATGCTATAGAAATCACACTCTGCTTTGTAGGTAATAGTGATGGTCATAAGTCAAGCATTATTCATTTTGTTGAAGATCTAAAAAAGTGTGTTATTGAGTGCCTCATATATTAAGATTGTAAGATAAAGTTAAAATTAGAAATGAATATCCTGAAAAAAGAAAAAAAAATTGGTACTATGCACTAATTTGGTTTATATATTGCAGCTCTCTAATACAGCTCTAGTACAGCTTTTCCCAAAATATATTTCATGGAAATTAAAATGTGTTAATTTGAAAAGAATGACCAAAGTCAAATAAGGTTGTAAAGCACTGGGTTACACAAAGTTAACTAGAGTTCAGTGCTGCAAGCCTTTGGAGAATCTTCAAACTGGGGAGAAAAGATAGTGCTCACTGGGCATATATGACCTTTATCCTTTGCAGCAACCCACAGGTTTTCTGGGAGCATCCCATAGGTTTCGCCAGTCATTTCTTCAGCACTTCCCACCAAGGGTCCACAGACCTCACTTTGGGAAATGCTGTTCTATCGATATGAAACATTGATGGTTGCCTAGGAAACAAAGCAAATTTATGACTAAGATAATTTAAATCAAATCTTTTTTTTTTTTTTGGCACCAAAATATTTCCCCAGACCATCACAGTTTTATTTTACATGTCACATAGTTATTGTATTTTTATAATTAGTAATGCATTCTGATTTTCTTAATAATTATGATTTAAGTCATCCTATGATTATCTATGACTCAGTTTTCATTTACTTGGCTCACGGCCAAGAATTAATACATAAACTCTAAATAATATACATTTTTCCCTTTGGAAATTATAGATGTATAACAAAGTATTACACAAATCAGCAGCAAACACAACTAAGACAAGCATGTATTTGTTTTGGACAAAATTTAAAATAAGATCAGTGATAGAATTTACAAATGTTTAAAATTAATGAAAATTAATTATTTGTAGTGTGGTTATCAAAGAATATCACAAAGAGTTTTGCTCTATAGTCTGTATTTGAAATTATTTGTATCCATCAACTGACATAACAACTAAATTATCAGTTCATTCAATTTAATCAGGGCTAACCCTTGATAAAATTGGGAAGCAGACAGATTGTTATTAGGGCACTTTTAGCAACATCAGATTTCCAGCACTTCTCCAGTGCTCTAGCATACTTAACTTTAAGTTCCAAAGACAGGATAAAGCATTCTTTCCCAATCCCATCACTCATACTAAATGATAGTCAATCACTAATAGCAACATATTTTGTTGACATCAGTTTTCTGCATTTAAAAGCTTTCAAATTCTTAATTAAAAAGTATATAGAACCCATTTTGGAATTTCTTGCATCATTCAGTGAATGTATAAAGATTTCTGGAAATATTCAGTTTTTCTAGTATCTCTGATATCACATCATATAAGGAAACAGATTTTTTTCTCATAATTTAAGTCTAGCCCTGTACTAAATAGAAGTTAATTTTAGAAAATTTATCCTTTATCCATGTAATATATATATATATACATATATATTTAAAATATTCTATTCCTATATTTGATATAAATGTAAAAATATTATCATAAATATATAACATCATAATTATCATAATATTAATGTATTTAAAATATTTCATTTCTTATCTCATATTTTGGTATTTTGTTAGATCTTTTTTTGGTGAGTATATTGACCTGAGTATAGAAGGTTTCACTTCCTACACACAATTATCATGTGGTCACATTATTTTTTTGTTAATTTTAAATGACTTGGCTTTATTTTTTAGCTTATTTTGTCACCATAGCATGTAGAGAGGACAATAACTGGCACATCAGTAGTTTTTTTCATCACTTGTTTGGAATTGTCTTACTAAAAACCAAAGGTATTTCCACTATTACATGGGTCATCTCAAACATTCCTCTTCTCAACTGACCTAAGTCAAACAATGCTATCTGGAAGAGAAGAAATTTTTCAGTGTCTAAGGTTAAGAATGTTAATTATCACCTATGGAGACATCAAGATCCAGGGAAGTACATTTATACCTTCCCATATGTGTTTATACCAATATATATATATTTTGTAAATATAAATATATATTCATATCAGTGCTAAGTAATGACATAAAACTGACATTAACATAGGAATACATCAACCATCTTATTGTTTCCTTTAATTTAAATGAATTAATAAATAAATACTTAAAATTTAACTAAGAAGTTTGTGCACAAAAATACCTAGTTGAAAGCCCAGATTCACTCTGATGCAACAAAATGAAACATATTCACAGTCTCATAAAAAGCAACCATTGGTTTTACTTAGCCAAAACTAAGGGCATGTTTTGCTAGTGATATTTAACAATGATTATCAATATGTGCCTGAGTAGCATCTCTCCAGTGACTTGGCTTATAATATCTTTTTCAAAATGACAAGATAAGGATGCTATGTTTTCCCTTTTTAATTTGTGAAAAATTGTCAATATACCACTCATGCTAATGAAATAAAATATAATTTTCAATGCCAGATTCTTAAAACCAAATTTCCCTCCAGCTACTTTAGTATTTATACAAGTATTAAACATGCATTTATTTTTGGTGACTGAAAGTCATTAAGATGAAAGTTTAAGCAAATCAAGTAACTGAAAATTTATCAACCTTAATTCACATTTAATAGGAAAGCTCAATAATAAGTTCTATATATTCACAGAACAGAGATACTTTATATAACCTCAGGGCTTAAACATTGGGCCAAATTTGATTCTTAATTTGACTAATAGAAAGAGCAATATAATTAAATAAATGTTGGCAGATATTTATGTAATTTTATAAATATATGCATGCACATGCATTTTGATATATAAATGTTGGTAAACATCAACATTTATTTAATTTACATATGTATAGATGCATGTATATATGGCTGCGTTCATTATACTCTCTCTAATTAAACATTCTTGATTTTTTCCAGTAAACCCATCATTTTTCCTATCTTTCCCAAACTAAATATGATAATTTCTACTCAGAGGTAAGCAATTATTTGAAAAGGTTAATGTGCAAGAAAATGGCAATAAATATTTTATAAGTAACTTAACAAACATTTTCAACATTTAAAACTGGGAGCCATTTGTAAGACTACATGTGGCTGTCATTGAGCTTTCATTCACCTCTCAGAAAATTACAGATACAGATTACATGGGGATATTTGGCTGGTCAAGAACAAACTGTGAATGAAAGAAACTTTATGGTGGTGAGATTTTTGTGGGGTACAGAATGGGGCGACAGTGTTTTCATACTGCTGGTTTAATCACCAGCAAGGCTAGAGTGCAATCTAGTTTGGGCTTTCTACTCCCAACACTTTCACTTATGACAGTTCACCTATTCTATACTATGTCTCTTGATGCAATGACATATGTTTGGATATAAGAAGAGTGATTTTCTTTCTCCATTTTTATTTATAGATAATAAAATGTCTTTCAAATGATGATTTAGGGAAGTGGTACTTGGCTTGACTGTGAACATGAATTTATATGTCCTCAGATGAGAATAAAGGCTGGTAGGTACAATAGCCCAATTGCCTTCTATTAATATTTGCTTCTCAGGCATTCATTTTAGACACTGCTTTCCAGTCACACATTAGTTCCCTTAGTACTGTCACTTTTGATGTCAACTGCACTACGTTTGTAGAAATAAAGATGCTAACTGAACATTATGGAACTTTAATGCAATCTGAGATGCATGTGCTGCCAGAGTGAGCATGCTACTGCTGCTTCTGCTATATTTAATCACAAAAACAAGTTTCCTCGGTATTGAACTTCTTCACTGAATCTTTTTTGAGCCACTTTGAGCATAAGTATTCAATAATGCTTGATGAATAAATTGCTGAATATGATATAAATACTCAGAAGGAAATGTCTTGGACTATCTGTGAAAATGAAATACAATAAATCAGCATTCCAGGTAAGGTTAATGTCCACAGAGGTAATCCATACATGCAATAACTTGCAGTAGCATGATTTTCTTCACCTCACCCATGCACTTCCCTGAACCTGCCATCAGCACCCAAGAATACACTCTTTCTGATATCTTTAATATTAATGACCAACTTTTGGTCTATATTTCTATACACATATATATGTATATATATTCATTTGGGGGGTAGATAGTTACGTTGCTTAAAAGTTATAATGAGTCTCTTTGTGGTAAAAGTAACATCCATTTTAAGAAAACAAATTTCTGAAGGAAAGAAGAAAATGTAGATTTGCAAGATGGAAAAAAGAAATATTCAAATTCAAAGAAAAAAAGAATAAAACTATACTCAGCCGACTTCAAGGACTGGAAGTAAAGGCTGAGGTGCCACTAAAATGCAAAAAAAAAAAAAAAAAAAAAAAAAGGAAAAGAAAAAGCTTATTAAAAATGTTCTAACTAAGTTTCATCATTTACAAATTCCAATTAAGTTGCTCTATATGGAGAAATACTGTCAGAGTTTTGTTTTTTTGACATCTTACTTAGACAAAGCATCTTTTCTTTAGCACTAACATTTTATTTTCAAAATTAGAGTTATGAGTGAAAACCAATTTGCATGAAAGCTAAGTTAAACAGATAAGCTATGAGGATACCATTTATAGGGTAGTGAATTTTATTTTCTCTTCTATATCTGAAATGGATTTAAGAATGTCTGTGAAATATGTGCTTTATTGAGCAAAGAAACAGTCAATGCATTAGTAGATGTATTTTCTTGAAATACTGATGCTGTTTAAAAATAGTTTTGCCACTAACAATTTATTGAATGAGAAACCACATTATGTTTTTAAGCATGATTAAAACTCTCTTAACAAACTACTTAGTTTAGAGGGGTAAAAAATGGGAATTTTCCAGAAAAAACAATGTGCCTCCTACAATAGAAATTCCTGAAGGAGGTAGTACTGTAGTGAATACAAGGGCACAAATACCTTAATTTCATGTGTCTTTTACCATGCGATCCTTGATATTTACTCAAATGAGTTGAACACTTATTTTTGCATAAAAACAAAAATGTCTATAGCAGCTTTACTTGTTACAATAGTCCCACCTTATCTGTGGGGGATAAGTTTAAAGACGTAAGTAGAAATCTAAAACTACAAATAGTACTGAATGAACCCTATTTATATTAATCCTATGTTTTTTCCTATAATATGTACCTATAATAAAGTTTAATTTATAAAATAGGCACAGTAAAAGATTAAGACCACAATTAACAATAAAAATAGAACTATTATTACAATATACACTAATAAAAGTTATATGAGTGTGAAAAAAAAAAAACTTCAGTTACACAATATCTAATAATAATAAAATTTGAGTAATGCTATTTATAATCCTAAAAAGCATATCTAAATAATATTTTAATTAAATGAAATTAGCATCTTAGACAAATACATTTTAAGATATTCTTATAATAGATTGAATCTATTCTGTAGGAGTGAAAATGCCAGAAGCAAAAAAGCCTTTTTAAAGAGTTAACATATCCAACCTCTGCTAGAGATAAATAGTAACATTGTAAAATGAAAAATGCAATGTAGTAGTATTTGAAGGATGGCCAAGACATTGACCTTCTACTGGTAATGGTATTCATGTTGTTTTATGATTGCCACTTAACTTAATAAGATGAACATTGACTAGATGGCATTATTTCCATTTTCTGATAATGAGACTGAAATATAGAAAATAAATAATTATCTCATTGGTATAATAATTCATTCAACAAATAGTCACTGAGTGCTTACTATTTTCCAGGCACTCTTTTAAGAGCTTGGGTCTTGACACAGACCCATCCATAGCCCATTCAGAATTTACATAGAATATGTGCCTATGATTATCTAGTACATTGACACAATACCAGCTCTGATGTCCATATTTCCTTATTTCTAGCCTAGTATTTTGCATGCAGATTCTGTAACCTCTTAGAAATTAATAATTTAAAAATATAATAGTAATATTAATTGAAAAATTGTATTTAACATATTCAGTAAAGGTAATAGAACACATAGAAAACATTGTATTGGTTTCATATTTAAAACTAGCTTATTTAATATCTATACAGTGAGTAAAGAGTCTGTGTATTCAGAGAATGAGTTGATTTACCAAGGCTTCTAAAGAAATTATTTTTTTGTAACACAAGTTTATGTGTAGCAAAGTAATAATTATATGTATAACCCTCATTTGCCTCACAACAAGTCTAATGATCAATTCTGATGTAGATTTATTCCAGGTCAGACTCCTACACCTGTAAGTCATTCAACAAATATTTAATAAGCCTCTATTACATGCCAGGGACTGTTCTAGCCACTTAAGATATATCTGTCAAAGAAAGAGACAAAGACTCCTTTCAGAGTTACTTTTCAGTAGAGGACAGAAACCATAAGCAATAATCATAGGAAATAAATAAATCATATAGTATGGAAGAAGATGAGTTCTATGGAGGAAAACAGAAAAGATAAGGGAAATCAGGTGTGCAGGGCAGAGGGGTAGCTTCCAATTTTTAAAAAGTTAGTAGGTGAAATGCATAATTGCAAAGGTGACATTTGAGCCAATATTTGAAGGAGGTGAGGGAGTCAGCCTGGCAAATATTTTTGAGTATGGTGTGAGGGAGGAATCCCATTTCTATTTTTTTAATATCACTAACCAGTTGACTCTACATCATTTATTCTCCCCTGAATTACAATGTCAATTCAGTCATATACCAATTTTCCACATAAACATGTGTCAGTCTCTAAAATGAGATGTTAGGAGCACACACCTCATAGGGTTATTGTGATGCTTTAATGATACCAGTCCTATAAAGTGCTTCGAACAGCGTCTGATAGGTAACAAGTAAGGTTCACCATGATTACAATGGCTAGTGTTTGTGCTAGTTTATACAACAAAAATGATTTTTTTTTTCTTTTTTGATATCACCTTCAGTTACCTACATAAATTCTCAAATTCTTTCTAAAATTTGTCTGGAAATTCTGTTGTATTTTCACTATTAGCAATCTTATTTTCTGAAAATAATAACATTTAGTTTGATTACTTCCCAGTAGTTATATATTGTATTTATTTTGTTTGTCTTACTACTCTTGTTAACACCTTCTGAATAAAGCTGAATAGTAACAGTGAAACTGTGCATCATTAAGTTTCATGTTCTTAAATTTTATTTATATTCCTTGTAAAAAGCATATATATAGTTGAACATTTTTAAGAAAGACATTTAGTCAATTTACAATTATTAGGTTTACAGATATTTTTTCTGTGCTGAAGTGGAAATTATAAACTCAGTATTTTTATTGTTGCTTATCCTTGAACTTTTACAATGTATAATTATTTTAGAAAGTCTAATATTAGTTAATATCATTCCATCTGTCCTGAGAAACACCGGGATGTTAGTACACTTTAAATGTAATATCCTTCTTCTGACTTTTATGACATTATTGTCTAGTATATAAGCACACAAACTATATAAATTGACATTACTATTGCTTTGTAAGTACAATGTTTGTTAAATATGTATAAAAACATCTTGCTTCATCATTTTTAGAAAGTGCAATAGCAAAATATGATGGATAAGACACTTTTTTCTTTTTTAATCTGAACAAGGCTTGTAACTTCCTCATTCTTAAACAATTGCTCAGCACATAATTCAAGTTTATTGTTTGAGACTTTAAGCATAATTAATACTTTAGTATATTCTCTTACTTTAATGAAATACTTAATTAGCCTTAATTCATTCATCTCTCAGATAAAGTTATGATTGTTAATGCTTCAACTCTCTTGAAGCAAGCATTTATAATAAATGAACGGATAAACATAAATAGTTGTGAGAATTTATTTGCATATGTGTGTACATATATCAAAGAGGAGAGTATGTTCCCATGTGAGTGCATTAAATTTAATTTTAAAATATTAGTTTTGACAACTTCTTTGCTAAATATACATATATACACAGTCCTCGCAATTTTGAAATTTTAATGGAAGTTTCATTTACTTTTTTCCAACCTTTCTAATTGTATTTTAATAGATTTTATATGGACAAATTTTATATTTAGTGTGAATGCACAGATTACTTGGTCTGGGCATACTTCTTGTAATACTTTTGCAATCTACATATTTTATTATGACATATTTCTAACTCTGAAGTGCATGGCTTTTTTCCTCTAGAAGATTCCATGTTCCTTACAGGTATATAGCTCATTATTTATTACTAAACATATTGGCTTTTTCAGAGTATTTTTTGTAAATGTTTGTAAAATGAAGGGTAAACAAATACATGAATTAATATTTATTTATTTTTTACAGCTGTTATGAATGTTTATTGTTCAACCACTTTGTTATTTTTCTTTTTGCTTTTTGTTTTTATTTCAGCATCTTACAGGGGTACAAATGTTTAGGTTACATATATTGCCTTTGCCCCACCTGAGTCAGAGCTTTAAGCATGTCCATGCCCCAGACAGTATGCACTCATTAGGTGTGAATATACCCATCCCCTCCTCCCCCCCCACCTGCCTGACACCTGATGAATGTTACTACTATATGTGCACATAAGTATTGATCAGTTAATACTAATTTGATGGTGAGTACTTATGAATTAACATTTAGAGTCCTTAAAGTCTGCAAAGGCAAGAATATAGGAACTACATTTGGTCTTTACTAACGAGTGCTTATGTCTATGATTGACAACTACCTTTTCTGATAAAAATTAATGACTAAAATATTGCCCTAAAATCCAGGAATTGATGATTCAGTATAGTGCAAGCTGAATTATATACATTTAAAGAATTTTTGAATTTTTCTATTTAAGAATTCAGTTTTAGTACTAAAATGTCTTACCTGATTTTTAGCATTTCCATGTCATTCTTTTTTTTTTTTTTTTTGAGACAAGAGTCTCGCTCTGTTGCCTGGGCTAGAGTGCCGTGGCATCAGTCTAGCCCACAGCAACCTCTTGGGTTCAAGCAACCCTCCTGCCTTAGCCTCCCGAGTAGCTGGGACTATAGTCGTGCACCACCACGCCCAGCTAATTTTTTCTATTTTTAGTAGAGACGGGGTCTTGCTCTTGTTCAGTCTGGTCTCAAACTCCTGATCTCAAGCAATCCTCCTGCCTTGGCTTCTCAGAGTGCTAAGAGTATAGCCGTGAGCCACTGCACCCGGCCCCATGTCATTCTCTCTAAAAGTTAAATTTACCTGACTCCCATCTTCAAGTTTAGGACAGTTTACGTCTCCAGAACAAATCTAACATTTGAGTGGAAAGGATTGAAGGAGCATCTCACTAACATTAGGAAGTATCCTAAGACTACTGTTGACTCACACTTAAGCTCACCATGGCCACCCGTTTTACACTGAGAATTTGTTCCCACGTCATATCCCATATTGATAACCAGAACCTTAACTCAGTAACCTGACCTTTGGGTCTCGAATTATTCATTGCTTTTTATAAACTCAACTCTTCTATTAAGTTTTGGAATCCTGTCCCAGAACTCAGGCATGGGACTGTGACCCAATCTGCTGACACTCTCTTTAAGGTGTTCAACAGAATTTGTCACTCCTGCAATTCAGTGTGATTTGGAGTCAGACACGCCCGAAATAGAATTCTAATTGAGTTCCTTTCTAGCTGTATTACTACAGATCCATTTATTAAATTATGTGAGCTTCAACTTTCTGTAAAAGATAGCAATGTGAAAGGCTGGTACTATTTTTAAACTATTACTATTAATTATAACAATAATGACACAGTCTATAACATGCTAGGACCCGTTTTAAGCATTTTATATGTATTAATAATCGCATTCTCATGACAACATTTTGAGGCAGGCACTTAGGAACTTTTCAATCACCAAATGAGATAACCTATGTAACTTGTCTGGAAGACAGTAAGCATTCAATAGTTTAATAAATGTTATTTCCTCTTACTAAAACAACTGACATATATTTGATAAGTATATCAGTCTGTTCATTAATGAACTTTGAATAGTTAAAAATAAATAACACATCTATGAAAAAACTAAGCATTCTTCCTCCTTTTTTTCCTTTTTAATCTCTAATTTCCACCAGCATTTTTCTCACAGACATGCTAAATTTCCTTATTAACAACAACAACAAAACACAAAAGCAACAACAAAAAAATAACTTTTTTTATGCTTGTTATCTTTTTTAATGATCACTCTCACTCGATTCCTTTATCTTTGACAAAAATACCTCTAAAAAATATTTGTTTCATTCCAGCTGCTATTCTCTTCCATTAATTAACCCAAGTCATGAATCATGACATTTCCCAGAGAGTCTAATAGAATTTCTTTCTCTAAAGTCATGTATGACACTTTTTCATTTCATTTTCCTTAATAGTGACCCTGATGTTCTTCTACTGCATGGGCTTCTATGACACTGCTCCTTTGACCTTGAACTTGCTTGCCTGGCCACACCTTGCCTTGCTTGGTCTTATTACCTTCTATACTTCTTCAATAAAGGTGTTCTCAAGGAATATCTTCATCAATTCTCTCTTTTCTTTCAGAATTCTCTCTCAGAGTTGTAACCATAAACTCCATGAATAACTTCTAAAATCCCATCTTTATTTATATCTTTCTCATAAGACTTTTTCCCATGTTTTTAAATAAATTTTTCCCAACTTCTTTGGTTGCCTCTTAAGAACCACTGCTTTCTGATCCCAGTAGCTTATTCACCACCCTCCA
This sequence comes from Eulemur rufifrons, assembly GCF_041146395.1. NCBI lineage: Eukaryota > Metazoa > Chordata > Mammalia > Primates > Lemuridae > Eulemur > Eulemur rufifrons. The sequence continues at coordinate 9,409,695 of NC_091000.1, read as the reverse complement.
AAATCTCTGTGCCCTTGGTTGTCTATAATTTCTTTTTTCCATCTCTGGTCATACGAATATGTCCACTTCTGAGGCAGAAAATCTGTGGTTCATGCAATGTACCTTCTAATCATTTTACCCCTTCATTCACTTTGCCTTGGAAGCTCAAAGGCTAAAACTTCTGTCTAGAGTCTCTTATGGAAAAGGGTGCTCAAACAGCACAGTTCTGAATAATGACATAAAAGTTGAAATAAGCTGAGCATATAAGATAAAATTTGCTCTACAAACACAGGTGTTGACCTTTCCAATTCCTTTTTCTTCTTTGCTTTCTAAACCATGTTTTAATGGCTGGAGCTTCAATACCCACATGACAGTATGAAAAAAAAAAAAAAAAAACAACAGAACTTCAGCCCTAGCATCCCCAAGCTGATGAATCAAAGCCAGGCATTATCTTCTATGCTAATCTTCTTACATGAGAAAAATACCCCCACCTTCAGTTGAATTGTCTGTTACATGCAGATGAAGGCAGTCTCCAACTAGCACACTACCCTTTCCTATCCAGCTGAAATTTTGATCATTTCCCTCCAACCTAAAGTCATCTCTCTTTCTTAATATTTCTCCTTTTTGTGTAGGAAAAGATATGCTGGCTTTGTCAACAGGGACCAGAATTCGAGTTGGGATTCTGCTACTTAACTCCTAGCAAGAGAATGCAACTTCTTTGATATTCTTCTGATGTGTTTTGGAGTGAGTGAGAAGCACCTAGAAGGTTAAATATTAAGTGATGGAGGAGGAAATGAGCAACTGCATAACAATTTAAAGGAATTTTTCTCAGATATCCATGGAGTCCTTAGGCAACTCTGCCAGCTACAAGTTGCTTAAGTGTGGGCAGCATTTCAGATGTAAAGTGGGGCTGTTAGGAGGATAGTGAGGGATTCTGGACCTCCTAGGGACAAAAGTGGGTGCTGTTACTTTGGTGCAATTGTCCTACCTAGGAAGAAGGCCCCCATCTTGGTCCTGCCCCACCCTAATCTCCCAAGTGACTGCCATACATGGGGAGGAGGGAATACCCTACGAATAGAATCTGCCAATCAATTTAGCATGCCAGCTGCAAAAGAATGCAGAGGACACTCTAGCCCAAGGGCCAAGCAGCATAGGTACCATAGAGTCCGGAAATTGACCTAGAACAACCCGCATGCATAGTAATACAACTCCTAACTGTCCAATCAAAGTGGTTGCATCTGAGCCATAGGGAGGTCCCAATGTGGGCACTATAAAACAAGACACAGACAATAATAACCAGGCCCTTATTGCACCCTTCCTTTTGCTCTTCCTTTGCTGTGACAATGGGTCTGATCCTCATCTGTGGCATATGCATCTCACGCTATAAACCTATATCTTGCTCTTGCTCTATAATCCTATCTTTCTCTCCTCAATAAACCTCATTTTCATGCTTGCCTTACTTTGGTGCGCCTGGTCATTCTTCGGCCATGAGCCCACTAAGAACTGATGTTTCACACTAAAACCTGGCATGAGCAAGCATACAATTTTCTAATAATTTCTTTATTTTAAATTACTAATTTTAATTGGGTGTTTATTGTATGTCTAGCACTATAAACTGCATATATAGTTTAATTCTCAAAACTCCATGCTTTAGGAATTACTATTTTGTTGTTAAGAAAAAAATGAGAAATAAAGGAGACATGTAACTTGGCCAATCAAAACCACAATGAGATATCATTTAACTCCAGTGAGAATGGCTTTTATCAAAAAGTCCCAAAACAGCAAATGTTGATGTGGATGCAAAGAGATAGGAACACTCACACACTGCTGGTGGGACTGCAAACTAGTACAACCTCTATGAAAATAGTATGTAGATACCTCAAAGAACTAAAAGTAGAACTACTATGTGATCCAGCAATCCCACTACTGGATATTTACTCAAAGGAAAAAAGACATTCTATAAAAAAGACATCTGCACTCAAATGTTTATAGCAGCACAATTCACAATTGCAAACTGTGAATTGCAATTCACTATTCCACCACATCCTTTCCCTCTTTATAGTATATACTTTGTTACAATATGTAGTTATGGTAATTGATTTAGTTTTTAAATTTCTTACCAAATCAAGGTAAGTATTTTGTATGTTCATGAATGGTTCAGTAACTGATTATATTTCTGCTCACTAGGAAGGACTTAGATATTTGTCACATAAAAAAAAAAAAATTCAGCTCCAATAAGTGCCTAATTTTTTTCCTGAGGCTCAGGAAGGGATTTCAGTTCAATGCTTAAATGCCTTCATAAAGAATTAGATGATATCAAACAAAAAACAACAAAAATGCAAACAAAAAATACATTTACCATGTCGATAGCATGTAAATGAAATATATGACTCAGGATATTCAAAGATATGTCACTTACTGTCTCAATTAACTACAGTCTAAAGCTGTGAACAAATCCCAACATAACTAAGAGAAATATTTGATAATCCATTCAGCATTTGCTAAGGGATTGGCCCCGAACTGGTTCTTTAAACTTTATCCCATCATGTACCTAAAGTTTACCCATACATAAATAGAGAAAAAATGCATAGTATTTATTGGAAAGAATTGTTAGAATGTTAGATATTTCTCCCCTGTATTTCCAACTTCTTCAAATCAATCAAATCAATCACTCAGAGATCTTAATGTAGACACCCGAGAGTTTGGAGTACAGAGTGCATGACTGGCTTGGACATTTTTAGAAAGTGAAGCTGAGAAAAAAGGAAAAGAACAGAGGATTAGACAGAAAGCAAGAAACGCTATTGAAAAAGGTAAGACACAGCGAGTTACTTCATTTCAGGGTCCAAGAGAACACTGGAAAAAAAAAAAATAAATTATCTTAGAAAATTACACTGATGAGTGCGTTGACTTCATCAGAAGGAATCTTTCTATGGTGTAACACCAGAAGCAGGAAGTGAGAAGAGAGTACAAGTGATCAGCTGGAGGTATATTGATAGCACAAAAAGTTGCAGTGGGAGTTCCTCATGGGAGAGTCTAAGATCCCACAAAATAGTCCATTGGAGGCATAGAGACATATTTGGGCTTTATCACAGCTAGGACACCAATGCCAGATGACAAATACACTAGTCACTTATGACATTGCCTTTATCTTTAAGAAAACTCCCCTTTGAATCTGACTACAAGAGAAGAATGCAAGAGCAATTTTTATTAAATAAAAGGTGGAAAGAGAAGACAGAAGAAAATGACTATGCACACTTTGTTTATTTATGTAGTTTTTTGAGCCTGTGTCATATTCAAGTTGGTGTGTGGGGAGAAGTACTGAATTGAATTAAAGATTCACATTTTGATTTAAATAAGATCAAACACTTTAAATTCCTAAAAATTAGACCTTTAGTATCTAAAATAAGCACAAATGCCACAAGATCTGTCACAGATACTGTCCGAACAGAAAAGGGAGATCTACTATTACATGATTGAAAGACAGTGGCATGAGAAAAAAAATAAGAGTTTCATGATTTCACTTGTAGCAACTCCAGCTCATTCAATAAACACATATATGAAAATATGGCATAAAATAAAATTAAAATATCCTAAGTAATAGTTGCTTCCTTGTCTTATCAATTAAATGTCTGCCAGGGCCATCTGGATGGTCCAGATTTGCTAGTAATCTTGAGTTAGTTTATTTACACTGAGGGATAAGGCTATGTTCAGTCAGATGGTGTGAAATTTCTACAGCTGGCACAACTCTCTATGCACAGTCATGCCTATAAAGATGTTTCATCTGAGAACATCTCAGGGAATGGCTTTTAGCCACTTAGAATCTTTACCCATAGAACCCTGTGCATGGTACACAAGGAGTTCCCTAATACTGCATTTTCACCTGTGCCCAATACACTCCCTATTTCCTTCTATTTCCTCTCCTGAGTAATCTCTACTAAAGATTCTCCAAGGGAGCAGTTTGAAGCCAATTAAAGATAGTCAAAAAATTAAACTGCACATTCTTAGATGTAATAAAAAGTCTTCTAACCTAATATCTTTGATGCAATGATGTTATGATCTTGTGAAACTTATCAATACAGTTGTCTGTAATAACATTAAGAACATTTATGTCAAATAATCACCGAGTATAACAACCACCTGGAATAGTGTTACAGTTATGAAGTGGAGTGAATGTCATAAGAAAAACTGAAATTGGGTTGAGGAAGCACTCATAAAGAATATACAGTTTGTTTCATTTTGACCTAGAAAAATCAATTTTTTTTTTACTTCAATGAGATTTTTATTCAAATTTTTCCAAACATAATTTAAAAATATTATCTCAAAGGCTTAGAAAATGTACTATTTCTAAAATACTAAAATATGTTGCACCCATCACCTACTTCTGCATTTGCAAATACTTGGCATATTTCAGGAAAAGAAAATGGTAATAACACAGCTCTGGTACTGTAAGGTAAATTCAACAGTGGCAATGAAATTAGCCTCCAAAGAATTAATCCAGGATATTTCTTTTGCTTGGTGTCTGTTGACTCAAATTGTCTATTGGTGGAAGGTGGAAGTTCTGTTGCATCTTCTCTTTCCAGGGTACATAGCCCCTTTCTCCTTTATGCTTGATGTAGAAGAACATGTAAGAAGTGTAGTGCTGTTTTAAGGACCACTTAGAAATAAGGGAAATAAATAGAAATAAATGTGGGATGTCATCACTTTGGTAAAAAAAAAACAAAAAAAAAAAAAACAATTCTTCTATCCACAAACTGGTAATAAACTTGAAAAAATGAAAATTATGGGACCTTGCCATTTGAGCATTTCCACCTCATCTCTAGACAGTGATTTAGCTAAAGCAAAAGTACATAACCATCTGAATCTTATTGTTTCCTCTTACAGAGCTTTGAATTAAAAGATTTTAAGGAAATAGAATTATAGGGTTATTTGTTTCTCAACATGTGTCTAAATTGGTTTTAATTGCCATATAACAAAATGGCTAAAATTTATCCAATGCTCACTATGTGCCACAGATAGTTGTAAATGCTTTTAAAGCGTGTTTAAGTGATAGTTTAACAGCCTAGCTTTTGGGTTTTCTTTGTCTTCCTTTCAGAAATATTTATGGTACCATTTCCAAGGTGTTGTCCTTAAAGTTCTTAATTATATCGGAAGAAAGACATGCATGGAAATACCTATATTTTAAGGTATATTCTAGTAAATGCTTTTCAAGTAATAGTAAATGTTCAATGGACTGAGCAGAAGAGAAAAGTTGTGTCTAGATGCATTAGGGGAGCTTCATATAGACACTTTCGTACCAGGGCCTAAAAAGATGAATAAGATTTGGATTGAAAATACGTATACAAAAAACTTTTTTTTTTTTTTGAGACAGGGGCCCTCTCTGTCACCCAAGCTGGAGTGCAGTGGTGCGATCATAGCTCACTGCAACTTCAAAGTCCTGCACTCAAGCAATCTCTCTGCCTCACAAAAACTTTCTAGACAAAAAGAATGACTGAGGAGGTAAGAAAGTGCCATGCAAAAACAAGGAAAGGTGAATTGAAATTCTGCCTTCAGAAAATACTATTCTTTTTTTATTTCATCTTATTGTTATGGGGGATACAGAATTGCAGGTTACATACGTTGCCCATGTACCACTTTTCTTTATGAGAAATATTGAAATTAAGGTCAGAAAGACACTTTGGAGGGCCTTAATGTCACAGTGTGTAGATCAAACTTGATGTTGCTTCATTTAGAGCTACTGGAGACATCTGAGATGTTCTTAGGAAAGATGTGTATAGAAGTGGCAAACAGAATTTATGGTGCTAAAGATTGTTTCATAATTGGATTTTATTATTCTAGACATGAGACAAAAGTGACCTGACTCAGGAAATGTTAAGGAAGATGTAAATGCTCTGTTAATTAATGCTTATGCATTGCTAATGTTTTTATTATGCCTTGGGGGATAAGAAGTAATAATATTATTACTTCTGTTATAAAATCTAGATTCTCTTCACCGTTTTTAATAAAATGAATATCATAAAATCATATAATGTTTGGAAAAGATACCATGTTAAATTCATTCTTACTTTCCAGCTCTATGTCATATATAGTTAGCATTTTCATCAAGCATTTCTGTATATTCTCATGGACCAGAAAAGCTGTGTAGTGGATTTGAATATATTAGAATATTTTAATGGTACCATATTTTAAGGCATGTGAATAACTTTCTTGAACAGTTTTAATAACAATCTGTGTAATTACAGTATTCTACACCATGACCAGTTTGCTAGTTTCTTTAAATGACACCTTACATATGACAAAAATTTTGTAGTATAATTCCATATGATTTCTTAAAGATCACAGAATCTGAATGAATTATGAAAAACTACTTTTATAGAACTTCAAGAATGAAAAAATATTCTTTTCTTAAATCTGATAATATACACATATACAAGAAGCAAGAATAGACAGGATTGCCCACTACCTAAACACACAATGTGGGAAGATTCTCTATTTTGCCTCAAGTAAGATTCTCTTTGCTTCACTTATATCTGAATGTATCTAATAGTATTTCGAAATATTTGATTGCAGGGAATATATCATTAAGAATTGTCACAATGGAAATTCAAATATTTCCATGAAGATAATATATTACACTAAAAGTGAATATTAATTTATCAATTAGAATGCAATCTAAAAAACCAGCTGAAAGACGATTATTTGCTCTTTGGAGAAGGGCCAAAGGGTATTTGAATTTACCAGAAGGACCTACTAGTAGAGCAATTCTTAGTGTTGGGAAACAGAAAATTGAAATAAATATTTGGTTGTCTCAAATTTTGAAAATCAAAGTCTAAAATGTCTAATATATTAAAAAGATAAATTTCATAATATATAATATGTTCTTCTTTTTGAAAAAAATGCTGCTAAGTGAGGTATGATGTCACAAATAATGACAATTATTTTGTCAATAAAATTGGATAGCTGGGAGAGGTGGCTCATGCCTATAATCCCAGCTACTGAGGAGGCTGAGGAGGGATGACTGCTTATGGCCAGGAGTTTGAGACCAGCCTGGACAACATGGCAAGACCTCGTCTCTAAAAATATGGAAAAAAATTAACCAGGTGGGGTGGTGTGTGCCTGTAGTCTCAGCTACTTGGGCGGATGAGATAGGATGGTCGTTTGAGCCCAGGAGTTCGAGGCTGCAGTGAGCTATGATAGCACCTCTGCACTCCAGCCTGGGTGAGCAAGACCCTGTCTCTAAATAAATAAATAAATAAAGTTGGAGAGCTGTATAAATTATTAATATAAATATATTTATTAAATTAATTTTTATAAAAGGCATCTGCAAAAGAAAATTAAAACCCAAATATAAGGTTATTATAGATTACTAAAGTATAGTTGAAGCTTTCAGTGTTCCTGAAAATAAGTAAAATGGAATTTACCTATTTTCATTTTTACTTTCAATCTATTCAATAGGAGAGTTAGGTAAAATTAATGATTATTTGTTACAGTAGTAATGCTAAATATCAAATGCATTGAAAAATGAAAGTTAACTGAAAACTTTTCTAATGTTTTAAATGTCTGTTGGCCTTGTACACAACTGCATTTTGATAGTTTTGGAGTTATCCACAGTGAAGGGTTCAATAAAGAGTGTCTCATACTATAAAAAAGATGATTTTTATACTGAAGAAATATTCCCACATTGCAGAATGCATAAAGACAGAAGCAGTTTGGTCCTTTCTAATCATTTTATGGTAATTTTTTTTCTTAATACTGCACTATGTTCAAAGTGATTATGTCTTCAGAAATTACAATCATTGTAAATTTTTACTGTGGCTCTATCTACATGTGTAAGTCCCGACAACAAATACGTTTTCTGCTCTTCTAAATAACTTTAATCCTTGTTAAGTTTTGGACACACAGAACATGTCCAATTGGGATTTTGGTTACAGAACTTTCTAGAACTGTTGTTTCCTCTATGGTTACTGAAATAAAGATCCAATTTTGATTTTCAAGAAATCTTTCATATTAAAGTTGAAGTGATATAGGCCGGGCGCGGTGGCTCACGCCTGTAATCCTAGCACTCTGGGAGGCCGAGGCGGGTGGATCGCTCGAGGTCAGGAGTTCGAGACCAGCCTGAGCAAGAGTGAGACCCCGTCTCTACTAAAAATAGAAAGAAATTATATGGACAACTAAAATATATATATACAAAAAATTAGCCGGGCATGGTGGCGCATGCCTGTAGTCCCAGCTACTTCGGAGGCTGAGGCAGTAGGATCGCTTAAGCCCAGGAGTTTGAGGTTGCTGTGAGCTAGACTGACGCCATGGCACTCACTCTAGCCCGGGCAACAGAGTGAGACTCTGTCTCAAAAAAAAAAAAAAAAAAAAAAAAAATGAAGTGATAATAATACAAAGTGGATAGTAATATTGGATCCTTACTCTTCCTAGTAGATTAGACTGATACTAGAATATAAGTCCAAAAACATTTATGACCATTATGTATATTTTGTTTTTAAAATGGGTTTGCTATATACAAATCAACCTTTCCTTGAACGTATCCACACGTCTCTTGGATGGTTTAGTGTTTTTATAGTTTTTTCCAACCTATGCCAATTTATATATTGTTGGCAAAGAAGAAAAAATATTTCAAAGGGTCCTTTCTTAAAACATGGAAAACTATTACAATGTGTAAAGAATGATCTAACAACAAAATATATATTATCATTCTCACAAAGTAGCTTTAAAAGCACTAGTTTCATATATTACACTGAATTGGCATTCTAGTGTTCAAACATGATGTATATTTTTTACTTTTGGTATCAAGGTATGAGCTTCATATTTATTATCTTCATAATGGTATTTACAAATTATCTTAATATGATATTGAAATGCTTGTTTTAAAACTAAATTATACCATATAGATTATTTTACTTGTAGGTCTCTTAACATTTCAATCAATAAACATATGTTGAACTAACAACACTATATTAAAGTAAACAAAGTTATCCTGCATTAAGTATATTTAATTTGGAAATCTAAGGCAAAAAATTGCTCTCAGATGAACTTTTCAAATTTCCATTCCTCTACTCTTCATTTCACTGTATATTATTAGGTTTCTACTAATAGCAATGATTTTTTAGAAATTCTGTGTATTCTTTAGTTCATTCATCGGCCAATAAAGATGATTCAGGTTCAAAATTACAAATTTAGACATTTCTGAGACTATGAGAACTAACGTAGACATGTGGCTTTCTCCATTGACCCAATATGGGGGAGTAACCCAAAATAATCATTATACACTTATATTTGAACTAGAATGGTAGAACTTGAATAGAGTGTTAAACTTCTTCAATATGTATCTTTATCTTGGAAAAATGATTTCTAAAAATTACATGAGAAGTTTTCAGATGTTACTGTTAAAATCATCTGTGTTTTCCAAGATATGAAAATTTGTAATTTCAATTACTAGAAATTTTAATGATTAGTGACTCCTTTCCTGGAGACTTGCCATGGTATTTTATTGGTGGTGGTGGTGGTGGTGGTGGTGTTGACACTGTTTATAACACTATTGTAATTATGCCTGGTTTAGAACTGTATACTTTAATCACTTTTCAAATGTATACTATAATTTGTTTACTTCTAATTACAAAGGGCTTCCTCCTCTGTGGATCCCAAACAAATTCCAGAAGGGATTGTAGAGGGGCTCTTGACTTATACTCACCTATAAAAATGAACCCATAAAATTATGTGTCCAGTTTTGTACTGGCTCTTACACTTGATCTTAGCCAAAAGGCCGAGAAGCGATTGTACTGGCTCTTAATGAACACCCTCAGTGCTTTTTCTGCAACCACTGAGTAACAATAAATATAATGCTTCAAACATCTCTGAGTCTGTGGTCTTACCTCTTTAGTAATTTCTTGCAGACAAATCAATCTGATAGTCTGATTTTTAATAGATGAATTTAACATGATTACATTTATTGTGATTTGAAAATCCTTTCATTAACTTTTATGTTTTCCTTCTTTATTTCCCCTTCCCTTTTTTGAGTATACTTTCATGCTGTTTCTTGATTACTACATCATTAGTCATTGTTTATGTTCACCTCTTGAACAAAGACTTCAAAGTTTACCCTCCTTCTGAATTCAAGACCCAAGGTTATTATTTTATCTCATGCTTTCTCACCATCTTTTTATCATAAAAGTTAGCTAATATTTTATCAAATGGTAATTACAATTCTCAATACCTTATATCAATTTTTATACTTACCTCTCTTTCTTGATTACCATCATGTCCTTTATGACTACAGTATTATTCTTGCTAAGCCATATTATTAAATAAATCTTTCGGAAAAGGTCTTTGTTGGTTCACTCACTTAGCACTGATCTGAAAATATCTTTATTTTGGTATAACTCTTGAATATTTTAGTAGAGAAGGTATTTTATGTGGCTAGTTATTTTCCTTCAGTTCTGTGTATTATATACTATCTTCTGACATCTATTTTATTGCTGAGAAATCTGTTTCAATTTCATTTTCATTTGTTTATAGGTAATCTTTATTTTCTCAGTACCTTGAAGATTTCCTAATATTTGATCATCAGCATTTCATACCAGTGTGCCGAAGTAGATACTGAATTTTATTTCACTGGCTAAACACTTTCAATATGAGGACTTAGTTATTTCCTTGAATCAAAAAACAAATAAACAAAACAAAACAGAACCCTCAGCTAGTATTCCTTCAAATATTATTTCTCTATCATTTGTTTTATTTTTGTATTCAGAGAATTCTATTATTTTACTTACCATGGAATATTATAATATGTACCTTTCCTAGTACATATTGTAACATAGTGGTATTTTTCTATCTATTTATTCTTATTTTCTGTCATTTGCTTATATTCTACAAATTTCTTTCATTTTATAGATGTTAATCTTGCATTTATCCCTTTGGGACCATAAACATATTTTAAAATCTTTTTCATGCTGTCAAGGTATTTTGATTTAATGTTTTAACTACTAATGTATTTGACATTCATAATTTTATCTGTCTTCATGTTATGAAATTATAGTTTATAGGAAAATTTTAAGTAATTTCACCCCTCAGTCATTCTTTTTCTACTTTCTTACCACTTCTCTCCTTGGGCTCGCATGGTGGTTACACAATGAATTCCATCTGGCTACCCAAGTTCAGAATGCAAAACTAGGTCTTATATTAGCCTTTTGGTGTCCCTGCACCATGGCAATATTGGGGAAGACTGGGCAATATTGGTGAAATATTGAAAAATCCAAACACCCATCCAGTAATTTACTTCAGCATCTAGTTGCAAGCTTGGGCCTGCATCTTCCCATGTCTCATATGCTGCAGACTCAATTAACAGCTTTCTTATTTGTGCCTCCTATTCACACACGGGAGATCACTACACCAGTCCCTGGGTTCAAGCCATGAATCTTACTTCATTCCTCCACCTTACAAGGAGCAATTTTGAACTGTATATGAGCCAAATTTCCCACCATATAATTTTGACTGCTTTAGGACATGGACATAGAAGGCAGAGAGGGCTTCAGCCAGGTTCCCCTGACTCTATTCACTGTCTGTGGCACATCTTGCTTGTCACTTTTTATAAATTATCTTTTTTTTAATAATTTATCTATATTTATTCTTGCAATTGCTTGTTGCAAGATTACTACAGGCAGTTCCCAAAAGAATCCTTTTTGGATTTTTTGGTTTTCATTTATTTATTTACACACACAAACATACATATACATATGTACACATCCCTTAACAGAATTGACATCTTTAAAACATATTTAATTTCCCTACCCGAAATTTTCATGCTTTTAACTGATTCAAATTAAGTTATATTTGTTGATTTTTAAATAGAGAACATTAAAAACACATACACAGTTAGACAGACAGACAGACAATAAATGTGATCCTTATGTTTATTATCAAGTACTTTATATGCCTGATTCATATTATGAACAAATTAGTTAGCTTTATGTCTTTTAAATATTTATTATTTTCATTTCAAATAATGATATATGTTCTATGCTTATTTTGTATTAGCACTAATAATATCTATTATTAATTTGCTTAATTTTTTAAGTCACTAATGATATTACCTGCCAAAATGATGATATAAGCTCCTTTTCATTTGCTTCAACTCTTACTATAGCTTCCCTGCCTTATTTTATTTATTACTTTCAGAAAGGAATAAAATAAAAGTTGTGATAGCAGATGTCTTTCCCCTTTATTTTACTTTAAAAGAATGCCTCTACTTCTGATTTACTGTGAAATATGACAGAGCCTATTTTTGACTTCAGTTAATTTTCTTCTCCCATGTTAATTGTTTCTCTTTAATCTTTACAGATTTATGTTAGAAATAGATGATAAAATAAGATTTTATTATGAATGATAAGCACTCCAATTCATGATGATTATCAAATGCACATATTAAAAATGATTCATAAAATAATAACTAATAACTCTTATACCTTTATGTGCCACATAGGATTCTAAATTCTAGGAATATATTAACAAATTAAATCTCATAAAACTTCCGTGAAGTGGGTACAGTTATTGTCCATGCATATAAGAGAACTGAGGCTCAGAAAAGTTAAGTAACTCTCCCAAGGTGATAGAGCTGCCAAGTACTGTCCATGTGATTAATCAGGGATCTTTTCTAAACACATGTAGACATGAAACTGTGTGACTTACCAGATGAATTTATTACAAATACATTATTTAAAAATTATTACTCTAATTTTAATGATCTTAATTTTTTTATAAAGGTACAATTAAAAAACTGGTGACTCATTCATGTGGTTGCAGACATACTATTAATATATCTAAGTTCCAATAGGGAAAATGTAACAATTCATCAAGTTATGTGCTTTCAGAAAGCAGCAAGAATTTCAAGGCATGAAACAATACTGATTTCATCTCTCTTTAAAGTACAATCAATGCTTAAATTGCTCAAGGGCTCACTATCCAGTTCTACCTTTGGATTTTCAGATATTTGAGTTTCTGTACAATTTCACCATGATCTAGTCCATTGTCAATTCATAATAAGTGCTTTTTGGCACTGGACAAGTAAATCCCTTTAGGGAAATAAAGAGGAAGTAAAAGTTAGAAATTAAGAAAAACAGTCTGATTATTCTTGAAATATTTCCAAGTAATTCATGCCAGAACTGCCTTACCAGCATACTTGTCTCTCAAACCATATGAAGCCATCCCCTTCAGCTTGCTGACATTTCCAATACTTTAATTGGGACACCAACCCCTTATTATATTTTGCTTCAGGGATCCAAAAGTACCTATGGAACATTTTAAATTGAATAGCCCTCAGGCCTGTTCTTCCACTGTGCCCAAATGATAATTGATGAATATGCTTGTCTTAATTCTTTATTTTAAATTGGTCCTTTTCTCTTTTGCTCCTCATTTTAAATTTTAAATTATTTCCTGAATCAGTCCATCAGTCCATTAGATAGTTGGTATCAGATGATTAGGTTTTAGGCATTATGCTGTTTAACTTCAGTTAAGTGCTATGTTGTAAAAAAAAAAAAAAAAAAGAAAGAAAAAAAAAGAAAAGAAAGAAGTAAGAAAGAAAGGTGCTTAATTCTACCAAGATACAAACAGGAATATTTCTTGATATAAACATCCTTATAATCATAAAATGATTTTGTTAACTTAAATGATTGTCAAATGAGTCATGAAAGAATAATATCTTGGTAAGATTCTGGAAATATCTGAAAAGTGATTATTTTATAATGAACTTATTAGGATTTTCTAATATAAAACAGAATTGTGTTTAAAACATGAAAGCAAAAGAAGAAAACATGGTAAGTGACAAAAACTCACTGGAAACCTCTTTATAATGCTAAGAAAACCAAACATCTAATTTAGAAAAAAGTCATATATTTGAAGATTATTCTTAATAATCATAACCATTTTTCTAAGAAATTCATTGCTCTGAGCAAAGCCAAAATAGTTGATTTATGAGAAAAAAATGACCAGATAAAGGAAAAATTTTTATATTTTCAAGTGCCTTATACTTCATTATATATATTCTGGAAGACACACAAAAATGTTCAAACCAGCACTGATTATAATGTCAAAAACATATCACATACCATGTACAGGCGAATGAATAGATTGCTTCATATTCCCACAGTGTGGGATTAAAGGACAATAACTATAGCTGTATGTAACAGCATGAATAAATATAAGCAGAAAAATACTTATTGAATATCAGAAATCTCTAAAGATTACATGCAAAATACTATTTTCTAAGAAATTTCGAAAGCAAGCAAATGTAAACAGTATATTTCATAAACATATACATCCAGGAAAATTATAAAAAAGCAATGGATGGATAAACACAAAATTCAAGATGGTGACAACGGTATGGTAGAATGAAGGAAGAGCACACAAGCAGGTGTAAGTTATCAGTCAGGTTCTAATTGCATTAAGTTAAAAGGCGCCATGTAGTGTCCAATGTTGATAATATGTCAAAAACGAAGGATTTGAATTAAATCAATTCTATGCACCTGAAACAAAAAAAGGAAGAAAATTATTGACAAATTTGAAGATAAAAATTACAAATCATATGCTGTATGCAACAGAAATCATTGAGTTTCTATAGATGATAAACTGAACATTAACCAACAATGCAGTTAGCTAAAAACATATCAGATTATTAGAATTTCAGAGATGAAAGATGCCTAAGAAATCATCTACCAAATCTCTTCATTTTCAAGATAAGAAAATGGGGGTGGGGGGATATGGGTAAATTAAGATGTCATACTTCCCTAGTTGACATAAGATAATATTGAATGGTAGAAGAGAACATTTAGGATTTGTGTTGAAATATGATTTCATGCATCAGTAGCTGAAATTTTTCTAAGAATGCTTTCTCAGAGTTTTCCTGTAACAAGCCTCAAAGTTCATGCCATAGAGATAAAAGGGAGGGGGATCTGCTTTTTCATACTTTAAAAAAATAGGATAAAAGATATAAAAAATGAGATTGTAGTTCAAGGAATTCAGGTAAGAAGAATTAATGACAATATTTACTGACAATTATTAATCATTCAAATTAATAACTGAAGATGTCCTAGAATATAATCTATGCATTATTATTGGCCTCAGTTTGAAATTTTGCACACAGGAGACAGGCCTAGAATTCTGTCTTTTGTTCTTACCCTTCCAAGCAAAGAAAATGAGAACAGAGTTTGAATTGGGGGAAAGATCCTAAATTGGGGAAAGACCTTAAATCTATATTTTGATAAATACACACTACAGTACAGTTATGTGTGCAAGTCTCTCTTTTAGATGGTATGTAAAACAGAATACCTAAGATGTGAAGTCTACCCTCAGCAAGTAGAATATGCACTCCACTCCAATGAGGAATATAAACACATGTGTGTTTGTGGGTGTGGATGAAGATATATAGAGAGAAAAGATTCACATGAGAAGCACAGAACCAAGAACCATTCATATGGAGAACAGGAAAAGATTCTGATGAGTTAAAATAGGCGAGCTTTTAGAGAAAACATGTATGCTCACTCTTGAAAAAGCTAGAGAAATTAAGTATCTATCAACGACAGAGTGCTATAAAATGGGAAAATGCAGCAGGAAGACACACAAAGATGAGGAACTGGACCATGCATATGAGCAAGACGAATATAATTTATTATAAGAGCAAATAGTGAAATTACTCCTTGAGTAATTACTCAAGCTATTTTGGCTTGAATCTCTGAGCCTGAGATAATATTTGAGGTTTTTGAGGAAGTAGTACACAGGCTTTTGATTTTTTTAAACTAGGACTTGAAATGTACCCAACACATAGAAATGATAGATACTCTGGTGAACAAAATCCTAAATACCCTGGCTGGATCATGACCCATTCTATGGATGGCACAAAATTTCACACATACCCCATAAACATGTAAAAATATAATGTATCAAAAATTTAAAAAAAATTAAAAACTTTGCAGATTCTATTGCAACATGCAGCTGGGATTCATAACCACTGCCATATATGCCCTATAGACATATATATATCTATGCTACTTTATCAACTTCTCATTAATTTTGCATTTAATATTTCAGAGTTCTTGCATATTCTAAGGGTAAATATAAATTTTTCTTCTGCATAATTTCTTATTTATAAGATGCTTAAGGCTAGATAAGAGTAGTTTAAATGACATAAAATGCTTTCTGCTGAAAGAAAAAAGGAAGTGTACTCAATTACAGTTTATACTTCCTCAGTAGCTCTATCAGAATCTCAGAGCTGGAGTGCCCTGGTGTGTTCTGAGTCTAACTCAGAGAATTTATGGGCATAATTTTCTTCCATTTATTTTTTATCCAGATACTTGTTCAAAAGAGATGGGGAAGTCCAGGAGTATAAATATGCATATGTTTACTGCAAAAATCACGTACCTGTGTCTGCTTATATAGTTTTGACCAATATTTAGTTTATATTGTGAATACATATTATGAGCTGTTTAATAACATGACAGATTTTAGGATTTTTCTCTTCAAATAATTAGCATATTTTATCATGATTGTTCTTGCATATTATCACAAAATATCACATGTATTTGAAATATCTGCTGGGTCCTCTTAAATGAAGACCATTTTCCTCTGGACTAGAAAATGATTATGTAATTGATACATATGGATCTTTATAAAATGTGAATGCTCTTTTCCATAGTTCACACATTATTCTTAGTAAACAGGACTATTTTCTGTCACTGTAGTTACCATATGCCGAGTAACTGTCAGATTTACTAGAGAGTTAAACACCTGCATTCTAGCACAACATTCCCAAGGTAGTCTCTTTTTCCTCATTTCATTTTCTAATTTCCATCCCTGTCAGGTGGAAATCACTTCCCTAAGAAAGATAATTGCTTGTGCTTTTCAGCATTGAAGTATTTGCCTCAGGATAAAACTATCTTAAATTAAGACAGACAAACATAACACCCTAACTTTTCCTCTCCTCCTATCTCATCATTTGTAAACATCTTTTCACAAGATATCTATTATTATCCTTTTCAATGAAACTCAAAGTCTCTCTGCCCTTACATATTAGTTTTATTTAATACTTTTCTTTTACTTCTCTTCCCCTCACTCTCATTCTATTTTTTCCTAAAGGGATATTCTGCAACCTAGTACATAAAACTCAGAATTACAGCTAAAAAATCTCTTCATGAAAGGCAGGATAACAATTTGGGAAAACAAATCGCTTTGGACAACAATTTCTTCATCTGCAGTAGGATCTGCCAAATGGATAGAATGCAATGCTCCACAAGTATCCTTCCAGCATGATTGTCTTACGCGGATATTTGGGTTTTATCTTTTTTTATTACTTTTGGATTTTAAAAATTCTTCTTTGTAAATAAATGTGTATCACAATGCTCTTAAATTAGTCCTTTTTCCTTCTGTTTTTTTTTTGTTTGTTTGTTTTATTTTTCTATTTAGGGCTTCAGGACCTTTACAGTATTATGTTATGATATCTGGATCACAAAGACTGTATCGTGTTCTCCCAAGACGGTTGCTCCATCTGCAAAACAGGATGTCTCTATCCTCATTGTGCTCTTCCCCAGGAATGCAAAGTATAGTATGATTAATCATTATAATGTGGGGAAAAGGAGGAAATACAATCAAAGAAGAGATTTGATTTTGGACATCTTGACTTTAAGATCTGTGATGTATGCAGAGATTGTTAGTAACCCAACAGAGTAAAATTAAGGATCATTGTTGCCACTCCTACTATTAATAGATTGCTCTCCATGAACCAGAATCATCTTTCTTCATTCCTGAGAATGCCAATGCTTGTTAACTATCAGATTTTCACCAGAAATTCAGGCCAAGTGGAAGGTTCCAGAGTGAGAACATTAGTAAAGGTAGATTACATAAAATCATTGATGGCATCCAAGAGACAGAGTTTCTGCATTGAAACAGGGGTCAAGTTTTAAGTATAAGAACACATAGCAGGTGAAGAATGGTGGGTTCCAGAAATAGAAATGTGTGATGACTGTTGTTTAGCCCACAAGCAGATACAAAAATCAACATTAACTCTAGTACAACTATTAAACTTTTAAAATTCACATGGGAAATCGATCAGTTTCCAGACCATTAGGGGATAGCAAGCAAGCCACAGATTCTTATTAATAATCAATATTTACTGAAGCCCATCAATAGACTAAAACTGATAAAAATGCAGCATGTGCTTCTCAGTGCAAATGAAAAACATACCATCTGAGAACTCTTGGAAAGACAATAAACATTATTTTGATTTATTAATTATTTATCTAATGTAAATCCATTAAGTTGAATACAAATTGAAATACTCTCACTATATTAAAATGAATTTTAAATCATGATAGCTCTAAATCCTAAATTCTTATTTTTTACCCTTTAAAAGATCTTAGGTATGTTAATAAGCATATGTAATAACTATTCAGGAAAAAAAATGGCCAAGACACACCATATAGTTTAACATATTACATTTATATTTAAAATGCAAACAGTCCTAATTTATAAGTATGTTGAGTTCTAAAATTTAGTTTAAAAAGTCATATGGAAATTTGAATCCATTGTCTTATATTTTTTATTCTGGTCATTCAACAAATGCAACTTAATCCATTCTTTTATGCAACAAAACTTTATAGAGTGCACTCACTATATTTTTCAGGTGCTGTTAGTGCTGGGGCTACAACCACATGCAAGTTAGACATTGTCTCTTGTACACCATTTGTCAGGAAATTATTGCTATATTTAAAAAATACTACAGAGTTAGTTCTTGTATCTAATCATAGAAAATAAATACCTCCATAATAAAATATGCTCAGAGTTACATTTTAAAATGCTTCAAAGACATTTCCTTCAAATGTAATATGTAGACTACCATGGTTCCATAGGATTCTACCTCTTTCAAAGTTAATACTAAGCATGAAAAATAATTTTTACAGGCTAGTGAAAAATGGTAATATAGTTTCTTCTTTTTGGTCTATCTGCCTAACACAGTTACCCATAGTCTGTGAAAAACGAACTTCCTGCTTACATGGGTGGACCATTGCCCCCATCACCCCATGGTTATAGCATTTTGTCATAATTGATTTGATCAGGGATGAAAAAGTAAATAAACTGGGCAGCAAATTCTAAGCAACTCTGTACTCTGGGACAGTCAGGCACTCTTTCAGGATAACAGAAGTCTTTATGACTTTTATAAAAAATGTAACTCTGGATTCATCAGACTCTCACTTCTTCTCCAGCATTTCTCAGCCCTTTGCCATATATCTATGGCCTGTGTAAATGGTAAATCAGTTCCTGGCAAATGTTCATTGTGGTTATTTTTTCCCAGTAGTTAATCTCTACCAGAGGTTCTTTATTCAGCTTGATCTCTTGTGCAAGGATGACCACCCAATTCTTAGCGGTTCTGGTATCAGTGAGTTAAAGAGAGCAAATGCCATGAACTGGTTCATTTTATAAAACATCAAGTGTTTGTGAATGTTGAATTAAAAATAAAAATTTATAGCCTGCATCATCATGAGAGAGTTTCTTAGGCTTTTTCAATTATTTAAGTAATGAAATACTCCATTTGAAACCCAGTCTTAACCTGTGCATTAACACAATTATAATTTCAGTACCACTGTAGTTTCTACCATTTCCCTCTTAATTAGAGTAGTTATCCCAAAACTCTTCATAGTTCTGGGTAGCTCCCTCTTCTCTTTCTTGACGGTACTCCAACAGGGGTCACTGTAAAGGTGCACTCAAGGATCATGTCTCTATATCACTTTATTGTAAGTCTGAAATCTAAGCAGAAATCTCAACGTGGTATCAAAGTACAACTGAAATGGCTTTTGCTATTATTCAGTATGTTTTCCACTCAATAGGAATGTCCTTGCTCCATCCAAATGAAACATCAAAGAACAATTAAATAGTTTTTGTTGTTTCGCAAAAAGATGCCAAAGGAAGATTCCATTTTATTATGCACAGCAAAATGTCCCAAAAGTCCTTTACACTAAACTGTCTCACTAGAGTACTCAAAGAAACAGGTCAGATATGTTGTAGCTCTCTTGCCTGCACTCCTTTCTCACACGTGTCAGCCCATACTATGTTTTATTATGTGTTTTTTTTCATTCCTCATTCAACCTTTGCCCCTCACTTTTATGCCCTCATTCCAGTTTCTAGTATTCCATATGCTCATCTGAGCTGCCCATGGAGTTGTTCACTTAAGGAATTTGTTTCCTCTATTTTATCTCTAAATACCTTTATATTTCATTTGTTGATCTGCTATCATCTGTCCTCCACACAGATCATCTTTTCTCTTGATGCATGAATTGCTAGATTTCTTTGATTAACCATTCCTGTAATTAGCTCAAGATTTTCCATTCTGCTGTTAATTTGGTTTTGGCTCTGGCTAGTCTTGCTGCTAACTTGGGCAACTTTGCCCAGATCTTTTATTTGTTGTGAAGGAGAAGAAGTTAAGTGTCATTGCTGTCTTTTCTGACTGCCTTCACCACACAGTTTCAGGGAGAGAGTCAGATGGACCATATGTCTTCTAGAGCCTGAACACATGATGTAAGGGAATGGGAGTGCGGTCTCCTACTGAATGTCATCCCAGCTAGGACTGCTGGCTGCTGCTCTCTCCTCCTGTTCTCTGTCTACACTAAGGACCTTTTAGCCCATGGTGCCTTCCTCTCTCACCTTGGCACTCAGACTGGATGAGGGCAAACTGGCTGGTGCTTCCTACTTTTACTATGGGCAACTCTCTGTTGCAGAAATATCTAGAGGCTGTTGCTGCTCAGAGTTTTCCCTTGACACTACTACAGGCTGCCTACTCAGTCCCATAGTCTTTTCTCTCTGAATTAGAGTGTTTCGTGAATGGTTCTCAAAATTTTGACAACTCACTTTCTTTCATCAGTACTGCCACAGGAGGTGGGACATATCTATTAATTTCTAATGTCCATCTTAAGCTCTTTTAATCTTGTGTCATTCTTTTAATATGATTCATACAAATCAAAAGATAATACTTGAAAGCCTTGTTAAGCAGCAGTTATTGCAACTTTTATCACATTCTGTTATATCATTTTGATTAAAATTGTGATATGATGCAATTTAATTTCACTTAAATGAAATTGAGAGTTGATTGTAATACAGTAATGACAATAATATGTAACTGACTATACAAAAATATTGCCTAGATAGAAATAAATGTATGTTGCTTATAAATATCTTGAGATTAAGTCATTGAAAGAGAAGGTTGTACAATGTTGTGTGTCCGAATTGAGAATGAGAATAATTCTATTCTGCCTGATGACAGACCTTGTACAAGTCACTTAGCACCTCTGCACCACTCAATTTCTTACTTGTAATGTGTATAAAATGTACTAGATGACCTCCTATAATATCTCCAGATTAAAGTTCTGTAACTTGAATTGTTTACTGCTTCTGTGATTTCATTAATAGTCATTCTAGAACTAGTTAAACATACACATTCTCGACTTCATAAGAGATTCACATAGTAATGGATATATTTCAGAAAGAAATACATCTGTTTTATTGATATATTTTAATTTAATATAATTAATTATTATCTTAAATGCTATTTTAGGTTTTGGAAAGTTTGTATACATGGTATACAAGCAAAAGTTTAATTTCCAAACTTCCCTTTATAAATGAGTTTCATTTGACATGAATTTTCCCCTTTTTTCACAAATATCATATAGTGTAAAATTTATATTTGTTACTACTGCTGCTGCTGCTACTACTGATAAATTATACACATCTGTATGCTGTTTCATATTTTTCAAAATTATTTCCCTTCAGTACTTAGGCTATAGAACAGAATATAGGAATCACTCTTCATTTGATACCTTATATGCAGGAATTGAAAGCAAGCTTAAAATAATAAGAACTATGGTTACTTTCTTTTTATTCAACTTCGTAACAAATGTTGAGGGAGAGGAGAGGCTCTTTGTTACCTATATGGAATTTATTTGGAAGAAATAAGAACCAACAATGTTTGAATCAGTGGAGGATGAAGACTTTTCTTGAGATTCTTATAAAATTCAATAGTATGGGGAAAAATAGGAACAGTCAGAATGGTTGGTTTGGATTTCATTTATTTTTGAAACTGATTTATTGCATTTTCATTTTTCAGCTTCTGATTTCTGCCTGTATCATTCAGTGAAGATTTTAATCTTCCTACAGGTAATGAGATCCACAGGTCAATCCTGAGTTTAATTTCAATATGTTACCAGGTAATATGATGTTATGGTAGAAGCTTGGTCATTTTATTTTCACACTGAATAAAAGTGATGCTCATACTAGGCATGGGATGATGATTGTTTCTGCCAAAATTACTCATATAAGCAAAGTAATTTTTTTCCTTCAAATAATTTTCAGAACTGAAAGAGTAGAATGGTATATCGATCCTATGAATACTAACAATCTCCTAATATAACAACTATTTTTGTTGTAGTTTTTTTCTAATGATCAAATGAAACTACTATAGTGGAATGAGTTTATGTAACCACATATATGAGTTAAAAATGACACATAACTATTGGGTAATTAGTTAGGCGTATATTAAGTATTCCATGAATAGTAGACACTTTATATAGTTTGGTTTTTTTCACATATTTCTAAAATGAACAAATGTCTCCCATAGTACTGTTAGAGCTGCCTAGCAAAGTGAAAAGTCCTGCTGAATATTGTGTGATGCTGTCATCAACCATTGTCACATAAGTTTCTGTTAGAACATTGATACCTTAACCTTCCCTTTTCTAGGCACACACCCCAAATAATAATCTATGTCTATACTTATCCCATCTATTTCAGTGAATTTTTTTATATGAAGGTATCTTTCATCCTTTTTTTTTTTTTGTGGTTCCTCTCAAATCACAAAATTTACACTTGTTAAAAATGCATCTTGGAGTTTTGTTAGAACATGTTTTCCAACTAATTTAATTAATTCGTCTGATGAAATAGTCTCCTATGTATTGGACTTTTTTAGGATGTAACTATTTTGTTATAGGTTTGTCTTCTCATCTCACTTATAGTCTCAAACTATCATTCCTCAGTTACACATTTCTCTGTTTTCGAACAGTGTTTCTAATCCTTGCACTCAACAGTTCCCCATTATAATAGCAGAGGATTTAAAACACATTTATTTTCCCATATAGCATTATTTAATTTCTACTGTCACCTCCTCGTTTTTCTCTAAATTGCTTTTATTTTCTTTGCTGTACATCTAGGGATTCTATCTGCCCCATTTTTCTTATTTTTGTCTTTTCATGCAGTTTTTTCTCTCTCTAGTGACTCTTCTATTTCTCTGTATAATGTACCTTTCTCCAAAGCATTAAAAACAGCGTACAACTATTACCAATATACAGGTGTACACTTCCCATTAATGTAATGTCCTTTCATTGTTTACCTTTCTTTCTTTGTAAATACCCTTAAATAATTGACATAGTACTACTGCATTCATATTGT
The DNA here is from genome assembly GCF_041146395.1 of Eulemur rufifrons. NCBI lineage: Eukaryota > Metazoa > Chordata > Mammalia > Primates > Lemuridae > Eulemur > Eulemur rufifrons. The sequence continues at coordinate 9,386,241 of NC_091000.1, read as the reverse complement.
ATATTCCCCTTGCAGTTACTCTGAATCAACTGCTTAAAGACAATATTCTAAATCAACTCAAAATACTATTTATAGTTTAGACCACATTAAAACTTATCTTGTTCTGGAATCATTTACTACCAATTTTCAGTAAGCATGAAGTCTTCAATTCTGGTACTTCTTACCTCACTCTACATTTATAATCATGACTCATTATAAATCCAGCTTATCTTTTAGTTTCTAAAGTCTTTTTGAAAATATCCTTTAAAAAGTGCTGCTAAGATTAAACTGTAAAAAAAAGGATTTTCAGTTGACTCCCTAGTCTAATAAAACAATTAAAATATTGACATTAATTAGGAAAATGATAGATTTTGGTAAATAACATTTTTATTTTGTTACATTGAAATGTAAAACATTTGAGAAATAAATTAATTAAAGCTTTAATGTCAAAATTAATCACTGATATCAATGATTTTTAAATCATTTTATTTTATAGAAGGACAGGCATAATCTGCTTAGGAATTCAAAGACAAGAAAAATATGGTGCTTCTCACAACTAAATATGATTTTTACAATATACTTAGAACATTGCTTTAACACTTGGTACAAGATTTTCATTTTCTCAAAGTTATTGCACATCATTTACAGACTACACATATGTATATTTGTTGGAAAACAGCAAAAAATTGCTTTGTGTTTCTTTTTATGAAACTTCAGAATTGGCAAAGAAAACAAAACATTTAAATAACAATATTAGTCACCAGGTACTAATTCATTTTGTGAAAAAAAAAGAGTAATGCTCTCATCTCACTGTATTTGATTAAATATAGAATTACACAGATCAGGTGAAGAATGGTCACCAAAATAAAGCTATTCAAAGCTAGTGAACTGAACTTATTTGCTGGATTTTCTTTATATTATGCACGTTTAATTCCAGTGATTGAGTAGACACAAATACGAAAATGGTTCCACTAAAGTTTAAAAATAATCATACATTCATAATTATTTTTTTTAAAAATACTAAATAGTGCTACTTATTTTTCTTAGCCTCAATATAGTCTTTCCCTCTAGACAGGAAGACATTTTTCCATTCAAAGTAGCTCATAAAACTTCTTGTCTTTGTAATCAAGTTAAAACTAGGGGAAATGACTTGCCTCCATCAGCAGGGTACCATTTTATTAAATTCAATCAAATGTTCTATTTACACACTTCAATCCTCAATAAAATCCAATTTTATTATTTGAAACCTATAATCTTCAGTGAAATTGAATAAGTGTATTTCACCAAAGCTGAAGTGCTCTGTTATATTAATCAGCTAGACAAGATTTTATAAAAAGGTAGGGGGGTGGAGTAAAGGCAGCCCTGGGATGGTCTATATTTTGCTGAAATGTTTCAGTCTTCTATTTGAAGTTAATCAATTTTAAAATTTATGTCAAATTTTGATTAGGTAAATATTACATACTAGAATGAAAATGTTTTCATTTTCATCTAGTTTTTATGTTTCACAGGAAGTGTCTAATGTTGAACACAGTAAAGGGATATAATATTTTAGTATATTTAAAATACAGAAATCCATTTATTTATCTTACAGAGGGACAGGCATAACTTGCTTAGGAATTCTAACAAAAGACAAAGCCAAAAAGTACAGTAAAATATAAATGCACCTAGTTGCAGTGCTTCAGAATAAAGTTAAGTAAATTATGCCATGAAATGAGTGAGTCTTGGTAAATTTAACCCACAAGGGCATCAATTCAGAGCAGCAACTGTACCCTGCATGGCTCTCCTTCAAGCTCTCACTTATTCTCTGGAAGGTCTCTGTGGACTCACTCTGAGAAAGCCTACTGGGACTATTTCTACTTTATCAGTAGAGCAGAGCAAATAGTACCAGATTATGAGTCAGATGCCTTGTTTATAGTCATGGATTCAGAGTTAACTATCTGTGCAACTTTGGGCAATTGATTTATAGTCTTTGAGGCACAGCAAGTATGCTAAAGGTTTTCATCCCTCACCTGTGGCAAATAGAACTGATTGATTATGACACACTTCACATATTCTTAATTCTTACATAGTGGACCAGGCAGCAAGTTCCAATCAGTTTAAGACAGTATTCAATTTTTCAATTATTAAAATTTTCAACTATTATGATCCTAAGACTAGATAATTTCTAAGGTCATTACCATTTCTACCATTCCAGGACTACAAATGTTCCAAAGTGATTAATTGATTCCTGGTATTAATACCCACAGCAGCTCCAAGGCCCCCATCTCCCTAGATAATCCTCATGCTATTTATGTATGGTTTTTAGTTGCTTCCTAGCTCAGCATCCCAATCTGGCTGAGTTGTCTAGATTCTGATTAAAAAACCTGAAATTTATTAAAAGTGTATACACATTTTCTTTTGAAAAGTTTCTGTTCATGTCTTTTGTCCACTTTTTAATGAGATTGTTTGTTTGTTTTTTCTTGCTGATTTGCTTGAGTTCTTTACAGATTCTGTTTACCAGCCCTTTATCAGACATATAGCACGCAAATTTTTTCTTCCATTCTATAGGTTCTCTATTCGGCCTATTGATTGTTTCCTTGGCCATGCAGAGCTTTTTAATTTGATCAGATCCCATTTATTTATTTTAGTTCTTGCTGTAATTGTTTTTGGGGTCTTCTTAAATTATTTGCCTAGGCCAATGTCTATAAGAGTTTTTCCAACATTTTCTTCTAAAATTCTTATAGTTTCATGACTTAAGTTTAAGTCCGTTATCCATCATGAGTTGATTTTTGTGAGTGGTGAGAGGTGAAGATCCTGTTTCAGTCTTTACATGTGGCTATCCAGTTTGCCCAGAATATTTGTTGAACAGAGATTCTTTTCCCCAGTGTATGTTTTTGTCTGCTTTGTCAAAGATCAGATAGCAATATGAAGATGATTTTATATCTGGGTTCTCTGTTCTGATCCATTGGTCTATGTCTCTGTTCTTGTGCCTGTACCATGCTGTTTTGATTACTATAGACTTATAGTATAGCTTGATAGACTAATGGCCAAAAAAAATATGAAAAAAATGTTCAACACCTCTAGTCACCAGGGAAATGCAAATCAAAACCACAATGAGATATTACTTAACTCCAGTGAGAATGTTTTTTATCAAAAAGTCCCAAAACAACAAATACTGGTGTTGATATGGAGAGACAGGAACACTCATACACTGTTGGTAGGACTGCAAACTAGTACAACCCCTGTGGAAAGTAGTATGCAGATACCCCAAAGAACTAAAAGTAGAACTACCATTTGATCCAGCAATCCCACTACTGGGTATTTACCCAAAGAAAAAAAGAGACTTTCTAGAAAAAGACACCTGCACTAGAATATTTATAGCAGCACAATTCACAGTTACAAAGATGTGGAAACAATTCAAGTGCCCATCAATACATAAGCAGATTAATAAAACACAGTATATATATACCATGGAGTACTACTCAGTTAATAAAAAGAAATGGTGAATTAATACCTCTTATATTAACCTGTATGGAATGGGACACCATTCTTCTAAGTGAAGTATCACAAGAATGGAAAATCAAACACTACATGTACTCACCATTAAATTGGAACTAATCGATCAACACTTTGTGCACATATGGAAATAACATTCATTGGAAATCCAGCAGATGGGAAAGGTGATGAGGGTATGGGTAAATTCACACCTAATGGATACAACACACACTATCTGGGTGATGGACACACAACATTGACTCAAATGGTACAAAAGCTATTTAGTTAACCAAAACGTTTGTACCCCTATAATATTCTGAAATAAAAATATACATAAATAAAAAAATAAATTTAAAAAAGTGTATATACATATACACACACACATACACTCATGTGCCACGTAATGCTGTTTCAGTCAATGATGGACCACATATGCAATAGTGGTTCCATAAGATTATAATGGAGCTGAAAAATTCTTATCTCCTAATGACATCAAAGCCATCATAACACCATAGCTCAATATATTACTCACGAGTTTGTGGTGATGCTGGTGTAAGCAACCTACTTCACTGACAGTCTTATAAAAGTATAGCACATATAATTTTGCACAGAACATAATACTTAATGATAATAAACAATTATGTTGTTGGTTTATGTATTTACTATGCTGTAATTTTTATCTGTTTTTAGAATGTACTCCTTCTAGTTATTAAGAAAAAGGTTAACTGTAACCAGAATAAGGCACTGTTATCACAGGAGATGACAGCTCCATATGTGTTATTGCCCATGAAGACCTTCCTGTGGGACCAGATGTGAAGGTGGAAGACAGTGTTAGTGATGATCCTCACCCTGTGTAGGCCTAGGCTAATGTATGTGTTTGTGCCTTAGTTTTTAACCAAAAAAATTTAAAAAGTAAAAAATTAATTAACACAATAAAAGCTTGTCGAATAAAGGTATAAAGAAAGAAAATATTTTTATACAGCTGTAAATGTGTTTGTGTTTTAAGATAAATGTTATTACAAGAGTCAAAAAGTTTAAAAAAATTAAAAATTTGTAAAATAAAAGAGTTACTATATACTAAGGTTAATTTATTATTGAGGAAAGAAATTTCTTTTTATAAATTTAGTGTAGCCCACATTCACTCACCACTGACTGACTCACCCAGAGCAACTTCCATTCTTGCAAGTTATTCACGGTAAGTGCCCTACACAAATGTACCATTTTTTAAATTTTTATAACATATTTTTACTGTACCTTTTCTACATTTAGATATATTTAGATACCGAAATAATTACCATTATGTTACAATTTTTTACAGTATTCAATACACTAATGTGCTGTCCAGGTTTGTAGCCTAGGAGCAATAGGCCATACCATATAGCCTAGGTGTGTAGTAGGTTGTGCCATCTAGGCTTGTGTAAGTACACCCTATGATGTTCACACAAGCACAAAATCCCCTAACAACACATTTCTCAGAACTTAAAACAGTATATCTATCATATAACTTATATACGTATATATGTGTGCATTTTTACGTGTGTAAACATGTACATATCATATATGTCTAGAGTTTGAAATAAAGCTGAATATTTATAATTTTTTAAATGTAGAAGTTATTTATTTCAGTTGGCAGTAAATGATAGGTTGGTGGTGTTTATAAATGTTACATAATTTAAAGAAAAATTATATAATAAGGTAGAATGTCTTTTGGCCATGGGAAATGGTTTTTGGCGACATTACTCTGTGCAATAGAATGGTGGAAATATTCTGAACCCATCTATCCCCCTAAACATTCATCTTTCTCTTAACTACTTTTAAAACAGAAAGTAGGTAAATGTGATACAAGTGACAAGAAATTAAATTAAATAAGTCCTAATCTAAATAGTATAATTTAGGCTTTGCAAAATGCATTATAAATTGCAGTGCATATCTTGATGGAATTAAATTTAAGAGGTTTATCAAGAAGCACAGTGATAGCATAGAAAGAGCAACAGACTTAGAATTTAAAGACAAGGATTCATATCATGTCAATGATCAAATAAGGTAATATGTTTAAAACTACTTTTTAAATATAAAAATTATATAAGTACGTGTTATAATTAAAATGCATAATCTTAATTATAATAATAATCAGTAAGAATTCATATTAAAGAGAACAAAAATCTGATTCTTTTGAAGTAGTCATGAAGAAAAATGAATCATATTATAAAATTGTCATATGTATTAGATGCTTTCAAATTGTGTGTGTATGTGTATGTGTAGATTAAGTTAAAGGATTAGAACATAAAATCATAGGACTATTTCTTTTTGGTAAGTGAATAAACTTGCAAAATGATCAGAATAATTGATAAGGGGTGAATATCAAAAAGAAAAAATAACATGGTATATTATCTTAAAATATTTTAACTTCAGTTTAGTTATAGAATAGCAGCTATCCATGATTACAGATTATAAATTATTACTGGACATTTTCAAATTTTTGAAATATAAATTTTCAAAAAATATATTCAAGGAATTAAATCAACATTTATGATTATTATATGCAGTAGCATATTCAAAGTACCATTAACAATTTAAGAGTTGTTAATCTTAATATTGAGATCATTGAAAACTTGCACTATTATGTTCTTTCCACATCACAACAAAATATATACATTTGTTAATAAAACTTTCACATGCCTATAATTTTCTGCATTCCTAATACAAAAAAGTAAAATAGATACTGATTATTTAAGAATACCTCTTTCATCAAATACTATTTTAAGCCACCAGATTTAAACATCAGGACACAGGAAAAAAAATCATTACATTCACTTGTGTTTAAGGTGACATTATAAATAGCATTTCTCTTCCTAGGAATTCATACACAACTTATAAAGTGCCAAAATACTATGGCCCAGGAATGGCAAAACTTTATTAAAAATAATCAACCCCTGTCCCCAAGGCACACAGTATGTGAATGTTTGTATTAAAATGACTTTATCCATGGATGTTTGGTTATAGAATCCAAAGTCCTTTCTTTGTTCCCAGGGTGCATACGTTGACATTATTTTTTAAAATAATAATAGTTCATATGTATAGTTTGCTATACCGTCAACCTAATTGTGATTTCACATACGCTGTCTCCTATGGTCCTCTCTAAATCCTGTGATATAGAATATTAATCACTATCTTTATTTAAAATAAGAAGGAATGCATGTAGAGAGAGTTTGAATGATTTAGCCAATTCCACAGAATCATCAGTGACCAATGTTGGACTAAAAATTCCTCCATTCCTTGTCTCCTCTTTTGTTCGTCTCCCCTTCCCTTTCTTTTTCATTTAATAATCACTTATGCATTTGTCACCTGTACCAGGTGCTGTGAAATGTGTAGAAAATTGAGAACTTCTAGAAAATCACTAGATCTGCTACCTGTTCCTCTTTGGTAAATGAAATAAAACACCTGAAATCTAGGATTTAAGGTCCTGGTTAATCAACAAATTGAGCAGTCTCAAACAAAAGAAACATGATTTTACTAAATATGAAGATGAAAATGGAAATCATAAACCACAGTAGATATAATGGTTGACAAAATGGTATGCATATTAAGATTCTTGCTATTTAAGTGTGTATGTGAAGGAATCTATCCATTAAATATACAAGTGACATAGATATGTTTCCTTGATAGGATAATGGGTGAGTTTTAAAATAAATCTAAGTTGATTAAGTTTGACATATTACCCACTTTATCGAAAATTTCCTATATTAGTTAAGGAAATGGTCCAGTATTACAAAACATACACACATACACACACACACACATGCACACACACACACACCCCAACACACACACACATGCACACACGCACACCCCAACACACACACACATGTTCTATATACCAGTTTTCAAAATAGCCATTTTCCTTTCCATTATGTTTTAATTTAGAATATGGCCTTTGTCAATAAAGACAGCTCCTAAAATACAATAACACACCTTACTGAACAAATTTACTTAAAATGATACAATCTGCTATTTGTCTTATTTTATATTGCAAGTTTCCACTGAGTGCTAATAAGTGCTTGCCATTGAAGAGGTTTGCATTTAACATCTGTCACCAGCATCTAGCAACTGCACCTACAGGGAACTGTCAGAGAGATTGTTATTCTCCTTTGTAACACCCTGAATCTGTCTCACATCATTTACATACAGATAGTTACAGGCATTCATCATTTCATTATGCTGACGACTTCAGTATTCTGATGTATAATGTCTCTTTAATGAGCCTCAAAAAATACAATATTCCTTGATTTATGACTGCTTAACTGAAAAATTATATAAATTTGCAAAAAAACTCTCAATGTATTTTCATTTTTCCTCCACATTACACTTATATTTAACAGTGAGTCATGAGTTAAGATCATGCTTCTTTGACAAAAGAAATTTGACTTACTCTGTTCTAGTACCACTGCGGTTTATGTGCATATTTAAAGCTGCATAGTAAAACTGTGCTGATACTAAAAAGTAACAAATCAAAATCGATCACTTTTTTTCCCCAAGAAAGACTGAGTGTTGGACAACCATTTTCAATATCACTATACGTTTGATCAGGCTTCTTTACTTGTAGTGAAGGTTATCACCCTAATAGTCATTTTTCACCATTTTGAAAGTAAGTATTAAGAACCTCGACACCAGAAAGAGCCCTATCAAGCAACAAAGAAGTAGTCAAGAAAAAGAAAAACCTACAAGTAAATCTGAAGTAGGGACAGAAGTTTGAAAATAGGTAGAAGTTGCTGTTTCTTTCCCTGCTTGCTTAATTGTAGGCCCCTCTTGCAATGCCATGCCCAGGAAGGTGTCACCAGCCTTGCTTTCTATTCTCTTAAAAGCTATGCCACTGAAGGTAATGAAAAATTTCTTATTTATTAATTAAAAGTCATTTCCCAAAAGAAGCTGGTTGTTCCCCAAACAAGTAAGAGTTCCAAAGAGGTATAAATTGTTCATGTGCTGCCAGCTTTGGCAAAAGTAGAAAGCTTTTGAATGCAGGTAAATCACATTAGTATGAACACTATATACAATTAAGGATAAAGACTGATGTTGAGTCACAAAAGAGCTCATAAATCAGCATGAGTAAGGCATACTGAAATAGAACAAAATTGAGGAACTGGCATCCTTAGATTTGATATTACCCTTCCCTTAAGTATAGCTTCCATTCAAGATATCCTGAGATTATTTCCAGCTTTCAATTTCTACAAGAACAGAAAACCAGGTTAAATTTACCCCGAATCATCAGAAAAAGAGTGGTTCAAGTTAAATGAAAGTAAGCAAGCAAGCAAGCACAGGACTGTTCTCATTTAGAAACAAGTGTTAGAATTGCATATAGAAATCTTAATACAAGACATGGTATATACACACATAATCTGCAAGAAAATGCCCATTTGTAACATACACAGAAAAGTAGTCCTATTACTTTAATACAAATATTTTATTTCCTAGCTTGATTAGTACCTTCAAGGCTCATTATAAATTATTTTGGTTATACCTAAGTTTGAGACTAACCCACAGATAAAAAATAATAACCAAAGTTGAGAAATAAAAGTATTTGGATTGTAATAATTCTTCAAGTATTTTTAAATAAAGAAATTCTAAAAAATATTGAAATCAATTTAGCACTAAAAAACTTCCTTTAGTGACTACTTATATATTTAACAAATAAATTCCTATGCATACACACTTCACATAGTAAGATTCATAGTATGCATACCATACCATTTTGTCAACCATCATACTTAGTGTGGTTTATAATTTCTGTTTTAATCTTCATATTCATTAAAATCATGGTTCATCTTCATATTCATTAAAATCTTTTGTTCAAGACTGCTCAGAAAGGAGATGTGACCCCTTTCATTACTCTTTCTAAGACAGAGCTGTTTTAAAGGACTATATTATGCTGTTAATTCTTAGACTAAAGAAAGCATCCACTCATATTTTATATTTGAGTAATATAAGATTCCTCTTTACCTAAGGAAAACAAAATGTACTACACAATCTATTTCTAAAAATATTCCAAACATCTTTGTATCTACCAGATGTTTATAGTATTAGAATAAAGGGGTCATATTGCTAAATGCCTTGGAATTGATCAGATATTTATTTCTAATTTTAGGCCAAAGAGGGTCTTGATTTTTACTTTTAGTTTTGTTTTATTTTCAGAAAACTGATAACTGCTAAAGTCACTAAGACAATAAGGCAATAACTCCCTGAGTATCATATTTACAAATTCGCCAAAAGAAATATCAGTCATTTTCCCTTTATTTCCGTTCTCAATAATGTGCTTATCTCTAAGCCTCTTCATTGTTGGGCCCAACTGATTTACCCTAAATAAAATAATAGCAAAGATTTTAATGAGTTCTTACTGTAAATTTTTTACATACATTTTAACACCTAATCCTCATAATAACGCTCTGAGATTGATACTATTTTTATCTATATTTTAGAGATGGGGAAATTGAAGTTTTGAGAAATTAGGTGATGCTGCCAAAATCACACAGCCTTTAAGTGGAGCAGCTGGCTCTAACACCAATGCCTGCCCACAACTCATGTTTTGATCATTGTGGGAATTGTACTTTCAGTTTTATTCTCTCTTCCTTGTATCTTCAACTTCTCTCTTTCCTGGTACTTTCTATGCTTTTTATCTTATCCCATTAAAAACAAACAAACAAAAAAATCCCAATACCATTTGTTGAATAGCGTGTCCTTTCCCAATCTGTGTACTTGGCGCTTTTGTCAAAAATCAGTTGGCTGTAACTATGCGAGTTTATTTCTAGGTTCTCTATTCTATTCCACTGTTCTCTGTTGTCTGTTTTTATTCCAGTACACACTGTTTTGTTTACTATAGCCTTGTAGTGTGCCTCCAGCTTTGTTCTTTTTGCTCAGATTGCTTTGGCTATTCTGGGTCTTTTGTGGATCCAAACAAATTTTAGGATTGTTCTGCCTATTTTATTGAAGTATGTCATTGTTATGTTCGTAGGGATTGCATTGAAGGTGTGGATCACTTTGAGTAGTATGGACATTTTAACTATATTAATTTTTCTAATCCATGAACATGAGCTCTCTTTCCATATATTTGTGTCTTCTTCAATTAATTTCACCAATGTGTTTTATAGTTTTCAGTAGAGAGATCTTTTATCCCCTCAGTTAAATTTATTCCTAGGTATTTTCTTTTTGTAGCTATTGTAAATGAGATTGCTTTCTTGATTTTCAGATAGTTCACTAATGGTGTAGAGAAACACTACTAATTTTTATATATTGATCTTGTATCCTAACATTTTACTGATTTGATTTATGAATTCTAACAGTTTTTTGATGGAGTCTTTAGGGTCCCTATATATATGATTATGTTGTCTGCAAACAGAGACAATTTGACTTCCTACTTTTCCATCTGGATGATGCTGGAAAAACTGGATATCCACATGTAGAAGAATGAGACAAGACTCCTATATCTCACAATATAAAAAAAATCAACTCAAAATTGATTAAAGACTTAAATGTAAAACCTGAAACTATAAAACTATTTGAAGATAACATAAGGGAAATGCTACACAACATTGGTCTGGGCAAGGTATTTTTGGATAAGTACTCAAAAGCACAGGCAACAAAAGCAAAATTAGACAAATGGGATTTCATCAAACTAAAGAACTTCTGCACAGCAAAGGAAATGATCGACAAAGTAAAGGGAAAACCTACAGAATGGGAGAAAATATTTGCAAACCACACATCTGACAAGAGATTAATATTCAGAATATAAAAGGAACTCATAAAACTCAATACCAGAAAAAAAAAAAAACACAAAAAAACAAAACCCAAATAATCCAATTAAAAATCATCAGAAACTATTTTTTTTAAATGGTCAAAAGACCTGAATAGGCATTTCTCAAAAGAAGACTTACAATGGCAAACAAGAATATAAAAAAAATGCTAAACATCGCTAATCATTAGGGAGATGCAAATCAAAACTACAAGGAGATATTATCTCATCCAAGTTAGAATGGCTATTATCAAAGAGACAAAAGATACCAAATTCTGGTGAGGATGTGGAGAAAGGGGGACTCTTACACCATGTCAGTGGCAATACAAATTAGTATAGCCATTGTGGAAAACACCACAGAAGTTCCTCAAAAGATTAAAAATAGAACTACTATATGATGCAGCAATCCCATTTCTGAGTATATACCCAAAGGAAATGAAACCAGTATGTCAAAGTGACATCTGCACTGCCATATTTACTGCAGCACTGTTCACAATAACCAAGGTATATAATCAATGCAGTGTCCATCAACATATGAATGGATAAAGAAAATATGGGATATATACACATTGGAATACTATTCAGCCATTAATGAAAAAGAATAAAAGCGAGTCATTTGTGGGAACGTGAATGAACCTGGAGGACCTTGAGTTAAGGGAATTGAGCTAGGCACAAAAGGACAAATACCATGTGATATTGCACATATGCAGAATCTTAAAAAGCTGATCTCATAGAAGTAGAGAGTAGAATAGTAGTTTTGAAAGACTGGGGAAGAGATGGGAAAGGCATATGGAGAGAGATTGGTTAATGGGTACATGGTTACAGTTAGATAGCAGGAATAAGTTCTGGTGTTGCTATTGCACAGAAGGGTGATTATAACTAACAATATTGTATGATATATTTCAAAATATTAAAAAGCTGGAAAAGAGGATTTTGAATTTTCTCCCCACAAAGAAACATTGAATGTTTGAGACGATAGAAATGGTAAATACCCTGCTTTGATCATTACACAATGTTTATGTATATTGAAACATCTCACTGTACTCTACAAATATGTACAATTATTGTGTCAATTAAAAATGAAATATTTTCAAAAAATTGTTAAAGAAAGAAAAAAATGCAACTAAGCAAACAGTCAACAAGCAAAAAGAAAACCTTCCTTCCATTGTCTCCTCTAGCTAGTGTCCAGTCTCACACCTCTCCTTCTCTTACCTGTTTCTGGTCTGTCACACTTCACTCCAGCATCATCTGGCTTCAGCTCCGACACTACTAATCCTGCCCTTGCTAAACAGAGTGAACCTGTGACATGTTAGGGATCAGTTCCAAGGATCAGTTTAGTTTGGGTTTTAATTGATCTCTCTTTTCCGTGGGCTCATCATCATAACTTCTTTATTTTTAAAACTTCCTTGAACTGGACTTCACTGACTGTCCTTGTTCTGCTCCAGCCTTCCCTTTGATACTGCACTTTGGGGCCCCCTTCCTCTAGATACCAATGCACCCCAGGGTTCCATTTCTCTTCCAGTTATTGACTCACTTATTTAACTGTCCACAAACGGCCTTTTCCTGCTAGTTCAACAGGCACATACTCAAGATCCTCAAAGCAAAAAAAAAAAAATATCTTTTTCATAAACCTGCTTCTCCTTCTATATTATTTACCTCAGTTTGGGGCACCATTCATCAAATCAAAATAAAAAATACAGGCAATTTTCTTGTTTCTTCTCTACCTAGCTCTATTTCACTAACAGCCAACATAAAATAATGTGTTGAGTTTTCTGATCTTGCCACCTCAGCATATGGATCTCTTTGTCTCTACCAAATCCTTCTCTATATCTTCAGCTTCTTTTATGCCACTTACTTGCTGTTTACTTTATTTCCTGGAACACCAGACTGATTTAGCCCACAGCACTCACATTTCTACTCACAGAGTCCCTTGTGCCTTAGATGCCTTTTAAGTCCAGACTCACCTCCGCAACACAGTCCAGGTGACCTCCACTTAGGTACCACCCCGTAGTCCACTTACTGCAGGAACCCAGGATCTCTTTTCAGTTCTCTCCTAACATTGTATGCATGTCTCAAGTGGCCAGGTATTTTTAAATAGAAGTAAAATGCAGTGGTTAAGTGCATTGCCTCTGGACCCAGCTTCACCATTTACCAGAGCCAGGTTACTTAACCCCTCTTAACCTTACTTAATCTTTGTTCTCACATCCACAAAATGGAAGGCAACCACAGTGCATAAGTAACAGAGTAATTGTGAGTATAAAGTAAACCACTCTGAGCAAGCCTGTCATATATTAAGCACTCTACAATGTTGCCAAAATATTGCTATTCTAATAATGTTTATAAATATTTTTTCCTCCTGGACTCCTCAATAGACACTAAGTTGCTTGAGGGTGAGGTTTATCTTAATATCAATTGGTACTTCACACCAAGCACAGAGCCAGGGCCTCTGTAAAATTATTATAAATTGACTGAATAAGGCTATGTAACCATGACACAGTGTTCTAAATAAATGACTGATTTTATTGGATTTTACTCCCTAATTTAAACTCAAGGGGGTGGGCAAGTAAGATGATAATCAAAGAATCTGGCTCCAGACCAAAACTCTATGTGTGATTTTTTCTGGCTTGATCACAGGCAATTACAAAGACTGCCTGGTGGATTTCACAGGGGAGCACCAGCCACCCGGTACCAGACTGGGTGCACAGAGAGCGTACTGCAGTCTCTGAAGGGAGTTGCAGTCAAGTACTCTGGCCAGCCATACTCTTATGCGTGTCTATATTCCTAGACCACGTGCCCTCATTCAGAGCTCTCTTTTACTGGGATCCTCAGCAGAGGCCTTCCTCAAGGACCTCTGCTAACACCTCCTTTTTGAGGATGTGGGGAAAACATGACCACACTTCCACGCTTACTCAGTACTCAGTACTCAGTACTTTTCCACTCCTAGTCCTGCCTCCTTTCCCTTCCTTGCAGCCCCTGGTCCATAACAGAACAGGATCCTTTCGTTCATGGCTCCGATAGCATGAGATGACCATTCCATGGTGTCAATCCACCTGACCTTCAATCAGTGCCACCGTCCAAACCATTCCATGAAGTCTCTTTCTCCAGTTTAGTCTCTTGCTTATGTCATGGTGGTGACTGATTAAAGCCTTCACTACTACTTTCATCTGAAGTTATTGTGGTAATCGACTACTCAGACAGCTGGTAGCTCAGCTGTTTCCTGCTCCGCTCAGCTCCAAACAACCGAGGAAGAGATGGAAGATGGAAGGAAATTATAATACCAAGGAAAAACAACCTGGAAACATTATTTTGCTGCCCTCACTTTGCAGGATGATATTATCTTTTGAGTGGTTCAATGATTTAGAACCAAAATACTCTTAGATTAGAAGAAATCTTAGAAATTCTGTAATACAATTTATTCATTTAGAAGTGAATACACCGTGAACTTGGATGTCTACACGACCTGAGGGTACAGTTAGGTGCTGTGACAAGGCTATATTGACTCTTAGTCCAAAAATTCCACTTCCCTAGAGCTATATACTATGTGGCATTGAGTCTGGAAATATGCAAAATTCCAGAATATTCTGTTACTTTGTTCCTTTTTTGAAGTTAGTGTCTGTGAAGTCACTTACTCCCATATCATGTGACACTCCAAACCTAAGAGGCTGTAGAAAAAATTAGGATAGCCTGAAAGCAGATGTGTAGATATATGTTTTGGTCACACAAATATCAAACATCAACTTCTTCAGATTTCAAAATGACTTAGTTTCAGAGTGAAGGACACAGATTTGAAGTTGGGTAGAGTTACAGTGTGAAGAGTAGGTAGATGTGCAAATAGAAGTGAGTAGTTTTAAATCAGTTTTAGCTGGAGATTTCTCAGAAGGAGTGTGCACAAATTAGGAGAAAAGTAAAACATACCTTCACTAATTACATAAATTTCTCAGTAAGGAACAGTGGTAATGTCCACATTTCCGAAAGAATGGTAATTAGCTTCAGAGGTGCTGTGGGCATGTGAGGTAAGGCAGGGCTGTGATTATTTTTATTTCACAACAAAGAGAACTGTGTGAAGCTGAGAAGTGATGCAAGTCTTCCAAAATCTAGTACAGCTCTTTCAACCACAATGTATTTAGCAGTTACTCCATGAGCCTAATTTCAGAGTTTAAAATAAAGTTGAAATAAAGGACAGGAAATCAAAGAATTCATCTTTGAGAACAGATAATCTCTGAGACTCATCTTTGTGTCTTAAACTTTTCAGTATTACTTTGCCAGTTCTACTGCTTCACAGTTCTCAGTTTCTCCTGACTATATACGTCAAATGTTAGTATTTAAAATTGTTTTTAAGAAAGAAATACAGATATTGCTGGCATGAAGTTAAAACTTGTTCCTTAATAATTGAAACACATTTTGTAGATCTGCCAACTTAACTCCTCCCTAAGTACATGCCTTCTATAATAAAAGTTAAATTAAAAAAAAATTCTCTGTGGAAACATCCCCAATGTATGAATAAGATAATTAACTTCCTTTAGACTTTAAATAGTATCAAAGATCTCAACGAGAATTGCAAAGACTTAGCAATTGTTTATTTTTCATTGTGTTATTTAAATGAAGATATTTTCTAAGTCTATAAATTATGTAACATTTTTAAAAGTAGTATTATCATCATGCATATGGAACACTATAAATACATTTTAATATCAGACCCAACGAAAACAGTCACTAATACAAAAATTGTGATTTATCACCTAGTGGACTATTCATTTCTTCAATGTTAAGTTTAGGCATTTAAAATTTTTTATCTTAAAGTAAATATTTTCTTCTTTATAAAAACTACCTATTCTACAAATTATATGCCAAACAGAGCAAATAGGATTCATAAAATAGCTAATGTCACAAAATGTTAAATAGCTCACTTAAGGTACAAAAACACCTGCTTTTACTGAGCAAACATCACAAGGAAATATCTTATATATTAATGCCACTAGAGGGCTTGATACATTTTGATTTATGAAAAAAATTTCTTACACCAGGTTATCTTGTTGGTATAAATGAAGTTCTATATACTTAGTCTTGTCATCACTGTTAATAAGAAAAGCACATGTGTACATTGACACAAACACAAAGTGATTAGATCAAAGGAAATTTTATCAATAAGCTAAACATTCTTTTAAGCAATTTAAGGGTGTTGTATAAACTGGATGGTTTCAAATATCACTTAGTCTTAAATGTCATTGAAAAATATTTCTGCAAATCAGTATTTAACAACACGCTCTGATAGATGGCCTAAGCCATTTTAAAAAGACATTAAGTTTTAAGTAACACAAAAATTCCTTTCAGTTAGAAGTCATAAGGGATATTAACTGAAAATAATTTCACTTCATTCAAAAAAGTCTCTATATTTCATAGGAATATTTACCTTCATAGAAATTTCTCTATGACTCTAACCTAGAGAAATTATATTTAAAAAGACATATTAAAAATTATTGTCTTTCAACTCCTTAAATACAACAAGTAACACATTTAGTAAATTTGATTTTTGTCTTGAGTGCTAATTTGGCTTTGAGTCAATTTCATTATTCAGCCATATTGTGAAAACATATTTTTATAAGACAATGAAAAATAAAAATTATAACTCAGCTAAGAAAATAAGTCTTACAATTTTTCTGAAACCTTTACTTACTCATTCAAAATATAAATTAGATCCACCACTCAAGTTTTAGATGTAAGTAAAAATATTACTACAAATAAAATTTTCAAATTTTTAAATGGAAAGTTATTGCTACTATGAAATAAAATACCTCTAGATTTAGGAATAAACTACTGCAAATTAAATTGTTTCCTTCACAAGGACTTTTCCAAACTACATGTTCAGTTTTGGGGGAAAAATGTTACATCATAGGATATTAAAAAGAGCTTTCATTGTCTGAATAATTTTTCTGGTTAACAAAACAAGTCAAAATATAAGACATATTTGACTGTATCCTGGGGTGACATTCAAGATATGTAGCCATCTATAGAGTACAGGTCTGACCAATCTCAATGCCCTGCTTGTGGGCTCTAGTTTAGTATTGGCTAAGATATTTATAAGTGATTTAAAAGTCTAAAAAAAATCTCCTTGTCTGGAGGCTTTACTATTAAATACAGTGTGTCTGAATTTCCCCCTTAGGTGGTATTTTTCTTTGTCATTCACAAAATCAAAGACATTGTAACGTAAGAGATATAATAGGCAACTGTTAGCCTAACAGTGAAATCAGCCTCTTTACCAATCACAATATGGCTTGCCCATGAACTACAGTACAGTGCTGTGGAATATTAAATGAGAAGTCTATTTCTTCATTTATATGATCAAATCAAGCCCTCGGGCCAGTTTACAAGATTTTTTTCTCTTTATAAATGCAATAGCTTTGTATGATTAAATTGCAGATACCGTGAGTAAAGAGTACTTGATAATGTAATTAGTTACAGATCGAGCACTCCATTAATTGAACTTGGTGCTATACTATTTCTATATGCTTAAAAATATCACCAGAATTTAAACAGCTCACCTTATAAAGCCTTCTCATTCAGTTATTTTTATAATCCTATAACTTATATTGCATTTCTTATTCATAGTAAGACTATTCTTCTTCCCAGCATAGCTTTACAATTATTTTACTTTCTCATCAGAAAACTATTACTCTTAAATATATTCAAGCAAAGATCACTTTGACATTGTAAATAATTATCATTTTCTCCCTCACCTTTGTTTTTACCAAATTATGTGATTCTATAACCAGGATAATTTTTTCTTTTCAAGTCGCTCTGCTCTTGTCACTTGGTGTTTCATATGCCTACTACTGCTACTACACTACATACATTATTCTTAAATTCTGTGAAAGTGTACCATATATGCCATTATTGCACTACAAAATAATAAGCATTCTAAATTTATTAGAGAATACTTACAGTGATACGCGTCTATTAGCTGCCTTAATGCTTCATCCAGAATAAATATCACGTGAGAAGAATATCCAGAGGTTATTTTCATCTCCTTTCTCTAGCTTACATGATCACTGCATTCAATTCTGAAAAATAAAAATTTTAAATGTCTTACTATTAAATGAAATAGCACGATTTCTATGTAATTTTTAAAACAACAAGAAAATGATCAATATTTTGCTGAACACAATAAAGTTCTGAAAACTGAGTGAATGTATCAGGAATTTGAAAAATTAAATTTATATATGAAGCAAAAATCATCAGATCAACCAAAATTATATTTAAGTATGCATCAAGCAAGGTAAAATACCACCCCTTTTGCTTCCCAAATAAGGTGAGAAATGGATTTCTACAGACTCAAAGTGATCTTAAACACATGTATTCTTATAAGTATATTTAGGTACTGAGAAAGAAAGGAAATACATATTTTTTTGTTTCAACCAGTTAAGTTATTATTATAAATCAACCCTGCATATTTTCATGAGTTAATAAATTAATTTTTAATTTCCAAGCAGCCACAGGAAAGTCAATTTATCCTTCTATATCCAGTAAGCTATTCCTATCCATATTGTGTTTTTTAAAAAGAGCATATATTTAAATATTGTGAGAGTTTCATTAAAGACAATTATTAAAAGAAAATATCACATTTTTACAATGAGCTGACCTAAGATATAGTTGCTTTATTAAAAAATAAAAACAGAACGATTTTAGTACAAATGTTATAACATACTCATTCCCACGTCCCCAAGTCAGAACTTAGTGGATTCATTTCATGTGAGATTGAAGATTGTCACAGAGAATAAGAGTCGCTGAAGTTACCCAAAGTAATCCTTGTAATCTCACTGTGAGAGGAGGCAGCTTAAAGAAAAATAATATAATAAATGTCCACCTCTACAAAACAAAATCTCTAGCTCTTGATGCAATTACTAAAAGTCAGTCAGCAGTAGCATTGAGTACGTGTATAACCTACTCCTTTATGATTGATAGGTATGTCCATTTTTATTTTCAATATTACCCTTGCCTCAGGTGCATGATTTTTTTCCCCTTCCTGATCACATGATTGTTAATCCTTACTGTTCAAGAACATTAAAGGATGTTTGTCTATCGATAAGTCCACATAAAAATTTCAAGGTAAAGAGTTGATCACTCTATCAATAATTTTAAACAGAAGTGCTTTCTTCAATTATAACTTCAACTTTCCTTTTTGTCTGTTCACACTTTTTCTGTGCAAACTCCATTATGGCATGTTATTTTCTTTTACCTCCCTTTTAAACCTCTCATTTCCATTCTAATAACTTCTATATTTAATACTTTGATGTTTTCTGCAGCTATTACTCTACTTAGGCTTTTGCACAAATAATAGTTGAGAGGGTTAATGGAAGAGAATGATTGTTGTTTACCACTACATTGCCAATCTTTCCTCTATATGATTCATTCAAATAACTTATTTTTAAATGAATTGACTTGATTGGCCAACACTTAGCATAACTTATTATTAAATTTAATTTTTTTAAATTTATGGAACCAATATGGATAGGTATAACTTCATGTGATCCAGTGATATTTTTCTGTGTTAAATTTTTATAAAGTTAATATCCATATTATATTAAGAAATCTGTATTTTTGTAAAAAATAGATCTTTTTCATAGATTTTGAAATTCAAAACCCCTACACTAGAATATAGGAAATCCACAACTAAAAAAGAGGTCAGAATTTCAGAACATATTTGCAAGCTGTTGATATTTGAGCATAGTATATTATCTGCTGTTAACAGTGTTCCCAATGGTATTTAAATTCTCTGACTATTCAACTAAAGCTGCTACATGTTGGCTTCATTATATTTTGCTAGGCATGTCTGGGAACCAAGCCACCATTTAAAACACAAGTAAGGGTCAAAAGAAACACTGCATTTTGACTTCGAATTTGGGATTCAATATGCAGAGAATATAGCTGATTTCCCCTTAGCATCCTACTCCTTATCAGAAATCATTGCTACCCAGAAAAGTGTTTGCCTCCCTCTCACAAGCTTAAATCCAAAATAGGAGACACTAAATATCTGGCTAATACAGAACACAATTTTGCATGATAATAATAACAACAAAGAAATAATAGAAATTAACATCTGTTAATTGGTGAATATATGTGAGGTTGACATTTTATGTGTGTTTTTCATTCATATACCAAATAAGAGATACCATGATTATCATCTTCATATTGCATATTAGGAAAGTGATGCTAAGAAATGCTGAATACTCATCTCAAGGTCATATGTAAGAAGTGAAACCAGTTTCTTGACAGGGTTGATTCTATGTTCCTTCCATTAAATCATGCCACTTTGGGACTGAAATATTTGTGATAGAAAATGAAAAATTTTTAAACAAGTAAGTAATGTCAATATCATTATAGGCAATACTTCAAATTTAAAAATATATAGATATATGATCATATTTAAATGATAAAAAATAATGAATATAAGAAAAAATAATGAATTTAAGAATTGGATCCTCTGAAGTATCATATTCACATTAAATAATAATAAGGATATAGATGTCAACATACTAAAATGCTGAATTTCAGAGTTAAATCATTGTAGAATATATATGGAAAATAAAAATGAAATATTTATGTGCCGTTCAGAAACATAAATATAGTCCAAATATATCCTGCATTTTTTAAGTTTCCACCAACATGAATAATCTTATATATATGTTTTATACAGAATCCTAATTTTCTGAGAGAAAATGTTAAGGAAATTTTAAAACATGCAATCCAATCCTGTGGCATTCATGCTAAAATAAATGAATAATTGAGTCTCCAATCAAAACTGTGCTAATTCACAGAAAGTAAATTCATGTTTTGAACAGAAAATGTTTGTAAACTATCATATTTATGCTTTCAAAATAAACATGTTACTAGTATATACTGAGTCCATATGTGGAAAGAAAGTGATTGAATTCTGAAAAATTAAAATTATAACTTCATCCTATTCTCATTGTTTTCACATCACTATGTCACATAAAAATCTATATAGAATACACTTTAAATGACGGTTAAAATTATTTTTAATGAGGAAGGGTTTTTTAGCTCTTTGTAAGCTATAGTTTCTTACTGGTGTGTATGTTTGCTTTATAATTTCATGTTTCTTTTGATTACTACAGAAACTGTTGGCTTTCACTAAACCCAGTATGTCAATCAATGATGTAGAGATTTGCTGGATGAACTTCATAAAAACATAAAAATATCTACCTATTTCTTCAGGGTCAAATCAGGCTAATAGGCTAAGAAATTGGAAGACTGAACAAATTATAACCTCAAGAAGTATGTCACTTCCTCATTGAGAATTTTTAAAGTTAACTCTGACTTATAATTCATGTGTCTTTTTTAAGATCTTCCATGCTGAATGATAGTTTTTAATATCTAAGATTACATCTAATCTTGTTTTAGGTCAGCAATTGATAAAAAAACCTTTGTAAATGGGAAAAAAAAACTTGACATTTACAGTTTAATAACCCAAATAAGGGACAAAGAATTTGTTTTCAAAGGATCAGCCTGGAAGGATGAAGTGCTGACAAGATTAAGAATGGGGGGTAAAGGCCAAAGGTACATTGGTCCAAAATGATAGAGTTGTCAAAATGTTGAACTGATTGGGGCTGAATTATCCTGAAAGAAAGCTATTCCCTTAGTTAGAATAGTAATTGTTTATGAAAGTGACTAGACATTACTGGCTGATCATTATTTTTAATTGCAGAGGTAACACAAATATACTCTAACATTGATTAACCCTTTTTAAGAAGTATGAATTACTGTCGCAAATCTGCCTAACCAATTACTAGGAATATTATTTTTCTTCCATTTTATAGTTTAAATTTTTTTTGTTTTGAACAATTTGTTGTTGACTAATTCGTGTATTTCTGAAATGATGGGAATGTGATAAAAATAAAAGGACATTTATGATTAAAACATAGTTCTAACACTTTAAAATACAAAAAGAACTGTGTCAGGCAATTGATCACCCAAAGACATAACAGGCAGAAAAATACACGTTTCAGGATTGTGCATCCCAGTGAGGAGGAAGTGGGGAGCCACACACACAAAAGTAAAGTTGAGTTCTCTACTGAACCAAATCAAGCTGGGACCTATAACTCTACACAATAGTCATCAAACACTTGTCAAGGTCACAGTCTTATCTGAACCATTGCACCTAGTGGTTGATTCTGAGTCCTCACTGAATGTGCATATTGGCAGCATCTGACCCATTGGTGTATCTTTGGATTCCATTGACCTTTCTTATTATCTTACTTTTATCAAATTCATTTCTTCTTGCTGTTGATGAGGATAGTTAGTAGAGAAAGTGTTTAATGTATCTCCTTGATTGGTAAAAAATAGTCACCTGAAAACTGAGGGTATTAGAATACCCAGAGAGGTAAAACAACTTAATAAATATACATCTTATATTTGGAATTGGTAAAATTTGTTTCATTATATAAAACATGGAAAATGAAGTTCAACAAAATCTTAATTGTTGATAGGAATAAGCAAACATACTATGATTTTCGATCAGTCTTTTCCACCATAGAGCAATGGACTCACTAATTGTTTATGTTTATCAAAGTAGAGCAGACTTTAACCCTAGAGAAGTAATCATTTAAAGCAAAGCATTTCTTCTTAATATATTTAGACCACTACCATAATCATGCATGTGTATGTATACATATATTTATACGTACATATGAAGAATTTTAGAAATCACAGGAATAAATTATCCTATGGTCTGATTATTTATATCTCCCCCCACAAATTCCTATGTTGAAACCTAATCAACAATGTGATCATAGTAAGAAGTGGGCCTTTGGGAGGTGATTAAATTGTGAGGGTAAAGTCCTCATGAATAGGAATAGTGTCCTTATCAAAGAGGCCCCAGAGGCTTTGCCCCTTCCATCATGTGGGGACACAGCCGGGAGGCACCATCTATGAATCAGGAAATAAGCCCTCACCAGGAACCAAATCTGCTGGTTTCTTGATCTTGGACTTCCCAGCCTCCAGAACTGTGAGAAATAAATGTCTGTTGTTTAGAAGCTAGCCAGTCTTTGGTATTTTGTTACAGCAGCCAGCACAGACTAAGACAAATCATAGAACACTAAACAGTGCCAAAGAAATATATTATACTGTATCAATATAATAGCTTCATAGTAAATGTAATTGATTATAAAACAGATGCATTTCATTTCATATAATTAACCAAAATCCTGTAACATCAGTATTAAATAGGCTTTTTTTGCACATATAAACTCAAGTTACACAACTATTACACCATTAATATCAAGGACATATTTAAAGAGGCGGCAAGAATCACAAGTAAGATAAACCCATATGTGTACAGAACATATAGTGTAACCATATAATGTGTTTTTCAACTGAAATTTTTCTTTTCTGTGTAGGTCTGAAGCATTAACACATATACAGAAAAAATTTGTTCTTATAGTGAATACGGTAGAATTAAATAATGTAAAATATTTTCAACATAATTCTTAATTTACCCCTCTTCATTCTGCTATCCCTTATGGTGGCACTTCCCTATGAATGAATATTTTATCATACGATGTCCTATATTTTTTTCTTTGGACAGGACATCTGATGATTTTTTGTTTTGGTAACTGCTATTTATTTCATCATTTTGTTTTTCAATTGTGAATGCAAAATGTCTTGCTTAAACATAAATACAAAGAGTTAAAATATGAGGTATATGATTTTATAATAGTTTTTACAGAGGAAAATACATTTTTTAAAAAACCTCCATTTCTGTTTTATGGTATACAAGGGAAATAAATCTAAATACCTTTTATTAGTGTAGTGATTTAAAAATATTTCAAATCATCTCAAAAATATGTAACTATTACCAAAGATAACCAAATCACATAAGAACCCTAAATTTTTATGCTAAGTTAAAAAATAGAATAAAAATTGTATTCACATTATATTTAAACACATACAAAAATACATATAAATGAAACAAGGAATAAAAGGACATGGAAATAAGAAATAAGTCAGGAAGATAGTAGAAAATGTAGAAATTTTTTCCTTTAAATTATTTCCTTTAATATTACGTTGTTATTTATATGATAACAAAGTTTTGAGAATTGCTTTTAAAACTGAAATTTCCAAAACACTTTGGCATTGGGATTTTACTTCTGTGAACTTGATACTTCAAAAATCTGCTATTTGCAGATACACAAAGTATAGCATGAAGTATAACAAGTATAATCAGAAGAAACTATTGAAAGTGATAGCTACTGCCTTTACACAAACTTACAGAAGTGCAAAGACACACAAAGAAAAATCTGAAAAACCAGAACAAGATCAAATCATTAGATCAGATACTCATTATATCTTTTTTATAGGCCAGATGTATTTTAAGCTGGTACATGCCTAATTAAACCTACAAGACAATTAAGACTATTTGGATTCATTTCATTCTGCTAGTCTTGCATATGTCCATAAGATCAAAGCAATAATGGCAATTTTGTACTGACACAGAAGATATATATGTATTCATATTTATATACATATATATATCCATATCCCAATGTAAGTATTGAATCAATGTGTATATTTCAATTTAAATATTCACCTAAAATAAGCAAGGTTCTGCATTTCTAGAAATTTTTATGTGAATATCATATATAAATCTTGGAACTGCTAAATTTTTTAAAAATATTTTATATAAACATCATAAATAATACAAACAAGGCAAAAGTACAAAAGTAATATGGACAACCTAGTTCTTTTCCTTCTTCCTTTTTTTTTTTTTTTTTTTTTGGAGGCACTGGGATGTTTTCTTTAAAATATAGCTATTTCTCCTTTATTCCCAAAAGAGCTCATATCCTAACATAACTATGTTTGATTTATTTTATTAATAATGTCCTTTTTTGTCATATTGATTCACTTGATGCTATGCTAATTCCAGTTTCAAGAACATAACTCTAAATGTAATATATGTCACAAAATCAGATTCCATTTTCTACCTAAAATTATGCTCATGACAAACTTTTACTGGAGAAAAACTATGGTAGTAATAATTCATTTTATAATGATTTCTTTATTCTCCTGATTTTTATTTCTTCAAAGTAAAGTGTAAACTTTCTACACACCACATTCTTCATACCTAGAAACAGGATGTTACTATACAGTGAAATATTTCAAAATATATTTCATGTTTTTTAAACTTGACTACAGAGGAAAAAGCGATCATGCAAATACTTTACATCAAACTATAGCCATTCATTATTACACATCTTTTTATAATAACCTTGGCAAAGCAATGATAGCTTTAAATAAAGAAGAATATTCATTCTCGATGAAAAGTTGTCAACTGCAATATGGTGGGTTTCATTGGGAACATCATGAGTTGTAAATACACAGACACATTACCACATTTTCTCATAGGCAAGACCAATATTTTGTCAATTGGAACATTTCTTAAGTTAGGATGTATCCTGCAATGGATTTCAAAGGAAACTTGCTAGCTTATCTCTGTTTTCTCCCCCAGGAGAATTGATTTTAAGTCAATCAAAACTTTAACAGATACTGATATCTTAGAATTGAAGAAATAAAGAGTATAAACTGCAGATCTTATAATGATGGATGTCAGCAATAACATAAAGCAATATATTATCTCTACTACCACTAATTACTTTATTTTTCTTTAATGTGCCCATTTTAAGAACAGTTCAAACATTCTCCATATTGGTTATTTCACTAGAAATTATTTGTTTTAAAGTCTTACCTCTTTTATCAACTATAGTTAGCAAAAGGTTATCAAAATAGTATTTGCCAAAGCAAATGTTATCTTAATGCAAAGTATCCACATAATGAATCAACCAGTTTTGCGTAACAAAGCTGATTTAGGTATGGGAAGCTTAAGAGAATTTCATGATCTATATATTCTTTATTTTTAATTGCTTAAATGCAACTCTAGCAATATTTCTAGTTTTCACTTCCAAAAGTACAGCTGGTATTAATACATAAAATTAACTTATTAATGTCTTAAATATTAATATCAATTAATAATGTTAAATATATTACACTCATCAACCTGTTACACAAACAAAAACAGTACTATATTAGTAGCCACATGTCAGGTGGTAGAATTAATTTAAAAGACTAGCCAAAGGAAAGAGAATCTTAAGCACAATTGAGAAGTATACAGGAAGATATACATAGTTGAGTCAATACATGATACCGACTGCTATTTTTTTTAAAAGTAAACTATCCAACACTTCATTGAAATAGCTATATTTTTATTAATAAAAATATTAATTACTAAAATAGCTACTCAGTTAGAATGCTTTTGCTATTTGTCATTTCATGACTTGTTTAAAATCCATCAACATGGCTTACCAATAATTTGAATGGACCAGCTGTGTCAGATCACACTTAATTTTTAAGTTTACCATACCCAAAGTCATTTTTGTTCTTTCATATGCTATTTGTTTCTTTATCTCTGCATGAGCATTGGGAGCATGTGGAAAGAAAGTCTGCTCAATAAGCTTATTTTTCTATATTATATCATGAATTTACTTATTTGAAAAATCAACATTAACTTAAAATCTTCATAAAATTAAGAGCAGACCTTTAGTACAATACTTTGAAAATTTCTATACCATGTAGTCAACAAACATAACTATCACTTTTTAGTTTTCATGACAGCAAAGCAATCATTGCCACCAGGCCCACAGTAATATTGACTGTCCCCTGTAACTTTGCTTCCTGATCTACTCCAGCTTGCTGTAATCCCTGTGGAAATGCAAACGCTAAACCCTGCTCTTCCCTAGCACCTTTTTGGTCCTCTTATCATCCTTGCATTCCAAATAGTAGTTGTGTAAAGTCACAGTCACAACCTCCTTCAAATTCAGAGAAAATGTTGGCTTCCCATTGTTCCACAAAGGAGACTAAATGGGGGCTTTTGTTGTGAGTGTATTTAATCATGCTTCTTTATTCCAGCAGTAGAAACACACAATACATCAGAGATGGAAATAAAAACACAATAGTTTTAGTATCCACATGCCATAGGCTAAATTATGTTTTTCTCTTTTGGTCACTCTAGTATTTTCTGGAAGATGTGAGAAGAAATACTTTTTAACCATGAAACCATTAAAAAAACTATGTTTAAATTTTTTTTTAAAGTACCATGGTATCATAATTTTCAGTACAGCTCACACAGTCTATCCAAGGACTGTACAGTGGAAATAAATGATGTAGTCTGAATATTTCTGACTTGAGTAAGGGAAAATGGAAGCCATAGTAAAGTTAGAAAGAAATTATCCCTTTAGAACAGAATATTGGGACTACTAGTAGATAAAGCATTACAATACAAAAAGTAAATAAAATAAAAGCCCAAGCAAGGCAGCAGTGCCAGATAGAAACTAGATATTATGAGGACAAAAATAAATTATACATGCATAAAGTTCAAAACAAATAAGGGGGGAAATCCTATGGACCAATTATTTATTTTTGCTGTCATATATTTACTAAACAGCTACTCTATTTAAGCAATATTCTAAGTGACTAGTTACTTACAGTGGTATATAATGCATTAGTTCTGTTCTCTAGGGAATTATTCTCTTGAGAAGGTTAAGAAAAAGCAAAGTATGTACACACATATTTCGAATATGAAGCATTTTTTAGACAGTGTAAAAATTATTATAATTGTTGACTTTGGGTGCAAACAAAAAGTCAGCTATAAAATTCTTCATAATTATACTAGATCTGCATAATTCTTTCTCTCACATATAACAAATCTTCCTCAACATTGTCAGCCCTCATTATTTTTTTAATACTTCTGAAATTCTACTTCCCCTCCTGCTTTGTTTAATGCTCTAATCAAATGATGCTCTTCAGTAACTGGGCCACTCGCTTCAGTATAATTGTGGATCAACAGCAACAACAAAACTCTCAAAAATGTATACATATATGCCTTTGAATTCTACAATCTAAAGTCTATACTTTATGCTTTTCTGTGATGTTTTTATATGTCGTCTTCCAAAATAAACCCTTATATCTTAAATTTACTTGCAAATATTTTGTTATAAAATTCATCATGCCCTGCTTTTCATTTTATTCAAATCCTTATCTTTCAGTAAATTATACATGATAATTTCAACAATAACTACAATAATATTCACATTTGTACCCATTAATACTAGCACAGACACAATTTTGTTGCATTGGAAATGTAATGAAATGAAGATAAACTATGATCACTCCTGAGATATCAGGTAATGTATCATGGCACAAGACATATGCTAATGGTCATGGAAAGAAACCCAGTTGCATGTTTAGAAACGTGAAATTTGTCTGCAAGTATGTACCGTGGTAGCCATGCAATAATTTCTCAGATGATAAGGTATATGACATGCTAAAGGACAACTGATTGACAGGACAATCTTTAAAACACAAATATAACTACTTGCTGTTCTCTACTAACACAAGAAGTGAGTGGTGTTTCTAGCAATGGCCCTTTAAAGGGTTCACCATGGAAAAGAAAGGGCTGCTGGGGACAGTCTGTGATGCTTTTGTTTCCTCCTAGCTTCGGACAATAGGATGAGTGAGGTGGCACCAGTATCAAAGCATTAGAGTAGGATAGGACCCTTGATCAGCCTCTTGCTTTTACTATATCAGGAGTAACTTTACAGATATACATAAATCAGAGTACAACAGGGAGCCCTTGTTCACGAAACATGTTGAGAGCTCCCGGGGTGACATGCTGTGGAGCAGTTGCTCCAACTCAGACTGCTGCTGTCTGATAGAGAGATTTATTTCCTGACAGCTGACAGAGTGCCCTGCAATATCTGACAATCCCTGGTGTGGCTATATCAGTAGCTCCAGGAAGAAGTTCTCTGAACTCGCTAAAGCTCTGAGTCTTGCCTTTACGTAAAAATGACTATTTCAGTACTTTGAAAGATCTAAGTGGCTTATTCTCTCATCTTTTAGAAATTCAAACCACTCCTCCTTACCTTTAAGCATAAAACTTTCCTCATAGCTGTGTGTCTTATGTCTTTTTAACCTGCTGTTTTCTTTTGTGCCAGAATCTGCCCCACTGAAATAAAGCTAATGTCAAACTAGGCAGTCCCATTCAGAATCATAATTCTAAGGTGATCTTCCAGTATAGTGTGAAAGAACTTATCAAAACCTGGGCTAGACTACTTTGGCCAATGATTTCTTACTGAATAGTTTATGTGGAGAGATGTAAACATTCACAAAATCATCCAGTCTAAACCCTTAATTAACAAATATTAACAAATATGCCCAAAGACTGATGTTATATTATAAAAAGACATTTTATAAAATTTAATGCATTTAATAAAAGATCTCTAAATTCTTCTTTTTATCTAAATGAACCTAATCATACTACACAACACACCTAAATTTTACATGTTATATAGAAACAGTTGTGGTCATATCACTTTATAGAGGAAGCTTCTATGTAAATTAATGAATTGCCAATTTTATTGTTATTTTTAATTTCTTTAGAAATACATGTGATAATACAAGCAAAGGCTAATGTCATCCCTTCTAGTCATTTTTAACTGTAATATATCTATTTCTGTAAGGATTACATTAAAATACATCCTGATTGCATTAAGATTGCATATTTTTTTTAAAGGTGTTTGTATTCTTCTTTAGAAAGAAAAAAAATAACAAACATATTAGTGCGTGCCTTAAGAGGATCATAAAATTTTATATTTTAAACACTATTTTAATATTCTCCTGTTTTATCTTCCTTAACTTGCAGAGTGAGAATGCTGCGGCCACAGAATATCAGTGAGTTCCCCAATGCCACATGGGATTCTAATGCCCAAATTGAGATTTAAATCTTGATCTACTGACCTGTGCTTTTTTATTATTTTTGTTTTAAATATTTCATCTACAAAAGATATTTGTATTTTCTACATTTAAAACTGGACTATCATATCTTTCAAACTTATTGGTGTTTAGTAAATGGATTGTTTGTATTGCAGCTCACTTTGGAGAAAAGCATAAGCGAAAGGTAACTTCTTACTCCAGACAGACACTGCTAACTCTGGTCAGATTAGTGCAGCCAGGACTCCTAGGTTTTGTCTGATCTTTCCTGTATTGATTTTCATGCAGTTTAGTTTTCTTTAGAATTTGTTCTACCTAGAATTGGCTTTTTGAACTTTTTCATTTCTGACTACAGATTATAATAGTTTGATCATATGTTTTATTGTTAGAATTTTTATAGTCATACAAAGAGAACCTTTATTAGACAAAACGTTCACATGCTTTATCCAAAATATTGATGAAAATAATAAATTACTGCTGTCTCTGCTCCCAGTCATGCCACCCAATTCATAGATAACATTTAGGAACCACTCTTTAACAATACATTTTACTCTGATTCACCACCAAGATTTATTTTGTCTTATGAGACACCAGGTCACAGAATCATGATAAAAATCTCAACAATTATTACTTTTGCCTCATGGGCAGTGAGGAAGTGTTTGTTCTGGAAAGAAGAAAAAAAAAAAAGGAAAACAAAAAATATGATGATATTGGGTAGAAAACTAAAATAGATTTATCTGTTATTCTGATAACTAGAAATACTAGAGTTTAAACCTGAAATTTGGTATCTATACATATGATTAAGACCCCACTTCAAAATTTTGTATTTCTTCAGTGATTCTTAATCAATCGCAGCCTTGATTCTCTTACAGAATATTATATAAAATTATGTGCTCATGCTAAAATAAAATAAATCTGGACCTAGATATTTTCCTTAATTTATTTTATTGCATTAGAAAGTTATTTCTTCACATAGGCAAAATTCATAAGTATAAGAAATTATATCTTTCTTTTTTTAAATTTTAACGCAATTACCTATTTGCTTCTTCCTCAAAAAAGAGCAAAATTCTAAACTTTGCAAGTAAAACAACTAAAAAGCCCACAAATTTTATTTCTGCACAAAAGTGGATTTCTTTGAGGTTTTGCAGTTTGTTTTCTTCGAAAAGAAGCTGAAATGTTCAAGTCTTATACTTAGTCTTGATAACATATATGCCATCTCTGGTATTCATACATATTATACTTTTTATTACAAAAGTAATCGAGCTACATAATTGATTGTTTTACATAATTTCACTCCCCAGAGTTAACTATTGTTAAGGTTTTGGGTTATCATAACAAATTCGATCCTAACACTGAAAGACACATGTGAGTATATTTACACAGTTATGGATGGTGTTCTTAAATAAAACTGCAATAATATTCTTTAACAGTATTGTAACATCACATATTTCTTACAACAATAACATCTGATCATTTTTGACTTTTTATTTTGATATGTATAATTTAGAAAACCCTAAATATAAAATCCATGTAATTAAAAAAACAAAACTGGAGTTCTTATTGATCACATTGCTAAAGGCCTATGGGTCTCCAAATTGGAAGCTATGCCCCATTATTTCCTTTTTCCTTAATTCAAGGAGATTATCTTCAGCAAGTTCGTCCTCATTGTTTCTATCTATGTCAGTAAGAAAGGATTATGAATTTTTATTCCACATTTAAGGTCATCTAAGAATTTATATTCAGAGTTATTTACAGTATTTCAGGGTGTCTGCAGAGTCTGTAGATAAACAAACACGGATTTACTGATTTTAATCCTGGCCTACATGAGGCTAAACTTTTCTAACATTGGGAAGTTTGAATCAACACCTGTCTCTGATCCCTTCTTGCACAATGGCAGCTCGGCCAGAGGAGCCCCCATTTGTCTTCAGCACCATTACAATGATGACCGACAAAGTCTTCAATAAAGGTAGTTGACCTTCTTATTTAGTCAAATAATCCAAGCATTATGTAGGTCAAATTTATTCTCCCTATATCGGCCTGAGAACCATGCTGGTTTTTTTTTTTTTTTCCCTGAAAAATGTTATTTTTTTTTTTTTTCTGAATTTCAAGCAGGTAATCCAAGATATTTTCTTGAAAGATTAGATCCTTTATTATATCTTCAATTATTAGAATAACCCTTAAGAAGATCCCGACATTAAGTACACTGACAGATTTCAGGGTATCAAAAAAATATGTCTTTAAGAATTTTTTGTCAGAATCTCTGATGAAAAATGCAGCTTACATAAAAATCATGACTTGGGAGTTGGGATTTCCTTTTTTATCAAATAACCAAAATCAGATATGATGTCAAGCCTGTAATGGTTTCCAATGCACACAACAATCTAAAATTTTTCTTTCAAATGACGTTCTCATCAGCAAAATAACATTTCTATTTTTTAAAAAAATCAATGATCCCTGAAGTTTTCAAAATGGGTTCCCCCAAAATTGTTCTTCATTGATTATGTCATTATGCATAAAACTGATAGATGTTAGTAGTACTTTCATTTACTTGTTGAAGGGAAATTGTGAAGCCTTTATTTCTCTTTGATATTCAACATATTAGATGAAATGTCACTGATTTGCAATGAATGTAATAGGTTTGAAGGAGTCATTTTTTTTTTTTCAAATTTTCTTTGTCTCACTCCTGGGGATTGAGGGGGTGAATTATTTCCAGGGCACCAAGAAATAATGGTATTTCAAATTGCTCATGACTTTTTAAAAAGATTACTGCAATATGAACTCTGTATAATACTTAATTATACATATTTTGTTTTGCAAAATCCACACATCAAAATGATAGGCTTTAGTCATTTTCCAGGTCTTTTTCTCATGAGTAAATATTATCTCCAATGCACTTTTTCATTAGACTTTTTTTATTTTGAAATAATGAAAGATTCTTATGGAGTTTTAAGAAATAGTACGAGAGATCCCATGTAACTTTACCCCGATTTTCCCAACAGTAATATCTTGTAAAAATATGATGCAGTATCACAACCAGGATATTGGCAAAGATACACACTCAAAATAAAGAACATTTTCATCACCACAGATCCCTCATATTGCCTTTTATTCCTCTCCGCCCCATTTCTCATTCTTGAGCCCTGGAAACCATTAGCCTGATCTCCATTTCTAGAATGTCACTTCAAGAATGTTGTCCAGTGGAATCATAGAGTACATAACTTTTGGCGATTGCCTTTTTTTCAACCAGCGAAATTCTCTGGAGATTCAAGTAAGCTGTTGTGTGTTTCAATGGCTTGTTCATTTTTTACTGCAGAGTAGTGTTCCAGGGTATGGAAGTACCACAGTTTACATAACTATTCACCTACTAAAGGACACCTTAGTCATTTCCAGTTTGGGGCTACTACAAATAAAGCTGATCTGCATATTCACATACAGATTTTTTTTTTTTTTTTTGCGGACTGTTTTTCTTTCTCTGGAGTAATGCATTTTTATGATAAACAAATGTCATGGATGTCCTTCAGTTTTGTTGGATTCATATTTCCTTTGATATCACTTTTTCCATGAAAAGGACATACAACTTTTGTGTCTTTTCTCATTAGTGATGACAGTAATACCACAAGTTTATCACTGAGGATTCTCAGCTACAAATAAGAAATCTGATTTCCCCTAATAAAAACAGAAAGGAAATACATTGAAAAGTTTTAGGGTAGCTCCCAGAATCAGCAAGAAGGAGAACTAGATTTTCAAAATGAGCAGGAATAAGAAATGCTAGGCACATCCAAGATCATAGCAAAAATCTAACAGAAGAACCATGACAAAGACACTACTACCACAACCACGAAAACAGCAGATTTTACATCTTACAGCACTGCCCAAGACTCTACAAGCCACAGGATGGTGGTAGTCATGCTAGTGTTGTTCTTACAACACTTAGATCATGCTGTCAACACTGCCACACCCGCCAAAATGAATCCTCCATTATCATTAACACACAAATGTGTGTGTGTAAAAATATATATCTTAGACACCCTACAGAATGTCCATCAAAATCTGGAAGCTCAACCTAAATAGTGTACTGTATTTATGATACTTTTCCTAATTAACAATTGAATTGTTGTATTTAAATTTTGAGTTACTTTTACTGAAGAGACATCTGCAGATTAAAAGAAAACATATTGAGCATCTTATATAAAAATGTAACTTACATATTGCGTAAAAATAAGCTCATTCTGTCTTATGACTTTTGAACACACTGTATTCCTTTCTTTAAATCAATACACATGTGAATAAACAGATATAGCTATTGATATTTGTGTATTTAGTCTCATTTTTAATCGACCACCTTATTAATCACAAAGAATATAGAAAGACATCCACCAGACCATCATAAAATTTTGAGAGTGTCAAAAACCGTTTCATCCATCTGCCATTTAGATTCCCTTTCCTCATATCTCCTCTGTGACCTTTTCCAACAATTATGTGCACTGCCTTTATATTTTAAAAATGATGACCAGGCTGCTCTCATTGTCTCTACTTCCAGACCCCCAGTAATTTCTAAACTGCTGCAGTCTGGTTTCTGACCCTTTCCTGACCCTACCACTCTACTGAAACCCTTCTACCACCTCTAATTTGACAAATTACCCTCATTTTTCTTTATACCTCTGCACTATTTAAATTGTTAATCACTCACTTCTTAACTCCTTTGGCTTCTTAAACAACATTCACTCCCTTGTCTTATTCTAGTCCTCAGACTGACTCCTGAGCATATTTTTAGTTTTTCTTTCTTCTATTTCTTAAATGTAGATATTGCCAAGGGTTTCATTGTTAGTTTTCTCCTCTCTCCTGCTATCCAGTGTTTCTAGATGATTTCATTCATGCCAGGTGATTGAATCTAACCTACTAATCTGTTAACCTACTCATCAATCTATATATCTTCTTAAATATCTTTCATAGTACCAACCAATATAATAAGTGATAACAAAAACTGTAGCCTCTAGCACAAATATTCCTGCTAGGTAGTGTTCTACAATCTTTTCAAAGTTTATAATACCCAATTCCACAGAGACAGTATACAGTATCGTAACTTTGTCAACTCGATAGATGAAGACACTAAGGTTTAGAGATATCAAGTAATTAACCCCAAGTGACACAGATGTGAAATGGTCACACCGGGATCTGAACCAGGCCATTGTCTTCAGAGCCACAGCTAAACTGTATGTTGGGCCCAAACTTGTATTTCAAATGGTTTCATGAGTATATAAATGCTCCTGAGATACTTAACAATTAAAAATAACATAAGAAATGCATTTCTCTCCAAACCTATTCTTTCTATTTAATTTCTTAATGGCATACAATCCTCTCAGGCATCTTAAACAGAACTCTAGGTTTCAGTTTAAACTCCTACCTCTGGCTTGCCTCTCTCATCTAAGCAATAAGTAATTTCAATTGGTGTCAACCACTAAAGACATATTCAGCCTCTCTCTAGCTCTCCTTCCTGGTACTCTTTTCTTGTCACAGGATCCTCATCATGTCTCCAATGGAATGTTACAAGGCTTCCTAGAGAGTTTTGCCTCACTCCAATCTTTCTTACCCTGTGGTCAATGTATAACTTTGTTGAAATAATTAACAATGTGGTTATCCACAGGATTAAATAAAATCTCTTTGCACTGTAGGTAGCTCTGTCTTACCACTCCCCTTTTGTCCACTCCTTTCAGAGTCTAACTATTTTGATGTACTTGCACTTTCTAGAAAGAGTCATTTTTCTCAGGCACGTCTGTATTTTTGCACTCCCTGGTCCTCTACACTCAGTTTAATGCCATCTCCTCTGGAAAGCTTTTTCTGACCACAGAATGCTCTGATTAACTCTTCATCCCCCACAGTGCTCCTTTTTCCATTTGAGAATTCTTGTATCTTAGAGAGGCAGCATGAGTTTTGAAGTCAGACATACCTGCTTCAGAAACTGATTTTCTATATGTAGGATCTTGAAGCATTTACTTAAACCATCCAAATTAGAACTTTCACATGTATAAAATGATTGCACTAATCCCACCATCAAACTTTTAATTGTGAAAATACTGGTAATATAAATAGTCCCTATACATGGTATAAGTACTCCAAAAATGCTAGATATTATTATAGTCATCTAACAAACCAGAGAGTTAATTTTATATCTCCCCCATTACAATGACTGTAGCTTCTTATTACTCTTTTGACTTTTCCAGCCAGTTGTATAGTAGATGTTTGATCATTTTTTGATGCACAAATGTTTTATGATAAATGGTTTCAAGTTACAGATATTCATAAACTTACATAAATCTTGATAATTATCCAAACCATTAACATGTTCTATTATATTTAATAGTTATATATCTTTATTTTTAAAATGCTAAAATCTGAAATATAAAGTTTTTAGAGTAATTGCTATACAGAAGCCAGCCACTGTACAGAAGCCAGCCATATCAAGGTTTGCTTCAAACAGAAAGAAGAGCAAGTACTAATAGCACAGGGTAGAATAACTCAGCAGGTTCAAGCAACGTGAAGAAGATCAACAAGGCAGGAAAAGGCAGAATCACTGGGAGAGTGTGAGTACTGGTCAGCAAAGGCCAAATGGTAATGGCCAGGGAGGACTCCAGGCTTAATCAAAGAGCAATGGGAACTCTTGGAAGAGCAGGGGTAGACACTCACTGTTTTATTTCTCTGTGGAGAATGTGCTGTAAAGGAAGGAGGGCTAAAGCACAAAGACAAGCCAAGATGGTACTGCAGTGGTTAAGGGAAGAAATATTGTGGGGATAAAATAGACTTGCTAGTGCACAGCTTTTGGCCATCGTGTTGGAGTCGATCAGCTAAGTTTTTTCAGAGTATTAACATTTCTGTATTACTTTGTCAACCAATATTTAACCAATGCCTACCCTTTGTCAGGCAATGTTTCAGGTACTAGAAACACAGCAGCAAACGAAACAGACTGAAACAAATAACCTTATGGCACATTCTAGTAAAAGTTAGGAGGCAGGGAGACAAACAAAAAATTAATAAATGAGTAAATTAAATAATATATTTGAGAGTGAGAAATTCTAGGGTGAAAGATAGAAAGAAACAGGATAGTGAAATATTAGAATTTCAGTAAGCTGAAACACAGAAGACCTCACTGAGAAGGTGACATTTGAATCAGATTCGATTAGAGGTAGAAATCAAGTCACAAAGACTTGTGAGGAAGAACATGCCAGATGCACAAATGCAAAGAAGAACAACAAAATATTCTAATCTGGGTCTCTATAGGTGGTTTTGAAGAGTGATCCCTTCCTTGAGTTCCTCTGCTGCTCCCCAAACGTGCCATGCTCCTGTGGCTGAAACTCTCAAAGCAGTGAAACTGAGAAGCCCAGGTTCACATTTCAGAACATACCCAACTAATGTTTAGTCTCTTACACCAACCCTCATGTTCTTTCCACTACTCCATCCTGTCTTTCTCTCTACCACACTGACTTCAAGAAGAAGCTATAAGAACTACAATGTCACCAGTGCAACTCGAATTAGTTTTGACTCCTGTTGAGAGGAGGAGTTTTGACTCCTGTAGTGATGGAGCCTTGTTCTTGACAGTTCCTGAACAAGGCAGATTCCTAAGTCTCCTCAAGGTGCTTGCTGCTACTATCCTGCAGATACTCCACTCGACACTGTAGTCTGCATTACAAAGTTAAGGGGCATCGCAGGTGTCTGCCAGAGATCATCGCTAAATCTCCGGCTACATTGAGTCCCTGATCTCTTCTGCTCTTGGCATCTTGGTGCCACCATTCATGATTTGAACTATGAATGCCATTAGATACTTACATGGCAGCTTTTAGACAAATGCTTTAGAAAGACCTCCTCCTCCTCTTTCTAGTAAATTATTTTAGAGACATCTCAAACATCCTAATATTTCATCCTAATGTTTCATCAAGTTTCTAAAGGCATCATTTCAGGTTTTACTTACAGTTCCCTGTGAATCTCAGGTGCAATGGTAGCTCGTCCAGGAAATAAATACAATTGTCAGTCATCATACTGCATTCAGAATTCTACCTCCCTCTGAAAACTAAGACTTCCTCTCTAAGTCAAGCTCTTTATGCCTGGTGCTTTATTCCCAGAGGATGATTTATCCACTGATAAATAAATCAGTATTCATGCAAACAATTTTCTTGTTGGCCCATCCTACTTGTTTATTAGATATTTCCAGATGTAGCACAATCTAATATAAATTCAAACTGAAATCTCTGTTGCAAATGCATGGCGCAGAAACAAGATATAAATAGATATTTATTTGGCAGACCAAATAAAATTATATATGTGTAATCTCCATAATGCATAAAATATTACTAATAAATATTAGCAATGACCAAATGAGTACCCGCTGTTCTCTCCATTTTATTTTTACCTTCTTGCTCCAGGATAAATGCTAAAGGGCTCAGGACAAGTAAATCGTCTTACTAGTCTGATTTGATTTTAGTACAGACACACTATTCTAAAAGTATTCCCTCTCTCCACCTTACCCTGACCATCCAATGCATTGTCGTTCTTCTGAGCTTTCACTTTCATGTTCATTGCAAGTTTCTGTTTTTGTAATCTACTTCACACAGCAGCTCCTCTTTCCAATTTCCTACATTAGTATCTAGAAAATATTACGCCCTTAATAGATAGTCACTGATTGAATAATACATTGCATAAAACAAATAGAAGAGTAGATAATTCAATTATGAAGAGAGCCCTCATTGATGAATTTGTGATCTATTCTTACTACAGCTGTCAGTCTTCCTAGTTTAGCCACAGTGTATGGGTTAATAGCTGCTCTATTTTATTATGTCCTCCAGTTATTATGAAATGCAGTATGAATTTTATCATATGATGATGTAAAACATGAAGTAAAATTCCACCAATTTCTACTCTATTAAATTTTGGATTTGTGATCATTTAACATGCTTTGGCCTAAAGGCTACCTTTAATAATATAGATATACAAATAAATAACTTTCAGTATATAACACCAGGAATGTTAAAACCCCTCTGAAAAAGGACATTTATTGTTATACACCAGCTGATGCTACTAATTATAAATAAATTTGGGTTGGGCACATCAACTTTGAAGCATGTTCTGCTTACCAACTGAAACCAAAAAAAGACTCATGCATTTCTTTTCAAATTAGATTTTACATTTAATCATAACACATATTTTATTTATTCCTAATAGTGTTTTATATAATCATGAAAATTGTGAACTGGATGGGACATCACAAATACTGTAATACAAACTCTTATTTGGTAGATGTGGAAAATGAGGCAAAATGATGCCATTATGTGACACACCCTATTAATGCCTAAGCCTGGTCTACCTATCTCAGAGTTCCTACTATTGCATGACACTTCTTATTCTCTTTTCTCATTAAAAAAAATTAGTGAAGTTTTAATATAGTCATAGTACTTTTTGAAAAAAAATATATAACTTTGTGGTCTACATTTAATAAACTATAAAACAAAGACATAAGATCATCTGGTTAGCTCTAAAATTGTATCACACTCTAAAACTAAATAATTTACCTTATCTTAACTCCTAGAACAATTTTTCTTTGTAACTTTCTCAAGGAATTTTCATTTTCTATCAGATAGAAAATACTATCTGCAGAGATTGTGATATATTATATATCTTGTACAGATTATAAGTACTCAAGGCATGTGATTCCCTTATATAGATAATAATAAAATATTTGTAGAAAAAGATGCTAAGACCATAAATTCTCTTGTTTTGTTTTTTGTGAGTTTCTTAAATTTTTGAAAAGATACACCTAGTTAAGAAACAAAGCCATAATTTCAAATAAAAATATTTCACTGGGTCTAGGAAAAACAATTTTCTTTCTTCCTCTTGTCATTATTCACATTATCTCAATTTGAGCACTTATATTTAAAAGAACTGCTAAAAGTCTATGTTGTACAAAGAGGAAATAGTTATTTTTCACTAGTTTCTTGTTTTAGTTTTTTAAATTTTTCTGTACCACTATATCTTCAATATATCTATCTCAGTGATACTTGTAGTGGAAATATTAGTGAAGTTCCAGCCACAGAGTTAAACACTTTGATTGATTTAGCCTTATTAAAAACAAAACATATAAATATATATCACAGTGAGTTACTTAAAATATTTTTATCCTTAATTGTGGCTAGTTTACAACAGAAGACATTATTAAAAATTAAGATGAGATTAAAAATACCACAATCAAGATGAGAGAAAATATGTTTTAAAGGTTTAAAAGTTATATTCAGTAAAAGTTATGTGAACTGACAACTTTGAGATCCATCATACAGCACAAATAGAGTTTCTGTATATTTGGCAAGTCAACTATAGTTAAAATGAAATATTACTCACAGGGCATAAAATACTACTTTTATTTTGGGAAGAGTGTAAAGAAAAATTAAATTTTGATTTGTGTTTATATTTTTTATCAAATTAACAATCACTAATTTTGGAAATAATATCTCTGTTTGACATAAAATCTTTCAAAACACTAAAAAATTTTTTTTATTCCTTTGCATTGAATCATTCCCTGAATACAAGCTATGGGTTGGCCCAAAAGATGTTTATTTTCTTGAAAAAATAAAGTGAAACCGATCAAGTTCTATGAAATTATGATCTATTGACTGAAGCAGAGTTAAATTTAAACTGCCTTTGTAAAATTTTTATTTTGAAGCTTTTAAAGTCATGGCAACAAGGAGAGAGCATGCCAGGGCTACAATTTTCCCACTCTGTGGCTGTGGAGATGATTGAAATGGCATGAAGGTCAAGCCTGTGGTTGGCAGAACAGGAGTAGGGGATAGCGCATCTCTCATTTCATCTGGGTGCACTGGTGTGTTTCTGGAAACGGAAGAACTGCTTTATTGACCTGTCTCCAGACATGAGTCAAAATATTGCATATGCTGCCAGCTATTTGCCGGAAACACCCTCCTGTTAGGACTGGGGTGGTAGAACAAAGGAGGCGAC
This sequence comes from Eulemur rufifrons, assembly GCF_041146395.1. Taxonomy (NCBI): domain Eukaryota; kingdom Metazoa; phylum Chordata; class Mammalia; order Primates; family Lemuridae; genus Eulemur; species Eulemur rufifrons. The sequence goes on along the minus strand of NC_091000.1, from coordinate 9,345,185 downwards.
TCTTCATCGCTTTATCCTTAAGTGAGTACAAACATGTTCAGTATCCTTCCTGGCCTTTTTTTTATTCATTTTTTTTTTTAGCATTTCACTTCTTTTATTTTTTCTCTGCCCTGCTATTTCTTTCCTGTTTTCTTCTACTATTCCCTTCTATCTCCTTCTCTTTCTTAAACCATAAGATGGTACAATTCACATGAACAGCATATCCCATTTTCTCCACCAAAATATCTGTCATTGAACAGATATATCTTGTCATTGAACAAAGCTTGAATGAGTGAATCAGAAGTGAAGGAAATACTATATAATAAGTATAAACTTTCATAACCAATTGCCAGGTAAAGAGCCATTTAATTTATCTTTTCCTTTAGATAATGGAAAGTACTGATGTCTAGAGGTTGAATATTGTCACGGAGGAGATGGAAAAATGTGCTTAAAAAGTCCATAAGCCTATCTAGCAGGAAAAGACCAAATTCTCATAATTCTCCTCTCTGAGATTCACACCTAGAGGAAATCGTTAAGGCAAGGTGTTCTTAATGGGGCAAGTAAGAACAATGTGGCCACTGAAATAAAACAAATAATTAATATAGAGAAAAGATTAGGTCCAATGACTGATCACTATACCAAGTTGAGTTCTAGGGTAGAGGGTAACTATAAGTTTAAGAGATGAAATTCTTTTGCCCAAGTCTCCTAAGGCAGGCTGCTAGCATCGGGGGAACATTGTACTTCTTTTTAAAGAACGGAAACACTGGGCATCTAAAGCACCCTTTCCTCAAAGTATCCTGGGCCAGAAGGGTTCTGATGGGAGGGAAAGTATTCTTCCTTCAATATTGAAGACCCACTTCAGCCACAAACTGCACATTTCCCACAGGGCATGGCAGAAAAGGTGCACTCAATAAATGTGTGCTGAACAGAAATCTAAAGAATGACCATTTTCAAAACAGAGAAAGAAATGGAAGCTCAGGCCAATTGAAAGTCCATACATATTTACCAAACTATTATTAATACTACAAAGTCTTCCTCTATTATAAACAAATACATTTCATAAGTTCCTCTAATATGAACTGTACATTAGGTACATTATTTCTGTTTCTTCACTCAAAATTCCTACATCTTAAAAAGGGGGACGTGGAATATGTGATTTTCAACCACGTTTTTTCTTAGTCTAGTTTATGTTAACCTTCCTACAACCTATATTAACTAAATTTGGATTATAATAATATAGCAGAGTGAGAGCCTCCTTCTATTTCAAAATATATTAAAAATATATTTTTGTTAATTTTAGTATGAGCTTTATGATTATTCTAATTTCAACATTGATAAAAAGGGGAAAATTTTAGCATCCACACTTGTATATGATGTTTGATTTCACATAGAGAATTTAAATAAAATAATATGAACTTTAGAAGTTTAAAGAGATTTGAAAAATAATCCAGCCTAATACCCATATTTTACAAAAGAGAAGAATGAAAGTGGGAAAAGCTATATGAACTTTTCCAAGGACACATGGCTAGCTTACAATAGAATCTAGATTAAGACCAAGGTCAGCAAAGGCTGGATTATCACCATACCATCTAAGATGTTACTGAAAAGTTGAATTATTATTTAGGTCCTAAGACATTTGAAATATGAATAATAACCTGAATGCAAATGTGCTTATCAAAAGCACAATAATAAAGTCTATATAAATACTATTTCATAGGAAGTTCATTGTGAGAAATGCCATACAGATGTACATACACACTCTGTATGATAATGTGTCTTTCTCAAAATTTCTTGGAAGTTAACATTGAAAACCATGAATATTTTTCCTTTTAAGCTTTTTTATATTCTTATATGATTCCTTTAACTTCAAATAAATATATCCATTAGTATAGCAAGAATGCATTTTTTCAAATATCATTAATGTTAAAAAAAGTATTTCAGAATTAATATTTAATTATTACCATATCAGTGTGTGAAAGTAAATAGTGTATCTAACTCAGATTTAGTGTATTTAGTAAGTTGACTAAATATAATATAATTAAAAGACATGATTTAGGTTCACAGAAAGCTTAAAATCTACTTAAGGGAGAAAAAAAACCCTACACTTTAATTCTTTTATGCCTTCAAAAAACAAGTATTAAATGCTGGGTATAAAACGCTGAGTTGGGATTGATATATCTTTACTTCCACCTATTTAAAGGGAGGGATATTATAGAATGGTGAGCAAACAGAGAGAAAAACCATAGGTTATGGTGAGAGAGCATAAGAAATATACCTGTCCCTGCATGCTTGATAAACTAAGACATCTGAAGAGAAATGATAGTGTAAAATTTGCAATAGGTAGAAAAGGGGTGGTTTTGGATGAGATCAGATGATATTGTTCCAAGGAAAAGAATCAGCATATACAAAGGCCTAGCGGTTTGAAGAAGCCTAGAATAATTGTGAAAATGTTAAGATTTCAGCCTGACTAGACTATGGCTGTATAGGGCATGACTGAGAGATGCTAATATTGCAGCAAAAAGGGGTCAGATGGAAAAGACCCTTGTGAGCCATACTAGGAAGTCTTTAATTTGTCATTAGAGCAATACAAAATCATTAAGATTTTATCCATATAAACCAAGTGAGCAACAAACCGCAGACTAACAATCAAGGACTGGCCATAGGGGACCCCTTAGGTTCTATAGGATTACAGAAAAAGTAAAGGTAAATGATTACTACAGACACAAAGTGTCCCAAGAATAAGTGGAACTTCAGGGAGACTTAAAAGTTAGGTGACAAATGGCCAGGTACTGAAGAGAAATAAGGTCATTGCAACAGAAGCAGATAACACCATGACTGACAGCATGGATTCTTTGTGGTATGATAATAGAGTTGGTTTGACAAAAATGTTTTTAAGAAAGAGGGGATGATAAGACATATCATTCTATATAGAATGGGCTACATGATGGAGAGAAACTGAAAAAGTATAATTTATCACTGGTTTAAATCTTTGATGGATTTTGAACCATGAAATATGAGCTAGAAAGGATCAAGCTTAGCATCTGGGAAATCAGGTCAGAGATTATTTCATTGGCGAAAGCTGGAAATTCCAGGGAACCCTCCTAGGCTTGGGAGGAAAACCTGAAGAGCCCAGAGGCTGGATGCCAGGGCTCCTGTGACGAGGGCAGGACTGTGAACTGTAGGACATTAGGGACCATGTTTGTCACTTCACTCTGCATTCCCACCAGGCTCACTATAGACATGCAAACGTGCAAGGGGAAAGTTGGGAGGGGAAGTTAGTTTGTGCCCAGAAAGATGATGCGTTTTTTCCGGACATGTTTTGTGGAAATATCTTTCAGACATGCAAGTAATGTGTTCATTAAGAAAAAAAAATGTGGTGGCAAAAGTTGGGATCTTTTAAATCACAAGAGCTCCAAGAAAGAGAAAATGAAGATCTGCATATCAAGACTTCCTGCTGATCCTTTAATCATTTGGACATGAGTAGTGTTATCAGGAGATATATTGATGGAAAATTTAATTTCTCTAAAAGTAATCAAGTTGTTACAGATATTTGGCACTTCCTAGATGATAGCTATATACATGATTTCAATAAAATTTTGCATCAGCTGCAATAGAACCTAATTATTCTGGAATTGATTTTACAGTAATACCTCAAATCATTATTTTCCCTCTGTCATGTTGCCTACTTGATCATTTCTTCCTGGTTATTAACATCTCAAAAATTGAAAAGGATGGCAAATATGTGAAAATAAAAATAATAAATGCATCGCTTCTTTCAGATCTCATGAAATTTTTGATGAGAAACAAAGATAAAAATTAGTCAATTCTCCACTAACTGGGGAGATTAATCTGAGGTAGAAATAGTTGCAATTATAGAATATTTTAAATGTAAGCATTATTGAAAATCACATTAAAGTATTAAAAATAATATACAAAGTAATAATTGTGATATGTTGCCTAGTAAAGGGGATGAGTTTCTAATATATACATTTTAATTAACATAATATTTTTGCTTATAAATTGTGATTTAATTCTTCAATATATTTTTGCCTTCAAACGTGATTTAAAAGCATTTTCCTTGAATATGTGTTTAATACCTTTTGTTCCATCATGTTAGCAAAACTCTTTTTCTTATGCAAAAGTAAACCTCAGTTTAGCACTAATAAATTATTACAAATGCTAAATTTAAAAAAAACAGGGTTTAATGAAGTTTTAATATAAATGCTTAAATAAATTTTACCACTACAGTTTACATTTGTTTTGCCTAACTCTCAGTAGTACCTGTAATCAGAAATTTGCTAGTTGATGAAATAGACTCACACAAAATATTTGCAAATATAGATATACATATGATAGCAAATTTTGGCTATTAAAGCTCATTTCAGCAATGGAGAATTTAGCAAAATGTCTGATGATCCCCTGCTAGTATTTAAATTGAAAAGTAAACAATTACAGAAAAGCCAAAATCTACTTGTGTATGAGGGTTGAGCAACTTCTACCATAAACAAGCTTCCTATTGTTACAAAGAAATAGACAAACGATAGAAAGGTTTATGGCATTTAATGGGACAAGCATCCTTTCAATTTTTAAATTCATTCATCTTTTACAGACTCTGTGTGTCTTCAGAATAGGTACGATGAAGGGACCAAAAATCCTATTAGTCTCTACCAGAGAATTAAGATTGAGGTAGTCACTTTTTCCATCTCAGAATGAACCTGCTTCAACAAAACCAGGTCTTAGTTCATTTGCACGATGACTGCCACACTTTCAAGGGCACTTTGTATTGATTTTTTTCAATGAAAATGCCATTTTTCTGGGAGCAACAGCATATTCTCCTCCAATCTGTTTGTTCCCTGAAACAGTTCTTCCCACTAAATCATGATATTGTATCCTACCAATCAAAGCAATTGGAAATAGTTTCCTTAACATTTTCCTTTACTTATAAGCTATATCAGCCAAAATAAAACTATTAGAAATGCCAAAGGAACTACTGGACATATATGGGCATATGTTTAAATAATCCAATCAATTTAACTTTATTAATCTCCAGGTATTTGAATTATAAATATTGTATAAATTATAAAAATATTCTTTCAAGCAATCAACAAACTAAGAAAGCCCATAGACAAAAGTGATTTTAAAATATTTAATTAAATAAATCCTAAGAAATACCAATAAGCAAATCATACAAAAACTAAAATGTAAGATAATGTATCAGGATTTAGTTTGGCAATAATATCTCTATATCAAAAATGTATTTCATTTTTAAGAACACATGGGGATTTGAAGGGTGATAACTTTTCTGTACCGCTCCATATTCTGCTTTCCCATCTTTTCCTTAATGCTGAAATTTTCACCCAACAGAAAAATATTTTAGCCATTAGTTTTGTTAAACATGGAAGAGAAACCTTTAATTGTTATTTTAGAAAGGAGATATAAACCAGATGATATTTGGAGGCTATCATCACTCAATTCACGAATTCACAGGAAATAACCCATGTGCAAAAGCCACAGGATACAGCTCCTTGTGAAGAGTATTTCATATGATCCAAGCTCCCTCTAGTTTACTGTTTCATGTGGGCGTATTATTGGGCAGGCTTAGAAATGAGTGATAATTAGTTCTAAGGAGGTAGCAAGAACCTAAGATGGTTAAGAACAAATCAATTCATGTGATAGTGCCCTTGACAGATTGTCTCAGGAAAAAAACAAAAATAAAGTTGAAAAACCCACACCACCTACAAAGATTTTTTTTTCTTTTCTGTAGTTTTTCCCCATATAACTCTCCCATTCTTTATTATGTACAGAAATCTAACACAATGACAGCCTGAGGCATTATCAAGTGCGGTTGTTTCAATGATATTTAACTCACACAAAGAATAAGCAGATAATTTATTACGATGTGAGATCAGCATTTGCCTGGAGGTTGTGTGATGTTGCTTAATCTTATTGCCGCTTTTTAAAGAAGCATTTTCCTACCCTTCAATTATGTTTTTTTTTTAATTGGGTTTTAAAAATTTTAAAGGTCTTTAATAATAAATTATCCACAGCATGTCTATTGCCAACCACAGATGCCATCTCACCTATTGCTGTTTTTAAAATACTTTATAATTAATCACAAAATTAACTGATTTTAGGAAATAGTTTTGTTTCCATCCCCAATCCATTACTTCAACTTCTAAATATATGCATGGTTCATAAAAAATAGAATAGAATGCAAAGTGTAAAAACTCATGGAGTATAGTATATATGCAAAGATTAAACCTAATATTCAAATAATCTCAATGATGGTCAACTGTACATTTAAATATGATGCTGCATCTTTATTCCATCAATTTCTAAATCCATTATTCAAGATCTAATTCAAAGTTCACTTCTTCATAACCTAATACTAGCATTTTAAGAGAAATTAAATAACACTCTCAGGAAACATGGTGTTCTACTGCCAGGCAATAAGAATATAAAAACAATGTAGAGCCTGACTTTAAGAAGCCTGATCTAGATAGAAATAGATAAATATAAAAAAAAAAGTTGCAAGTTTATTTATGGAAATATGTAAAGGTTAGTATGGAAGAAAAGGAAAAATTCCCTTATGTTGTTCTGGGAGTGAAGGAAAGTCATCACGGAGGCAGTGAGCTATCAGAACTAGCAAGAACTCAACAGGCAGTTAATTGACTGGCAGGGGGCAGTGGGAGTTATTCCAGTTCAGGCATAAGAGACTGGGATGAAGTCTTCCAAGCGGACAAGAGAGCAAGAACAAAGGCACATAAGTGAGTGATAGCATGACCTATTAGCAGTTTGCATTACTAAAGAAAAAAGGGAAATCCAAACTAAAGGAGTAGAGGAGGAGGTGGGTAGAGAGGTATATGCACAGAGGCTTGCTCAACACTCAACATGCATTTGTAGTTACATTCAGCTGGAAATAGTGGAAACCATCAAACTGTTTTGAGCAAGAGAGAACACCCTCAGATTTGTGTGATTTCTTTTGACTTTTAAATTTGTTTATTGAATCACTGGAAAATAGATATGAGAACTGTAATTCTGTAAGAATGTTGTTGCACTATTTCACCTTATTGATATAAGCATATAAATAAGAGTATCTTGATGGGTGGAGAGATTTTGGGGAGATTCTTAGAACAAAGCATTCAAGAAATGTTGGGGAAGTAAAATGACAAGATATGTTGCTGTTTGGAATAGAGGAAAAAGTCAAAGATGACTGTCAGCCAGTCTATCACAATGGCTCAGCGTGTCTCCTCAATGAACATCCCAACTCCCCCTTCCTAAGTAACTTCTGGAAAATTATTTAACATGTTTAAACCTTAGTTTCCCAAACTACAGAATGGTAATGAAGTGGCATCTATTTTACAGGATTGTTAAGAGCAGCTGAGATGATTCATGTAAAATACTGTGCGTAGTGTAATACACACACTACTACGAACTCAATGTTAACTAGACATTAGAATTAATATTATCAGGAACTGCATGTAGATATCAGTACCACTAACTGAAAAGAGAAAAATAGAAGTAGTTATCTGTTTATGAAAAAAGATGATGGGTTCAATTTTGGAAATTCCAGATGACTTATAGATGAAGGCATCCATGTGGAAATAGTCAAGATATTACAATATCAATCTAATCCCAGAGAGAGTATGATGGTTGGGAGGATCAATATAACAGTAACAGAAACAAAAAAAATGTGGAGGAGTAATATTTTAGGAGTAACAAAAAAATGATGTGTCTTAAAGACAGAATTGAAATAGTAGAGGTACCAGTCCAGTTCAGAATGTGATGTCACAGAAGCCATGGGAACAGGGAGTTTGAAGAGAGGAGTTAACAGAGCTAAAAGTCAAAATGAAGTACAGTAAGACAACTGAAGTTGCCCAGTGGATTTTGCAAATAGGTTAAAACCCTACTAAAACAATTCCATGGGCAAAGGTATGAAGCTAGAAGGTAGCAGGTTGAACAACGATCAGGGTTGAAAGGTGAGAGGCAGTGATTGGAAATTGCTTTTCAAAAAAATTGCATGAGAATAATGAGCAGGAGCCCTAAAGTGGGAGCATGGTCCAAGGGGAGCTGTGTGGAGTGGAGAAGGGGGTGTGAGTGTGTGCGTGTGCATGCAAGGGTAGGATGCTTGTATCTATTTTTACATATTACAGAGTTGAGATTGTTTAAAGGAGAAAATGTTCTTAGAGCAGGAAAGTAACTCATGGCACAAGACAGAGAGGGAAGGGCTTGGGCAAGGTCTTGGAGTTGGCAGATGAGGTTTGTACTAATAGTGTGGATGACTGATTTGGCTTTGAAGGAGTTCATGTCCTCTGTAACTAAAAGGAAATAGATAAGAAAAGTATAGATGGGCATATATTTGTATGTATTGTTGTAGGCAGAGCAGAATGAAGCAAAGTAAGAGGATGATGCCAGATGCTTGAAATGTTCTCAGTAATGGGGGGAAAAAGTCATCCACCAAGGGGCCAAGAGATCTGATGACTGGCGAAGATTTGAGACCATTTCAGGGGGAAAGAGAACATGAGCTGAGAAAAGGCAATGAATGGCTCCAGAAGCACTGAAAGGTATCTGGCTAAAACCAGAGGTGTAATGGTTCCCAAGTACCCAACTGCGTGATTTTTTTTCTCCCATTTACGCTGAAGGACTGCCAACTATGTGATTTTTCTCCAAATGGATTCTAGTATCTCAGTGGAAGAATATAAGAAGTGAATGCTGTCACCAATGCCCTGTTGGTGGATGTGGATTTGTAGAACACGTACAACATCAAAGATTTAGGTAAAAGAGCAGTTTTGATGATTAAATACGAATGAGGAGTTCTGGAAGGACTGATAGACAAGAAAAAAATTCAGCAACTGAGAGACTGGGGAGTTCAATGAAGTTCACTAGAAACATTCCTTCCTGTTCAAACTCTCAGCTCTAGGGCTCCTGTTTAAGAGCAGATATTCACAGGACTTCACCACCATGGCCACTAGGGGGCATAGTATGCACTTTGCCACTTTGTTCAGCCCAGGGTCCTCCTATTTCCTAAGCTGGTCAATCAGGGTCCTTCCTGGGATTTTTCTACTGGCTTGAGGTGGGGGGCGGGAGAGTCTCCTTCTTCTTTTCTTTATTTGGTTCTGAGTCCTAATTCGGGTTCATGAGGGAATTGATGTAACATTTAAAAGAAGTAGATTCGGGAAAGGACAGAGGGAGGGAGGGAGAAAGGACGGAGGAAGAAAAGGAGAGAGGAGAGAGAGAATGGTGATGATTAAATAATTGTTATTGGGGCCTAATATGATCATTTAAAAAAATAAAACATCATGGGACTGACCCAGGGATGCAGCGTCCTCATCCACAGTTTTGTGAGCAGGGGGGTTTCATATGCATGCACCTTTAGAAGAGCTAAGTCTTTATTTGTAGTTTAATAAAGATAATTGAATAAAATTAATTTAGTTAAGTTATACTATATCTTTTGAACACTTTAGGAGAGAGAGAAAAGGAGCAGTATCAGCTCCCAAATGGAAATAACTTTGTTTCCAGCTAAATAATTATTTTCATTGCATTCTCCAATATTACTCCAAAGTTGTATACAGTGATATTAAACTAAGCTTAAAGTACTCAAGTTTTAAAGATTGTCTATCTGTAGTGTAATTAAACTATGAATTAGTGTTTAGTAGAGCTTAAAATTTAGAGTAGCTAAAGGGGATAATAAGAGAATTCTTGCATTTTGCTGTAGCAGAAGTTTAAAGTGCTTTTGTGGGGTTAGTCTTATACAGATCCTTCTGTAAAAGATCAATTTAGAAATTATAAGAATGAGTAGAATTCATGTGATATATTTTATAGACCAAATGAATCAATTCACCAAATTCCCATCATATAATAAATATTCAAATATTCATGCAATTCTCACTATGTGCTTTAGTGAATCCATTTTCCTCAACATGCCTGTATCTACAGATTACCTCTCTGTCTCCTCCTCCTCTCCCTCCTCCTCTCTCCTCCACATACACATACATATAAATAAAAATATATAAAAAATTTGATTTTGCCAAATTTGAGGCCTAGAAACTGTACTAAGATTTACTTGAAAAATTTAAATGTGAAGAAGAGAAGCAGTTATTTTGGTAGGCTCTCCCTTCTAAGTTATACTTCTTTATTACTAGTTCAGGTTTATTTTCATACAGAGGCTAATGTATTAGGTTGATTCCCCAAAACACTCTTTTACCACATCTCTCATTTCCCCAAACGGCTAGTCTATACACACTCGTTCCTAGCAAAACTTTTCTTGGAGAACAAGCCTATAATCTTTGTTCCTACAACAGAGCTTCTGCTTTCAATCTTCACTGGACCCCAAGCAATCATTTCTTTTGAAATAGTCAGAAACTTCTTTCTTGGGACTAGTTAGTTTTCCAGTGTCACAAATGATAGAAAGGAAAAGTGCCAAGGACTGCACCCTGGTGCACTCCAACATCCAGATATTGGAAGATGTTAGGAGAGGATCATTTAAGAAGATCTAGAAAGAGTGACCAGTGGGATAGGAAGAAAACAACCAGGTCAAATGCTACAGATGGGGAAATTAAGATGAGGACTGAGAAGTGACATTTAGACTTGGCAATGTGGTAGTTGTGGATAATTCTAAGATTTGCAGTTTGAAGATACAGGTGTGGCAAAACTTGACTGGGGTGGGCAAAATAGAAACCGAGAGCATTGTCATTGATGATCATGGCTAAGAGAACTCAGTCAAGGGGTTTTGCTGAAAAGAGGAATAAAGAAATGGGGCAGTAACTAGAGGGGGAAGTAGGGCTAAGAAATTATTTGTTTTGAATGCAAGAAATAACAACTGGTAAGAATGACACAGTAGAGAAGAAAATTTGATGATAAGGCAGAGAAAGCAGAGCATTGCCTATTGATTCCCTTGAGTAGATGAAAGGAGACAGAATTTGGTAATAGTACTTGTTGCATGCATGGAAGGATGAATGAATGAATCAGAGAATCAATGAAATCATGGAAAGACTTTTAACAGTTGCAACATTGTATTACAGTAAACTATTTGAAAGTAAGCAAAATAAAATAATACTCCATTCATAGTTTCTTTAAAAATAGTAAAAGAAGCACATACTATGTTATACAAATATTCAATGAATAAGTGTTTAGTGAGCATCTAGTATAACAATGAGCAGTAGGTTTGGCATTATAAAAATGAGAGCAACGTCTAAGGCATATTTGCTCCCCTTTATGTATGTAAAGCATAGTGAAGGAAATATAGTATGTATATGAAATCAACTGATAAAATTTGCCTATGTTATTCAGTATTGGAAATGTTTTCATTATTTATTATTAAATTATAAATATAATTAAACAAAAGTATAGCTGATTTTTAACTGTGTGCCCAATTATTTCATTCAACTCAAAGTGTAAGTATCCAAATAGTGGAAATTGTTATGATACTCTGTGAAAAACAAATTATCTTTCCTTAGGCAGCTTCATTTATATAACAGGTTTCAAACTGCTCATAACATTCTGGTAATTTTTCTCTTCTGCCTAGTGTTCTCTCTGGTATTCAAAATCCTTCCTCAAAGGACCATATCATTAGGAATATTCTTTTATTCTTCCAAGGCAATGTACTGCCCAAGACATTCATTTTTCTTTGATTGTTGATTTCCTTTTCCATTTTCCCAGCACAGACATTCTACATATAATTTTGTCATTTAACAGTCATTAATGGTTCAGAGCTCAGGCTTGAGTCAGGCTGCCCAGGGCCTCATGCCACTGACTGTAAGGACAGTGGCATATGTATTAACTTCCCTGTGAAAATTAAATGAGTAAATACATGGAAAGTAATAGACATGTGTTTGGTACACAGTAAGTACTCACTGAATCTTAATCATTTGCCTTCCAATGACTTCATGTGACCCATGCCCTGGATCCTGGTTCAGATACCTTCAATATTATTATTTCTTGAAACAGAAGAGCTTTAAATCTTCCCAGGTCCTGGATGAGGAAAGCAAATACTATATCCATATCACACAACAAGTGTAAAAACTGGGACTCAGATTCAAGAATACTTACAACTGAGTTGGAAAATATTCAAGGGTATGTTATATTTTTAATATTAAATTTTAAGAGTTCATACATTGTCATGATTTGCCATATCACATCTATATATGTATAGATAGATATCAGATGCCATATATGTGTATGTGTGTGTGTGTATATATACATATCAGATATATGCCTTATGCAGTCCTTTCCTCTGAGCTCTAGGTTCATTTTCAAATATCTCCTTAATGCTTCCACTTCCATGGCCTGCTGGAATATCAAGTAAAATATATGTAGAACCAACCTTATATTTTCACGACCCACATTTCCCACTTCCTAATAAACAAGTCTTATTGTAACATCTCTTTTTTCCATTTGTGTTATCATTGCACCAGTTCTGAGTTTTAAATTAGAAAGTTCTGAAGTAATTTCAATTCACTTCAATATCCACCCTCACAATATCTGAGATGTTATTGTGCCTTGGGAGTCATCTTCAAAAATATGGAATGTTTTACTCAGACAAAGAAATATGATATGTGTGTATGTGTGATCTGAAAATGGTGGTTTGAGGTTATGTCATAGTATTAATCAGTGAACAAATGGGTTTGGCAACTTCTAGTTATTCCTCAGTCAAATGTCTTTCAGTACGGCTCTAAGAGGAAGAAATGAATTATTTCCATATATGTCAGAGCTCAGCAAATGGAAATTTAGGCATATAATAAACACTCATGGACATGTACCAAATCTCAGAGACTGTGCGAGAAGCTTTTTCCACATGTCATCTCATTTAATTCTTACAACAACCCTGTGAGCTATTAGTCCAATTTTCATATTAGAAATGCACAGTTCAAGAAACCTCATCCATAGCACAGAATATCATGAAGTTATTACAATGGTGTGCCCAAAGGAAGCTTAATTATGTGAGGAAAAAGTTCACAAAAATGAATTTAATTTTAAATGAAGAGTAAAAACTGAATTTTGTCATTTTAAAAAATGATGCATGTAATATATTATGTCTATATTTGTATCTGTGTACACAGTTTTAAAACTAAAAGGCACTGTTAAGACTTAAACCCTTAACGGTGATATTCCTTTGGGGAGATTTTTGAAATTTGATTTTGGGCATCAATACTTGTCATACTCCAGCTAATAAGAAAAAGTGAAGACAGAGACTGGTAGGTGGTTTAAATAGAAGGCAATAGAGAGAAATGTAGGCAGGTAGCTGGAAGCCACGAGGAGGGTCGAAGCTCATTTCAGAAACACAGGCAGGGGGACTAGAGATTCAATGCAAACATCAGAGGGATACGGAGGTGGGAAGAATAAGAATGCCCCAGTGCTTAAAGAATGACTAACACAGAAAATGGGCTCATTTCTTCATGGTAAACCAGAGGCTCTGATGCCTGGTTGAGAGAATAATGTCCTTACTATGTGCTCAAATGTCACCATCACTGTAGTTCACTCATAAAACGGCCCATATTGAAATGTCCTCCCTGCTGATGTAAAGCCTACCTTGAACACCGATTCAGGCCTCCCACTTTCTCTGGCAGGTCCAGCTTACATTTTTCACTCTTGAACTGCTATTACTTTTATGTGGTTCACTTTGTTGATGTTAATTATATAGTGATTGTACCACACACAGATACTGTGGTGCATATCTTATCCCTATAACTAGATTGCAAGCTCCTTAAACATGAGGAATTCAGCCCATTTTTTTCTGTCATTACATAAAGCTTTTAATGTGGTGCTTTACTTGTAGATCTATATGATAAGCATTCATTAATTAATATACCAAATGTTAGATGCAGAAGAATTCTTTATAAGTATTAAGTAGAACCATTAGTAGAAATAAGACTAGATTATGATCTCTAAAAATTATTTCAATATAATTAATGTATACAAATTTAAAATAAAATTTTATGTTAATAAAGTGTTAGAGTTGAGATTTCCACATAATGAATCAAGAAAATTTAAACTAATGTGTCCCTTAGTAACCATAATTCCTTCCCTTATGCACATATAATATTCCATTGCTATTAATTTATAATTAGGTTTTATATATAAATATATAGGTAGTGAATAACCCACAGAATAAAAAGAACATATAGACTATTACAATAATGCTTTAAATTATAGCATGAAGGAGATCTCACTACTTCTACTTTAATGTTACAAATATTTGAGAGAACTTTCCCAAAAGTAGCTCTCAGAGTTACACTTCCTTGTATAATAGAACATGACCAGCTGTGCTCACCACTTCTTTTTACTAGTTGAAATCTTACCTTTGCAATAATTTTCACACATAATCTCCTATGATTACTTTAGCCAATTAATATCTTTTAGCCTTTAACTCTTCAAACACTTAATAATCATATATCACATTTTTATCAAATTATTTATATATGTCATATAAATTCTTGCACATATTTATATGATAAATATGGTAATAAAGTAGTGGTTTGCAAAAGGAAAGTATTTTCATACTAATTTTAATGGGGACAAAGTAGATTCAGTGCAAATGTTAAAAGACTTACACACAGCAAAGAACTGCTAAAAGGCACAGAGAGTAACCAAAGTCATGTTTTCCAATTCCTAATTTGATATTCTCTATTTACAAAGGGGATCTTGAGAGTCTTAGAATATACCATCTTAGAATCTTTTAAGTCTCTTTAACATTTTGATCTACATGCTTTAATTACCTAGCCAGATTAAACACCCCTAGAAAGCAGAGATTTTATTTTTAACATTTTGGTTTCCACCAGTTTAGCAAAGTAGCAAACAAATAGCAGTCACTTGGAAAACACATGTTCTTCTTGATAATGTTGTTAATTATTGCCAGATATTTATGATGACTCATCAAAATAGAAAATAAACAACAATAACAACAACAAAACCTCCTCTGGTGTAATTAAAAGATGTCAATTTCTAAAATAAATGTGATATCAATACTTAGATATATATTTAATTTTAAAATCAAAGAAATCTCACATAAATGGAAAACATGGGAAACTATTCATGTGAGTGTGTCTTGGGGTAGTCTCTGTTTTATATGATTTGTTTAGTTAAAGTATAGATTGTTGGGCCCTATTGCATACTACTGAATCAGAATCTCAGAGAGGACTCACAGAGATTTACATTTTTATGAAGTTCTACCACGTCATTTGCACACCCATACAGCATAAGGGTACTTTTCTGAATATTTATGTGTAGAAAATTTCACACCATCTTTTACTTTGCTTCCTAAAATAACTAAGTGATACACTAACACATGTAGAAACAACACATGTTGTTTCATTGCCTACTTTTTCTTTTCAGAATTTAAGAATTTTATTTTCTTTAAGTTAATATTTTATATTACAATGTATAACCAAAACTGTGATATGAGAAGATATGTATAAACTTTTCTTCCCAACAGGGATAATTTTTTCTAGAAATACACAGGAAAAATACCTTCTGAAATTAAATTTTCCACTTAACCTATCATACTTTGGATTATTTATATTTATAAATTTGGTAAAACTTTATCTTAACCAGTATAGGTTACTTCTCAGCTTCTAAATTCTTCTAGTCTGAAGTAATAATGCATACACTTAAATCTGAATTATTTTTATGACTAAAATACATCAGATCCTCATCCCAAAATAGCCAAATGGATATTCTCTTTACTTTTAAACATGAATTTACCGTTAGGCAAAGAATGTGTGCCCTGAGAGTGTAACCCTAAGCTCAAGTTAGAAAGGTTGCAAGGCAGTAACATGTGATCTGTTAGTGATTACTCACATAACACTAACTTCATTGCGGTGATAAATTGTATTTTTCTTTATTTAGATGTTATATGCATAAAGTTAACATCTTTTCAGAGAAGCAGCTATTAAATTAAAAGTCATTCAAAGAGTTCCATATTTAGAAAATAATGCAAACATTGGGAGAAATGTCCTTTTTAAAATTTTTTTTCCTGGACAGATGTTGGCATTTGGAGACACATTAAAAAAATGGAAATTACCTTTACTCGGTTTTGTCACAGAGTCAAATAATTTCTGCTAAATTCCTCCTGTGACTGGTACAACAAAATATTAATGCCTGCAGCTGGTGTTTTCTTCAGGCAGTTAAAAAGGCAGTTAAAGGCAGAGGCAGTTAAAATATATGAATGATTTAAAGACTAATTGATATTATCTGCATAATCAATAGGATATAGGATACCAGTACTTGCACTTTTTAGTCCGCATGTATAAAGGAAGAAGATAGATAGAAAAGAACACAAGAACCTTGACCCTAGTTGTGCATATTTCAAAGTATGCGTTATATAAAATGATTTATATGATCCAGATTTAATACTGTGTTAATACACTAAGTTCTAAAGTCAGATATTATAAAATACATATAAAGTTCCAAGGACACAAGGAGTCTGCAGAAATCAATGAATACAACCTTTACAGTATTTTCTAGAGTAAATGATCAATGTCAACTAATATAAGAATACAGTGTTAGTAAAGGCATAATTCTATCAATAGTGAAAAAACATTTATTCCAGTGTATTGCCTATGTAAAACAGTCTACCTTTCAAAAATATAGGGCTATTGAATCGTTATGTACATAACTTTGAATCATCTATTCCATTGCCTCTGGTAAGGCTTACCTAAATAGCTTACAAAATGAGAATATAATCTATTTATAATGCTGGGGGGGAAATCAAAGATAACAAAGCATTGTGGTAAAAATGACTGCATATTTATGCAAAACAAAAGTTAACTGAATATATGAGATAAGTGCTTCTAATGGCTCATGTGGTGCAATAATCTCTTGGAGGGATTAATGTCATTAAGGTAGAGAAAAAGCCAGACTGTTGAAATATTTTGGCACTCTTGATCTTTTACTTGTCTACACGGGAGAAGAGCTTTCTGAGTAAGCAGGGGACATAGCTGTTGCAGAGTACTGGGAACCCTCCTTTCAATATAGCCACAGTCCTGATTCCTCTTCACAACTACGGTACAAAATGGCTTCTCACTCTTTGGTTCATCCAAAGTCAAGGCATAAGGCACCAGTTTATGTTCCTTTGGAGTAGTAAAATACGAGTTCTTTATAAATTTTTTTGGAAATATGATAAGCAGAAGTTAAATAGTTCATCATGGGCATTTTCTGGATGCTTTACTAATTTTTAGTAATAGAATATCATGTATAAATATAAATATATATAAATTATATATCAATATATATAAATAGCTTTTTCTCAGTTCTTCTGTAGCATTTTCAAATAAAAATGAAAAACTTTTTACATATGTGAATCAGCAAATTACAGAAACATCATTAGAATGGGGGAGGTGTCTTATGTAGTGTCTACAGTTTGACAAAAAGTTCAGAAGTAACTCTTTCTAGTGAAAAACAAAGAAACAAAATACAGAGAAAATTATGTGAAAAATGGGAGAAAGGTTAAGGGCTTTTAGAAAGAACAATTAAAATGTCTGTACTCTTGAATGGAGAAACTGTCCCAATTATACTGAGGGTGATCTGTAGACTGGTGAGTTACGCAGGGCGGCCAGCACATGTAAGTCCAACAGTAATTCCTAAACACCCTGGGAAGACCAGAAGGGCTGAAAAGAGACAATGGCTCTCTTGTGCTTATCCTTAATGTCAAAGAAGATAGCTGAAAATTTGCAAAGAGTTCCATATCTTCAACAATCATGAGGAAGGTAAAAGAAAATCTAAACATTAAGGAATATATTTATTTGGAAAAAGGTAAGGTGGGAGAGGCCTTCCATTTATTGTTTCTATTTTTTTTAGAGATAGGCTTTCTCTCTGTTGCCCAGGCTGGATACAGTGGCATGATCCTAGCTCAATGCAGCCTCGAACTTCTGGGCTCATGGGATCCTCCTGCCTCAGCCTCCTGTGTAGCCGGGACTAGAGGTGCAGACCACCACGCTCAGCTACTTTCCATTTTTATACACTATCTGCATTGCCAGTAATATATATTGTGTTAACTAAAATAGTTTATAAAAAATATTTTTAATGACGGAAGAATAATATGAGATTTATGGCAATAAATGCTCTCAAGATTAATATGTATCAAAGAGAGATGCTGATAATAATATTCAGACCGCTGATACAGGCATGGATTTATAAACTCTATTGTTCCAAAACTCTATTTGCAAATCTGATACCTACTTTAGACTCTGGGTTATACAAAAGCAAAGAATGTATATTTTACTCCTGTACATCTAGTAAAAACAGGGTATTTAGTGATGAGTAAGCCTTCTTAAAAGTGCATGTCAAATAAGTTAATGAATAAATAAATACATGAGAAAATATAAAATTAAACAAGTGAATGTAGTCTTTCAGAGAGGTGATTACATATATTCACTTTATTGAGAATTTCTCAGGTACTGTGTGGCTAACAGTATAAAATGAATAAGCCAAAAGATTTCCTGGCCTCATGGAATTTATAGTCTCAAAAGTCACAGTTGTATGAAAGGATGTGAGGGGACAAGGTAATATTTCTGGGCCTCCACTGGCTCATTTCTAAAATAGAGGATTTGCAATAATTATAAACATTTCTTGTAATTCCGTGATCCTACAACTACTGTAAATATGATGATGAAGTGGACTAGAAGAAATTAAAGAAGACACTTTCTCTTTCTTCTCCATAAGCCCCCAAGCTGATTAACTTAGAAAATGTCTCTTTAAATTTCACTGACTGCAGCTGTTTTTGTTGACAAGAAATTGGAGCTGAACCTGTAGATACTGTCTATACAGCACTGTTCTTAAAAACAACCACAATTAAATAGGGCTTTTGGTAAAGCTCATTAAAATAATCTTAAACTACATAAATTTAATTGGAAGTTATTATAAAAGCATCTCTCCTCCATCTACATGACCTAATTTTATTGATGCTTAATTATTGTATTGTCTTACATCTTTTTTGTCTCACCTTTCTCAACTAAATTATACATTTGTGCAGAGTAAAGTCTCTTTTAGATACCTTGTTTTTATTTTTACAGTGCATAACACTGTGAAAGGTACATAATGTATTCATAATTGTGTATTGAAATAAATTTCCTTCTTTGTTGTACGTCTATGCTAATAAAGTAAATGAACAAAAATTTGACTTTGATGAAAACCAAATGTCGTATCTCCGTGGCAAAATTATACTCTGGATTTCTTTATGTTTTGTGTAATTTTTCTAAATTTTCCCAAGTATTTATCATAGATATGTATTACTTGTATAATGAGTAAAAAACATTTTATACATTATAGGAAAATTTCTCCACAATATTTATGGGAATATGTTAAAAGTTAATGACAAAATAACATGGCACCTTAAATAAAACAAAAAATATTAAGTAAAAAAATTTAGCTTGAGTGTAATATTATATAAGTTAAATGTTTTAGTAAGTGAAGAGAACTATAAAAATTTTCACAAACCTTTAAAAGATAATTCTTATATTTCTATCATTTTAAAGATTTCTTAATTAACCCCTTTAGCCAAATAAAATTACTGCAAATATGCACAATCCAGATGGTTTCAAAAAATGGATAATGAAATCAGTGGGATAATGTTAAAAGTGTCAAGCCCAAAGGCAAAATAAATTATTTCAGTGAGAGGAAGCATGTAGTATTGTGTAGGTCAAGGAAACTTTTTCATAAATTTTTCTAAGTCCTTTTTAGACAAAGGAAATAAAATTTATTGTCATGTTTAGCACTGAGTTTCCTATTCAGATTACTGTCAAAAGAGTCTCAGTGTGATAGAAAGGGATGTGTTTCAATGGATTAAAAAAACTCACAAAGTACCCTTAAATATCAATGAAGACAAATTCCTCCTCATGTCTCACCTTTCAAAACCAATAGTACCTATAGGTATGCTAAGGTAAGGTGTCCCTACAGCCACTGGATGCCACAACCCCCTAGCCACTCAGAGAGTTCCTGAGATTCACCTCACTCACCAATCTTATCCCAAGAAAGGCACAAGATAAAGGATGAAATGCTCAGTAAGATTTTAAGGGCAATGTAGTAACCACCCTCATGATCAAAGATTTCACTTTTTTTCCACTCGCTTAGAAACTTAGGTTTTGACCTGTAGAGGAGGAAAAATGAAAGTCAGTTCAAAGTGGAATCCTACAATGGGAGTTGGGGTTATCCGTGGCTTCTTTGCAACTTTTTTCTTACACACACACAGTCTTGAAGAGCTGAAATTTAGAATGAGAAACAGAAGTACATATTCTTTTTTGTTTTTTCTCATAAATCCTCCCTTCCTTTACACAGAGCATGCCTAAATGAATGCTCTAGGTAAATCTTCATTTGCTGAAGTAACACAAGTTGTTTTTATCTGCTCTCTCCAATTGGAAGTTAGATTCAAAAACAATAATGTGGTGTCTTTTACATGTTTGGCTCTCAATAAATATGTGTTGGATAACTGAATAAATAATACTTAGAACAAATGCTATTTGTTCTAGGGTATCATCAGCATCATAAAAATGTATTGCATATTTAATGTATATTCCTAAAGCAGTCTTAAGTGCTATATGAAAGTATCAATCTTGATTTGAAATATATAGCATTTGACATAAAAGACTGAGTGAAATCATACTCATAAACACCTGAAATTTAAAAAAAATAATGGCATACTGTAAAATACAATGAAAATAATTTGGCTGTAAATACTAAGAATATTGCCTTCACTCTTGCTATCTAAGTTTTATAACAGAGTTATCCAGAAGCTACAAGAAATCATACTCCAAAATTTATGTACATAGTTCTCTACATACGGTAGCTTTCCTGAACCAGAATGAAGCAGAGAATGAAAAGGTCTGTTTTATGAGCTAGAACCCTACTCTAGCCACTGCAGATCTATCAACTTTACTCCAGTTACTTGATAACACAAGGCCACCATGGTGCCAGTGGTCATTTCATGCTTAGTGAGCCTTGTGGGGATGGGAGAGCAGTCTATTTTTCCAAATGTCATCTTCTAAGGTATCACTTACATTCTTAAACTGGTTATATGAATGAAAAGTCAACTGGATTTTGTAGTACTAAAGCTTAGGAGAGTGCACATAAATAGCACAGCAACTATTTATTATAATTGTCTTTAAGGAAAACTTAATAAAATGGTGACCTTTGTCTATTTTTTTTCTGAACAACCAAACATATTAGAAGCATTTGGTTTGATAATGATTAGCATTTGATTAAGTAAAATAAAATCATATTGATTGCAAATGCATTTTTTCCTCCTTTTCTTGGTCAATGCTATGGAGTACAGATACACAAGGTTTCACCAAATGAAAGCCCAATCACCACCATTTGGGAAATGGTGACAGGACAATATTAATGTGTTGGCTGGATTAGAAGGAAAACTATATGAAATAACCATATTTTGAAATGTACCATAAACTTAGAATTGCCTAGACATTATTTATATTGAAGTTTCTCATTAACTTTTATCAATTATTATTTTATGACTTCATTGCTATCAATATTATTCTCTTTCTAACTTTAGTCATCTGAATTGAATAAATTAAAATGTTTTCTGTAGCAATCATTGGTACAAACCATAAGAAAAATACTTTTTTGAAGGGTGGTCCTATAAAAATCAAATAAAACAAAGAATACAATATCACTGATTCTTCTAAAATATTATATATATATTTTTATGATTAAGAAGAGAAATACTGCGATTGCCTTGAGGGTCTTCTTCATAAATTCTTTGCCTAGGCCAATGTCTGTAAGAGTCTTTCCTATATGAAGAAGACCCCCAAGGCAATCGCAGCAGCAACTAAAATAAATGAATGGGACATGATTAAATTAAAAAGCTTCTGCACAGCCAAAGAAACAGTCCAGAGAATAAACAGACCACCTACAGAATGGGAAAAAATTTTTGCATACTACACATCAGATAAAGAACTGATAACAAGAATCTATTTAGAACTCAGGAAAATCAGCAAGAAAAAATCAAACAACCCTATCAAAAAGTGGGCAAATGACATGAATAGAAATTTCTCAAAAGAAGATATAAGAATGGCTAACAAACATGAAAAAATGCTCAACATCCCTAATCATCAGAGAAATGCAAATCAAAACCACAATGAGATATCACTTAACCCCAGTGAGAATGGCCTTTATCAAAAAATCTCAAAACAACACATGTTGGCGTGGATGTGGAGAGACAGGAACACTCATACATTGCTGGTGGGACTGCAAACTAGTGCAACCCCTGTGGAAAGCATTATGGAGGTATCTTAAACAGACTCAAGTAGACCTGCCATTTGACCCAGCAATCCCATTACTGGGCATATACCCAAAGGAAAAAAGATCATTCTGTAACAAAGACACATGTACCCGAATGTTTATAGCAGCACAATTCACAATAGCAAAGATGTGGAAACAACCCAAATGCCCATCAATACATGATTGGATTAGTAAGCTGTGGTATATGTATACCATGGAATATTACTCAGCTATAAGAAATAATGAAGATACGACATCTCTATGGTTCTCCTGGAGAGATTGGAACCCATTATATTAAGTGAAGTATCCCAAGAATGGAAAAACAAGCATCATATGTACTCACCAGAAAATTGGTTTCCCTGATCATCACCTAAATACACATGTGGGAACGACACCAATCGGATATCAGACTGAGGTGGGGGGTGGGGGAGGAGATGGGTGTATGCCTACACAATGAGTGCATTGTGCACCGTTTGGGGAATGGTAACGCTTGAAGGTGCTGACTCGGGAAGGGGGCAGTGGGGAAGGGAGGGATATATACCTACATGATGGGTGCAACGTGCACTATCTGGGGAACAGACATGCCTGGAGCTCTGACTTGGGGGGAAAGGCGGTACATGGGCAACGTATGTAACCTGCAATTCTGTATCCCCCGTAACAATAAGATGAAATAAATAAATAAAAAAAAAAAAAGAAGAGAAATACATTGGATATACTATCAAATATGCTTAAAAAAGCAAGCAAAAATATATAGACATCTTAAAGAAAGCTGAATAAAAATCAGAATATAGTTTATATATTATATATTAATATATGATGTGTACATGAAAATGTATTTTATTCTCTTAGGAAAATATGCGCTTTATTCCTTTTTTAAACAATGCATATCAAGAACTAACATGTTCCCAGATTTTTTCTAGTAGTCTTGCACTGACACAGGGTACAAGGAAAAGTTGCTGCAACAAAAGAATATTGAAGTAAGAAGTAAAATAAAAAAGTTATACCAAAGCAAACAATTTTAAACTCAATTATTTTAACTTAATTGGACTATTTTTTCCTATTTAACATTCTTCTTTCACCCAATAATGACAATTTAAAAATCACTGTGGACAAAAGAGTTAATGGTCATTGTATATGCAGATAAGAGAAACCATTTACAATATTTGCATTTTAAAATTCTTGATTGTCTCAAAGCTCCAAGTACAAAGATATTGTCATTACACTGAATAATCAATTATTCCCATAATAAAATTTAAGGTTTTTATTCCAATTTATTAATATGAAGCCACTATTAAAATGCTTATTAAAATAGTTGATAAAATGCCTGATGTATAGAAGATAGATTTTAATTTAAAAAATCCAAATAGGAAAAAAAGAGAACATCAGAGACAAGGGAAATCTCCAAAGATAATTTCCTCTCCTCCCGCCTTATGGTCACCAGCTAAAAGCTGATCAAGGCAAAATAATTCCTGTAGGATTAATTTAGCTAGTTCTCACTCTCCTCAGCAATCT
The DNA here is from genome assembly GCF_041146395.1 of Eulemur rufifrons. Classification (NCBI taxonomy): domain Eukaryota; kingdom Metazoa; phylum Chordata; class Mammalia; order Primates; family Lemuridae; genus Eulemur; species Eulemur rufifrons. Next base: position 9,321,467 of record NC_091000.1, on the reverse strand, counting down.
AACCTAGAACCAGCTTTATAAAACTAATTATATTTTTATATGTAAAAAAATTTTGACTTAAAGATTTGGTCCAGTGAATTACTCAGGGCTATATGAAATCATAGATTGTCTAAAGATATATTTAAGGAGGCAATATACAATTATAAACTAGTATAATAATTCAAACTAGTAACTCAAAATTGTTTTCAGATCATTACTAAACAGGGAACTCTAATATCATCCAAGGAGTAATCAACAGCATAAATAAATTTCCACAATGATTCTACTCTAATGCAGCTGCTAAAGACTAGAGCACAAATCAGAGTCCCAATCTTGGCTTCAACATTAACTAAGTATGTAGCTATAGGACAAGATCATTACGAACTTCAGTTTCCTTACCTGTAAAACACAAATACTGAGAGCTATATTAGGGTGTCATTGTAAATCTTACAGAACAGAATTCATTTAAACCATCTTTGAAAACAGCTTCTGCCATAGATTGCCTTGCATAACATGCTTTACATGGATTCCTACTATCTCTGTCTTTTACATATATGGAGACACTAGGATTGAGACCAGAAAAATAATGAAGGATAGCCATTCTGGGGAAGGAATTTTTTTTTTTTTTTTTTTTTTTTTTTTTGTTGAGACAGAGTCTCACTTTGTTGCCCAGGCTAGAGTGAGTGCCGTGGCGTCAGGTTAGCTCACAGCAACCTCAAACTCCTGGGCTTAAGCGATCCTACTGCCTCAGCCTCCCGAGTAGCTGGGACTACAGGCATGCGCCACTATGCCCGGCTAATTTTTTCTATATAGATTTTTAGGTGTCCATATAATGTCTTTCTATTTTTAGTAGAGACGGGGTCTCGCTCAGGCTGGTCTCGAACTCCTGACCTTGAGCAATCCACCCGCCTCGGCCTCCCAGAGTGCTAGGATTACAGGCGTGAGCCACCGCGCCCGGCCGTGGGGAAGGAATTTTAATTCAATCCATGATATATTTTTTTAAAAGCATCATCTAGATCTTACGTGCATCTCTGAATGTTTATCTTATGATTTCTTTGTTACCACTTTAGCTTCTTTTAGGCAGAAACTACAAAATAGGTAGATGAAGGTAGTGGAGCAAATTCTGAGCATTATTTAAGTGGCATCAAATAAAAACAACAAAATTATTTAGGTTATCAGCTTATTGGGGGGTTGGGGGTGGCTATGATGGACTACTCTCCAATGCAGTGTTCCTCAGTAGGCAAGCTATTGAAAAAGTGAGAAATCCTTCATGATGCATGTATTAATAATAGGCAGCACCCCCTGCTCTGCAAAATGTCCTAATCCCTGGAACCTGTGAATTTGTTACCTTACATGGCAAAATAAACTTTGCAAATATGATTATGTTAAGGTCTTTGAGATAGAGGTGGGTCAATTCTAATTCCAGGGGTGCTAAAAGGGAAGAATCTTTCTCAGCTGTAGTCAGAGGGATATATAACTACAGAACACTTAGAGAGATTCACTGTTTCTGGCTTTGAAAAGGGAGGAAGGGAGTCTCTAGCCAAGGAATATAGGTGTCTTCTGGAAGCTGTAAAATGCAAGTCAATGGATTCTCCTGTAGAATTTCTTGAAAAAAAATACTGCCCTGACTACACCTTGATTTTGGACAAGTGAGACCTCTGTTGGACTTCTATATAAATGTAAGGCAATAAACCAGTGTTGTTTCAAGCTACGAAATTTGCAGTAATTTCTTACAGCAGCAATAGGAAACTAATACAATGCAGGACTGTCCTGAGCACTGTCAGATAGTTAGCATCTCTGCCCCTTTACTTCTAATGCCAGTAATACTCCCTGATTACTACCACAGCTGAAAAAGCCCTCCCACATTTCCAAATGCCCCTGGGGTAGTACAGTAATGGCCCTGGCAGAAAACTACTGGATTAATGAACAGTGACTTGTAATTAAAATTGATAATGATAAAATTAGATTCTAAGGTAGAAATTCAAATATTTTCATAAACCTTAAAAAATGACCTCTGATGCATTTCTAGGCCTTATTTCCTACCATGAATAAAATCGCTGAGCCAAAAACATTTCACACTATATTCTCATATCTTTCAGTGGAATCTGTGTGGTAAAGAATTTTATTTCTAATTTTCTGGACAATACCAACTCATTTATCATTAAGAAGCCATTAGAAGGTAATCCAATGGAGGCTCAGAGAAAAGTGAGATGTATTTTTAGTATAAAGAAATATGAACACTATTTTAAAGCTATTTAAAAAGAAATGTATCATGATAAACTTGACCATTAAAAGCCCAGACATTTTGAAATTGTGTTGATTCTTAATTTCATATATGAAATAAAGAAATAAAAGATTTTATTCTTCTAAGTAGTTGAGCAAGGAATACTTTGCTATAATGTCATAACTAGTATTTTCAAAAAATTAAACTGTATAACATTTATATACTTCAAACATAACCCATGTTGATCTGATTTTTATAATTTTTCAGTGAGACTTTAGGTAAGCAACTCTCAGTTTCAAAATGACACAGTGTTAACTATTCAGTTAAAAAATATGAACAAGGTAAACACACAAATTGTTTCTTCTTCCTCCTTAAAAAATATATATCTTATAAACAAGTATAAATGTGATAGTCTAAAAATTACTCATATTTTACTAATGTTAAATATCCATCATATATACTGGGATTTTAACATATATATTTGGAGTTTTAAATTTTCAAAATTTTAAAAACAACTTTTAATTAAATTAATGTACTTTTTGGCACATTTGCCTAGTTTACTAAAGTTTCAAGAATTCTGGATATCCTCTACTGAACTAAGCAGAAGAATTAAAATGATGTTACATGCTTTGTTTCAAACCTTGATATAAACAAAATACTTTATGTGATAATCTATTAAATATTTATTATTTTAACTATTAATAATAAATATATCATCTCATAAAAATACATATGCTCCTCACTCTTCACAGGAATAGGCAACATGTTCTATTTTCTAAATAATTTATTCTCTATTAATCAGATAGAAATACAGATAACCTCATAACCACTTTGCACTAAAAATAAATAGTACTTGATCTACACTTTGAAATATTCTTAATCAGCTTCAGCCAATAAATAACTCAGGAAAGAAACACTATAATTTTATTTATTGCAATGCTTATTATGCAGTCAGATGGTTTTCATCACAAAGGTCTAATATACTTTCATCTTCACAGAAAAATATAAAATGTCCTTTGAAATCAAACAGACCTTCCAAAGACATCAGTCAGTCCATTGTGAAAATATTACAGCTTTGTCACTTTCACCCAAGAGATTTCTGTCAGTCGCCAATCTGGTGTCACTATAGAATTACAGCAACAGTACCCTATCAATGCCTGCTGTGTCCTTTGGGAAACAAAGCTTTCCTGGTTGAACTTTATGACTTAGTCCCAAAGGCAGAAGAACAAAGCCTTGAAAAGCATACAGAACACATTCTTCTTATAAAATTCTAGAGACAAGATAGAATCTATTTGCAATTTTTTGGTGTATTATAGATTAAATTGAATATTAAACAAATGTATCTGGCCCATAATTAGTATTAGCTGTCCTTTTATGTTTGCTTCAACAAATTACATTCTTTCAGAATTTTCAAAAGCACCTGTTCATTTTTAATGTGCTTCTTTTTCCCTTATTGAGCAATTACCAGTAAAATGATGATTCCCTCCATAAAAATGCAGGTAAAAGGAATAAACCTTTCCCCCTTCGTATTCTTAAAAGCATAGTCCCAAAGAGCATTTCCTAAGGCGAAGTGTGATATTTCAATTTTTATGATAAAATATTAAAGAAAAAATCAAAATTTTTGTTTCAAATGTCTTTTTTCTATCACTTCACTACTATAGTTTCAAAGATAATGAAAACCTAGATTTAGAAACAGAGTTACTCATTTTTTCTTTTCTATTTTTTTTTACAACAGTAGGTGTGATATGTGCATTCTACTATTTGCAGGGAACATATATTTTTGCATGGATCATAACTCTTTTCCTCTGAATATGATTGTGTATTATATATCTTCAATCCTGAATGAATAACCAGCTGTGAGTTTTTTCCCATTATTTTCCCCCTATATTTAGTTCAGTCACTTAGAAAATATTCTACCACATTAACTTGTGACCTCCAAAAGAAGTATCTCATCATTAATGGCCATATATTATTTGCAAGGTTACAGGAAATAGAATTGATTTCTAATAGCCAGTTAAACAAATCTAGACCAATCAGCACTGGATCATTTTGTTTCTATAGAATGGAAATATTCTCTTATCCTTTTCTACTTGTATTGCAGTTCAAAGAACATGCCAAAATGATTTTTAAAATAAAATATTTTAAATTAACATAAATTGAGGCATTGAGGAAGAAATTACTGGTTATTGGGATAGCAAAACAAATTAAGTTCACACATACATAAACTATTTTCCACTTCAGTTATAAAAGATTGACAGTTCCATTCTACCTGTACATTTTATATACATTTATATTATAGCCCCAACTTTAATCCTATGTGAAGAAATGAAAGAATTAAAGAATCCAATATACAAATTGCCTCATAAAATTGAACATTTGTTTTTCTTGTTTCATTTGAATACTTAGTACAGTCAAGGGTGAAAGGATTTTTATTGATTATTTTTTCATTTTATATTTCACCATGACTAGTCATCATAAGGTTTTGGTTTGAGAAGTTAGAAGTGCCCTTAGGGATTAAGAATCTGCTAATTTAACAAAAAATATGTTTAGAGAATGTAATGAGAATCTTCAAAGGGTACAATAAGATGCATTTTCAAAGAACACCCCACTTTGCCAGAACATTTAAAATACTAGGAGGTAATCAATTTTTCAGCCCTTTGAGAATTACACTCTGAGTTGATTGAGAATTCTGGGGTTTATTTGAGTTGGTCATCTCCATCTGTAGATCTAAGTAATTTATTTGCAAATAACAAACACTGTGTGTATGTCTGTGTGTATGTCTGTTACTTTAGCACACTAATAGAACTTGTGAGGACTGGCAATGTTCTATGTGGTATGATTTGTGTAGTGGCTCAAAGCCTTTTCCGGACAAAAATAAATATATTTTCAAATCAGTCAAAATTCTACCATGACAGAGATAAGTTAAATTCCAGAGTTAGTTTAAATCATGCATGCTTTAATGTATTCCAGTAGCACATTAGCAGAGATCAAGATCAAAATATGAGATTAATTGTCTACACTGTACTCTTGATCTGGCAGCCACTAGCCACATGCGGCTACTGAGCACTTGAAATGCAGTCACTATTGGAAATGTAAAGTACACAACAGATTTTAAGGACATAGGATGAAAAACAGGTTTATAAATTACCTCATTTATTAACATATTAAAGTTATAATACTTTGGACATACTGATTGAATAAATTAATTAATTTCAATTTTTTCTTAATACCTTTTAAATATGGTATATCTAAAATTACATATGTGGCTCTCATTGTATTTCTTTTGGAAAGCATTGGTCTGTCAATCTGAAAATTTGATTGGGCTTTGAAGGAAAAGGACACTGGGCCAGAGTTCTAGAATAAGTACTTTAGAATACTACCAAAGAAACAATAAACTAACAACAAAAAAAGCAACATTATGGAGCTTGGTATACATTGGTGGCTGGTCATTCTATAGCTATCTGAAGATTTTTATTTTTTTATTGTTTTAATAACACACTAACTGAATGGACAAGTAGGAAACAGCATGAGATAGAGGAACAGTCTCCTATATTAATCCCTGGCTGCATGTTAAGGTTCATCTGGGAAATGTTTAGGATATCCCTACCTGAGCCTTGTGCCTACAAATTATAATTTATGTGGTCCAGACTGAAGCTTTTTAAAATATTCCCTGGATGAGTTAAAGAGGTTTGGGCCACATTTTTACCCAGGCATGAGAAAAAGGGTGCAATAGCTGTGTGCTTCACCTCATGAGCCAGTACTGATCCCTGAACTCCGTGTTGTTGAGGATTCAGAAGGCCCATCAGAACTTGCAAGAATATAGTTCTATGACTGATAAGCAAAGTCTTTCATGGGGTAATGGAATGGGAAATGGTGTTTACTGTTACAAGAATTTATCATCCTGGTCTAAATATTCACTTATCTGATCTATTTTTATCCTCATTAATGCCAGGTATAAAATGAATATAATTTATAATTGCTCCCCACCCCTGACAGGACCACACAGCCCTTTAACAGCTCTTCCTAGATTCCTTTTCTCTCAATGTGTGTAAATGGTAACTTTTCATCATTCCAGTTTCTGCTTGATAGCATCTCTTTAGCAAGTGCTTGTCTAATGAACCAATGTGAAGTGGCCAGCCAGTCACTTGATTACTTTGTTCTAATTCAAGACTTTGCAATGCTTGTTACTAGAGATATTTTCCTTCTTGATTTATCTACTTTGTACAGAGGGTCTCCACAACCAGAGGTAAGGTTGATGAGATAAGGTAAGTCTCTGGTTCACCACTACATGCCTTAAAAAGTACTGGCACAGGGGACATACTGGATGTACTGAATCAATGAATTAATAAATAAATAATACTTTTTTAGGCAATATTGACTTTGAAGTTGAATGCTTTTTTCCAGAAGCAGGGCAACTTTAAAAAAATCTCTTAAGTAACATAAGTTGTGATTTGAATTGTTCTAAAGTGAATTATACTTCCAAGCAAAGGAAAATCTTTAGAAGGATTTTCCTGATGGCAACCACTAATTTATTGAGATCCCGTGTGAGTATATTTACAGGCAAGCTATAATGATTTCAGTGCTGATTTTTACTTCTGAGGTCACAGATCTTCTAATATTTCTTCCAAAATGTTTGACTTTGAGTTACTTCATTTATGATAACAATTTTGGCCAGGTTCTGTGGCTCCTGCCTGTAATCCTAGGACTTTGGGAGGCCAAAGTGAGAGGATCACTTGAGGCCAGGAGTTTGAGACCACCTGAGCAACACAGTGAGACCCCATCTCTACAAAAAATAAAAAAATTAGCCAGCTCTGGTGGCGCATGCCTTGAGTCCCAGCTATCCAGGAGAATGAGGCACTAGGATCGCTTGAACTCAGAAGTTTGAGATTGCAGTGAGTTATGATGACACCATGGCACTAGCCTGGGCAACGGAGCAAGACTCTGTGGCAAAAATAAATAAATAAATAAATAAAATAAAATTATCAGGAAATAAGCTAAGGTTATACAAAGATTAAATTCAATTTTGTTGTTTTTATATCTTCTTAAAAATACAAATAAAATATAATGAAAGATAATACTGAAACTGGATAAAACCAGAAATTTTATATTACCTTAATCCTCATTACTGTAATTGTTCAGTAATCATTTCAATTACAAATTAATAAACTCCTACTCATTCTTTCCTAAGCTTGGAATATTTTGAACATAACCAAAGTTGTAAGTCACATGCACAATATAACTTTGAGTAACAAGAAGAAAACTTTATTATACTATGACTTTCCATTAAAATAGTCCATTTCCAAATGTTTTATCTTTAAAATATGATCTAATATGACTAAAATATATAATAATCTGTTTATAGAACTTTTAGCCTAGAAAGACAAATTATATCATGTTAATAAAGTACTATATAGCTATGAATGAATCCTTTTAAGACTTTACTTTCCTCTATCTTCTTTGGAACTACTACATTAAAAGGGGATGAGGTAAATATTGGAAGACATTCACTAAGAGGTGAAAGAAAGACTAATGAATGGTTTGATAATTTTTTTAGACTGGATCAGCACTGGAAGGAAGCAATTGCTATGATAAAATGCATTTGAATGATGCCAAAATATATTGAGAGACTACAGGGAAAATATTTACAGAGTGAAATATTAAATATGATCATATATCATACATGTATATATTTTATAAAGTAGCATATGCAAAAATTTCTTCAGAGGAAATTCTGTTAATTCAAAGCTCTTTGGTTATGCTATGTACATTAATGTAGGCTTCCATATTTCTGGACCTTAGTTTAATCCCATAATTGTATGCTGTATTTTTTTATTAACTCTTTTTTATGGGCCAAGTGCTTAAAATAATACCTCAAGCTCTTTATTACCTGTTCTTTCAGTTGCACTTAATGCCATCAGGGTGTTTTACTTTCCCAAAAGAAAGTGTTTTAAGGCAGTAAAACACTTATTAATGTTGATGAATAATCCTTACTAGAAATAAACTATAGTAGGGTTCTGTCTCTAACATAGTCTGCCTGACTAAACATACGTGCAAAAGAAGAAACGGTGGAAACAGAGAATTTAAAAGTCCAAAGAAATCTCCATCTAAAAGCATCAATTTAGAAATAAGTATTTAAAACATTGGTATATGTTGTATCTTTTACTCCCAGAACCCCCCCATAATTAAAAATTTAATAGATATGTTCCAGTTATTGAAAGAGCTGGAGTCCTCCCATCTAAACAATTAAGGGGTGAAACAAAATCAATATTGAGCTATCAATCACGTTTTATTTTTCTAAGTACCATATTTTTAAAAGGAGATTTATAGAATTAGGGTTACTATAATAACTTTGTAAAAAAAAATCCAAAAACATACAACAATGTTTATATCAATCCCTACTCTGTAAGTGAACCAATGTAACTGCCCAACTTTAAAGTCATCTGCCTTATACACCTCGGTTTTATCTGTTTTTAAAAGAGTAATAAATAAGTGATTCACCACCAGAAAGGGAAAGTATCAAAGACAATGTCTCACAATAACACACATTAATGTGATAACTGAACTACTAGATAAGATAAATGAAGTGATTATTGACTATGAGAAGCATTCAGTTCTGTAGAAAATGACTGGCCAAGAGGCCTCCAGAGTTAAAGAGAGGTTATATTTTAGTTCTTTAAATAATAGTGAGAAAAAAAGGTACTGGGAGTATACTATGGTGCATAGAACATAAGTGATCAAACAAAACTACCCCATTTTCCCCAAAACTCATTTGAAATGCATGTCTTTAAAAATTAATTCAAGGTGAAACAGATATTATAAACGTATGTGTACACACACAGTTCTGTTAAATAATGTTATGAAAAGACAATCAAATTTCTTATATAAACTACTTGGAACCATCAAAAATTTCAGATTAAAAATGGTTTCCTCACAAAATAACAAAATGCATTCTGTTGTTTTTTTAGAGATAGGGTCTTACTTCTGTCACCCAGGCTGGAGCACAGTGGCACCATCATGGCTCACTGCAGCCTTGAACTCCCTGGCTCCAGCGATCCTCCCACCTCAGCCTTCCCAGTAGCTGAGACTACAGGCATGAGCCACCAGTACTCAGCTCAAAATGCTTTCTGAATTAAATGTGTTATCTATGAAAACAACCTATTTTTTCACACCAAAAAAATTTTAAAGATAATGTTGTTGTAATATATTTTTAAAACTGTATCATGGAGATCATAGAAAGTGAAATATTTCTAAAAGAAAATAAAACTGATGCGTTCAGGATTTCTCTCTAAAACCTAACAAATAAAAGTACACTATCACTTTTTAGAGTAAACAAAAATTGGCAGTTTCCCCATTACATTTCCTTTATTAAATGGCACTCATACCACACTGAAAAGCGGTTTCTTTGTTACAGGATTTACAGTCTGACTCTTACTCCCTTTTACTTGTTGCCAAAGGATTTTGGCTTTTGAATTTTCTTCTATCCTAATTCTCTTCAATTTTTCTGACAATGGAAACCATAAATGGCACCTCTGACTTTCTGAGACTGAGAAGTGACCTTCCGAGATTGAGAACTTGGGTTCTCATTTAGCAAATAAGGAGCTCTGGACTAAACAGTCTCTTATATCCTTCTAGTTCTGAAATTTTACCAACAGTCTTATTAGCTGCAGGTATTATGTATACTAAGGTCCTTGGGCCTCTAATTTCCACCTTTTCAATCAGACTCAGAGCTTATTTGTTTCTTTTAATTAATTAACACCCTTGCTCCAAAGACTCATATGTCATGGTATAGAAACAGTTTGGGTTTAAAATTTAAATAGATCTTAGTTTAAATATGTCTTGGCTGCTTACCAACTGTAGCCCCTTGTTCATAACTTTATACTCTGTGTCTCAATTTCTATCACCCAAAATGATGACAATAATATAGATTATAGTTGAAAATGATATGGAAGTCTCTGTGGTTGATACACAAGGATGCAAAATAAACATTTTCTAACTGAATGAACTCCACTTTACTCAAGGATATTTTCTTCTAACCCAGGCTTACAGAATGAGGCTCTTTCTAATAATGAAATTTTAAGTAATAAACACTGACATATGTACAAGATATTTTTCCACAAGGTAAATTTTTTCAGATCTTTCACATTACTTACTTTACCTGCTTGTAAGGCTAAATGTGACTGTCTCACACACTCTGGGACTATTAAAGTCCAGTCTTGCCTGGAGTTTCCACATCTAACAAATCCTTTCAGTAATTAGGCATCTTCTTGATCATACATACCTCGTGAAAAGCACAGTCAGGGGGAGAAATTAAAATTAATTGAGACTTATGACTATACAGCAAAATAGCATTTAATGAAAATGGGTTACATTCATTGGCTGAGGCCGTAATGAGATTATTTTCCCAAAGCAGACTTTTGAAGAGCCTTGAAAAAAACGAATAGTTAATTGATGGGGAAAAAAAACTTTAGGTAGAATACATATGTATCTCTAAAACTAGACATCACAACTTAATTCCCTATGGACAGTGGTATATTTTTCTACAGAATCACTCCAGAAATCAATAGAAGTTCATAGCAAACACTCTCAGGGGAAGAAAAAGCTTTGCAATTACAGTCTTAATATTTATCTCCCTCTTAAAAGAAATACAATGCATGTGATCATGGCTTAAATGAAATGCAGTAAGTTTCTTCAAAGCATGTTCACTTCATTATGCTTAATGTACCTTTTTTTGGAAACATGGGTCCACATAAGTCTTCCTCCAGGAAATAAAGCATAGAATTTGAATCCTACACTAAAGTCTCTCCACCCTTAAAGATCTTGCCTTATTAGAGTCCCCTAAGATTATATCTATAAATAATTATACAAAAATTGCAGACTGTAAGAGTTTCATTTTGTGTGTAGCACTTCCATTGGTCCATTCCACATTTACAAATGATATCTTACCTTTATTTCTTTTTTATACCATATATTACAAAAAAGAACATGACCTCTATGGGAAATATATAGTAGGAATACTTTTTTTTTCTTAAAGTGTACAATTCCAGTTGGACTTGAATGTAAAAGGTGGAGAACGGACTCACAATCTAATGCCTCAAGCAGCTAAATGCGTACGACTGTGGCTGTACACTGTGCAAGGAATTTAGCATTTGGGATATGAATGAATAAATATATTTTAGAGATTTCTCTAAATAGTGTTTGTCTAAATCTGGTCCATAGGCCACCTTCATCAGAATTATGAAGGCTGATTTATCGCTCCCACTTATAAGCCCCTGCATCACAATCTCTGGGCTTGCATCTCAGATGTTTGCATTTTAAACAAGCAGCTTGGGTAAATCTCACACACACTCACGTCGAAATGCCCCGAATGAAAAAAAGACAGCAGACCTAATTAATCTAGCAGTGGATGCCAACCTCATGAGCACAAACTAGGTGACACATGTAAAAAACTTCTCACCATTGGACCAAGGCCCTTCATGGTACAGTCTCTGTGTCTACAGCCTTCCCCAGCCTCATGCCCTGACTTATAGCTGCAGATGCTTGGACCACACATGCTTGATTCCCTCCCCAGTCTACATTCTGATTAATCAGAACCCCAAATGACACCCTCAACCACCTCCTTTCCTCACAATACCCAGACCTTGTCCTCACACCCACCCCACAGTCCTGGAACATGCTTATTCATATGACTTCTTTGTTACCATCTTTACTTAATTATAATTCCCATATCATTAAATCTACCAATTTTTAAAGTAAGTCACAACCTAAGTTTAGAAGATTTCCATGACCCCAGAAAGAAACCTCATCCATGTTAGCATCATCCCTTTTCCCAATCCTAGCTACCCACTCCCCAGCCCAAGGCAGCCACTAATCTACTCTGTCCTGTGCTTATTTATTCTATATTATTTCATATAAATGCCCGCTGTGCAGCCTTCCGTCCTAGCACTAGCAGCTGTGTTGGAACTACTATTCATACACCTGCCTCTGTACCCAGACTTCCAGAAGCTAAGTTGCAGGGTCTGGCACTGTGCCTGGCACATGAGGAATAATTAATAAATACTGGATTAATTAATAAATACCTCTTTTTCAGAGGCAAGGAGGGGCAGAACTTGTATGTGTTGTCACCGCTTAAATGAAAAAGGCTGTGCTCTAACTAGACTGCAAGTGGGGAGCTGAGTTCAGACAAGATGGAAGGAGCCCGACAAACCAAGAGGCCAGAATTAAATACCTTCCAAAGTAACACCGGAGTTAAATTTCCATTAGTAATGTTTGCTATAAGAATAACAGTCTATGAGATTTGCTGTGATATCTAATTACTGCTACTAGACTTCAGGGAAAACACATTTTTAGTGATTGGCCCGTACCTCCCTTTTGAGTACCTCTCCCAACTCCTGTACTGTCCCTCTTGGCCCAGGGATCCAGGGTTAACAGATTAGCAATACATTCCTCTCCCTGTTATCTTCAGTTTCATAAGCAATATTCATTTCCTTTCATTTTAATCAAAGTGTCTATTGCCTATGACCTACTTATATCACAGTGAAGTTTTGATTCTGAACACATTAATAGACAGAATTGGTTAAAAGATTAGGCAGGGTATTGGTAATTTAATAAAAATATGATAGCACATGCTCTTGAAGAATCTTCACAAAGAAGTATGTGTAAAATAAATAAATCACCCAAAATACCAGAGGGTGAGGTTTTTACTGTTAACATTTTTCTGACCATCCTTTAAGGCAGCTCTCTCTGAGCATATATACATACTTATTTTTTTGTTACTTTGCAATATTCTGTGCAGAGTTTTTCATTTCAGTGAAGACAAATCTATTGATGGTTGAGTGGCATTCCACTGTCAAATGTTACATGGTTCATCTAAACAATATTTTATTCCTAGACATCTAGGTTATTTTCCCTTTATTCTGGGAATTATAAATAATTCTGAAAAGAATATTTACACATATTTATCTCTGCACCTCTGCACAATTATCACATTAAAATACATTTTATAAAGAAAATTTCTATAACAAAGTATACTTACATTTTATGTTTTGAACAATATTGTAAAACTGCCCTGCAGAAACACTGTATATTTTTATATTCTGATCAACAGTTTTTATGTGTCTATTTCTCTACATGTTGGAAACAACTGCATTTTCATGCTATTTTGAGTATTTAACGATAGGCCAAAAGCAAAGCATGGCCTTTTGACACTATCATGTCAAACTGTAAGTTCAGCGTTCTATTAACCTTTGTTGCAATGATGACTGCAGAACAACTTCTGAAGCTTTTATGGTCTTTGACCTTCTCTCCCTCTCTGACCTCTATCCTTCCCTAAACCCCTACTACAACTTTGTTTCTTACCGTGGAGTCAGGGAGGCTATGAAAAACACACACCCCTAATAATCACAGGTGCGGAAATTGTGGTGGTCTATTTTTTAAGCACCCATCAAAGTAGAAATACAAGATTTATATTTAATTTGCATTTCTTCAGTTACTAGGAAAGTTAAATGTATTTTTATTGATTGTTTATATTTCTTTTCTGAAGTTCTCTCCCTGATGTTAATCAGCTTTGTTAATACATATTAAAATTCCATACATACATAGATATATTTATTTCTGTACTATTGTGTCAATAATCATACTATTTTAAATAGTATAAGTGTATCAAGAATTTTAATATCTACCAGGGCATAACTCTTCTTCCAATATTGCCTGATAGTCCTTTACTAGCTTTACATACTTTTTTCCAGAGGTAATTTAAAACTATTTGATAAATTAAAAATCCTAATAGGTTTTTGCTTGAATTTACATAGAATGAATAGATTAATTTTTACAGAATTCATATCTTCAATGTTTTAAACTTTCTAACCATAGCAGTAGTAGTATTAATAGAAATAGCTGAAGGAAAAGCAAGTAGTAATTAAATGTTTAGCATGTGTAAGATGATTTTCCAAACACTTAACATCATTATGTCTTTTATCTATCACAAAAAAACTTTGTAAATGGGATATTTTTATTTTGTAATTTTCAGATGGGAAAACTGAGGCACAGAAAATTTAGATAACTTATCAATGGTGAAATAGCCAGTAAACATCAGAGCCAGTATTGCATCCAAACATTTTGAAGAGAGAGCCCCTACACTGACAACTCTGCAATTTAGGTATGTCCTTCCATTCAAGTCTGATTGTTTTTTATAGTTGTAAATTTTTTTTTCACTTGTAACCTGTATGTGTCTTGTTGAATTTGTAGCTACACGTTTTATATTTTTAGCTGGAGTTTGTAATTACTAAGTTTCCCTGTTACATTGCCAAATACATTTTTGGGGCATTACAAATAATATCAATTATTTATTTTGTAAATGGCCAATAAATGAATGCTCATTGTTTCTAATCATATTTTGGTTGCTTTAGGTTTTCAACAATTATTATCATCTGTACATAATAATATGGCTTCTTTGTTTCCAATATTTACACTTCTAGGTTCTTTTTATTTTCTAATTCCTTTGCCTAATAGTGCTTCAGCAATACTGAGTATTTTATTAGAAATGGACATTAAAATTCACTAAATGCATTTATTTAAATGGTCATATGGGTTTTTCCAATTTCAGTGCCATTAATCACATAGATTTATAATATTAATTAGGAAAATTTACTCCTTTCTTAATAATCACCAGCAGTTAAAATAGCATAGGCTTCTGGACTACTGAAGAAATTCAAGAATAAAGTTTTCCAGCTATACTACTATTTTTTTAGGATAGCACCATGGCAATCTTCCTACTGGTAAATTTATATTTTTTAACCAATTTTGAAACAATTCTAATTTATAGCCACTAAAATATTATTAATTTGATGCATATTTTCTGTCATTCCTGATTCCATGTGTTTTCATATTATTTTCTCATTTTTTTGATCAAACAAGTGTTCTGTATTTTACTTACTGATTGCAAGAAACAGGTTTCCAAATTTTTTTTTCAAGTTCTGCTTTTCCATCTAATTCATTAATTTATCTTTTTATAAGTATTAAGCCATTCTTTCTAATTGACTTCATTTTGTTTTGTTGATATTTTTCAGATTTTTCATTTACTTTATTTTTTATTCAGTAATTAAATATTTAAGATGTTAAACTCTTTTGTTACAATTTTATGTACAACCATAGTTTCCATATCTAATTATTTTTACTGTTACTTTCTAAATAGTCTGCAATTATGCTTTTAGTTTTTTTTTATTTTTGGTTAGTTATTTCTAAATTTGTTACATTATTTTTAGCCAGAGAATAGTCTATCATTACAAATTTCTCATGATTTATTGAGGGGAATGTGTATGTATATGGCTAAGTATATGGCGACATAAATAGTACACATAGTTTGCTTGTCAATATACTTTTATTTGCTTGTTTTTGCAGTACAGAGATTGCTACTTCTCTTGGTTAATTTTTTGTTAATTATATCTGTACAATCATCCTTGTCACAATTTAATTCTTGTGTGTTAATTTTTCCTAAACAAAACAAGTATGCTAAATTCAACTACTCTTTGTGTTTCTGACTTTTTTCTAGAGTATTTAGCAATTTTGTGTTACGTACGTTAAAGATTATATTATAAGGAGATGGGTATTTTTGTTGAGATTTTGTGGAGAGGATTTCAGAGTATAATCAAACATTCTTCTCCCCAATTTCCAATTACTTTCCAAGAAAATACATGAAATTTTGTGTTTTGTATCTACATACAATCTGCACTCATCAAAATAGTTACAACAAAATCATTAAGAATTGATTAAGAGAGTAATGAATATGATAAACCGTAAATTATACATTGGAAAGTGTACGATGTGTCTTGAATTAACATGCACATTTTACTACTATTGTATCCTTGAAATCCACATCATTGAGTGATAATCAAGTCAGAGTATATCAAATTGAATTCTCATACTTTATTATTTAAACCATGAAAGGGGGAGTCTAAGAAATAATTCATATTTAATTTTCTTTTTATACTGCTATGATTTCAAAGGTTATATGACTCATGTTAGTTTCCAACATTGTTCTGCAAAGAATAAAATCTATTGTGCTAACTAGAGAATAATTAAAATTCACTAAACTCAAGACACATATACCAGTTTCTGGTAGACCCAAATTTAAATAACTGCATTTCTCTACATATCTATCTGCATTTATCTATCTATCTATCATCTATCTACCCATCGATCGGTATATTTGCCAGAAATTATGCCAAAGTTGCACTGTCCTGTATAATAGCCAATAAGTGGTTATATAAATTTAAATTAATTAAAATTACACACATTCCAAGGGCTCACCATGTGGCTAGTGTTTTAAACAGCACAGGTAGAGAACAGTTCCATCACCACAGAAAGTCCTTTCGGACAGCACCGAGCACAGGGATTTTTGTTCCCAAGAACAATTAAAAATAATTCTTATTATTCTTCTCTTCAGATGGGACAACTAAAGTTCAGAAAAAACAAACAGGATACTCAAGTTCAGAATATTAGTAGCTGACTAGTCAAAGACTTTAACTCAGTTCTGTGTGGTTTCTGAGCCTATGCTTTTCCCACTTACTAAGTAGAATTGACTGGAGGAAAGAAACCCTTAACATCCAGAATGGCTAATGGAAACCCCTTCTCAAGCAGTTCACAGCCTCAAAAATCTCACTATAGGTGGCATTGGCACAATTTGTGCCCGGGGCATTGATCCTTGTCCTTGTCTTATGCTAGATTTTCTGAATTGTGCTCAAGGTTCTTACTAGTGTGTACATTTTTTAATTAAATTCATCTTGGAACTAAGATTTTTCCATGAACTCTTATCTCTGGTAAAGATTTAGCAATCCTGTTGAACAGTACATTTATATTGCTTTTCCACCTATTGAAACTTCTGCAGGTGACTCAGTCTAAACGGCATGCCCAAAGTTAACCTCTTAAGTTCTATCAAGGTTGCCTTTTTCCACTATTCTGAATTGAATAATGTCTCCCCAAAATATGCCCAAATCCTAATCCCCAGTACCTATGAATGTGACCTTATTTGGAAAAAAGATTTTTTACAGATGTAATTAAGAACCTTGAGATAAGATCATCTTGGATTCAGGGTGAGCATTAAATCCAACGACTTGTGTCCTAAAAGCGTAAAGAGAAGGAGATTTCATACAAACAGGCACAGAGAAGAAAACATAGAAATGAAGAAGGTCAAATGAAGACGGAAGTGAGATGGAGTGATGTGTGTACAAACCAAGGAGAACTGAGGATTCCAGGTCACCACTAGCAGCCCGGAGAGAGGTATGGAACAGACTTTCTCTAAGAGCTTCCAGAGAAAACCAAACTGCCGACACCTTGATTTTGGACTTCTGGCTTCCAGGACTGTGAGAGGATAAATTTCTGTTCTTTTAAGTCACCTAGTTTGTGTAATTTGTTGCAGCAGCCTTAGGGAGCTAACAAAGCCACTATCCCTGTCAGCACATCTTTTCAGTGCTTTGATCTCCTTCAAAGCGGTACCTGTTCCTTCCACATCTCCCAAAGATGCAATCAAGAAATTCTTGTGATTAACTTCCCAATTAACTAAAACAAGGAAGTGAAATCTGGGTGAACACCTGAAGAAAAATGTCAAAACCACATAAATGTTAGGTTACAGGAAAATGACTTTGCCTTTTAAAATTAGGTTGATTAGCTGGGTCTAGAGTCACACTGCCTCCTTTTTTAAAGTTTTGAGCTGGCTCTGAGGCACTAGAAGCCTAAGGAGACTGAATGACATAAGATGTGTTAAAGTGTACTATTGATCAAACAATGCTACAGGAGGAAAAGAAGCTTAATGTTACTGACAAATAAAGGAATGTTTCATTTAATATGATATATATGTAATGATATGTGAATGAATTATTACTCTGTGTGGTGGTGAGAAGAAAAGACAAAGAACATAAAAATTTACATTTTCTTATTTTATATGGCCAAACCAAATCCTTTTAGATGCTGTTACCTTGTATTCTCCTGGCATCTGCAAAAACAAATGTTAACAATTTTCCATATTATGAATCTTTTAACAGTTCTTGCATTCCATACAGGATACCATATAGAAAAATGCTCACAAATTTCAACATTGTGTTTCAATCTGCCCCAATTCCCTAATTCTGTTTACTGCAGCTGATTTCCTTCTAAGGTTTAGTGCTGATAAATATACAGTTATTCTTAAGATCATATTCACCTAGATGCTTACTAAAAATGATAATGTGGATGATCAGTCTAAGGACAGAATGCTGTGGGTGAAATGCCAAGTTGGAAGTGAAATCTCAATCAAGGGAAGTGAGAGGAGCGACCTCAGTATTTAAGGAGAAGAGTGATCAAAGGAAGAGAAAGGGGGAAAGTAACCCATCTTCAGGGAGAGCACAGAATATTTGGCTCAGCCAGGCATTGGGCTTCAGAGACAACGAAGTTCATGGCCCAGAGACCAAACTTCCGCCTCGTAAAAGACTTAACAGCTTAAATGGGGAAAGAAAAATATCCCCTGAAACTCACGTACACTGAGATATAAATAACTGTAAAGTACCACATGATTTTCTTTTAGGGCGGATAAGGAATATAAACGCATTCAGTTCCAGAAAAGTAAGCAGGGTGGTTTAAAAATATAATTGTAATTTTGAAATTACAATTTTCAGGTTTTGGTGGGAAGAACACAAAGTATTTGAGCCTGTTGAGAGGAAAATGGTGCTAAGGCATTCAAGCCTTGACCATTTAATTTACAAACTAACCTGCTATCATTTGTGTTTATTTTTCTTTAAATGTGGTAGTCTGTAACAGGTAGGAGACACAAAGGGAATGGCCCTGATAGCCACTTTAGCCTAATTGGAATATATGCGATCCTGTAGCCTCTAGGTTTCTCTAGTTAAGCAAGATCATGTATTCAGGGGAAAAAAAAAATACTGGAGGAAAAAAAAGAACAGCAGAAAAACTGACTAAAGGTTAACCACAAATGTCATATGTGTCTAAAATTCTCCATAGCATACCAATCCATTCTTACCTGAGACTTCTACCACCTACATTGGGAACTTTTCACTGTTTGCTGACTCTATAAGAGAATAGCAGGCAATCAGAATTACTGTACCATCATTGATAGGAAATTTACTGCTTAAGATTTGTCTCTAACCGTCTAGTCTACATTGAAGGTCTTTAAACAGCTAATTTAAGCATAATTTTTTTTAAAAAGCAAAATTAAAAATCTTTTAAAAGGCAAAAACTTCTATAGAGACAGAGTAATTTTTGCAAATCTGGGGGAAGAGAGGCACTGAAAGAAGATCCATTATTTTTGAGAATCTGGCCCTAAATAATCAGGTTCAGGTAGGAGGCCAGAATAATTGGATTTAAAGCAATAAACAAGGGCAAATCTAACTCATAACTTGATTTAGTAGGCATACATTAAACACCCATAAAATTCATTTAATCTAAAGAAACATTAAAGCATAAAGAGAACTTTATTTTTCTGGAAACTAAAGTGATTGGGAATAAATATTTTAAAAATTAAGTGACAAAATGTTGACAAGTATTTAAGTATATCTAAACTTAACTAAATTAGATGTGTATTGGAATATTGGCCTACTGTATACATTGATAGAACTCATGCAAGAATTAATAGATGTAGATATACACACATACCCATACACACCTATTATTTCTGCAGTGAAAATAAGATAAAATAACATAGGGAAATAATTGCAGATACATGTGACACTATCTATGTTCCCATATCCTAAAATATTATGCAGTCAACTATGAAATTCTTTACCTGAGGAAAACTAAAAGAATGTTAACGTGAAGGCTAATTCGAGCTTCAGTTAAAATAATTGGCTGTATTACTAAACATTACTCTAAAAAAACTGATCAAAAAAAAAAAATCTTGCAACCTTACAATTTGTAGCAAATGAGTTAATGCTGATAAATCCAGGAAATACACAAATTTGTTTTTATTGCTATATGCTACTTTATTTTCTTCCAAAATTAGAAACAGAGTTATAATGATAAAATGTCAGTGTCGATAATATTCTCTAAGCATTGTTACAAAATCCCTTAGCTTACAGATGAGGAAATTAGAGCAAAGAGATACTAAATAAACCACCCGAAATCCACAGCTTCGAGTGAAAGTCAAATCTCAGATTCCGGCAGTATTCAGTGTTATATCTATGATAATAAAATATCAAAATTATTTTTTTCAAGCAATGATTCATTTAAGAGTCAACTACACCAGTATGAAGGTTCTGGTTATTTAAGAAAATGCTTATGAAAGATATTGCATTACACTGATTATATTAAAAATTAAGAAAAACATCTAGGCATATCTTCTGAGGTAATCATTTTACTTTTGAAAATTTATTCTAAATAAATGACACCTTTTAAGTCTCAACAAATACACAAACAATAAAACTGTTCATTTAGTTTTCTTTCTAATGTGAACATGTTAAACAACTGAAATATCCAACCATAGGAGATTGTTAAATAACTTCTGCTAAATCCATATGATGAAATAACATGGGACCCCAAAAATGATGCTGTTGTGAATGATACTTAATGGCATTGTATTTTAGTTTTTAAAAAGTGTATGCAAAATATTATAAGTACATCATAGTAGACATACATAAAATATGATACAACACAATATAACATATATCATGTACAATTATATGTTTTATATTTTGTATTGGTAGTTTGTATTACATTTAAGAACTATTTCAGAAGTCAGAAAAGGAATATTAAAATCATGATTTAATCATAATCATATAATGAAATACTGAACAGCGATATAATGGATGAATTAGTTCTAAATGTGTGAATAAAGAAAAAAATCTTAAAAATATGGTAACTAAAAAATTAAATTGCAAAAAGATACATGGAGTGAATGCATAATGAATGTTAAGAAGTGACTTCTAAATCAATCTTTAAAATTTAATTTAATTTTATTAAGGCTACAGTTTTATTTTCGGTTTTGTGAGAATAAATAATTAAAAGCCCTAATAAATGTCACAATATTTTTGAAGGATTTTCATTCAGACCTTATTTCTCCCAACTTTTCTTTCCCTTTTTTTTATTCCCTCAGTAATTTTATTTTCCTTATTTTCATGCTGTTTTAACAAAGGGGAGTATTAAAATAAACAGAGTAAGTCCTCTGGTACTCCTTGTTTTGTCATTGTAGTGTTTGAAAAAAAATTCTCATTGAGGACATGAGGGCTTCTCTTAGCAGTCACTGATGGACAGGTCTCAGGTGTGGCATTATTTCGGTGACCATGGTATTACAGATTTAGTTTATAATATGTGTCAGTGTTCCAGAGCTAATTAGACTTGTGGACTCATACTAACAACATTCAAAAGGGAAAGAAACGTATAACACCTTAAGCAATTTATTAATTTGTAATTGAAATACAATAGTCAAGAGCCCGGAGCTCATGTCTTGAGCCTGCAGGAGCGCTCTGAATATTCTCTTTCCCTAAAGAAAACATACAGGAGTAAACAGATAATCTGAAGTTTGTTTGATGAGTATGAATGAGAATATTTTATTTATATGATATGTTCCTAATGCTATTGGAACATGCAGATCCGTGGCATCAAGTATTCAGAAAACTAGCACATACTTTGTTCCCAGGAGGGCACCCATATGAGTATTACCAAACTTTGCCTTTCAGATCTGGTTTTGTTTGTATGCTAGAAACACCCTGTCAATATGATTAGAGCTACTGGCTTGGGAATACATTCTATCCTTTTGGGCAGAGGTTCTTTTTGCATAGATTTGGTCTCATATTATGAGGCATCTTCTGATCTATTATTTTTTAAATCTTAAGAGATTTCTGAGGTGTCTTGTTCTTACTTTTGCCTAGAAGCACATTTTTTCTTGATTTTATATTAGCAACATTATTTACTAAAAGGTTTTGCATATTTTCACATTTTTAATAAGAGTAATAGTCTTCTGACATTACTCAATGGAAATATTTTTAGACTGTTAACGTGATTATCTAGAACATCAGAAATAATTTTAAATGGATATATCAGTTGTAATTCTTTAAATGATATTACATAACTAGCAAAACCATTATCTCTTAACGTTACTAATTTTGTGTTTGTCACAAATTTCAAAATTCATTTTTTTATAATTTCTTTGCAGCTGTGAAAAGACAACCTATGGAAATAGGAAGTGTTACAAGTATTTTACAATTTGATTCCAGGGTTGCTAATCAAAAAGTATTCCAAATTAAACTAACTAAAATGAAATGACCAAGCTCCAAAATCAGGAAAAAGCAAAAATTCTTATCATGCAATTATATTTTTAATATAGATTTTTCACAAATCATATTGTCAGTTAAAAAATAGAGCATTAAACAGATAATCTTATTCATATCCAAATAACAGTAAAGCTGATTTGAGTGTGAATTCTGTTTCAAAGGTATTCTGTAATCTCAAATTTCTTTCCATTTTTTTCTCTTAAAAGCATAATCATTATGATAATTTGTTTCATTTGCACTGGTGGTATGTGCAATGCACTCTTCATTTAAATGTATGAGAACAAGATATTTTAAGTACAGTAACTTCAATTTTAAAAAAGACAAAATTGGAAACTACTAATATTGTGTAAGACAATACTGGCTGAATTCATCCAATTTTTTTAAAAAATTAAAGTTATAAATCATTCTATGTAGATATTACTAGCATGGCAATTTGGACATAAAACCTGCCAAAATGAGTAATAGGGACTTGAAAACTCAAGACTATTACTAATATTATTTTCTGTAGTTTACTATTTCAAGGTTATTTTTCCCCCAAAATTTGTAAAAACAATATTGAGATTTCTACCTTTTATAAAATTTGTATTAGGTTAGCACACAAACTTTCCATTTTCCTGCAATTTATCTTTATATGCATATGCCAACCATTAAATTTTTTTCTTCTTTGTTCAAATTAATTATTTTTAACTGTTTTAAAGACAAAAATCTTAAAATGCATAATGATTCACAAAGAGTAATAAGAAACATTGTTTTATTTAAAATGTTATTAGATTTCTTAAATATTTAGATTATAAAAAAAGAATCACTGACCCATAATCATATTAAAATTACTACCTTTTTAGATTCAATTCCATAGTTACCAATAAAATTTTAAAAGAATGAGTACCAAATTTTATTTACACAAATAATTTAAGAAAAAATGTATTTTAAGACTGTTAATACTTTATATGATTTTAATATATTTTTGAATCAAAGTAAAATGAATTTGGCAATAACTGAAATATTATCAACTCTGTTTCAAACATAACAAGCAAAATAACTAAGTTGTATATAAAAGTGTTACTGTGACAAGTGTGAATAAGGGACTTCACAATGACAAATACGTCTCAGATTCATATTTTAGGAAATACCAACAGTATAAATAATGATACATACAAAATATAAGTTTAATATTTTTGAAACCCAATAGCTATATGTAATACACTTAAAAATGCAAGATATTTTAGTATATTTAATTTGATCAAAAAAGAAAATAACTTTGTATAAGGAATTATTATATGCCACATAAAATTAAAATAACAAAATTTGTAAGACAATGACATGAAGAAATTATGAGTATCTCATCACAAAACAGTCTCCAGTTGTTACTCTCTTAGATTACCTTGCACCTACTTTTTCTTAAAGGAAAAATATCAGTGTACTGATTTTTTATTTGATGATAAAAGATAAAAGATAGGCAGAACCTAATATTTATTGAGTACTTAATTTGACATTTATGCTTTAAATAATTTTTATCAATCTTGTGGATGTTTTTTAAATTTAGGTAAATATACTTCAGGAAATATGCTTATGGTAGGAGGTAATTTAGCATGTTTTTTTTTTCAATAATATAACTGTTTAACCTTTAAATCTATCTTCAACAAGACAGCGTTATCCTCTCAGGATATTTTATTTTACTGATTGTACATATTAACACAGAAATGTAAAATACACACACACAAAAAATAAAGCCCATTTATCATTTCTACTTGTCAAATTGGCTGACTATGGGTTTATTTATGCTACTGTACATTTTGTACATAATCACAATTTAAACCTACAAATATTTATCTTCAAAACAATAAAATTCCTAAAAACTACATCAAGTTGTTCTTAGTTTTAGATTAACTACTGAAAATCAGTCCACGCTGATGTCACCATATAACTGCTAAAAGACTTTTTAAAAATGTGATGTAAATAAATCTTTCTGCTTTAATTAACACTTAATGAATGACAGATTGAGTTACAAGACAAAAATATTTAGTATTGATATAATCCATTAATGAACTGATATTTCTAACAATGATTAGTTCCCATTAAGTGTGTCTAGTTTTAAAAAAAATGTCAAACTCAAGTTTATTTAGAAAACTGGTGATATAAACAGCGAGGAAGATAGTCATAGTGTTAAGTGTCTTCAGTCACCTTCCTCCTCTGTCATGCAAATGAAGATGGCATATGGACACTTTCTGTTCTGTGTTTATGGGCACTAGTTTAGTGAATTCTTTAGACCCAGAGCAGTGATTTTTTTTGATTGTCTATTTTGCATAATAAGGTTTTAAATCTAATGTTAACAGCAAAGATCCCTGTCATACAGTAATGATGATCAATATTTATTACAAAAGTTTAGTAAAAGACCAACAGGTTCCTGAACATACTATACTTTTAAAAAGCATGGAGAGTTGAATAAGACTCTAATAATCAAGTAGTGAATTCTTTCATGGTATGTTTTTTACCCTTTAATAATGACTCTCCATCCTCTCAAATCTTCTACCTCTTGAAAATATGATTAAGAAGGTATGGTACTGTAATAATTTGTAACTGTGATACTTCTAAATACTTAATTTTTCACTAATTTGATAGCAATTTTTGATCCATCTACCTTTTTCGGTAATAAGTTCTAAATAAAGGTCCTTTAAAACATGGAAGATAGTTTTTCACCACTAGGAAGGACTATATTTGTCTTCTCCAATGTTTTTAGTCCTTAAGTAACATTATAAGCAGATCATACAATATATTGTACTTAGATAGTATCACAAATTTCATGGCAGTAGGGTGAATAGTAGAGCAGCTTACCTTATAAGGTTTCTATGGCCAAATATCTCTAAAATCTTATGTCAGAACTAGCAATGCCCGACACAATCACATAGAAGAAATCATCCAAAGACTCTAGGACTTCAAAAAGAATTTGGGATAATGAGTAAAATAAAATCTACCTCTAAATATTGTATGAGCAAAACTTTATTCATGTTAGAAATATATATATATGAATATATATATCATAAAATATTTGTCATAAAATATGCATCATAAAACATTTATATATATAATTAAGCTCTGCTCTTTGTAGAGTTTTATACAAGGAAGTGCAAGTTGAAATAAAAAGAGTTCCTTAAATGTAAAGGTATTTGCACACAATACATCATTAATACATAATGATTAAATTAGAATAGTACTCTAAGTTGGAAAAATTATTTGGAGTAAATCTTGAGAACCTCATTATTTCTGCTAAGATTTATATTCCAAGATACATTTTAACTGCTATACTAATTCAGAATAATTCTTATTTTTTTACATTACACTATATTTTTTACATTTTATTTTTTTATACATACTGCTAAAAACTTTTTATTCTTATTAGGAACTAATGGTGCCTCCCTCAAATATATATGCATTCTATAAAATTATAAGTCAAAGTCATGCTCATTCATACTTCACATTATAACAGAAATGAAACAGGCAGGTAAAAAGACAGAAATTAAAGAATAAAAAGTTCATCTTTTGCTTGATATTCACTGATAAACCTATTTTAACTTTTAGAAGATAATGGAGAAAAAAACTGATCTCACTGTTTCTTCATGATCTCTCAGTCCCTCTATGTGTTTTTTAAAAGCTTAATTCAGTTGAAATATATATAAGTCTAAACCCAATAGCTATAATTTATGGTGTTGGATGAAAACTACCTAATATAGCTATAACAGAATAAAGTCCTGAGGAGATGCAAGGAAAATTCAAATAATGCAAAAAGTGCATTAAAATCACTATAAGTACAAACACTTGGTCACTGACAAGCCTCAACTATTATCATGAGACTTAGGTTAAATACAGATACATGATTTAACACATACCCATTTTTGGTCATGTTGTTTTTAAAATAAGAATTTAAAATTAATCACTAAGCTATTTTCCAAAGCACATTACTACTGTCAATACCAAGAGTTCTCGGGCAAATTGACCAGGTATGTATGTATGTTTGTCCCTATCTACCTAATGTTTCCCTCCATAAACTTCAACCCAACTTCCATAGTGTGTTACACCATTCTGTCAGTCAAATAAACTTAACTGAAGAAGTTCAGTACTGTATAAAGAGAGTACTGAGCAATTATTTTTTTAAGTTTCAAAATATTATGCCTAAATATATGCATAAATCAATGCTATATCAAAATTACACCATTAATCAAAATTTCGTCTATACTGAGTTTACAAAAAAACCTACATATGCACCTGTTTTTCTTTGAAGGTATGTATCACAGAAGCAATGACCAAAATATACCCACTTGTAACCTATTTTACTTAATCAACACTGCTGTTATTAGGTGATTTTTAAATTGTGAATAAGCTATCATATTTGAGGAATTTAACATGTATAATAATAAGAAATTAGTAAATGTCTGGTTTTCATATTTTTAAACATTTAAATATGGCATAAAACTTTCAGCGTCTTACATTGAAACCCTTTTGTTCTTACCTGTGTGAAGGGGCATAAATTTAGAACAGGATAAATTCAGAAAAATCCATAATCATTTAACCTGTGTGGCAACAGGCAGGATAAAAATCAGTTCCTTAAGAAAGGTAGTTATACTATTTTATAACACTGAGAGTTCCAAGCCTTCCTTGACATTATGTGAAGGTAAAAATATATATATATATATGTATATATATATATATATATATAGTTTCAGAATGCACAATTAAGTACTTTGCTACAGGCATTATCTTATGATTTAGAAAACAGTCACATATATTTTATAGAACATGTGCCCTCAGTGTACAGCATGTTTAATTCAAATGTTTGCTGGCACTACATTTTTCAATAGCATTTTGTCTGTCTCTAAATTCCTTAAAATGTTTGGTGTACTGCTGTAACTTTTAAATTCCTAAATAATGATATTAAAGTAAGACTTAATTGGATTTTTCCAGACTAGTTAAACTGAGTTCTACGCCGCAGTAAAATCTATGGAAAAATACAATGAAAGAAAGGAGCAAGAAGATATGGGAGTTGAACAGACTAGAGTTGAGAGCTAAGTCTTTCCTGAAACAGTGCAAGAAAGCACTGAAGATGCTTAAGCCTTTGCTGCTCTGTCTGTAAAATGGGCAGCTCATTTTTCTCTGTTCACTCTAAGGCTATTTTGTCAGATGCATGATAGCTTGTAAAGTTTTTAAATTTACATAGGAAGGCAGATTATCTTTCCATGTTATTATTGTTATCATAATATATCAATGTAAAAAGATTTAAAAAGGTAGATTTTCAAGATTTTTATCTTTGCATCTTAAGGTATGATGAATGTTGCCTAGGTCACACCAGATCTAAATTTCATGTAATTCTTGGGAAGGAGGAACTCATCAATTCACCAGAATTACTGTAAAGTTTTATTAACTTTTCTCCTTCACTATCAGCTGCAGCAGAGTAAATTATTTCAAGAAATAAATCTATTTACCTATTTTAACTTTGCAAAATGCAAATTCAGTTGCATTCAAAATACTAAAAAAGTATTCAAACGATATTTTCTTACTTTTAAATACAAGTTCACATAGCTTTACAACTGTAACACAATAATTAGACTTTTATCATGGCAGAATGCATTGTTTTCCAAGTCTTTGTGAATCACCACAAAATATAACAACAGGACCAGTTGATATACCTGACATGAATGAATATTATTGTGATACGTACAGGGAACTATTTTTAAATGTTTTATGAAAGGAAGAAAATGCTTAAAGAATTGAAGTTCTACAGATACACTCTAATCATATTTCAGTTAACATGTTTCCACCCCCCCCAAACATGACAGAAAATCCAGTGTCTTTCCTAAAGTGAGCTCCATACACAGGTTTTGGCATCACCGTGATTAAATCGGGATAAATGAGGGCTATGCAGGTCTTAGCACAGTTTTCACTGCTCCATCTGCTGGATGTGCCTACATCTCCTGCACCAACCGGTAACCTCTAAAAAGTAACATGAACTAATTCAGCAGGTGGCTTCAAAAGGCTCAAGCACGCTGCCTGGGAAACTTACTGTGGCTGTTTAATTTTTGTTTCACTAAGATTTTCTACTTCACTTAAAAAAAAAATGACGAACCCAAAATCGTCACTAAAATGCTAAGGCACAGAAAATATGTTTCACAATAGGTGATATATCACAAACAAGATGGGACTAGGCTATTCACTGCAGTTTTCCACACTGCTCCCGCCATACTGATTTGGGCATTTACCTGAGAGGTCCTGTAGCCCTTCACCCAATCCAGAAATGGAAACGATATACATAAAAGTTTTAAGGAGATTTTTAAGCATGTCTGTCGGGAAGCACATAAACACCACAAAAGGAAACCATGCCTCTCCAAACACGATCTACCAAGGATCAGGGAGCCCTTGGCTTTTTCCCCTCACGCAGCGTCTCTGAGGCAGCTCCTGAGTTGCGCTCTCGGAGGCGGCAACCCCACTTTTCTTCCTTCTCCCAGTCACAGACGGGACAACGGGCAGCTGCCGCCACCGGCCAGGCCGCTGTCACCGCTGTCGCCGCCGCTGCTGCTTCCAAATCAGAGCTGCTACTGCCAAGAAAGGGTTACTCCTCTCTTCAGCCAAGTGGCCACAAACTTCCCCTGCTTTCCTTGTACCTTATTTCTGCAAACTTGTACGTCCTTCCGTGCGGAAGGACCGAGGAAAACCATTACAAGCATCTCAGGGAACATAATAAAGGACACCTGGCAAGGTAAGACCTGCGAGTTAATCAGAGGCGCGACCTCAATCCAGATGGGAATCGCGGCTTCCAGCGGACCCTCCCCCCGCACTAGGTTCTCCTCAGCAAAAGGAGCCCGCGTTGCCAGAGAGGGCGGCTGCCGCGGCCACGGCGTGTGCGGGGCTGAGGTAAAGTTTGATAAACGATGACCACTCCAAGGAAAGGGAAGAAGCTAAGCCGCCACAAATACACGCGGGGTCTGCTAGGGGAGAAGGCGTCAGGGAAGTGCCACGTACCTGTGTCGCGGTTGCCAGGCGCGGAGGCTGAGGAGAGAGTCGCGGGAGGTGGCGGGGCGAGAGTCCAGCCCTGGCCGCGGGCTCCCTCCCGGGGTGAGCTGAGCCGCCGCCGCCGCCGCCGCCGCCGCGCCTGGGCGCAGGGCCCAGCGGCCGCTGCCTGGCCAAGGGCGCTGGGCAACGGCAGCCACTTGGCCCAGAGAAGTTGGGCAGCCTCCGCCGCGGCCTCGGCAACCGGCGAGAGCAACACGTTTAGTTTGAACTTTCCAGCTCCAGTCTCAGCGAATACACACTCACGCACACACACGCGCGCGCGCGCGCACGGAGAACCTCTCAGAGGCGAGGGAACAGGCACGGGTGGCTCTCTGGCCGCGGCTTTCTCTCTCCCTCGCTCTTATTGGCGCGGAGGTTATTGTTTTATTTATTTATTTCCTCCTCCAGGCTCCATCTCTCCTCCCCGCTTCTCCCCCCTCCCTTTCCCCTCCTCCACCCCCGAGTCTGACTGGCCGGCCGAGGCTGGCGCTCCAGCTACGGCGTGGAGGGGTTGCGCGCCGCTGGCCCAGGCTGCGGCTGGCCCCGGCGGGGGCGCAGCGGGCGGGGGCGCGCGGGCTCGGGAAGGGAGCCTAGGGCAGGGCGGGGCGGGCGGGGACGCGGGGGCTGGCTGCCTTGGCTAAGGTGTGGGAGTCTGAAGGGGCGAGCGGAGGACGTTCCCGGCTCGCGGCTCCTGGCGCGCCTTGCCGCGCACGGCCTGCCGGCTGCAGTGAGGGGAAAACGGGGCGAATGCTGCGCCGCGGCCCAGGAACTGCGTGAGGGGCGGCCAACGAGAAGGCTCAGTCCTCTCCTTCCCCACAGCCACCCGGCATCCTTTCCTGCTCTCCCTGGTGCTCTCCGCAACCCCTCAGGGACGCTCGGCTGCGCGCCGCCACCGTTCAGTCACGGAAGACGCGGGGCTGCATTTTTGAATGGTGGTTTAAGTGCCACACAGTTAGGCTGTTTCTCCTCCCCACTCTGCCTCTCCCCCGACTCTCGGGAAAGGTGTAGTCCACCCGGTGCGGCACCCACCGCCGCCGAGGCTGGCGGGTCACCCTTCTAGGAGATGAAGTAGGTGTCCCCAGACCACAGCCTCCAGGCGCAGGTTGGGACGCCTGCGTTACCAGTAGACCTGCGAGAGCCAGAGCGGCAGTGTCTGCCGCCACCATTCGCCCCCAAAATGAGCTCGCAGATGGCAGTTGACCGCTGGCGCCACCGCTTTTCAGTCACAGTTTACCCGAGTCCCAAACCTGCGGGAGAGATGACCTTACCGCCGGCCGCCCTGCCCCATCCCGCTCAACCCGAAAGCTGGGCTGGAAGGAGCCCGGTTCCGATACAAGGAACTCGGTCTTCCCCGCGCCTCTGCCTGACCCTACATGGGAGCGGCTTCTCCAGCGCAAACCCCCTCTAGCCTTCCCATTAGGTAAACCTATTTTGTTTGGGGATTTTTTTTTCTTCTATTTTTGCTTTGTTTTGTTATTTATTTTCCGAGATTCGTGATTTCAATCTCAGAAAAGGGGAAAAATTAAAAGGAAGTAATTCTAGAATGGATTTCAATAAATACAGCTGGTAAGCTAAGCACCCTCTCCAAGGCTGGAATGAAAATCTCATCCCTTGCATTTGGAAACAGGGTTCCTTTCCTTAACATTTTGCCCTCCAAAGTCCTAACAGTCTCGGACCATATCTCACAACGTCTCCAGATATAAAAACACTGTGCCACTCGAAGTCTTACCATTATCTTTTAAGGCATGCATGTCTGTATATATACATATATATGTGTGTGTGTATGTATACTTTCTTTTCCGTCCAAGAATGCCTTCCAATTTCTATGAAATCTATCCATTAGATATTCACTCCTTAGTATTTTCGATCTTTTCTCAGAAATCTCTTGTTAAGTGTACAAATACTCCTTAAAGAGCTAATTTTTTACATGCTTTACATTTTCATTGACATCCTGAGTAAGCCCCCCAGAGGTCAGCCAGAGAACAGGTGAGGTCGGAAATGGGAGAGAAGATGGAAAAAAAAAAAAAAAAAATGTCTGTAGCATGTTATAGTTGTTCTCCTGTGGCAGCTTAAAGTTCATTTACCATTTTTAAAGAAGGTAAAAGGGAAATGCCCACGCCTGGACCTTTCTCCCCCTGTGCTCATGAAGCACCAGCTTATTACTGAAAAAAGAGGCCACCAATAATTGAATTTAAGACTACCTCCTAGTGAATGGAAGAATCCAGAGATAACCTCCAAAGGGCAGGAAAGTGCCTCATTGGTCAGCTCAGTGGTGGACACAATGATGTGCTAGTTTCTGATGGCATCTGTGCCAGCGAGATAGTGACAGCTTTGCTCCAAATCTGAAAGACCCATATGCAGTGTTAAAGCCAGGATGCTGAAAGCGTATGTCTTTCTCCTGAATTCTCCCCAACACCAGAGGTAGCCAGCTGCTAACGTGGAGGAACATCTATCTGATATTGATAACTTCCCCTGTGCTTTGTATACAACTTTTTCTAAATGTGTGTGTTTGTGTGTGTGTGTGTAGTTTCCCCATAGTTTGGACAACAGTTGAAATGGCATTCTTTTCCAGAATTTCTCTGAGGGAATGCAGTTGTTCTCCTTGTGCCCCCTGTCCCCCTCCTCGCACATGCCCCCATGAAGCTTCTACTCTCCGATGTCCAGAGGTACCGGTGTTCACTCGGTACTGCTGCCCACATTATGATAGCTATATTCACTCTAGTAAGGAAAACACACATTTGCAGCTGAGAATTATATTGACTCTGGATGCAGCAAACATCATAGTACAAAATATTAGATGGAGAAAAGATTAAATCATGAATTAATTTGATCATTATAGTAAAGAACTGAATATTTTAAAATGTGTATTATCTATAAACATCATATTTCAATGATTTTGTTTATGTTATATCCACACCCTAAAACTTCAGATTTCTAGAAATTTAAAAGTAAGTTTGGGGTAAATTAAAATTACAAATACATAAAGGAGGTGAGCAAACTTTTTGTTAGTTAAGAGTCACTGAATCAGAGGGAAAATGTTACAAAAAATTGCACATATATTAAAGGATCATTTAGTATTTTAAAAAATTATTTTTAGGAATACTAAAAAAACTATTCTCTTTATATAAAATATAAAATATACAACTGCACTTAATTGGTTAACTTTATTTTAAAATATTCTTTAATTTCTTGTTATAGGCAAGGAAAATAAAAGGAGATGGAGAGGATGCAAAGGGGCAAAAGGGGTGAAAGAAAATGGAAGATCTACACATGGGAGAAGGAAGGCACCATGGTAGCAGAGGTTAGCATGATAAGAAGATGGAAAACAGAGAGAGGAAGAAAGGTATGAGAATCTCTTTATTTCTTTCCAAGAATATCAACAATCCTCAGAAAACTCCTTCTTAAAACTCTATTTAAGATCTTTATTTATGAAAATTTCCCTAAGCAGTTGAGTTGTTTGTGCCATCCCTAATAGAACTAAAGAAAACAGAAGAGTGAAACCAGACCAATAATCCTCACCTCCACAATCAAGAAATTCACTTTTCTCACTTTTTCATAAAAGGTACACTGAGTCATAATTTTGTTTGGTACAAAAATTTTAATCCATTTTTTTAAATCTGTGGATGCACATTGTCAAGTCACACAAACTCCTTGTCCAGAGTCCCTACTTGTAATTTGCAACCAGGGAGCTCTTTATTTGTGTATGTGTGTACATGTGTATGTGTGTGCATATGTATTATCAACATCTAGCCCAATGTACCGTGGTATGTAATCATCTAGGTTAAGATGTGAAAACCAAAGCTCAAATATAAAAAAGAGTATTTTGACCCCAGTGGTAAAAATAAGCATTGCGATTTTGAGTACTTAAGGCTAATAGTGAACCATTTACGTGTTAGAAAATGACTCCCCAAAAAATCATTTAAAAGTGTATTCCTAATATGTGAAGTGTTTCACCTATTGCTTCTCAAATTCTTTAGCATGTATCACTACGGTTAATTTTTAAATAATATCTAACATATTATATATTAGTCTTTGACACATATTTACATATTACAAAGCAAAGATTCTTTTTTTTTTTTTTTTTTTTTTTTTTTTTTTTTTGTTGAGACAGAGTCTCACTTTGTTGCCCAGGCTAGAGTGAGTGCCGTGGCGTCAGCTTAGCTCACAGCAACCTCAAACTCCTGGGCTTAAGCGATCCTACTGCCTCAGCCTCCCAAGTAGCTGGGACTACAGGCATGCGCCACTATGCCCGGCTAATTTTTTCTATATAGATTTTTAGGTGTCCATATAATGTCTTTCTATTTTTAGTAGAGACGGGGTCTCGCTCAGGCTGGTCTCGAACTCCTGACCTTGAGCAATCCACCCGCCTCGGCCTCCCAGAGTGCTAGGATTACAGGCGTGAGCCACCGCGCCCGGCCAGCAAAGATTCTTTATCGAACTCTCTTATGCTCACTTCATCTGTCAGAGTTGAGGAGAAAGGCTTCTCTTCCCCAAGTACTATCCACCACCATCCCAATCTTAGCCTTTTTTTCTGCCTATGACACATTCAATATGTACATTGAGCACATTGGGGCAAAGATTAGGAAGCCTTTGGACAAACTCTTCAGTTGTTACTCAAGCAGGAGAAGAAGAAGGGCAGTAGATTAGCTGTTAGGGAACTTAAGGTTAGAGAAATTCTAACCTTAAGAAATGAGAAAATTAATATACCAGAGGGACCAGTACCATTTCTCTTTATCTGTGTGAAGACAAATAGAGTCTGTGTGCCAAGTGTGACTGTACTTAAGCCTGTGGATATGAGCTCTTGAATATGGTCATCCTTAGAGGTCAGCATGCAGCCTCATCTTCACTAATCTCTTCCTTCCTTTCTTCCTGTGGCACACACTGACTTCGTTTGATTCTTTATTGTTGAGTTTCCCTGTTCCTCTTCAAGACCCTTACAAATATTGTTCCCTTTGCTTGGACTGTCCACCTAAATTAACTCTTTCTCATCTTCAAGCTGGGCACAAAGTCATATGCTAAGATAACAGACACTTCCTTGATTGGTTTTGAGCCCCTTTATCTGTTCTCATGACTCCCTGTACTTTTCCAGTAAGTATACTGGGCAACTTGTAATTTCATGCATCTGATATGCTGCATTTAAGGGATATATTTTCTCCAGCACTAGAATATAAATTCCACGTGGGAAATTTTCATTATGTCTTCAGCATGTAGTGCAGTACCTGACACCCGGTAGTTGCCAAGTACACACTAGTTAAATGAATATATGAAGGAAAAATAGAGACAATTGAGGAGGGCTGTGGTCTGGACAGTAGAGTGTTGGACAATTGGGATATGAGAGGGTAAAAAAAGACCAACTATTTAATTTTATCCAAGTTGATTCTTTTTCACCTTTATTATGAAAACCTCTGGTGTTTTTCAAAGATCTATGGTCCCAGTAAGAAGAGAGACTTTGTGCTCTAAATTGCCACTTCTCATTTGATATCTGCATTTTAAAATTTTCTTTAGTATGAATGTTGTGAATAATCTGGCACTAAACAGGAGTAAAAACCTAAAGTTAAAGTCATTGAAGATATTCTTGATTTTACACTTCTCTCGGAGTTAGTGATATTGTTTTCACTGAGGACACCTAAAAAGTCCTGTACTCTCAAATCCAATTTGTAAACTTTGAAAATTTATTTAATTTCCATTTTCTCTTTTTGATATGGAGTCCCTCACATGCATGTTAAATACTATACTTATCAAAATGTTATTTAAACATTATTTCTCCCTTATATGTGATGATATTTTATTTTATTTAGCAAAAAATAGTGCCGGTTTCAAAATGTTCTCCTTTGTTGATAGAGGGATCAAACAGGCTAACGTTAACCAAGCCAGGAGCTGACCAATGTCTTTTCAAAAGCTGAAGTTTCTCAAAGCTTTTGGGCTAGCCTCTTCAAATATTATTTAAACATTTATTCCTATTAAAATAATTTTTGACTAAAATTTTGAAAGCTATGGATGAGAGATAAGGAGAGAAATCAAACTCTATAAAGAATTGCAATATCTTAAGTGGATACCTATTACCCAGAGCCCACAATAAAGAGTTCTCAGCTAGTAACTGAAATACATTTTAACCTATTTTACAAAAGAATAAAGCACAGAAGTTTGAGGGTAGGGGAAAGAGGATAGGGAGTAAATAAGAACCTTTCATCTTATATTAATACTATACTCTATTGTCTTAGTCCACTCAGGCTGCTATAAGAAAAATACCGTAAACTGGATGGCTTACAGACAACAGATGTTTATTGCTCACAGTTCATGAGGCTGAGAAGTCCAAGATCAAGATGCCAGCAGATTCAGTGTCTGGTGGGGCTAGTTCCTTATAGACAGCACTGTCTCATTTGTCCTCACAGGGTAGAAGGGGCAAAGGGGCTCCCTCAGGCCTCTTCTCTAAAGGCACTAATCCCATTCATAAGGACTCAGCCCTCATAATCTAATCACATTCTAAATACCCTACCTCCTAATACCCTGGCATGGGAGACTAGGTTTCAACATAAGAATTTGGAAGGTACACAAACATTCAGACCATAGTATCCATGAAGAGAAACACTGAAATTGTCAAGGGCCAGGACAAGGGTGAGGTGAGTAAAACACTCCTGTGAGGCACAGACTTTACATGATTTGAAGGAGTGGTAGAACCAATAATTGAGGTAAGCAATATTTAAATGCAATATTTTTTAAGTTATAGTAAAAGATAACATAAATTTTACTATATTATTTTTGACTATACATTTCAGTGGCATTAAGTACATTCATGTTATTGTGTAACTGTTAACCACCATCCATTTTCAGATATTTTCATCTTCTCAAACCGAAACTCAGTATCCATTAAACAACTTGGCCCCATTCATTTCTTCCCCCAGCCCCCAGCAACCACCATTCCACTGAATTTGACTACCCTAGGAAACTCATATAAGTATAGTCATATAGCATTTGTCATTTTGTGACTGGCTTATTTCACTTAACGAAATATCTTCGTTGTGTTATAACATGCATTAGAATTTCCTTTTTATAAGGCTGAATAATACTCTTTTGGATGTATATACCACATTTTGTTTATCCTTTCATCCATCAATGGATACATGGGGTGCTTCCACCTTTTGGCTATTGTGATACGGCTGCAACATGAGTGTGCAAATATCTGTTCAAGTCCCCACTTTCAGTTTTTGGGGCATAAACCCAAAGTGAAATTGTTGAATCAAATGGAAATTTTCTTTAACTGTTTAGGTAATACCATACTGTTTTCTGTAGAGGCTGCACCATTTTACATCCGAACCGCCAGTGCATATGAGTTCCAGTCTCTCCACTTTCTTGGCAGCACTTATGATTTCTGTTTTGTTTTGTTTTGTCTGAATAGTAGCCATTCTAATTGATGTAAGTGGTATCTCATAATGATCTTAATTTGCATTTTCCTAATGATTAGAAATGTTGAGCATCTTTTCGTGTGTTTATTGGCCATTTATGTGTCCTCTTCGGAGAAATGTCTATTTAAGACTTTGGCTCATTTTTTAATTGAGTTTAATTGTGTGTGTTTTTTTTTTTTTTTTTTTTTGAGATCTAGGAATTGTTTTATATTCTAGATATTAATCTCTTATAAGGTACATGATTAGCATATATTTTCTCCCATTCAGTGATTGCTGTTCACTCTATTATTAGTATTCTTTGATGTATAAAAATTAATCTTAATGTCATCTAATTTGTCTATTTTTTCTTTTAAATGCAAAATATTTTTAACACATTGACTGCCACACTAGAAAAAAAAATTTTTTTTTACTTGGGGCCACAGTGTTTTATTACAAAAATAGATTAAAAACTTCAAAAACAAAATGATCCTTTCTAATTTAATGAAAAATTTAATGAAAAACAAAATTTATTGACTTGTATTCACTTGTATTAATCCACAATTTTAAAATTAATTTGTCAACATTAATTGTAACAATAAGAACATCAAAAAGTAAGATTTTTACAAACCAACTGCATGCAGTTATATATGCTTCACGAGGCCTCGGGCTCAAAACTAGTGTGAGTTAATACAACTCATAATGTGTTAATTAATATATTTTTTAAAGAATTAATTCAAAAACCATAGTGAACAAATCATCCAAATTTTAAGCACAGACAAGTTAGTATTACTGATTTTGTCTTTGCCTCAGGCTCCAATATGGCTAGGCACAGCAATGCTCTGTGCATAGTCTACGCTATGCATTATGGAACATAAGAAGCTCTATGGATGCTAACACCTCTATTATCACAAGTAGATAAATCATATAAAAAGATTCTAGAGGTGTTGCATTGTGCAATAAATAGTATCTGCTCAATGTATGTTCACAATTCTCTTTATTTGCATTTTCTGTATTTTCAGGAGAGGACAAAGAATAAAATTAAGGTCTATACTTGTGACTCTTTTTTCCTGTATAAATATGATTATTATTCTTTGATAGAAAATGGTCTTATTTCTTGATGAGAATCAGAACTAGAAATAGTGCCACAGAAGAGTCTGCCTGGGCTGGGGCAGAGTGGGGAGAGTAGGCTGCAAAGTCAGTGAATACCTATTTTGTATATATTTAATAGCTTTATGCTGTGCTAAAACATTTATGAGCCAAAAGAAATCATGTTTTTATGCCAAATAGGGAAATTACAAATTAAGAAGTCTGTAAATGTCCTGAAAGCTGATAGAAAGATTACAATATTAATAGATTTAATAGATGTCATTTAGATTTTCTAAATGTCAGTATATGGCACTCTAAAGATTCTTTTTATGTTAACCACTAGTGACCATTCATAGATTTACCTTGCTGAACAGAGTGTACACATTTCTTATTGTTCTACAACTGTGTACCTCTCCTTTTGTCAAATGAAAACAGTAAACTAGATTAATGTTCTTTGTAGCGTTTCCCATTGTCAAACACTGAGACCTTCTTTCTTAAATGGTTGGATCAATGGTTGACTTTGTTTTGAAGCTTGTATTTAAGAAAGTATTTAAAAAGTATGAAGTTCATGCTCTTAACATCCTTAGAAATCAGTCCTCAAAGGCCATTGAACCACTTGTCAATCTTGCGGACACTACCATGTGACAACAAAGATCAACCATGAAAGTTGCTTATAAACTGCTTTGAATGGGCACAGTTTACTTTCTCAATAGATGAGAACAGAGGAACTTTTTAATAAAATGAAATTCAATTTTATAAAGCTATCTGAATCTTTTTAACTGCTTTCTTTAAACACGCATAGTAAAATCTTTCATGTGAATTTCATTAAGCTTCAAGGTCATTCAGGAGAAAATGATAAGCATATCAATGACAGAAGTGCTTTGCATTTAATGCAGGTGTTTTCCTATCAAATGAATGTGTTAAGACAGAAGACTCATTCATTCATTTTCTGTTATTACTATTATAACATTTTGAAAGAGATCTTAATATATCATATATTCCCTCACTCTGTTTTTCATAAATCAGAGCATATCTACTATATAATAAATGCCCACATATCACTATGGTAATTTTTACTTTCAGTGAATTAGAAAGAGAGAGAGAGAAACTAGTCTATTCCTTCAACTTATTTTTAATTGCATCTGAATGTCCAGGATTATTCTAATAATTTTATTATACATATGTATGTAATATATATTTAATCCAATATTGGACTTTATATTGAAAAGATATTTTTGCAAGTTTACTAAAATTATAGAAATTCACAATCTGTACTTCGTGTGTTTTTTAAAATTTTTTATTTTTTTTAATTTTTATGTTTTGGAGACAGTCTTACTCTATTGCCCTGGCTAGAGTGCAGTGATGTCATCATAGGTCACTGCAACCTCAAACCCTTGGACTCAAGCAATCCTCCTGCCTCACCTTCCAAATAGCTGGAACTATAGGTGCACACCACCATGCCTGGCTAATTTTTCTATTTTTAGTAGAGATGGGGTCTCTTGCTCAGGCTGGTCTTGAACTCCTTAGCTTAAGGGATCCTCCTGCCTCAGTCTCCCAGTGCTAGGATTACAGGCATGAGCCACCAAGTCTGGCCCTTACTGTGTTTTTGAAATATATATTCACAGTTGTAATTGAAACTAATGTCCAGAGCAAAGAAAAATATTTGAAAAGTAAGATACTTTTTAAATTTTTTTTAATCCTGAAGTACAACCGCTTAAGGCAAAAATGTAAGTTTTTACTTATTTTTAATAAGTATTATAATAATTAAGTAAATAATCATCTCATAAAAAGTTATGTTTCAACAAGACTTTATACATGGTAATGCGTAGTACTATTGACTGAAATTCTGTTATACAGAAATGTCAAGATACAGAATTTTTAAATACTTGTGAATTTTAGATATAATTTACTGGAATTTTAATAATGATAATGGAAAGAGATGATTTTCTTAAAGTAAGTAAATAATTAGTGTTGGCAATAAATTTGTAGATACTGTGCTATTTAAGCTTGTTAATTGGTATATCTTTCTCATGGTTATGACTACTATATAAAAGTTTGAAAGCACATTGCCAGCAGAATAAAATGTCTACATTGGAGAAAACAAAATCTCTTCAGTAGAGTCTTGATTAACTGGAATACTCTAGAATAGCTGTGTATAATTAATTAAATTTTTGATTGAGAGTTAATTGGCATAGAACTTGTTTCAATTATTTATTAATTTTCTGTAAATGTATTAGAATAATTCCTACCTTAGTAAATACAGTGTAGTAAACATTCTCAGCAAGATAATATCTAGCTACATTTATTCATTATTTAAGCATAAATTGAGCTTATGTTCTGAAATGGTTTGAACACTGAAAATGCGAAGTTGAATAAATCCTAGTTTCCTATCTGTTGGTATCTTACGATTAGAAACCCATCAGAAGTGTCGAGAATGACTGCAACATAAAATGACCAAAACGGGAATTAACAAACTTTTAAAAGTCCTTGACAGTATAATAGGTAAAAATGATATTCATTATAATTTAATATGAATTTATTTTATTAGAGTTAGTTTGATCATCTTTTAAGTTTCATTTTTGGTGCTTACAGTGTGAGTTGTCATTTCATATCCATGGCCCATTTTTTATTTAGATTGTGAGTGTTTCTTAATAGTGATATGTGGGAGCTCTTTATATATTAGACTTGGTAATCCAAGTGACTTTTTTTGCCTTACAGGTGTTTTATCAAAAATCTACTCAGACTTATCACTATTTACTTTTATGGCCTTTGAATATTGTATTACACATAGAAAAGCTTTCTTTGTCCTAACACTTTATATAATTCTCCCAAATTTTCTACTATAACTTTTGTAAGGT
This sequence comes from Eulemur rufifrons, assembly GCF_041146395.1. Classification (NCBI taxonomy): domain Eukaryota; kingdom Metazoa; phylum Chordata; class Mammalia; order Primates; family Lemuridae; genus Eulemur; species Eulemur rufifrons. The sequence continues at coordinate 9,280,651 of NC_091000.1, read as the reverse complement.
TCATATTTTTATATTTAAATATTTAGTTATTATGTTATGAAGTGTCATTTGTTTGTCCAACTATTTTTTTTTTTTTGCATAGAATTCTCACTGCTTTGAAGTGTCATTTAAATTCTCTTTGAATTTTCCCTGTTTCTGGATTTCTTGTCAAGTAGATTAATTTGGCTTTCTATTCACATCCCATGGTTTCCCAGTTTTAATTATTTTTAATTAAATTAATATTATAATTTGCTTTACTATCAAAAATAAATATACTTCTCTTCTAATTCCAAATCCACGTCATTTGCTTCCTCTGAGCTACTAAAAGTAATGCATAACTCTATGAAATGAAGTCTGAGGTATTAGTTACTCCTGAAGAGAAAACTGGCATGAGGCATCTTCCCCTTAGGGTTGGGGAGACACATGAAGAACTGAATCAAAGATCAAGGCTAATGCCTAGAAACTGGTAGATTCTTAGAAGAGCTTGTGAAGCAGAGACTTTCAAAACTCCACAAGGAAAATCAGTGTTGGCACATGTTAGCATGTTGAGTTTCTCCTACTGTCAAGAGAACAGAAAACAGTGGACAGGTTACTATCCTGACTTGAGGTTGCACAGAGACCAGATGAGAAGCAACTTCTTCCAGTAGTCCCAAACATAGACTGATGTCTTATCTACTTCTACATCACTACCCATCACCTTTGTGTCTCCTGACCCTAAATGTAAACACAAATCCACACCTGAGCACAAATGCCTTGAAAAAAAAAATGTTGCAACATGTCTCAGAGGGTTTGTATTGGTTTCCTATGGCTTGTGTAACAAATTACCACAAACCAAGTGACTTATAACAACACAAACGTATCATTTTACAGTTCTGAAACTCAGCAGTCTAAAAGGAGTCTTAAAGGGCCAAAATCAAGATGGGAGCAGAGTTGCATTGCTTCTGGAGGCTCTAGGTTAGAATCTGTTTCCTTGCCTTTTCCATATTCTTTTTATTATTAGTTTAGTTTAGTTTATTTATGTTTTAGAGACAGGGTCTTGCTATTTATGGTGACTGTTCACAGCTGTGATCATGGCACACTGCATTCCTAGTTTCAAAGGATCCTCCCACCTCAGCCTCCCAAGTAGCTGGAACTACAGGTATGCACCACAGCACACCTTTCCAAGCTTCTTGATGCTGCCTGCATTCCTTGACGAGTGGCACCTTCATCCATCTTCAAAACCAGCCATGTAGCACCTTCAAATCTCTCTCTCTCTCTCATCTCTGCCTCTCTCCTCCTCTGCCCCTTTGCTCTCTCCGAACAGAACATCATCTTCTCTCCCTCTTTTCTGTTGTCACATCACCATCTCTAACTCTTCCTGCATTACTCTTGTAAGGAACTTTGGTAATCATCGGGCACACCCAGATAATCCAGAATAATCCCCCTATCTCAAGATCCTTAATTATATATGCTAAATTCCTTTCCAGGTAAGTCAACATATTCACAGATTCCTGGGATTAGGGTGCGGACATCTTTGAGGGGCTTATTCAGGATACCACAAGGTCCAATAGGCCAACAAAGAAAGTTCAGTCACAATACTCAAAACATATTCCCACTGAAATACAGCTCCTAGAGGAATGAGATGAAGCATAAAATAAAAAGTACTTAAGGAAACTCAGGAGCAGTAGAAATGCACACACACACACGAACCATTTTTCCCAAATAAACAATTAACTAGAATATTTGGAAAAAGAGACAATCACATTTGAGACCAAATTCAGGCCCTGGGAGGGCCAATATTTTGTCAAGGACAAAAATATAAGGTGACAGAAATCCTGAAATCCTGAAGGACAATAAAGAAACTGCAGGAGAGATTCAAAAAAGCCATAATAAAAATGATAGGTATTCCAGAAAGATAAAATGGAACAGATGGAAGAGAGACAATAATTAAATAATGAGAGATAATGCATTTCTGATGAAAAAAAAAAAAAAGGCCTGCATCTACAAACCGAGAGGGCTCTCTGAGTTCCAGGCTGTATTCATGAGAAAAGACACACACTTGGCATATCCTGTAAATCTCCTGAACGATAAGGACAAAGAGTAAAATAACACAAGCACAGAGTGAAAGTACACGTTCCTTACAAAAGGAAAACAGCCTAGCACTTGGGGTTCTCCTGGGTAACACTGGAGGCCAGAGAACAGTGTAATATAAATCCCTGCAACCAGAGGTTCCTATGCCCATTCAAGGTAGTATTACTGTGTCAGGGAGAAAAAAAAAAAAAAAAATAAGACCATGCAAGAAATCATAGAATATATCATTCATGTGCCCTATCTGAGGAAAGTACTTGAGCAAAGTCCTTAACTAAATAACTAAATAAAGAAGTGATCTGAAGCAGAAACCTCAAATAGGAGGAAGTATGGGAGGAGAGTACAAAGGAGGTAGACAAGAGCACCTCATTTGATGGTGTTGTGGACACACGTACAATTGAAAATTAATCTAGTGGATAATGAAAGACTGCCCAATAAAATTGTGGAATAAGGGCTCCTCTAACAGAAGGGACATACTATTGATGACAGTTTAAGTACCATGCAACCCTACAAAATGTAGGAGTTTGGGGAAAGAGAGCAAGGGATGGGCAGAAGGATCAATGCTTTCCAAAGTCGCCATCTGGCAGACGTGTGTGGAGAGCAGAAAGGAACAGTGAAAATGTTCTGAAAGTCTCATTTTGCAGGATTAGATGAAGTAGGGACCAAACAGAATCTTTGAAAAAGAAATAAGTCGTATCTTGTTTTCAAATAGGCTGAATCATATGAGTCTTAATCCATGGTCAGAGAAAATGAAAGTGATAGTTAATGGAATGGAAAAGTAGAAATTGTAAGTTAACAAAAGAAAATTTGGAATTAATGGCAACTATGTCACACCAGCAAATATTAGGAAAGTGCTAGAATGAAATCAGCCCCTGAGCCCCAATCTCTCATCCATAGGGAGATCTGGGTGTCAGCCCTTGGACTGCTTCTATTCTTCATCCACACCACTCCCTAAATGATATAAAGTAGTCTCAAGGCTCCAAGTACTGTTTATATACTAATTATTCTTGAAGCAGTATCTATAGCCTGGAACTTTCCCTTCAATTGCAGACTTAAATATTCAGCTACCGACTTGATCACTCCAGTTGGCTGTTTGAATACAGATTGACCATATTTAAAATCCAATTTCTAAAAATCTGCCCCCTAACACACATACACACTGCAAAATGCCTTCTTCAGAGTCCCTACCTGACTATATCTCATTATATCTACACCTCTGTGGTCCTAGCCACCTTGATCTCTTGCTTAGAATATTGTCATAGGTTCATAAACTATTCTCCTATTCCTACCTTTGCCCAATCTCTTAACTGATATCAACACAGTAGGTGGAATAAGCCTAAAGAGTCAGCTCATACCACTTCCTGTGAATAAAAACTCCACATGGAAGGAGACATTAGTTTACAGATTTATTTTTCCCCGATGATGGATGTATAGAACAGTGTAGTAGTTCATGCTATTTCCCAATGAATATTTGTTGATGGAATGAATGAATTAATGATTGACTAAATGAAGAAATAATAGAGCAAGCCAGATGACACCAGTCATATGAAACACAAAGAGGAATTTAATGTTACATGTACTTAAAATTAATGCTGGACATTGTAAGGACAAATGGCTATGAAATGATGAAGGGATTATTATAAATACGAACATATCAAACAGAGGATGTAAGCACATAAATCATTAAGCAAAGATGATTAGAAATGTGTAGAGAACATAATAAATTTAAAAATGCAATTTTAAGAAAATTTGAAGTGAAAAACATACAGTAAGACTAGCATTTACTAATATTTACCCAACTAAGAGTATGTTTTCTTATACAAAGCTGGTGGCAGTTTAAATTTTTGTAACAATTTTGGAAAACTTTTTGGCAGTATTTACTGAAAATAAATACACAGTATATTTCTGTTACCATGTAGAGTATAAAATATTGCAAACATAGAACATAGAATGGTGCAAGCAATTACATTGACACTCTAACAATGAAAAATAGCTGACTAGTCTACAAAAGTACAACTTTTCTTGAACACATTAGATAACTTAAATTTAAAAGTAACCAAATAATGTGAAATCCAGTGGAAAATATCAATACTATGCACAATGAAATGAGGATTATAAGCAGAAAATGGAAACTATAAGCAAGTGTCAAATGAAAAAAGCAAGCAATAAAAATCATATCAGAAATTTTAAAACAATGAGTGAAATTGAAGATAGTTCAATAGTAATCATTCCAACTAACGAAGAAAAAAAAAAGGGAAAAATGAACAGAATAACCAAGACAATATCAGTGGTCTAATATACACATGAGTGGAGTTCCAGAAGGAGTAGAAGGAGAGAGTATTATAGAAGAAATATCAGAAGATGAAAATTTTCCAAATGTAATGAAATATATCAAATCACAAATTCAAAAGACTCTAGGAATTCCAAGGAAGATAAATACCGCCCCCCCACACACACACATATTCATCCTGATAGGGTTTGGATGTTTGGCTCCTCCAAATCTCATGTTGAAATTTGATCCCTGGTGTTGGAGGTGGGCCTGATGAGAGGTGTTGGGTCGTGGAGGCGGATCACTCATGAATGGCTGGGTGCCCTCCCTGTAGTAATGTGTGATTTCTCACTTTATTAGTTCACCAGAGAGCTGGTTCTTTAAAAGAGCCAGGCACCCTCTCCTCCCTCTCTTCTTCCTTCTCTCACCATGTGACACGCCTGCTCCCCTTTCACCTTCTGCCTTGATTGGAAGCTCCCTGAAACCCTCACCAGAAGCAGATGCTGGTGCCATCCTCCTTGTACAGTCTGCAGAATTGTGACCCAAAGAAACCTCCTGTATTTGTGAATTATCCAGACCTGGGCGTTGCTTTATAGCAACGCGAAACAGACTAACACAGACACCTAGGCACACCACATTTAAACAGAAAATTTTGAATGCACTCAGAGAAATGAGACACATATACAGAGGAACAAAAAGAATTAAGCAATCCCACTAATGCCACCACTGATTCTGCACCCATCAGAAACCCAAAACTGAGAGAAAAAATTTGAAGACAAAAGAGTACAAACACATGATTTCATTTATATAAGGTTTGAGAATAGGCAGAATTAATCTAGGTTAAGAGAGGTAGAAATGTAGTATCTTTCAGCATATCGATTTATAGGGAGCACAGTGGTACTCTCGGGCACCGGGAGCATTCTTATGTCTTTACATTTGAATTTGCCTATTTATTTATTTTTTTTTTTGTAACTTGGGATATCTATCTTTTTCTTACTTATTTGTTTTTATATGTATTCTGTGGATTAATATTTTAACAAATTATATATTGAAACTATCTTCTAGTCTGCAACTAGTATTTTAACTCTCTTAAAAGATTCTTACAATGCACAGAGATCTTAATCTTAAGGAAACTCTGGTTATCATATTACATTTTATCGAACTTACTTTAAGGTGTATACATAAGTAAACTATAAATGAATGAAAATGACATAAATGTAAGAGGGAGAAAGGCTGAAGAAAAATCAAGGTCTCAATATAAATAAAATGAAAACCTAAGAAAAGTTAATATATACTTTAAATCCTAATTATATTCTACACAGAGTCTGTTTTAATTTGACAAAGCAATCTTTGAGTTTGTATTGAAGAGTAAATATCTAGTATTAACAATGTAATTTATGCAGGTGGCACTTGGAGGACTGGTAAGCCTCACCACACATTAAAAATAATACAAAGCCACTGTCATCAAATCAGTATGCGATTGGCATACACTGAGCAAAAGGCAAGTAGAAAGAATGGAGTTCACAAATAGATTCCAGAATATATGAATTTCAATATATGAAAAGGAAGATATTTCAATTCAACAAGAAAACATTGGCTAATTTAATACTTGTGGCTGGTGTAAGTGACCACTGTCTGAAAGAAATTTATGTAGAACTCTACCCCATACCATATAAAAATATATTTCAGATGAATTAAAGAGTACATGTAAAAATAAAATCACAAAAATCTTGGAATACTTTAGGAGACCAAAGAAATCTAGAAATCAGGGAATCTTTTAAAGTATGACAGGAAAATTTCTTCTTACAATAAAACATATAGAAATTGAAAGGACAAATTATAGCTCAGGAAAATATTGCATTTCATGTAATTTACGTATGTATGATGTCCATGTTATTGCTAATATTTATTAGGACTACCTGAATTCAAGATCCCAGTGTCTATAAATTACATTGTGATTTTTATAAATCCCTGGAGACTATAATGTGAATAGAAGCCCAGTTAGTCTCCTAGGAGTTGTTCACTACCACAGCCCTGGTGCAAAGAATTCCTACATGTTCATATGCAAAAGAAAACCTAATAGAAAAGTTTGCAAAGAATCTTTAACAGGCAACTTGTAGAAGAAACAACCAAATAAATACAAAACACAAAATTATTGTGAGACTCGCTGGTAGAAATTGTAAATTAAGTTAAAAATTTATATTAAATGGACAGTAACTGTACAGATGATCAAAAATAAAATAATAACAGTCCATATTATAACATTAGTGCTGGCACTCATGGGGATAAAGAGTAAATCCACATATGCATGTGTGACTGGTGAAAAGGTAAATTTGGAAATAACCTGGCAATGCCTGTTTATGTCAAAAACAAACACTTCTGTGACTTGATGAGAAGACTCCGGGCAATCTACAGATTTTCTTACTGTTACTTATTTGTATGGTAAAAATTTGAGGGGAAGGGTCATTAAAACTAAGCCTATGATAAATTTCATTGTAATGAAGATAAATCTGCACAGAAGCCAAAGCACTCTCAGGGAGCTGTTGACAAAATTAAGGAAAATCTATCCCATGGCAATGTGAAGCTTTTTCAAGGATGAGTTAAACATGTCTCAGTTGCCTTGAGGAGATTTTATGATATACTTTTATGTGAGAAAATCAAGTTGCAGTAATGTGTGTATGATATAAGCCCAATTTCATACATGGATAAGGAAAATATCTATATAACATTTTTTTACTTGAGTGTGTGAACAGTGAGAACATGTGGATTACTGGAGAGAGTAAGCCAATAACAAGAAAAACTATAACAAAAAGCAAAGTTGTTAAAGATAAAATAAAAACCAATATATGTGTATATATGCATGTATCTATTTATCTATCTCATGAAAAGATTTTTGCTGGTTATCTCTAGTAATTGAAAATTTCAAGTGATTTTTTACTTTCCTCTTACATTTTACTATATTGTTTGAAGTATTTATAAAAAGTATGAATTATTTATCTAATCAGAAAAAAACAAGGAAAAGTTTTTTATTTAAAAAAGAAAACTTGTAACCCGTGTGTAATATGTAAAGTTGTATGACTCAGAATAAGTTAATCATTATAATATCCTACTCCTAAGATGTGTCACATTGGAGAGCTTCATGCTTGGGTAATTCTGTCTGCAGCTATCTAGCTGTCTTTCTGTCTCTGATACCTTCCACTGTTTGCTTGCTGATGAGTATAAACAGGTCATTTCACAGCAATTCCCCTTGACATACCTTGGAGCCACTGCCCACTTGATTAGCTGGTCCTGTGCCACATGGAATAAATGTTGCTGCTCTGTAATCCTTCTGCTTCTGGGTTTGCAACTCTTTTTCCTCATTATCATTGAATGCAGTGGCACTGCCAGCGCTGACCTCTCTTTGTGATGCCCACTTCTGTCCTCTCTTTCACATAGTGAACAGGTTATTATTCTTTAAGTAGTACTGTACAATAGGATGCTCTTCAATTATGGAAATGTTCTCTATCTGTATTGACAGTGAGGTAGTGACTAGCCACATGAAGCTCTTGAGCACTTGACATGCGGCTACGGCCATTGAGAAACTTTTAAATTTTTATTTAATTTTGATTTATTTAAATTTAAGTTAAATAGTCACATGTGCCCAGTGGATACCATTATTAGGCAGTGCAGCTTTAGAGTGAATCTTTCAGTGATATTAGATGAATAGTACTTGTGGTTATTTGTTTTTGGGGGATCCACATCATCTCTTCCAATCCAGAATCGGTTATGGAATCTGTATCATTTAGAGAAGTTTGTTCATGTCTGAATTATCATATGGATTGAATATGAGTTCTCTTTCACAGAAATTCTGGACCCCAACAACTCAAGGAATATTCCTTGGCACACTTAATGTTAATAAATAGATGTGGCAGTTATAACAACTAATTCCTAAACATTTTCTGAAAGGGGTTCATCTACCAAAAGCACACTGGGAGGTGAGGTTGTCTAATTCTTCCTGTGAGCCCATTACAGCTTCATCTCTGAGCCGGGCAGAATTGTACACACACAGACACCCCACAGTTAGGGAGCCCTACACTTACCTTTGATCAGGGGAATGTAAGTGTTTTTTTTTTTTTTTTTTTTTTTCTCCTGCAGTCCCCACAAAGGAAAGCATCTAAGTAATCCCCAAAGCACTGGTCTAAAGTTCTTTTTCTCTGTCCCTAGTCTGTCACCTCCCAGGAGGAGAGCAAGACCCAGATGCTGGGTCAAAATTTGCTTATGCATTTATAGCATCACAATTCAGGTGTCATTGAATTTCCCCGGCTCTCCTTGGGATACTTTTAGACTCTTGAGACACAAGTTGCACACCCTGTTCTGAGCAATAGGGAAGCACTACCATAGCACAGAGGTTCTGTGTAAGAACATTGGAGATGGACTACCCTGATTACTCTACTTACTTCCTAGTTCTGTGTACTCAAGCAAGTTTTTAATCTCTCTCTGTCTCCCTGCCCTCACTTTAAATAGGGACTAATAATAGTATATGGACTTCATAGGGATGTTGAAAGTATGAAATAAATCAATATACAGTTGTCCCTCAAAATCCATGGAGGATTGGTTCTAGGACCCCCTGCACATACCAAAATCCACATTGCTCAAGTCCTGGATGCAGGCCTAGTCCTAGTATGGCCTAGTATTTGCATATAACCTACACACATCCTCCCACGTAATTTAATCATCTCTAGATTACTTATAATAATTAAGACAATGTAAATGTTATATAAATAGGTATACTATATTCCTTTTTATTTGTGGGCTTAAAATATTCAGTAAACCATGCTATAATCAGATATGCTGTCATCCAGGCTTTGTTGTTCCATTTATAGAGCACAGGCAGAGTAGACTTAGCATAATTCTTAGGACCCTTGGAATTTCAGAATGATAAATGAGCACTAGCTTAAATTTAAAGTCACCAGCTGTATTATCCCCTAACAAGAGAATCAGCCTGTCCTTTGAAGCTTTGAAGCCAGGCCTTGACTTCTCTTCTCTAGCTGTGATAGTCCTAGGTGGCATCTTCTTCCAATAAAATGCTGTTTCAGCTGCATTGAAAATCTGTTGTTTAGTGTAGCCACCTTCATCAATTATCCTAGATCTTCTAGAAAACTGCTGCTGCTTCTACATCAGTACTCACTGCTTCATCTTAAAATATATTATGTAATGGAAATGGTTTCTTTCCTAAACCTAATGAAATAAACTGTACTAGTTTCTGAAGTTTCTTCTGTGGCTTCCTCACCTCTCTCAGGCTCATAGAATTGAAGAGTTAGGGCCTTGCTCTGGATTAGGCTTTGGCTTAAGGGAATGTTGTGGTTGGTTTGATGTTCTATCCAGATCACTAAAACTTTCTCCATATCAACAATAAGACTGTTTCACTTTCTTATCCTTTGTGTGTTCACTGGAGTAGCACTTTTATTTTTCTTCAAGAAATTTTCCTTTGCATTCACATCCTGGCAAGAGGCCTAGCTTTTGGCCTATGTCAGCTTTCAACATGCCTCCATCACTAAGCTTAATCATTTTTGGCTTTTGATTTAAAGTGAGAGACATGCAACTCTTTCTTTCACTTGAACACTAAGAGGCCATTGTAGGGTTATTAATTGGCCTAATATCAATATTTTTGTGTCTCAGCAAATAGGGAGGTGTGAGGAGAGAGAAAGAGATGGGGAATGACCAGTCAATGAAGCAGTCAAAAAACACTCAACAACATTTATCAAATAAGTTCACCAACTTATGTGAGTATGGTCCATGGCACACCAAAACAATTACAGTAGCAACATCAAAGATCACTGATCACAGATCACCATAACAGATGTTATAATATTGAAAAAGTCTGAAATATTGCTAGAATTAACAAAATGTGACATAGAGACCGAGAGTGAGAAGATGCTGTTGGTAAAATGGCACCCATAGACTTGTTCAACACAGTGTTGTCACAAACCTTCAATCTGTAAAAAAAAAAAAAAAAAAAAAATGCAGTATCTGCAAAGAGTAATAAAAGTATGTCTGTGTTTTTTACATCTTTCATCTTTGGCAAGAAAAATACACCCATGAACACTCATGCAACATCTTCTTAAGGTTAAACACTAGTGTATAACTTTCATATATAAGACATGATATTTCTATTTTGTTTCCCATTTGAGATGGAGAAAACTAAAGCTGAAAATATACTTTAATTCAGGTAATATTTCACTCTTTAATGATGAACTTAGCACCATAATCAATTTTCACAAATGCAATATTGATAAATGAATGATCTTAATTATTAGTTATAACACAGAAATTTATCTTGTAGAATCAAATACATTCAAGGACAGGGCAAGGATGTGGAAACCATAATCTATGACTATTTTTTATGTCCACCACAAAATTATTCCAAAATTCTTTTGCCATGAAAATTTCTCTCTTGACTATTATCTTTATTCTTATAAATTGGGATATAAAATATGGACAGCAGATACATGTAACAATGTTACTAATGAGCAGTGGATTCCTATAACAGTCTTTGCAAATCTGATCCTTTGGTTATTGTCAAGGCATGTCTGGTAAGGCTGCCTACAAAGCAAAGGAATGGTAAATTTTCCAGTCTTGTCACCAACGACAGAACCATAGAAGTGTTATGCTGGGAGGGAGAGGCAAGATGTAAGTGGATTCAGAGTTTGAAAGGGAGATGTTTATTCAATTTGTCCAACAAGGTACAGATCAATACAGAAGTAAAATCAGAAAATGAATGAGAGCAGAAAGGAGAGGAGACATGAGAAAATGAAGAGGAAGCCCCCTATGAGTAGTTCTTGGAGTTAAGCTCATGATTCATGAACTCTTTTTGTGTGTGTTCTAGCACACTTATTTATGGAGGATTTAAAGGCATTATCACATCTGTCTTATTTACTCCCTCATTCCTCAACTTCCATCTGGACCAAAACTTTATTTATTTGCTGTACAGATGTTTCATAGTAGGAGTTATGCTTAAGGTGAGTTTAGACTATGTGATAAAAAACTCAACTCCACAACTGCTGCTAAAGAGGTTATGGTAGGGAGAGGGGTTGGGACTGAGACACTTTTTAGCCATAGACTGCAATGGTTCATCATACAGCTGTCTCTTATCTCTTAGATAGATGGTACATGGACATAGACTAATACAGTATTATTTGTTCTGAATGGAGACTTTGGGTAAACTTGCTATATGAAAATTCTTCTTTAGGTGAGTAGTACATCAACTCAGCAGGGTAGGGGTTTAGCACCTTATTTACCCTCCCAACAAATTGTTTCCACACTCCTCTGGCAACCAGTCTCAAGTGGTTTGTAATATATAGGCCCAGGGCGGACAGAGTTGCCTTAATTAAGAACCGATAGGACTTGACATGAACTGGGATACCCAGAATGAAATGATAATATTGAATAAGCCACACAGTGGAACAACTGGAAAAAAAGTACAACCAAGGTGTTCAGGGATGAATAGGGTCCAGCATAAGGGAGGTAACCATCCTGGTTTGCACAGAACTAGGGGTGTTTCCAGGATATGGAACTTTTTAATTTTAAAATTGGGAAAATCTTGGACAAACCAGGACAAGTTGTTCACATTAGTCAAGCATCTAATAGAAGTTATTTTCAGTAGGACTACCATGACTAAGATGGCTTCATGGACCTACAATGCTAAAGGATCCAGGGTTGATCCTCCAGAGACATTCAGTAAGTAGGATTTGGCCCTTCCAGTTTTCTAGACAGCTTCCTCTAAGAATATGTAATAAATATTATGTCTGGGTTTGTGTTATTTAGACATCTCTGGAAACAGGATTGAGTTTTAAAGTATATTATCTGCTTCCTGAGAGCTGAATATAAGAAAAGCAAAAGTTTGATATAAATCACCATCCAGTCTTTTGAGGCAGAAATTCCTTTATGATAGCCTAATTTAGGATGTGCCTGTTAGAGACATGGTTTTTCCAGTATCTTGGAAAAATGTGTGCTGTTAACTGATGCCCTACCAATACAACATAATACTATTAATAGACTCTTCTAAGTTTTGGTTTACATAAAAGGTCTGAGTACCTCAAAAATTCTGTAGAAGCCCCAAATTCTCAAAAGTAGATGCATAGGCATAAAATAAATATATTCCAAGAAGGTTCTATCACTATAAAGGGATTGGGATTTTTCCGGCATCCCAGATTTGGGGGCAGAGAGGTAAATTTTCTGTGAAGTGGCAAGAATCACATTGAGACATAGTACTCATGTTGGAATTTCTGCTCCCATAGCAGAGAAGGCACATGGGATTTCTTTTGATTGCAAACACTCCCCTTGATCCACGTGTGCTGTGCACAACTGAAATATGGGAGGGCTGTTGAGCAAATATCACTCATTTTGTTTTGCTACCCTTCTAGCCACAGTGCTGGACTTATCCCATAAATGTGTAGCAAATTTCTAGTGAATTTTAGCAAAAGAATGACACTTACTCAAATCCTTTAGCTAGTGAAATACTGAGAAAAAAAAAATAGCAGCAACTAACTGTCCCTGATACTGCCAGAGATAGTGAGTCATGTAATTTGTGCTCTCTGCTTGAGCTGGACATCAAGAATCCTGAAGAGCTCTGTCAGGAACACCTTAAAATACATGGAAAGAGAGACTTGTAAGGGCTTTTCTTCCGTATATTCTTCCCTTCCTTCCTTCCTCCCTCCCTCCTTTCCTTAAATATTATTTAAGCAAGGCATTTTCAATTAGGAATACAAAATTTTATAAAAGTGTAAAAGAGAGGAGACTTGCATGGAATAAAATTCCAGTAGACTTGCACATGTGGAGCAACATGTTTTGACAATTCCTTTTCAAGCATTTTTGCCCTCTGAAGAAGTTGAAGATCCCCTACTGACAGTGATGTGGGCAGCAAGAGTGTTTGATGTTGGATAAGTGGAAATGTGTGGTATATTTGTTATGCAATTTGATCAAATAAATATTGGACAATATGCAAGCCATATGGAAGGTCTAGTTATGTGCTATTGTTATAGGGTTTCCTTTTGAGGTGATGAAAATGTCTTAAAATTAGATGATGGTTATGATTGTACAATTCCGACATTATCCTAAAAGCCACTGAATTGACACTTTAAAATACATTTAAGATAAAGCTGTTATATATATGGCATACTTAAGTAACATACACTTATGGTCTCCAAATGTTAACTAAAAAAATACTGGTGTCCTTGCTAATTTTGGACATCCTGTGTTTCCATATTCTTTCTGTTTTGATACCATCTTTGCCTAATTGCCAATTCTGAACCCTGTCTGTATAATCTTTCTCCTGGTCCCTCACCTTTTATTTTCTTCCTACTCTGCATTTGATTCTTCTATTTTCTAATTTTTGGCTTCTGCTATTGAACTTTCAATATTTGATCCATTAGCTTCTGACCATCTATGTAATATAGCTGCTTTAATTTTCTCTTTAGTATCTATGTCTTTGCCACATATTCTTTCTGACACTCTGGTAACAGGGACTTTCTCATTAAGATAGGAACCATCACTCCGTAGTCACTACTTCCAATGAATACAACATTGAATGAGGGAAATATATCTCAGTTTGTTGGGAAAGGGAAGAAATACATATCTATGCATATCAATGTCATATCCTTCAATTTATGAGTAGTTCCTCTCACCAGCACCATGCCACACATTGTAAGGAATTTAAAGGTGTTCCATCAGTATCTGTTTTCCTTATATAGATGTAACTCCTTATTGACATTCAAGGTGTCAATTTTTAGGAAAATCTATATATGTGATGATTATGTAGAACAGGAAACAGATAACCAAGCAGTCCCTTGGTTTTTTAAGAAAAGTTTTGCCTGTCTTTGACTCCATATTTGACATACTTGCACAAATGATTTAGATAATACAGCTCTTAGTGCCTTGATGAAGGATCTACTGCCAGAGCAACATGGGAATGATGCCATTCATGACACATTTCTGAGTTAGCATCTCAAGGCCATTGGCCCCAAACTACTGAACATAATTAGTTTGTGGGACACACAGCTCATAAAGTTCTTACCTGTTTATTACTATGGAAAGAGCCACTTCCAAAGAGCAAGAGATAGAAAGAAACATCGATGCATTGCCACAACTGACATCAACAGAGTGAGCGTGTCATAAGGTAGAATGGATGTATGTGTATTTTGGTGTTCTAAGAGACATGCAGGTACTCCTTCTGGGCAGCGATACAGCCACTGCCTGGAAATGACATGTTTAGTGGTAACAGGGGAAACTGTAAAGTTCAGCCTTGTGACGTGGCTGAGCCTGATTCTACAGTCAGGCTGTCAAGGGGTCTAATTGCAAGCCACATTGCATGAATTTTGAGTTCACAGATTCTCACTACAGTGATTTCTGCCATATCGCATAGCGTCACTGCTATTTTTTTCCAACTATTTCTGCTCTGGGAAAATATGCAATGATCACCAGAGCTTCTTTTGTGCCAGAAACGCAAGGCCATCACACGATTAAAACTACCTAAAAGTTCCCATAGCTTGCCAGGTAACTTAACTCTACTTTTTCATGCATATGATTTTATTAATTAAATTGCTTAAAAAGTAGTTTGTCTTTAAAAAACAACATTTATTGCTGCTGCCATTTGACAAGCTCTAGAATCAGCCTTCCCTCTGTACAAATTCTGGGTCTGTCACATATTTTCTGTATGTCCTTGGGCAGGATGTTTTGCCTATCTTGATGCCTTCGTCATCTGAAAAAATGCAGAAAGGAGGAATAATGGTTTCTAATAAGGTTATTATGGAGTTAATAATGTAAAGAACACTGCCTATAATAAAGTAAGTACTTAATAAATGTTAATCATAGTTATTTTACATATTATTAATGTCTTGGCTTTCACATCTGGTTTCTCTGATTCTAGATCTTCCTTTTAGACTATGGTATAGTTCTTTCCCATCAACTCTTTCCACATTGGACTTCTTATGATGATCCTTATTCAGTTCTAGAGAACCAACCCTCAGCTCTAATCTGTTGGTGATCCTACAAATCCCTAGCAAGAAGTAAGGAGGAGGACACAATGTTATTAGGCAGGGGAAGCAGGAGAGGTTTTTGGATTCAGACACTGTATGCTAAGTACTTTTCTAAGCAAAGGAAACACACAACATCCACCAGGGGGTGCTTGTCTTGTAAAGATTGGTGAATTTTGTCCAGACCAGGGAAGATTCTTAAAGAGACCCCAAGTTGAACAGACATGAAAATGAATATGTTCTCGAATATGAAGTGGAATTTTTGTTTAGTGCTACTTGCCTGAGTATAGAATAATTATTTTTGCAGTCTGAAGTCACATAATAAAGTTTTAGTATAGGCATTGGAATAATGTGAAAATTCCATATGACTTAGAAATATTTAACCATTCTCTCCTTTCACTTCTACTCCCCCACCTCATTCCCCTAAACACACACACACACACACACACACACACACATACATTTACTCACCTGGCCCATGTAACTTCACTTATTTGCGTATTTGTTTTATTTTGTATACTGAATGCTGTGATGTTCAGAATCCATTGCAATTTCTGATTCTGCCTCTTTGAGTCAGAAACTGTGTGTTGTCTTTGTTCCAAACAGAACCAAACAATGCCATGTTGAATTTAATAAATACGACCTCAGTACTTGACTCTTTCCTTAGTTATTTGTGTTCTCTAAATCAACTTTAGCAAGTTCTCCTGATTATTTATAAGATACACTCCACTAATAAGACATTTATACCTGTAGGCTCTTGCTCAGACGGTACACATAAAAAAGAAGCATTAAAAAATAGATTAGGAAGGACTAATCACTTTTTACTGATAAGTATTTATTAAAGAGAAACATTTTATGAAATTTAGAAAATTAAACTAGGCCTTGCTTTAGTGGGTTGATTAAACAATTTTTATAGGAATGTATGGATTTGAAATGCTTTTATAACCTTATTTCATTAATATAATTACCATTTAAAATTAAGTTACATAGAGTATCTCAATTTGTTGCTCAAGGGATATGATCTCTCTTAGTTTAAAATTACATTATGCTCGGGAAAGCTTCAAACTATCAGGTTAGCTTGTTTGGCAGATTGTTAGATTAATTCTCTAATTCACTGAAATATCTATTACAATTTTTAAAAGAATTGACTATAATGAATTAGAGAACTAATCTCAACAATTTATCACTCAAATGAGGTCATCATACTTAGCAGAATACTCAAGACTACCAGCCCTTTACTAACATTTTCTTTATATAAAAAACATATTTTCTATATTATGCCTTATCATATTTTTAAATGGATTTAAAATCTACTAAAGAGCTCCTCCATTATAAAATAGAAATAACTTATAATCAACTTGCTGTAAGTTATTTGAATGAAGTTATGACAATCTTGACAAATTGTTAATGTGATAATATGATACATGGATAAACAGGGAACAATGGTAAACTCAAGCTCTAAAATTTTAAGTATTTATTAGAGAATCTGGAAACAATTACAGACTAGATTTTTTTCACTGTGGGTATATTTCATTCAAAATAGCAATAGTAGTGAGTGTTAATACGTTTTTAAATAGTAGTATAAATATTTAACTGAATTTTGGTGACTTTTAAAATTTTCGGATGTCACTGAAGTTTATACAGATTTACTGGTCCAGAATTGCTTTTGTGAATTTGAGAGATTTATAGGCAAACCTAGGAGACTAAATTATAAACTGATATGTTATCAAAACATTCATAATGAAGAGAAAGTGGCCAAACAACAATAAAAAAAAAAAAAGGACTAATCTTGATTTAAGCCAGAATAATATATTTCAAGCCCAGTGTCTTGGGAATCAACATTGAACCATCAGAGAGGTTTGCTTGCTTTGTCAGTTTGCACCCAAGCTTATTTATTATTTTCTGCTATTGTTCTTTGGAACTCCCATCTTTTTACAAATTCTGACATGTGCTTTACCCTGGCACTCTTTCCTGATAAAGTGTCTTCCCTAGGTCCTGTAGAGCACAGCCATTTTGTGTTTGGGCTGGGACCACTCTTTTTTTATTCTCCGCCTTCTCTATTGTCACTCATTCACCTTCACCACTGGGAGCAGGATGCTGCGGGTGAGTGTCAGCCAGGGGCCAGGCACTATTTTCCGCTCAAGAATGGCCTTGAAGCTGCTTGTCTATCTAAATTTTAGATCTGCTTTTCTTTTATGTGCAATGTTTTCCTATTCTGCCTGACAATCAGAATTCTATATATTATGTATCCAAAATCCTACACAGTTTTGTAGGGTCTGAACTTAATGGTGTTTTTTTCAGATAACCCTCATTTTAGTGTGTTTTATTTCCTTATGGCTTGTGATTTTTGACCATCAACTTACGTTTATTAAACTTAAAGATGAGATCTGAGTCCTAGTGACATCTTGATTGCAGCCACAGAGGACCTGGCTAAGCTATGCCTAGACTCCTAACCCACAAAACCTGTGAGATAATATATGTACTTTTTAATAAACACATTAGTTTAGAAAACTATAATTAGCCTATCTTAACTAATACAAAATATAAGTGGAAAAAATATAATGAAACAGAACTGTAGGTGCAGACAATTGAGTCACACAAATGTGAGAGAGTTTGGATCTTCAAATTATGGCAACCAATGAATAATTCAATAAACAGTTTCAGAAAATCATGTCCATGTGAAGAATAGAAAACATATGATGGAAACTAAGTATCTAAATGTAAAAAATACAAAAATATGTTACATAATATGCATTTAATACATTTATATATGAGGGGTCTTCAAAAAGTTCATGGAAAATGCCTATTATGAAAAAAACTATGCATGGATTTCAAACATTTTTTGCACCAAAATAAACTTGCACTAACTTGTTTTAATATTTCTGAACAGGATCTAGTTTGAGGCACTAAGAATAAGATACCAGTTTCAAAAAAGCCCCTTACGGAGCAACATAAATTCTGCTAACATTAAAGGAAGAACAAACATCAAATTTATAGTGAAGCTTGAATGGAAGAATGGTGAAATCATTGGTGCTTTAAAAAAGTTTAGGGGGAAGGTGCCCCAACACAGTCAGCAGTTTTCAAATGGATCATTTGTTTTAAGAAGGGTTGTAATGATATTGAAGATGAAGCCCACAGCTGCAGACCATCCTCATCAATTTATGAGGAAAAAATTGATCTTGTTTATGCTCTAATTGAAGAGGACTGGCAATTAACAGCACAAAAACTAGCCAATGTCATAACATCTCAATTGATTCAGTTTACACAATTCTAACTGAAAAATTAAAGTTGAGCAAACTTTCCACCTTATAGGTGCCAAAACTGTTGTGCCCAGATCAGCTTCAGATAAGAGCAGACCTTGGAAATTTTAAACAAGTAGGATCAAGATCCTGAAGCACTTCTTCAAGGAATTGCAACAGGAGATGAAACATGGCTTTACCACTGTGATCCTGAAGACAAACTATAACCAAAGCCTTCCCTACCAAGAGGGTGAAGTGGTCTGGTCAAAGCAAAAGCATACCAGTCAAGAGCAAAGGCCATGGCAACAGTTTTTTGGGAAGTTTAAGGCATTTTGCTTGTTGACTTTCTGGAGGGCGAATGAACAATAACATCTTCTTATTATGAGAGTGTTTTGAGAAAGTTAGCCAGAGTTTTAGCAGAAAAATGTCCAGAAAAGCATCACCAGAGAGTCATTCTCCTCCACCATGGCATTGCTCCTATTCATTCTTCTCATCAGATAAGGACAATTTTGTGAGAGTTTTGATGAGAAAGAATTATACATCCACCTTACAGTCCTGATTTGGTTCCTTCTTTTTATTTATTTATTTTGCTTATTAATTTTAAAAAGTCTTTAAAGGGCACCCATTTTTCTTCAGTGAATAATGTAAAAAAGACTGTATTGACATGGTTAAATTCCCAGAACCCTCACTTTTTTAGAGATGGACTAAATGGCTGGTATCACCACTTACAAAAGTGTCTTGACCTTCATAGAGCTTACATTGAGAAATAAAGTTTGTAGTTTTTAGTTTTATCTTTTAATTCCATTTTCCTGTGAACTTTTGGAAGTACCCTTGCATAATGCAGTAGATAACATACAATAAGATTTTCTAATATTGTGATGATTAAAGTATTATTAATATATAAATAGGATGTCACATCTGACAATTTAAACTAAATATAAGCATAAACATTTAATTAATGTTTTGATGGAAAAATAATTTCTTTTATTTTTAACCTTTTATTTTGGGATAAGTGTTGATTTTCACACAGTTGTAAGAAATAATACAAAGAAATTTGTACACCCTTCACTCATTTCCCCAATGGAAACATCTTTCATAATCATATACAATATCACAACCAGGTAAAAGAATTTGATACAATTTCTCAACCTTATTCAGATTTCACCAGTTTTATGTGTACTCATTTGTGTGTTTGCATATTTAGTTATATGAAATTTTAACACATATGCAGATTTGTGTAACCACCACAGCAGTCAAGATAAAGAACAGTTCCACAGGATCAGTTGTGCTACCCTTTTATAGCCCTGTCCACTCCCATTCCTTCCCTAGTCACTACCCCCAGCAACTACTAATCTGCTTTCTGTCTGTACAACTCTGTCATTTCTAGAATGTAAAATCAATAAGAATCATACATTATGGAATCATTTGAGATTGACTTTTTTCCGTGTTCCCTTGAGATCCATTCAAGGTGGTTCATGCATAGATAGTTCATTCCTTTTTAGCGCTGAGTAATACTACATGGTATGGCGTTTGTTTATATCACAGTTTGTTACACACTCACCATTTGTAGTACATTTGTGGGTTTTTTTTTTAGTTTTAACTACTAAAATTAAGGCTACTATGGTCATTGATATTTTTATGTGTGTGTAACATAAGTTTTTATCAGTCTGGGATAAATATTCAAGTGTGATTGCTACGTCATATGGGAATTGCATATTTAGGGTTTTTGTTTTGTTTTGTTTCCTTTTAAGACGTTGCCAAAATATTTTCCAAACTGCTTTTACTATTTTCCCTTCCCAGCAGCAATGCATGAAGAAATGCAGTTTTTCCACATCCTTGTCAGCACTTGGTATTGGCACTATTTTTACTTTAGCCACTGTCATAGGTATATAGTGACATCTCATTATGGTTTTGATTTTTATTTCACTAATGGCAAATGATGTCAAATGTCTGTCTAACTTCTTCAGTTAAATGCTTGTTAATGCCTTTGCTCATTTTTTTAATTGGATTTTTTCACTATTAAGTTTTGAGAGTTCTTTATATATCCTAGATATAAATCCCTTTTCAGACATGTGGTTTGTAAATATCTTCTTCCAATCATCCTCTGCACGTACCTTTTCACAGGGCAAAAATTGTGAGTTAGGATAAGAACCAATTTTTCAACTTTACCTTTTATGGATTGTGCTTTTGGTATAAATTCTGAGAACTCTTCACTTAGCCCTAGGTCTCAAAAATTTTCTAGGTTTTGTTTTAAGTTTTATAGTTTCAAATTTTACTTTTATGCCCATTACTCATTTTTTGTTAATTTTCATATAAAGTGTGAGATTTAGGTTAAGGTTCATTTTGTAAGTCTGTGTATTTCCAGTTGCTCCCAACCATTGTTTAAAATGATTAATTTTCCTTCATTGAATTACTTATACACTTTTGTTAAAATGGCCTATTATAATTTTATCCTAATTTTACATGTTATGATATCCTTTGCTTTCTGAAATTCCAAGCCTCCTTCTGTTATAATTGCTTTTCTGTTTAGAGCATTTCTTTAAGCCATTCTTGGAGGGTAAGCTTGCTTATTACAACTTCTCTTAGCTTTCCTTTATTTTTTTTTCTTTTTGGAGAATGCCTTTATGTCCCTTCATATCCCCTGAAATATATTTTTACTGAATGTGGTTGACAATTGTTTCTTTTCTTTCAGTACTTGGTTTCAGGTGACAAGTCACTTTCATTCAGTTGATATTTCCCTATGAGAAACGTGTTTCTTTCTCACCGCTTTCAAAGTGTTTTATTTTATTTTGCTTATAGTTTTCAGAAGTTTAATTATGATGTGCCTTGGTGTGAATTTGGGGAGGATTATCCTATATGTGGCACAGTTGGCCTCAGGAATCTGTAGGCTTATATCTTTTGTAAAATTTGGGTAGGTTTCAGCCTTTCTTTCTTCAAACTCTTTTTACTCCCAGTCTCCCTCTTGTCCTTCTAGAACTCTGATGATACAAATGTTATCTCTTTTTTACTGTCTCACAAGACCATGCTCATGTTTTTCAGTATAGTGTCTCTCTTTTGTTTCAGGTGAAATGAAGTCTATTGATCTGTTCTCAGGTGCTCTGCTTCTATCCTTTATCCTTTCCACTCTCCTTAGGAGCCCATCCAGTGAGATTTTTGTTACTGTATTTTCCAGTTCTGCGATTTCTACTTGGTTCTTTATTTTTTATAACCTCTGTTTTTTTTTTTTTTGGGGGGGGGGGAATTTTCTGTTAGTTCATTTGTTTCAAGGTAATGCATAATTACTTTTAAAGCATTTTTATGATAGCTGCTTTGAAGTCCTGGTAGAAAATGTCCAACATCTGCTTCATGTCAGTGATAGTTTCCATGGATTGTCTTTTCTCATTTACATTGCGATTTTCCTCCTAGCTGCTATGACAAGTGATTTTCAGTTGTACATTTTTACTTATGGGATTTTGGATCCAATTTAAGCTTCTTTCTCAATAGGTAGTTCCCCTATTGAGGGAGTAGTGCTGGGCTGTCTGCGGCTGTATGTTCATTCAGCTCTTTATGGCCCCTATCAGCACCACCCTGCAATGTGTCTTCCTTCCTCAACTTCCAAGAGTCTTAGGCAGTCCTTCTTCCTTCCACACTTCACAATTTTCCTATTCTTTGTCTTCATTTTTTTTTTTCCTGGGATTTTTAGTTGTAAAAGGAAGCTCCTGGGAGGAATGTAACTACTTTCTAGTGGGATCCTTTTGAATTTTATTAGGCAAATCAGAGTATGTACATATCTCTCAATATAACTTTTGTTTAACCAAAGCTTATTTATGAAAAAAATACTTATTTACATTTTTAAAATGCAATAGCAGGCCGGGCGCGGTGGCTCACGCCTGTAATCCTAGCACTCTGGGAGGCCGAGGCGGGTGGATCGCTCAAGGTCAGGAGTTCGAGACCAGCCTGAGCAAGAGCGAGACCCCGTCTCTACTAAAAATAGAAAGAAATTATATGGACAACTAAAAATATATATATAGAAAAATTAGCCGGGCATAGTGGCGCATGTCTGTAGTCCCAGCTACTCGGGAGGCTGAGGCAGGAGGATCTCTTGAGCCCAGGAGTTTGAGGTTGCTGTGAGCTAGGCTGACGCCACGGCACTCACTCTAGCCTGGGCAACAAAGTGAGACTCTGTCTCAAAAAAAAAAAAAAATAAATAAATAAATAAAATGCAATAGCATATTTTAAACAAAGTTATGTAAGGAATAAATTTTTAATTATATTCAGAAACAATTAGTAGAATGTCAGAATCACATGCAGACATTTTGAAAAGCACACTGATGGTTCACAAGGAAATTTAAATCAGATATCTTTGGCACTTAAAGAGGTATCATAGTGGATGAGCTATGCAGATGCAAAATAAACATTTTTATTGAATGCTATGGCAATGAAATGGGAAGCTTCCATTAATCAAAAAGACCTGTTTTGTCTTATAGTGTAATGCAAAGAGAATGTGAAAGTTACAATCAGAAGTGCAAGCAGAGTTTTATTTTGCAATTTTTTCATCCTAAACTTTTAACTAACACCCTTAAAGCTTTCTGTTCACGAGTTTTTAGAATAGCACCAAAATGTCCAAGAATCTGTTTTGGGTTTTCTGAGTTGAATAGTTTACCTGAAGTTGCTGTCTCTTCACCTGACTTATCTACCCCATCAACTTTTGTAATTAAAGAAAAATGATGAAATAAGGGCTCTTCAGCCCTATTCTACTCCTGTCTTCTCAGCTTTCCTAAGTCTTAAGTCACCACTTCAACTGGTGAGTTAAAGCTTATTACAGGAAATTTTTGCCATTTTATTGCAAATTTTCATGTGCTGTTTTTTAGCCGATGTATTTATTGTTCTGTGTTATTGTTCTTTTTCCATGTAATAAACAGAATGTTTATGGTGTGACATACAAACTGTACATTTTACTGCATATAAAATGAATTTAACAACATATTAATTGTTTGGTGATCAGGAAGCAAGATTTTAAGCATTTTTATGTTTGAACATAGTTTGTAACTTAATAAATAACCATTTTATTGTGTTTAGTGATGATTAGTAATTTGGTTAAGGGTTTGAGTTGGGATTTTCTTCCCACTTACAATAATGGGGAATAAGTAATTATTCCCTATGATTCTCATAATTATTTCCACACAGGATGTTGGATTTTTAGAATCAGATCATTTACATAAAGTGAAAGATGGTTGCATTCTGAAATAATGTCTTGAAACAACACATTTGATAAAATATTACAAACTAACTTTTAAGTATGGAGCTGACCTTACCAAGTAAATAAAATCATGTTGGTCATTCTAGGAAACCCCACGCCCGGAAGATAACTTAAAGTAATCCTTTATACAAACTGATTCACAAATGGAAAAAGAAATGAAAAATGGCAGTTAAGATGGAAAGTGTGAGCAGTTCAGGGTCAGATGGTCTAATTGTAGATCCACATGAAATTAGAAAAAATTGCGGAGAGGTAATTTTGAAAATATAGCAACAAGAATTTTCAGGAACCAATGACATATATGAATCTTCAGATTTAGGGAGCCCAGTGGATCCTAGATAGCATGTATAACTGAAACTCACACCTAAACAAATCAAGGTAAAATTATTGAACAATTAAAGAAAGAGTCTTAGAAAGAGAAAAAGAGATTACCTTACAGAGGAAAGACAATTACCCTGATAGCTCAGTTCCAAACAATAGTTTTGGAATTGAGGAGACAGTGCAAAAATATTTTAATATTGCTGAAGGAAAATATTTGTTAAGTTAGAATTGTATATTCAACTAATATCTAAATCCAAAAGGATGAAGTGAAGACAATTCAGACAAATGGAAACTTACTAATGAACTTCCCATGGATGAACTTTAAGGAAAAAAAAATTGATCTTTTTTTTTTTTTTTTTTTTTTTTTTTTTGAGACAGAGTCTCACTCTGTTGCCCAGGCTAGAGTGAGTGCCGTGGCGTTAGCCTAGCTCACAGCAACCTCAAACTCCTGAGCTCAAGGGATCCTCCTGTCTCAGCCTCCCGAGTAGCTGGGACTACAGGCATGCGCCACCATGCCCGGCTAATTTTTTCTATATATATTTTTAGCTGTCCATATAATTTCTTTCTATTTTTAGTAGAGGTGGGGTCTCGCTCTTGCTCAGGCTGGTCTCGAACTCCTGAGCTCAAACGATCCGCCCACCTCGGCCTCCCAGAGTGCTAGGATTACAGGCGTGAGCCACCGCGCCCGGCCAAAAAAATTGATCTTAAAGGTACATGGATAGTAGGAAAGAACAATTAACAAATACACTAACAAACATGAGTAATTCAAAAAAAATACTGATTATATCAAATAAACTTTTTATATCTAATTTTTGCAGTAAAACACGTCAAAGAAGTTAAATTATAAACAATAATAGCATGTAAGACCGGAGTAGATGGTTATTAAAGTTATTAATAATATATCCTAAGTTTCTTTAATTTTGTCATATCTAGGTAGATATGTTGATTAATACTATAATTTGTTAAATTAAATATTCATGAAAACTTCACTTGCAAGCAGTAAGATGGTATTTAATTCAAATAGGTACTAGAAAAAATTAAATTAAATTAAAATTATAGGGAAGGAAAAGCATATAAGGATAGAAGAAGTGGCACTAAGATTAAACACAAAATAAGATAATTGAGATAAATGTAAGTACATGAGTTATCACAATTTATATAAATAAAATGAAATTTTTTGTTAAAATAGATTGTCAAATTGGTAAAGAAAAGAAAATCAAACTATGTTTTCAAGAAACATTTAAAATATAACTTTATCAGAATATTGAAAGTTAAAAAATTGGCCGGGCACGGTGGCTCACGCCTGTAATCCTAGCACTCTGGGAGGCCGAGGTGGGTGGATCGTTTGAGCTCAAGAGTTCGAGACCAGCCTGAGCAAGAGCGAGACCCCATCTCTACTAAAAATAGAAAGAAATTATATGGACAGCTAAAAATATATATATAAAAAATTAGCCGGGCATGGTGGTGCATACCTGTAGTCCCAACTACTTGGGAGGCTGAGACAGGAGGATCCCTTGAGCTCAGGAGTTTGAGGTTGCTGTGAGCTAGGCTGACGCCATGGCACTCACTCTAGCCTGGGCAACAAAGTGAGACTCTGTCTCAAAAAAAAAAAAAAAAAAAAAAAAAAAAAAAAAGAAAGTTAAAAAATTGATGAGAGAAATGTCTGACAAGGAAAATTAATGTTTTGATAATAGATGATGGATACTTTTAGATAGAAAATCATTATCATGTATAAAACAGGTTAGGTCGTAATAAATAAATAGTTCCATTCATAAGGAAAATTTGAAAATCCTAAAGTTACATGCATTGAGTACAATAGCTTCATCATGTATAACTATAGAATGTCCGTGCATGTTTTCTTAAAGCAATCATAAAATGTTTATATTATAAAATGTAAACATGTATTGCATCATATATCAATTCTTAACAAATTTCAGATAATTAGAATTACACATATTATGTTTTCTGACCATAAAGAAAATATGCTTTTGACCAGTAATAAAGATATACAGAGAAAAATCACACGATTTAAATTTGATTAACACACCTCTAAAAAATTCAGATCAATGAAGAAATCATAAGAAATTAAATATTTTCAACTTAACAAAAATTAGATATACTTTGTCAAAACATTTAGGAAATGTGTGTAAGTTACATGCACACGTGTATAAATCTAACAAAATGTTGTAGAAGACTTTTATAGAGAACATGATAAAATTTAATTGAAATACATTAGAGAAGACAAAAATTAATTAAGATCTAGATTATGTTCATGATCAGAAGAAGCAATAACTTAAGCTATTGACCATTCCCAAGTTGATGCATATATTTATTTTCAATCAAAATCCCAACATTTTTCTGTACATATCAGATATATTTTTAAATTTTTTAAAATAGTTCTTAAGGGCTATGAAAAGTAATTTTTGTTTAAAAAAATTATATTTTACCTCAAAGTAATAATTTTAAAAGGTTCATAACCAGAGAGAAAATGATGAACTTACATGGCAGAGAAAGAAGTTCAGTAGAATATTTTCCAGATGATAGCTAATAATATCCAATCCAACACATAATATACCATAGGTAATCAAATATTTTTTTTTTTTTTTTTTTTTTTTTTTGAGACAGAGTCTCACTCTGTTGCCCAGGCTAGAGTGAGTGCCGTGGCGTCAGCCTAGCTCACAGCAACCTCAAACTCCTGGGCTCAAGCGATCCTCCTGTCTCAGCCTCCCAAGTAGCTGGGACTACAGGCATGCACCACCATGCCCGGCTAATTTTTTCTATATATATATATTTTTAGCTGTCCATATAATTTCTTTCTATTTTTAGTTGAGATGGGGTCTCGCTCTTGCTCAGGCTGGTCTCGAACTCCTGAGCTCAAACGATCCGCCCACCTCGGCCTCCCAGAGTGCTAGGATTACAGGCGTGAGCCACCGCGCCCGGCCGGTAATCAAATATTAATTGCTAAAGATTACCTGAAATTTTCAGGAAAATTGTAGATCCAGTCAACTATTTTGTTATAGGTAGTTTTACTTAGTCATCAAATTTATCAATGAAATAGTAAATGAGTGCCTCATGTGTCTTTGTGCAAAAGATAAAAATAGATTATTCTTTCCACTTTTCCTGCAAATGAACAATCATGAACAAGTATTTTTAAAAATGTTTACTTTTCTAAAGTAGTTTCTAAACGTTGAATCTTAAGTGCACAAACCATGTTAAGCAGTTACATTATTCTAAGCATTAGCACCCAAGAATAATAGGTAAACAACAAGATGAAATTTGTTCAGGATAATTTTTAAGACTGTAACTTATATGAACTCAGATCTTATTAGCAGGTGAGTACCTAGAAGGTTACAATAATATTACTACTAAAATTTTCCTAAGATATTGCACTATTCGCAAAATCCAACTCTTCAATCACCTGCCTTAGTTGTTTTTGGTAATTCCTAAGAAAAACATATCCTAATGCAGTCAATTCTCATTTCTTCTACTCTAGTCCCTAAATTGACTACAGTAGGGGTACAGGCGCCTGCCCTGTTCCCTTAGTGCCAGGGGAATATTCATTCCCTATCTATCATAAAGTCCCCAAATGACAACTGCATCCATCAGTTCACAGTGAGAGTGAACTATACTATGCCCCATGAAACATTGGGAAGACCGGTCACTCTTCCATGGTGGATTCACATTGGAAGGTGGTAGCAGTAGTCTTAGTAGAGATGATGGTGGCTTGGACCATAATGGAAGCCAAGAAGGTGAAGAAAAGTGAATGGATACTAACATCTGCATCCATGAATCTTATAAAATCCTTTGTAAAAAGGGTATCAGAGATACAATTCATTGATTTGGTTTTGGAAACAGGGATGAGATCACCATGTCTCCATTCTTCTTAAAAATTGAAATGATTGGCCAGGCTTGGTAGCTCACCCCTGTAATCCTAGCACTCTGGGAGGCCGAGGTGGAAGGATCGATCACTTGAGGTCAGGAGTTGGAGACGAACCTCAGCAAGAGCAAGACCCATCTCTACTAAAAATAGAAAGAAATTAGCTGGGCAACTAAAAATTGAAAAATGAGACAGGTGTGGTGGCTCAGGCCTGTAGTCCCAGCTACTCGGGAGGCTGAAGCAGGAATGGATTGCTTGAGCCCAGGATTTTGAGGTTGCTGTGAGCCATGATGACACCATGGCACCCTAGCCCGGGCAACAGAGCAAGGCTGTGTCTCAAAAAAAAAAAAAAAAAAAAATTGAAATTATTTTTGGTATAGTCATTGAGAATTTTGAAAAAATTATTATAAATCTAGCTAGGCTAATTATAATGCATTCATATGGCTAGACTATGGGTTTTGTAATGACTGCTATAAACTTGCTGTAAATTTCTTCTGAAGAATGAGATGCCTATGGCTCAAAATTTAAGGAGACAGAGTTCCCAGGGTTCTACAAGTACATGTTTGTCCCTTGGGTGTGACTCCGTCTGTAAATTCAGAGCACTGGTACCTCCTCTGCCTCATCCCAATACTGACTACTGACACTGAGTAAGTGTCTTAATGGATGTGTAAATGCAACAAAGAGCTTGTTGTAAACCATGTTGAGACAGCAATTAATAAAGGCAAAAGAATATTTGCAATGATTATTTTAGATTATCTGCACATCAACCATCTACTAAGGCAAAGAAGGAAATAAAATACAGTCAATTTTCTAAATAAATTCCTCTATAGACAGCAAACCTGGAACACAGAAGTCCCAAACCTCTCACCCTCCCCTTAAGTACTTTAATTATAGACATATATTATCTGGTTTTTAAAAATTTCTTGTTAAATTTAAAATCAGTAAATTTTTTAATTAGAGAAAATAAGCTCCCTTATTGTATGTGAAGGAAATTGGCTTGTGCCAGCAGTTGCACACTCACAGTCCTTCAGAGCCATACAGTCCTGTCAATGGGCCCAGCAGGCTACAGGGCCTGTAGTGAACCACAAAGGTCCTCTCTTGCCTCATGTCATTCAACTGTGAATTTTTAAATATTATGCTAATAAACTAAATAGTTGTAGTGATCCAGTATTTTGCTTTTTATAACCACCCTTTCAAAACCTCAGTCTGTAAGATGTAGTATTACATGTTTATATTTTTTTAGTTTAACTCCTCCTCCCCCTACCTACAATCAACAACAACAGCAAAACAGCAATAAAAGCAAAAACAGTAAAATCTCAGCCTTGCACCGGAGAACCTGAAATGATCCTAATTTGTGGCTTCTCTCCTGAAAGATGGAAGAGAAAAAGGTGTTATTGACAACTTAATGTGGTTTTCTCAGCAATAGGCAGCCAATCATCCAGAAAGGCCTTGAAGGAATGAGAAAAATCTCCTGCAGTTATTGTGGGTGTGAGGACAGGTAAAGTCCAGAGGCAGGCCCTAATGGGGTGCAACCAGAGTGTCATTAAGCACTGAAACAGCAGGAAGATAAGGCCAGTAGCTAACTAAAAGGAATTGTTTGGAAAAACAAAAAGGGAGACCAAGGAAGAAAAATTTAGATGGTCCTCTAAATAATCTTTATTTGATTCATTCTTTTTACTAGAACTGGTTCACCCAATACCACTTTACAGTTCTGAATTTTTTTCTTGTTTTTGCGGTATTTTTTTTCATCAGAATAATTTGTTTGAAACAACAGTAGCATGTCACAGCACATAATTTTTATAACTAATTAATTCCATTACTTACTTGAGCACAATCGGCTTTGATGTTGTCATAACATTGTCTCCATGAAGGTCATGGATATTGCAGATGTTTTAGGTTTTAAATGAATTGGTGATTAAAATATAAAAATAACCACATACAATTTTAAGTGCAAAACAAAACCTTTAATCACTTTGTGTCAAGATCTATCACAAGAATAAGACAGCGGTGAAAGCAAAGAAAATGTTCACTGCTGTCATGAATTCTTTGATTTGGTAGAGGAGGTATGTATCAAGGGAGCATGCACTGAAAACATTTATGCAATCATTGGATCATTTTGGAAATCATGTATTACCTCTTGCCCCACCACCACTATCTTATGTGCAACTTTTGGTAGCATGGAACTCTTCTATTCACAACAAATCTTCAAAGAATTAGGTTTCATAAGCTTCCTTCAGTAGCTCTTTCTAACATTAATGTTGAGGCTGTGAAAATACTTAGCTGACTTCAATTGAAAAATCATATTTATTTCAAGAATAAACCACTGTGCGTGGTCATGAGTGCCAGTATCTCATTAGAAAATGTTCATTCATAAAAATGAAGTGCTTCCAACTTTGGAATTGTGTCTTGACATGAAAACTGTTATTTTATGGGAATGGGTAGGATTGTTCCCGTATGAGCACAGGTACTGACTGTCCTCTCGCTTACTATGACCCCATAGTCTCATTGAAAACCTCATTCCTCATCAGTCTCCTGGAGGCCAGAATTCTAACTGGCCCTGATAACATTTACTAAAAAGTGAGAAATCATTTTTATGTTACAATATTTTATCATGTTAAAGTAGAAAATTTAGCACATTCTGCATCATGCAATGTAACATCATTCTAACCATTCCTCAATGTAAATACCAAGTGAAATTTTTTTCTCAAAGTATTTTCTGATTCAAGTTCTTTCCCAGTTTTTGGTAATTCATTCATATCTTCTTTTAAAATGTTCTTTCCAAATCTATGATTTATAAGGAATTCTGATTAATTTATTGAATGTCACTAATGGAGATTAAGACACTCAAATGTGAGTGTGTATGTGTGCATGTATGTGTCTTAGCAAAGATAAGCCTACTTAAGGTGCTTATGTTTATTTGACCTCAAGTTGCCCAACTGGCAAAAGAACTGGAATGAAAAATGGGGCATATTCTTGGATTTTTAATTTCATTTCTTGATGTTGGTGTTAGAAGTGTTTTTGTATTTGTTCTGTTGAATTTCTTGTTCAAGTCTTTGACTAACAGAGTTAGAATTACTTTCTAATACATTTTTGGCATTTTGAAATATTAAAATTAAAAACATTAATTAATTATTTTTATTAATTAAACCAAAATTCACTGCTAAGTTTTTCCTATGTTTTTATATATCTTTTTATCATATGAATGTTTTAATTTTTCATCTGGTCAGTTCTAATTTCCCTTGTGACTTCTTCTACAGCTTTGGTGTTTAGAATAGCATACTTTTACATATGTTGGGTGAATTTTAATTTGTTTTATCCTCTTTTTAATAATCTGAAATTTATTTTGAATATGGCATAATGTAAAAGTGTTCATGCACTTCTTTGTTAATTGCTAATTAGTAATTTCAATAATTCTTTCCTTTTCCTTTAATTTCAAACATTTCCTGCTATGGTTTGTGTTGTATGTGTTGGAAACTTAATCCCTAATCCAACAGTGATGAGGTGATGAGTCCTTGAGGGCTCTGCCCTCATGGATGGATTAATACTCTTATCTTGAGAGTAGGTTCCTTATTGTAGGAGTGCATTCGTTATAAAAGAGGCAAGTTTGGCCCTATCTCTTTCACACAGCTGTGTGCTCTCTTGCTCTTCCACCTGCCTCCATGGGATGATGCAGAAAGAAAGGCCTCACAAGATGACAGCCCCTTAATCTTATACTTCTCATCCTCTATAACCATGAGAAAGAAATTTCTATTGTTTATAATTTACTGTCTGTGCTATTTTGTTATAGCAGCTCAAAATAGACTAAGATATTTCCCTTATCAATATTAAATATATGTGACAACATTATATACTTCTTTTCTTGTGCTTTTGCTATGATTAGTTTTATTTTCCTGTGACATACTTTACCTAGTTTGCTGCTCTCAAATGGTGCTGGTGATGACCCAATCCTTGGTTTCAGTCTCTCACTTGCCTTTAATGGAAAAGGATGGCTTCAAGAAGAAAATAATGTTTAGATTGAAAATTTATTACTATTATGTGCTAAGTGCTCTATTATCTAGTGGAGGAGCATTGAGCTAGTGTCAGGCTTATGAGTGTGCAGAAGGAGAAAGGTCAGTTGATTTGGAAGATTATTACACAGGCATCTTTCTAAGATGAAAATAATCAGAGAAAAACCTACCAGAGGAAAGACACTTATGTGGATACTTCAAGTATGAGAAGGTGTCTGTAAATTGAACAAAGGTATATAGTGAAAATTAAGGCATAAAAATGCATAAAATGAGAGGAAATGCATTTTAAAAAATTTATAATAGCACTCATTGGAAAAAAATAAATAGTGCTATCAACTTACCAAAATGTGTGAGAAAAATTTTTAATAGCCCTCATTGGAAAAAAAAATAGTACTATCAATTTACCAGAATGTGTGAGGAATTCCTCACAGATAGAAAATAAATGGGGTTGGAACAACGGAAAACAAGCAAAGAAGAAAGCAGTCGTACATCTAAAAATGCTCAGAACACTGCTATGTGGGAGTGGTTGAAGCAGCAATTGAAGGGAAACTGAGGACATTGTCAGGACTACAGAGTCCAGAACAAATTCAGAGTAGCTGGGCAGATTGGCCTCACTCCCTGTGCTGGACAGCTGTTAGCAACAGTGTTTATTACCAGGCAGAAGCAGTGCCTGGGAATAGAAACAGAACAATGTTTTAAATAGCTACTGACTTCCAGGATCTGCAGCATCCACATCATCTGTGGACAGGTGAACAGCAATGCTCAAATAAAATAATGAGCAGCAAATTAAGGATCAAGAGGAAATTGAGGACACCTGGCACCAGGAAATAAAATAACTCATTGCACTCAACAAAAAGCAACATTAGTAAAGACAAAGTTATTACAGGAAAATAAAAAAGAGAAACACTTGAAACTAAAATATTATGAATTACCAATTTCCTCAAAGGAGATTGCATCCATGATTGTGAGGTGAAAGAGGCAGAGACTAAAGATAACAGAAAATAAAAATGTTTTATTTGAAAGAAAAAGAAATTAAAAAGTTGATATTTAGATTGAAGTAAAGCAGAAAAATGAAGCCAAAGGTTTCTCCCTGAATTAAAGGCAAAGGGAGAATGGAAAGTATGAGGAAAAAACATTCTGAAACAATGAGGATAGCTATACAATTCCAAAAGCCTTTTAACTAGGCATTGCAGAAATAACAGGCATGGACAAAAATCAGTAATCAATTAAAAGACAGAAATAATTATCAGAGCTAAAAAGAATAAAGATAGCTTTTGAAGAAAGGTGAATGGAAACAAGCCCATATCTAGTAGTAGCTCAATGAAATTTCAAAAGTCCAAGGACAAATAAAAAAGCCTGAAAAGAAGAGGATGTGATAGGACAAAAATCATTACCAGGTTGTATTTTCTGCCTTTCATTTCTACCTCACTGTTAATGATTTTGACTTTGACTATGTGGTAGGCATAATAATGACCTCCCAGACATGTCTATATCCTCATTCCCAGAATTGTGAATATGTTTCCTGACAAGACAAAAGATACTTTGTAGATGTCATTGAGTTTAGAGTCTTAAAATGGGAAAATTATGCTGGATTATTCAGGTGAGTTCAATATAATCACAAAGGGTCCCCCCCAAGGCAAAGAAAGAGGCAGACAAGGATGTGATGACAGAAGCAGAGGTTGTAGTTAGGTGATTGAAAGAAGCAGCCAAAGAATGTGGCCAACCATTAGAAGCCAGAGAAGGCAAGAAATTGATTCTTTCTCAGATCTTCCAAAGATTTGCAGCCCTGCCAATGCATTGAAGTTCTATCCTCTAGAACTGTAAGATGCTAGAGGTGTATTGTTCAAGCCACTAAGTTTATGGTAATTTGTTAGAGCAGCAATAAGAAGTTAGTAGAACCTCTCAATGTCTACCTCTCCTCTGCACTCAAAGAGCTTGCTTTCTGCCTTGAAGATAATTTATTGGACTTCCATGATAAAATGTAAAGAAAAGGTGAGAGAGAGTAAGAAAAAGATGGTGGGATGGGCTAACCAAGGACTTTGGGGTGAGAATGTAAACAAATGCAAGTCCAGCTACCCGCTGCTCGAAAAGCCAGACTTGAAAGGCAAGTGTTGGCGATAGGAAAAGCGATTTTATCCAAGAGCCAGAACTCTGAAGAGTTGGTGGACTCAGGTCTCAATGAGCTTCTGAAATTCCTCAGGCTGTCCAAAGGTTTTAAGGGGGGGGGGGGGGGAGTTGTGGGAAACTAGGTGCAGGAGCTGGTTATGTGCAGGTCAGCATATCAGTTCCGACAGCAGTGGTCATCTGGCAGTCTGTCCTGAGTCAGCTAGACCGCAACAGAATTGAAGGTTAACTGCTCAGCATTTTCCTCCAAGGGAGAAGTCCTACAATCTTGATTTCAGAGTTAGTTGTTCAAGACCAGTTCCTGGGGATTCTTAAGAAAGCACACAATTAGACCTTGTAAAAGAAAGAGTTATTAGTTAGCTTTATGATGGTGTGGCTGTTACAAGAGTTTGTGTGGGAGAAGTTACAGGAGTGAGATATAAGAGAAATTGAGCAGTATGAAAAAGGACATAGAAGCATCAGGGTTTCTTGGACAGTTTATCCGTTTGGGCTTCACTAAGCTTCTACAATCTGCAAGCTTCACCAACTTTGAAATGTTTTCAGCTATTACTTCTTTAAATTTTTCGCCCCAGCACCACACTCTTTCTCCTCTGCTTCTGAAACTCCAAGTACATGGCCTTTAGACCTTTTGTTATTGTTGCACAGATTTCTGTTTTTGTTTGTTTTCCATTGTTTTTCACTCTCATTTAGATTGGGTAATACCTATTGGTCTATCTTCAAATTCATTGATGCTTTCCTCAATTATCTCCTTTCTTCTGTTTTGCCAATCCTATTTTTCTTTTTAATTTCCATTAATGTGCTTTTTCTGTTATGTAGTTTCCTTATGGCTCTTACATATTTTATTTTATTTTTTACTGGTGCTTTCATTCTTTTATTGGTTTCAAGAGTATTTATATTTTCTTTTGTCAATTGTATAATATCTGCCTTAAAATCTTTTTCATATAAGTTCAACATCTGTGTCATCTCAGTGTTGGCATCTGTTGGTTTTCCATAGGAGTTATTTTTGTCATATATACATATATATGTATATATATATTTGATTCTGTATTTTAATTGGCTGTTGATCCATTTAAGTAGACCATATATTCCAACCCACTTTCTCTGGTTCCAATGTTGTGCCAATTTTCAAAGACTTGCAGTCCTGTTTGGGTCTCTCCCATGAGTGCAGTGGTCTATTAGTTTAGTTCTCAAAGTCTTTCATATGCCAAATAGGATCAGAGTCACCCAGGTGCAGCTTTGAGTGAGCACAGGAATTAATAAACAACATTAGGAGTGACTCACTTTTGCTAGTTCCTTTCTCTGTGTTGTCTCCTTGGTACTTTCTAGTTTTCTGGGGTCCTATGATGGGCCAGAAATCTGGAGGTTTAATTATTCCACTCTTCGGTCCATGCTACATCTACACATGCTTGGAGTCAAGTAAGGGAGAACAGAAAGAAATAAAACTAATAATGGAGGTTTGCTCATACTCTTAGGGCACAGCTTCACTGAATAGAGAAGCAAGTTCCCTGTCCCTCAGTATTTTGGCTCCTAAAGGCTCTCAATGCCATTTCTGCCTCCATGAACACAGGATTGCTTGGTTTCTGAGTCATGAGATAATGGAGAACAGAAAGAGAAAACCATATGGTGGTGATGGTGGAGTTGTATTTTGCACTCTCTCTGAGCATTGAGAGTATCTTTTCCTGCTCCTCAAGCCAGAACTGGAGGACTTCTCCTGGAGCTCTCCCTGCACCACTGTGATCACTTATGGGTGTCCAGTACTTTGATTTCAAGCCTGGGATACCAGAGTAAATAAAAATTATAAAAACTCAGCATTGATTGAGGCATACTTTGAATTCTTGTTATCTCTCCCAATACTCCTGATTTGTCCTCCGGTAGCTGTTTTAGACCTTCTTTCCAATGTTTATAACTATATTCTGGAAAGTTATAGCATGCATTCTTTCCAGGTTTTATAGATATAGAAGAGGAAGGATAACTTGTACTTACTTCATCTTTTCGAGAACCAGAACTAGAATTGCCATTTTTAATGCTTATGTACAACTTCATTGAAACCCTAAGTCCTCTGGAACTGAAATAGGCAAGTCACAGCTTCAATACGGTTATATTTGTGATAGAAAGACTTGTTCCAGGGTTTTGAACCAAACATGTATCTTGGACTAAAATATCTCCCTGGAGGTAAGCCAAGAGCACAGTTTTATGAATACTGCTGGTCAATTGGAACAACAGTGCAAATGATCAGGGCCTAATTTCATCCTCAAGCATAATGATTTGGGAATGATACCAGAAATCCAAAGATATAGCACAAAGGTCACAGTGTGTAATTATCTGTCTATTTTTTAATCTTGGGCATACTGGCAGAGAACACAACCTAGGGAGCATAATGTGTTCATTAAATTGAAAATGATTTAAAAAATAGATTTCAAGAATTGAATTTTACTTTGACCCAACTTCCAAAGACATCCAGTTCCTTAAGAAATTAGATTCCTTTTTGGATGATGATATGAGACTAATTAAAGAAAAATCATACTAAGCTACTCACACAGTAGTAATATTCATTGGAGGTTGGGGGGATGAGGGTGGGTAAACTCACAGCTAATGGACACAGTGAGCATTGTATGGGGGAAAGGGCATGCCTCAAATCTTGGCTTGAGTGAGGCAGAGTCATAACATGTAACCAAAATGTTTGTACCCTCATAATATCCTGAAATAAAAAAGTAAAAAAAAAAAAAGAAAAATCATACTATTTCAAAGGTTCTGGCAGTCAAATAATGAATATTTTGAATACATGGTCATAACTAAAAGATTACATTATATAGGCTTTGGAAATGCTGTATGAGACTATAGTCTACAAGACTCTTACAGATTGTGTAGAAAATATACCCCAGAATCCCAAGAGAAGAAATCACTTGTAGTTCAAACATATCGTAAGAATGAATGAATTGGAGATTGAGAAATGCCTAGGAGTCAGAAACATAAAGGGTGTGCGGGTGTGCGTGTGTGTGCATGTGTGCCTGTGTGTGTGTGTGTGTGCGTGCGTGTGTGTGTGTGTGCGTGTATGAACCCTAAAAGAAATTGGAATAATAGTTTCTAACTAATAATTGGAGAGGGCAAAAACTATCAAGGGAAATGGTAAAGGGAAACTTTAAATTGTAACCTGTTTATATTTGACTCTTTTCAGTAAAGATGTACTTATGTTTCATTGTAAAATAAATTTATAAACAGGTAACAATTTAAAAATAAATATCTGATTGAAAATAAGTGTCATTTTATTTGGCCCTGTATACAAGTATTCTTTTTCACCTTATTCCATGCATTTACTATCACAAAAAAAAATTTGGCTTTAGAATTTTTTTGGTGTAGTGTTTATTTCCTTTCTTTTCCCCTTTAAAATGGAATTGCATCACATACGTTACTCTGCAACCTAATTTTTTCAGTTATCTCTATCTCTGAGAGACATAGATATAATTCATATAGGGGCCAGTCCTAAAATCTCTTAAATCATTTCATGCTTAATGAATGGTAGAATTATTACTTGTTTGTAAGGATATTTTTCATTATTATTCCTCTTTGTCACATAAAAACTTTAAAGAAAAAATATAAAAAAGATCGATGCTTAAAAGACTTTTAAAAATATTAAAAGATTTGAATAGTAATTCATTAGATACAATTTCATGTATTATATTATCACCTACATTATTCTCACTTATTTTTCTCATAATTTTTAGATTAGAAAATGACCTCTACTTGAAATAATGTCAATTGTATTATTGTTCTCTGTTAGTTTAAGTATACTCTGGAAATATAATATTGGCAATTAATTATTGAAAAGAGAAAAGCCTAGCTTTTGAAATGTGTTTCCCCACAAATTATCAGAAATATTGTTTAATATTTAGAGTATTTTCTATCTTAAAGTATGAATTTAAGTAATAACCTGCTTGGCCTAATAAAAAACATCAAAAATAAGACAGGTCTATTGAGTTCTCCTGTCTTAAGTTTATATTAAAAATTAGTCACAGCTGTTGTCAC